>NC_136068.1:152211806-152811806 GCF_964261635.1 Lissotriton helveticus | reverse complement strand
AGTAAATCCCATTTTGTGAAAAATATAATGGTGCATGCAATTTACAGAGGAGGTCTCGCCCCAGCAAATTGATGGGTGCATCTGGGTGACAGGAGAAATTGATGGGTCAGTGTGAAGTCATCAACAGAAACTGGTAGGGTTCTGACAATTTATTTATTTATTGAGTTTGTAAAGCGCTCAGCTACCCAAAAAGGGTTTCCCGGCGCCCGGACGGACATAAGCAGAGCTTGCGGGCCCCACAGTTATCCTTATTGATCAAACAGCCAGGTCTTGAGATTTCTGCGAAAGCGGATGTAATCGGTTTCTTTGCGGATGAAGGTGGGAAGAGTATTCCAGATGGAAGGGCCCAGATAGGAGAATGATCTCCCCCCCATTCTGGAGAGTTTGACCCTGGACACACAAAAGTTGCCCAAGGTTTCAGATCTTAAATGGCGGGAAGGTACATAAGGACGTACTAGTGCTTGGAGGTTTTGGGGAGCTGTGCCTGACTTTATTTTAAACATATAGCTCAGGGCATTGAACTTAATACAGTTCTCTACCCTGAGCCAATGTAGGTCATGTAGGTATCCAGAAATGTTAGAGGTCTTAGGAATTCTGCAAAGCAACCTGGCAGCTGAATTCTGGATTAACTGCAGTCTACCGTCCACGGCCTTGTTTGACCCCAGGTAAAGAATGTTGCCGTAGTCAAGTCTCGTTGTAATAAGGGCGTGAACCATGGTCTTTTGAGTGGGGACGGGCAACATCCATAGGATTTTCCTGAGCCATTTTAGAATGGTAAAACAGAGCGCAGTTACTTTGACGGTTTGTTGATGCATGGACAGTGTGTCGTCAATAATGACGCCCAGGTTCCGAACGTGGCTAGTTGGTTTAGGGAGGTTACCCATCTGAGTAGGCCAGTGAGAAAGCCTCCAAAGGTCTTTCTGTTCACCCAAGATGAGGACCTCGGTCTTCTCACCGTTCAGTTTCATGTGGTTTTTGGTCATCCAGTTGGAAATGTTACTGAGGCCTTGTTTAAGACGGGAGGGTGCAGAGGGGCTAGGATTGGAGAGGGAGAAAATAATTTGAGAGTCGTCAGCGTAGGTGAAAAGAGTTAATCCAGCTTGGTCTGCTATATACGCCAAAGGTCTGACGTAAAGGTTAAATAGCAGTGGACTGAGGATCGAGCCCGGGAGGTACTCCGTGTGGCACGGTGTATGCTTTGGAGCAGGCTGTGGTCGACATGATTTGAAAGGTACGATTGTCCAAAAAGGTAATGATCCAATCTAGTGCCGAGCCGCATATGCCAGAGTTTTTAAGCGTATGTATTAACAGTTTGTGCGAGATGGTATCAAAGGCCGCACTGAGGTCCAGCAGAATAAGTGCGACTGTCTGTCCTTCATCTAGAAGTTGACGGAGCATTTCAGTGACTCCTAATAATGCTGTCTCAGTGGAGAAACCAGCCCGAAAGACGGATAGAGAGAGTTGTTGTCTTCGGTGAATTGTGAAAGTAGAGAATGGACGTGTCTTTCCAGTATTTTAGAGAAGGCTGGTAAGAGGGAAATGGGTCTATAGTTTGCGAGAACCTCAGGGTCTGCCATAGGTTTTTTCAGGAGGGGGGTCACCATTGCATGTTTCCAGGGAGCAGGTACGATGGATTGTAGTAATGAGGCATTAGGAGTATTAAGAATCACCTGCAGATGGGGGGTATCTAGTTGCTTTATGATGGTGATAGAGAGGGGGTCGTTAGGTGAAACAGACTTGACTTTTTCAAGAATAGTTTTAAGTTCGTCCATATTAATAAGAGGCCAACAGTCTAAGTGGCCTTTAGGAACAGATGGATTAGCAGTGCCCTCATAATTAGTGGGAGTAGTGGTGTCTGGTTTGGAATTAGTCATTTCCAAAAGGATTTTTTCAATTTTCCCGATAAAAAATTGAGCAAGATTGTCACATCGTTGGTCGTTTAATGGCCGAGGGGTTGCGACTGTTTTAGATCCCGCCAGTTCTTTTACCATGCCAAAAAGAGTTTTTGAGCGGTTGGTGGCTTCAGTGATGGTTTTAGAAACATAGGTTGCTTTTAAGCATGAGCGCAAAATCCGCTCCGATCGCGGATTTTGCGGATTTTCGGTAAATCCGCGATCCGCGAACTCTCGCGAATTTACCGAGAATCCGCAATCCGCGATCGGAGCGGATTTTGCGGTCAAAAGTTCAAGCCTAATGCATAATTTACGATGGCGCCGGCAAGCTGCCAGCGCCATCCTCAAATGGTTACTTAATTAGCTTCGACAGGAAGCTCTAACAGATAAGACAAAGCAGGGGCTCGAGCGCCTGCTTTATTTTATCAGTTGGAGCTTCCTGTTGAAGCTAATTAAGTAACTTTTGCAGGATGGCGCTGGCAGCTTGCCGGCGCCATCGTAAATTATTTACATGGTGTCTTCTGGCAGGGTTCATTCTGGCACGACGGTCCTGGCACAAAAAATAAACCTCAACAGGAAACACTTGCAGATATCAATAACGCATGTGCCCTAGTTGAAGCTTAAATTCAGTGACTCATTCATCAGCCCAAAAATAATCGTGAGCGTTGTGGAGGCTGGGCAGGTGTGCCTTGTTCCCAAATATACCATCGAAAATCCGCTGTGATGCTGGTCTCTGACCTTTTATACACACAAGAGGCATGTGCGCTCGCATGGAAGCCCCGTCCGTTTGGCCCCGCCCACACACTCGAGGTGTGCACCGTCTTCCCGCCATTTACCCACTATGATGGACATTTCACTCAAGGGACCCCTGCGCACTTCGGCGCAATTGCATAATAACACACACTTGGTCGCTGGAACTAGTTGAAGCGCAAATGCAGTGACTCATTCATCAGCCCAAAAAAAATCGTGAGCGTTGGGAGGCTGGGCAGATGTGCCTTCTTCCCAAATATACCATCGAAAATCCGCTGTGATGCTGGCCAGAGGCATTTGCATCTTTGACTTTTACGAGCGCAATCCCCGTGCTGTTCCTGTGACCAGGGGCTTCTGTCTCTTAATCTGCTGCTCTGATCGGTCTCTGACCTTTTAGACACACAAGAGGCATGTGCGCTCGCATGGAAGCCCCGTCCGTTTGGCCCCGCCCACACACTCGAGGAAGCCCCGCCCCCAAATCCGCAGATCCGCTAAATCCGCGGATTTTGCGGATCCACGATCCGTGAATCCGCAAATTCGTGAATCGTGGATCCGCAAAATCCGCCCATGCTTAGTTGCTTTTGCCTTAATGCAGGATGTGTGATAGTTGTTTCTGGCCTTGGTGTAAGTAATTTTCGAATCTGGTGAGTAGTTTTTTCGCCATTTCCGCTCAAGTGCTTTGCATTTGGATTTTTCAGCTTTGAGAGAGTCATTGAACCATGGTGCTGGGGGGCGATGGTTGTTACGTTTTTTGTGAGATAGAGGAAGATATAGGTCTACGGCTTTGAAGAGCCAAGTCTGCGTAGTCTCAGCAGCAATGTCGACTTTTTGGTCATCTTAGGGGGTCTCACAGCAAAGAGCTTTGTTTAAGGCAATTAGGTCTAGTTTTTTCCAATTCCTTCTCGGGGTTATCAGAGAAGAGAACGGAAGAGTAGTAGGGGTAAGTAGAATAAGACTGAATTTAGATAGGAAATGGTCTGACCAGCAAATGGGAATGGCAGAATAGCATACCATCTCAGGGAGACTGGAGAAAATTGGGTCCAGCAGATGCCCTGCTTTGTGTGTGGGGTCAGAGTTAAGTAGGTTGATGTTAAGGACTGCAAGGTCATCAATAAGGTTGTTACAGGTTTTAATGGAAGGATCCTCTAGGTGAAGATTTAGGTCTCCTATGAGAGAGAAGTTCTTAGAGCTTAAATGAAGAGGGGTGATGTGGCTGGCAAAGGTGGTGGCCCACGGTGTCGGGTTCCCTGGAGGGCGGTAGACCAGCATACCTGACAGAGTAAAATTAGGGTTCAGAGTTCATTTGAAAAAAGCAGCTTCGCAGTTGGGGATGTCCAGAGGATCAAATCTGCATTGCATGTAGTTTTTAAAAATAATGGCTATGCCGCGTCCTGTTTTCAGTGCTCTGTCTCTCCGCATGATGGCATAGTTGGAGGGGAGAGCTGTGGCTATGTCAGGTCCAGCGCTGTCACGCCGCCATGTTTCAGTCATAAAGAGAGCGTCTGGCTGTTCTTCACAGATGAGGTTAAAGATGTCGAGTTTATATTTGGGAAGTGAGCGACAGTTTAAACTAAGAAACAAGAAGTTGTCAGTGAGAGGAGCTGTGTCAGAGATGTGGGTGGTTTAGTTTTTGGTAGTGGGGGGGTACGGCTGAAAGTTTAAAAGCGAAAAGTTACAATTATGGCGTGTTGCGTTACCTGTGTGCTTAGCTGAGAGAGTTTGGCATCCTTTTAAGATTGGGGGACGGAGTGCCTGTAACTGTTCGGATGAGAGCACAGTTGTGTACGAGGTTATTAGGGCAGGGATCCTGGCCCCTGGTCCCGTTTGCGCTCGGACGGGCACAGACGGGCTAGTCTTTGGCTCGTCTTCGGCGCAACAGCGGCGACCGCTGCGCGGGTTGCCTGACATCTGATTCAAGTAGAGGACGGGCTCTAGGTCAGGTGACCGTCGGGGCTCCGCCTCTACTTGCTTGCCCAATAGCACAATTGCCAGGGAGGACTGATTCCGCCCTACACCCTCCACATCAATCAAGCCGAGAGCTTGCGGTGGACCGGGGTGATTTCTAAAGAAAATAACGCTGCCCGTGAGGTTCGTGCACTTTAAAAACAAATTGCAGTGAAAGTTTTAAAAGCAACAGTATTTCCCAGAGAAGCAAAGCAGGTCCACTTACAGGTCGCGCTGCCGATCTGTTAATGCGCGCGTCTGCTGCGCGGGTTGCCTGACATCTGATTCAAGTAGAGGATGGGCTCTAGGTCAGGTGCCCGTCGGGGCTCCGCCTCTACTTGCTTGCCCAATAGCGCAATTCCCAGGGAGGACTGATTCCGCCCTACCTCTCCACATCAATCAAGCCGAGAGCTTGCGGTGGACCGGGGTGATTGCTAAAGAAAATAATGCTGCCGGTTTGGTTTGTGCACTTTAAAAACAAATTGCAGTGGAAGTTTTAAAAGCAACAGTATTTCACAGAGAAGCAAAGCAGGTCCACTTACAGGTCGTGCTGCCGATCTGGTAATGCTGCGTCCACTGCGCGGGTTGCCTGACATCTGATTCAAGTAGAGGACGGGCTCTAGGTCAGGGGACCGTCGGGGCTCCGCCTCTACTTGCTTGCCCAATAGCGCAATTTCCAGGGAGGACTGATTCCGCCCTACACCCTCCACATCAATCAAGCCGTGAGCTTGCGGTGGACCAGGGTGATTGCTAAAGAAAATAACGCTGCCGGTGAGGTTTGTGCACTTTAAAAACAAATCGCAGTGGAAGTTTTAAAAGCAACAGTATTTCCCAGAGAAGCAAAGAAGGTCCACTTACAGGTCTCGCTGCCGATCTGTTAATGCGCGCGTCCGCTGCGCGGGTTGCCTGACATCTGATTCAAGTAGAGGACGGGCTCTAGGTCAGGTGACCATCGGGGCTCCGCCTCTACTTGCTTGCCCAATAGCGTACTTCCCATGGAGGACTGATTCCGCCCTCCACCCTCCACATCAATCAAGCTGAGAGCTTGCGGTGGACCGGGGTGATTGCTAAAGAAAATAACGCTGCCTGTGAGGTTTGTGCACTTTAAAAACAAATTGCAGTGTAAGTTTTAAGAACAACAGTATTTCCCAGAGAAGCAAAGCAGGTCCACTTACAGGTCGCGCTGCCGATCTGTTAATGCGCGCGTCTGCTGCGCGGGTTGCCTGACATCTGATTCAAGTGCATTTGTCATTCCATTTACTGCAATAGTGGTGACTGTTTCACGACTACTAGGACCCAACTTGTTTCTTACTCCCGATAGGGTTGCAGCACTGTCTATTAAGAAATGAATCTCTTTACATCCTACCTTTATTTGAAACATGGGATTCTTCTCAGGTGTGTCTGATGCCTTCATCATACAGTACTGGGCTCTGGTTTCTGCAGTTTATCCCATCTCTCTCTCCGCGTGGTCCTTAGCTGATCCATGTTGCTCCTGGAAAGGATTCCTCAGGGAGTGCTGGGTCTGCTTGAGGTCTCTGGGCATGGGTGCTGCTGATGGCTGGATCTCATTTCTGTCAAACCTTTCATCCCTATTGTTTCTATCATTTCTATTATACTGGTCACTTCTCTCATTCCAGTCCCTTTTACCTCTATTATTTTTACAATTGCGTCCCCAGTGCCCATACCTCCGGCAAATATAACACTGATCCGTTCTATTGTCTCTTCTCTGGTATCCTTGTCCATTATTCTGCCTATGCTGTGCCCCCTAATAGTACATTCCCTCGGGGTCCTCCTCTCTTTGTACTTGCTGCAACATCATTCCTTTGTCATTTTTAGCACTGTCCTTCCTTACCCTGAAAATACCATCTCTTTCCATAGTTATGAGAAGTGTGCACAACTCTTGATATCCTTTAGTGGACCAATCAGGGTGGCGCAGTTTACAACTGTGGGCCACAGAAGCTAGCAATCCATTCATAAGTGTTTGAGTAGCTAATAACTTATAGGCATCTGTTGTGTGCGGTGCCCCTGCACTGTTATCCCATGCTTTATTGTACCTTAAGATGGAATCAGCCACTGACTCACCTGGCTTATGCAACATGGCAGTGACTTGAGAAAAATCACCATGTTTAACTGCTAGGCCATTAATTGTGTCCCGGATAGACTCTAACCAGTTATTCAAAATTTGTTTTGGGACATCCATATATTAGTCAGTAATACATATTTTATAAAGCCACTCATAATATTTCACACTGGCAGTGAGTGGGTCAGGCGTGTCCTTGGTCATTTGAGTCGCAACCAAGGGGTCCATGGCTTTAGCATGGCTGTCCCCCCAACACTATTTTTGGAGCAGGTATTTTAGTGTTCAATAGTATGTCATCAGTGTATGACTTCTCACCCTTTCTCTTTAGTGCCTGTGTGCGGGACCGTGTATGTATCAGCCGTTCCCTCTTCTCTAGCTTATCCTGGAGTTTATTAATGGAGCATTGTATTTCCTCCATATCAGTGTTCAATTCTTCTTGGAACTCGTCTGCCTCTTTCCTCAGGTGTGTCAACTACTCATGTTCCTCCTCATTGTTTCTCTTTTCTGCACCTATCCCTAAATCCTCACACAGACAAAAAGTTGAGGTTTGGGCTGGGGATTTAAAAGCCTATAGCATGTCCCCTCCTACTGATAAGTATCCATTCAGTATTGGTGTTCTAAAACTGCCTTCTCTGGGGCTCGTTGGCATTTTAGATACCCTAGTTAAATCACCTTCCAGGGATATGTGGATACGAGATAAGCCTGGTTGTGAAGCCAGTGCCTGTTCATGTGTGTTATTTCTTTCACAATGTATGTAGGGGCCTGAAAGTGATGGGTAAATTGAAGTTGCTGGCGGAGGGGCTAAGAATTGCGGTGCAGGAGGAACAGGCCCTGTAGAATGAAGGTTTTGTCCTAATGGCTCTATCTGTGACCCAGGAATTAAATTTACTATTTGCATCCATTCTCTGTCTTTTCCTTTCTTCCTCAGTAAACAACAAAATCTTCTCCTCAGTCAATGCACTACTAGTTATTTGCTCACTGTCCTTCCCCCAGTTTGACAAAAAGGCCTTGAGGCGATAAACAGTTTCTTTAACTTATTTATGTCAATATTTACTTGGCGGTGCGTCCAAATACATAGCAAAGCAGCAGCCCTTCTATGAGTAATGGCATTTGATATTGCTTTAACCCGTTCTGCTTCAATTGTTGAAAAAACACAATTTTGCCATAGTGACAACAAATGCTGTTCTGTTTGCACATACAGCTAGATTCATGAAAGGAAATTGCGCTCGCAAAGGGCCAGATTCTGAGAATCTAGCCCTTTGCGAGTGCAATTTTTGCATTTGGGATTCATCATCCCAAATGCAAAAATCGCTAATAAAGAATTCGCAAATTTGCGAGGATTAGCATTTAAGGAATCTCTATTAGAGATTCCTTAACTGCCATTCATGAAACATTTAAAAATTGCGAATTCGCAATTTAGGACCGCTATTTACCACGAAGTCAAACCTCGTGGTAAATAGCGAAATGCATTTTTCTAAGTTGCATGTTACACACACACATGTCCTTTGGACATGTGTGTGCACAACATCAGTGTAAATTCACATTTCAGGGGTGCTACAGGGTGTCCTTTGGACACCCCTGCACCCTTGAAATCGTATCCTTATTTGCGATTAGCAAATTGCTAATCGCAAATAAGGAATAACTCCCCATTCATTCCTATGGGCCTTGGCCCATAGGAATGAATGGGGAGTTATTCCTTATTTGCGATTAGCAATTTGCTAATCGCAAATAAGGAAGCTGTAGGAATCGCAATTTATTTTGCGATTCCTACATGAATCCCGTTTTGCAAGTCCTTAATAGCGATTCCTTATGAATCGCTATTAAAGACTCGCAAAATGGGTCTTTGATGAATCTAGCTGTATGTTACTTAATTCCAATAAACGCTGGTTATAAGATGTGGGCCAATCCTTTGCTAGTTCTAACTCCTTTTTATTAGGCTTCTTGCACTCACTGTTCACCAATGCGATTCAGCTGCGGTCTGTGCAGATAGCAGCGGTGAGGTGGTAGGGCCGTGTAAGGGGGATTCAGAGGGACGATGCTGAGAGAAAATTAAATAAATAATACATTTTCCCTCTACATCGTCCCTCGGAATCTCCCCTACACGGCCCCACCACCCCACCGCTGTTACCTGCACAGACCGTGTCTGTTGCTATTGCAGAACAGTCTCTATATTCAGTGGAGGCATTCCCCTGGCCTTTATTTTTTTAAAGGAGCGCTTTATTTGTTGCAATTGAAAGCCACTGCTGTAAACAATATTTTACATAGTGTGAATCCCGAGATGGATCACCCTGTAAGTGTATAGTTTCTGTCAAGCGTTCAATATCATCTATCTCAAGAGAACCAAATCTAGGCCACAGCCGTTCATTCCCTTTCCAAGTCCAGACTAGCGCGCAAAAAGGTGTTACATATTGTAAACAATGTGCATCTTTTACAACCTGAGCTGCAGGGCTATCTCTTGGTAATTTAAAATCCTTCTCAAATGACAGTTGTTTAAACTATTTTTTAGTCTTTTTCATCATGCGAGGCCTTACCACATCCATAGTTCCTTTATATTTGCCGGTGCCCATTGTGCCCTTCACTCACAATTTTAAACAATGAAAGATAAACAGATTTGTCTCCGGGAAAAACAAATTGGTGAAGAAGTTGATAGAGAGATTTGAAAAATCAACTGTTGTGGAGCACTCAGACATCACATAATACAATTTGTCTTCTCTGATGCAGTAATGCACTATTTTTCATCTCACTAAAAGAAGCATTACAAAGAAACATAGCGGGACAATACTCTTAAAGATCAACACCTAAACATAATTAAATACAGTCATTGATCAATGACAGAACAGTGCAAATTTGAAAATCATTTCCTTTTCCTTTTTTGCTGCGAGTTGATAGTCAATGCTTCCCATGCAACACTCTGGGAAGGGTGTTTTTATTTCTTCATTCCCCCTACCTTTGGGGCCATAAATTATTCTCTAGCCCAGGCTCACCTGCAGTGGAAGTTACGAGGTTCTGTAAACATCAGCCACATATCAATCAAAGTATTGATACAGAGAACATTTTTCAATAGTTTAAATGCCAGTTAATGCCATGTTTTATTAATACCATGTTTTAACTAAGCATATGAAAGATTGGAATGCCACTTGCAGCAACTTTATTCAGCTTACCTGGTGACAGCACAGTCCTTCAATGCTTCACTTTCTGACACCACCTGTTGGGTAATAAATCTTCCAACCCTCCTCAGAGCGACGCAAGGAAAACACAGACACCAGGCAGGCTCCCAAACGGAGGAAATGTACGTGCACCTTTCTTCTTTTATTGGCATGCCAAGGCACAAGGCAGACACACATCCCAGTGTCATGTCTTGGAACAAGCTTCTTCTGTCCTGCTCTGACATTCAGGGGAGCTTATATAGTAAAAAAGTGCTGTCACCAGTAAAATCCTCAGATGTGGACAAGGCCATATACGGGTATATATACAAATAGAATTGACTTACAAGCATAAGACGTAGAGCAAAATATACCTTTTGCAGTAGAAGGGCACAAGGGAACAGAAAATGAGTTAAGCTAAACCTGCAAGAAACAGAGGCCTTTGACAGCTGTTAACCAAGGACATGTCAGAGAGGGCAATAAAAGCCCTTGGGTCAGGCTGGAATAGATTTGTTAAGGAGGGAGGATTTTAGGAGCACAGAGCAAGCAGTTTGGTCAGAGACAGACATAGCTATCTCAGTGGGTCTGATAGTGCGGGGGAGAAATGGGATTGCTCTGGAGGTCTTGTACGAAAGCTAGTGGAACTTAAACCATGCCTTCTTGAGGTGGAGGTTAACTATAATGTTGAAACTATTGCATATATTTAGCAGATCTTTCTATATGTTGATGTTGTTGCTGTCCTGTGGAGTAATAATCATCATAATATTCTTCTTCATCCTCTTCTTGGTACTTAATATTTAGTTCTGAAAGACTGTGGGCTGCTCCAAATGGTCCTTCCTCTTCAGAATCGTCTTCATCAAGCAAGTGACTTGGCAGGAAAAGAGGAACTTTGCTTGGAGATGTGTGCACTGGTCTCAACAATTCTGATTGCATTTTTCCCATTGTCGGCAATGTCATCAACGATTCTATCACATTTTTAATAGACAGCAGAAAGGAAAATGCTACTTACCAGTATGCATCTGTTCTTGGCATGTAGAGCTGCAGGGTTGTACACTTTGCATAGATCGCCATTTGGTGTTGGGCTCGGATGATTGCATGTTGTTTTTGTCTTCGAAGAAGTCTTGTAGTCACGAGACCGGTGACTCCTCCTTCGGTGCAGAGTACGCATGGGCTTCGGCTCCATCGTTAGATTGTTTTGCCAGTAGGGTTGGATGGAGTAGTAAGCAATAGAGAAGTGCTCATGAGTGATGTTTCTAATTAAGATTATACTGGATTAGATAGAGGTATCCGTGGAGGAGGGTGGGTGTGTACAACTCTGCAGTTCTACATGCCAAGAACAGATGCATACTGGTAAGTAGCATTTTCCCTTCGAGGCATATGAGCTGCAGATTGTACACTTTGGATAGACTATATAGCAGTATCCTCCTTAGGGGTGGCCACCTCCATCTGTTGCAGTAATTTGAAAAAGTGTTCTTAATACAGCCTGTCCCACACTAGCTTGTTGTTTTGCTTGCACATCGGCACAATAGTGTTTTGTGAAGGTATGGGGCGTGGTCCAAGTTGCAGCTTTGCATATGTCATCTAGAGGAATATTTCCTAAGGATGCCATAGATGCCCCTAGCTTGCGTGTGGAGTGAGCCCAGGGGGAATTGTTAATGTGCGTTTAGCTTTAAGGTAGCATATTTGTATATATATCACAATCCACCTTGCAATCCCTGTTTTAGAAATAGGATTGCCTTTATGCGGTGGGGAGAAAGCTACGAAAAGTTGTTTGGTTTTCCTAAATGGTTTCGTTCTCTCTATGTAATAGAGCAATGTTTTTTTTACATCAAGAGTATGTAGCGCTCTTTCTGCCACTGAGTCTGGTTGAGGAAAGAATACTGGTAGTTCAACTGACTGGTTTAGATGGAAGGCAGAAACTACTTTGGGTAGAAAAGTAGGATTTGTTCTAAGCACCACTTTCTTGTGATGAATTTGTAAGAATGGTTCTTGTATGGTTAATGCCTGAAGTTCGCTCACTCTTCTAAGAGATGTGATAGCGACTAGAAATGCCACTTTCCAAGTAAGGTATTGTAATTCACACTTGTGTAGAGGTTCAAATGGAGGGCCCATTAGTCAGGTAAGGACTATATTGAGATTCCACACTGGGGAGGGTGGAACTCTTGGTGGAATTATTCTTTTAAGCCCTTCCGTAAAAGCTTTTATTGGTGGAACTTTAAAAAGCGACAGATGTTGTCTGTTATGTAGGTAAGCTGCTATTGCACCTAGGTGTAATCTTATAGATGTATATGCTAGATTACAATGTTGGAGATGCAAAAGGTAACAAATAATGTTTTGAATAGAGCATCTAGTGGGTCAATCTTATTGTTAGAACAATAAATGACAAATCTTTTCCACTTAGCAGCATAGCACGCTCTTGTTGTAGGGCGTCTAGCTTCTTTGATAACGTTCATACATTCTTGTAGAAGGTTGAGATATCCAAACTCAAAGATTTCAGGAGCCAGATCGCTAGATTGAGCTGACTGGGATCTGGATGTCTTATCTCTCCATGGTTCTGAGTGAGAAACTTGGGAGAGAGGTGCAGCTTTTGATGTGGCACTACAGATAGCTAGCTGCAGCAGAGTTGTGAACCATGGTTGTCTTGCCCATGTTGGAGCAACTAGGATCATTGTAAGGGAATGTTTTCGAAGTTTCCTCACCACTAATGGAATGAGTGGGAGAGGCGGAAAAGCGTAAGCACATTTTCCTGACCAGTTCATCCATAGCGCATTGCCTTTGGACAATGGGTGTGGATACCTGGATGCGAAGTTTTGGCATTTTGTGTGTTTGTGTGTGGCGAACAGATCTATGTCTGGCTGTCCCCACATATGAAAGAATGGAAGAAGAACTTGAGGATGAAGTTCCCATTCGTGGATCTGTTGTGTTTGACGACTGAGCAGATCCGCTATCTGATTGTGTACTCCTGGTAGATGTTCTGCTAGGAGGTATATGTTTCGCGGAATGGCCCACCTCCAGATGCTCTGTGCTAGATGGGATAACTGGAGAGAGTGTGTGTCCCCCCGTTTTTTGTATGTAATACATTGCCGTCATGTTGTCTGTACGTACTAAGACAACTTTGTTTAGGAGCTGCGGTTGAAAAGATTCCAACGCTAGAGAGATTGCTAACAATTCCAGATAGTTGATGTGGAACTGTTTTTGCTGAGAGGTCCATAACCCTTGAGTGGTATAGACTTTGAGATGTGCTCCCCATCCGGTGAGCGACGCATCTGTTGTTAGCACTACCTGTGGAAGTGGCTCGAGGAACGACCGTCCTTAGGCAAGGTTTTTTGTGCTCCACCACTGCAGAGAGCGATGGGTGCGGTCGTCTACCAACACCAGATCTGTCAGTTGACCTTGAGCTTGGTTCCACTGTTGTGCTGGACATTCTTGTAATGGGCGCATTTGTAGTTTTGCATGAGGGAGGAGAAAAATGCATGATGCTATCATTCTTATTAGTTGCATGAACACTCTTGCTGGTAAAGTGTGTTGTGGTTGAAATTTTTGAACCAGTGTTTGTATAGCATTTATCCTGATGGGATTGGGATAAGCTTTGGCTGTGAGAGTGTTTACTGTTGCCCCTAGATACTGTTGTATTGTAGACGGTTGGAGGTGGGATTTGGTTAGATTTACTGTAAATCCTAGATTGTGAAGCAACTGTATTGTCTGAAGCGTGTGTTGCACACAGCTTTTTTGGGAGTTTGCTTTTATAAGCCAATCGTCTAGGTAGGGGAAGACATGAATTTGTTGTCTTCTGAGATGGGCAGCAACTACCGCAAGGCATTTTGTAAAGACCCTGGGTGCTGTGGTGACTCCGAATGGAAGCACCTTGAACTGGTAGTGTTGCCCATCTACCATTAATCTGAGATATTTCCTGTGAGAGGGATGTATTGGAATGTGGAAGTAGGCGTCTTTTAGATCTATAGTGGAGAGAAAGTCGCCTTGCTGTAGTAATGGAAGCACTTGTTGTAAAGTGACCAAGTGGTCTGAATGAATGTACCAATTTAACGGTCTGAGATCCTGTATTGGTCTTAGAGAGTCGTCCTTTTTCGGGATAAGGAAGTAAAGGGAGTAAACTCCTGTCCCTTAATGAATTAGAGGAACGGGCTCTATTGCATCCTTTTGTAACATTGTCAAGACTTCTTGTTTGAGTAGCGTTAGATGGTCTAATGACATTGGGCGCTATCTTGGAGGAATGTTGGGAGGTGTAGAAGTGAGTTCCAGGCAATAACCATTCTGGATAATTTGTCTTACCCACTTGTCTGTTGTGATGGAGTTCCAGACAGGTAGGAACTGTGAGGTGCGTCCCCGACAGTGAGTGGGGTGATCGGTGGGAAGTATAGGGAAGTCACTGTTTATTGTTAGGGGAGTTGCGGGTGTTGTTCCCTCTGCCACTACCCCTTTGGTTGCTACCTCTGTAACCTCCTTTATTGTATCCCCTAGAAAAGTAACCTTGGCTTGGACTTTTGTATGAGGATGTAGGGTGTTCTGGTGTGTTAGTTTTGGAACCTGCCCTGTAAAAGGAACATCTGGCACATGGTGACTGCAGGGCCCCCATAGATTTAGCTGTTTCTGTATCTTTTTTTAATCTTTTCTAAAGATGTATCAACTGCAGGTCCAAAAAGGTGCTCTTGATCAAATGATTGGTTCAGAATTGTATTTTGCACCTCTTGTTTAAATCCAGACACTCTGACCCATGCGTCTCTACGTAGTAGCACACTAGTATTTATGGCACGTGACCCGGTGTCTGCTGCGTCTAGTGCACATTTTATTGAGGTATTAGTAATTAGTTTGCCTTCTTGTACCAGGTCATTAGCTTTGTCTTTGTACTCTGGTGGAAGGTGTTGAATGAGGTTCTCTAGCTCGTTATAGTGAGCCCTGTCGTATCTTGCTAGCAGGGCTTGTTTGTTTGCAATTTATCCTGAATTAGGCGCCTGAGACGCCATACTTTTCCTGATGCGTCTAATAACTTAGATTCCTTGTCAGGAGGTGGTGCGTCACCTGATCCCTGGGAGTTTGCCCTTTTACGTGCATTGGCTACCACTAAAGAATCTAAGGGAAGTTGGCCCTTAATATAGATAGGGTCAGTAGGGGCTGCTTTATATTTTTTTTATCAATTCTGGGGTGAAGAACCCTTGCTCTAACTGGGTCTTTAAAAACCTCAGGAGCATGTCTAATAAGGCCTTGTAGCATAGGCAAGACATGAGTAGATGTTTGCGGTTGTGCAAATGTTTCTAGCAAAAAGTCTTCCTGTACAGGATCTGAATGGAGTTTGACTTTGTGATATGTAGCTGCCCTATTTATAAGTGTGCAAACCCCACATTATCATCTGGTGGGGATGGCTTTGAGGGGTAAAAATCTGGATAATTAGGTATATCAGGAACCGTGTTATAATCATCCCATGGGTCTGACACGTGTGGTGAATTGACACGACTTAATGCCATTACATCGTCATCTACATCTCCATGCCCTTGTGAATCATCACTATCCTCTAAATGTGGAGAGTGTGGTGGTGAAATTATTAAGTTAGGGTTATCAGGTGTGGGGGAGGTGGAGGAGAAGTGTTAGTAGATATATGAATCTTCATTGGAGGAACTGGAACTTGGTGTAAATGTTCTGGTTTCCTTTTTGTAGGCAGCTTGGTGGCTATATGACCAGTCTTTGGGAGGATAAATATAGTAGTTTGCTTTGGATCTGGGAAGAAAGGTTCTTCAGACTCCGCAGACTTGCTTGTCGTCGAGAAATTTTCCTTAGAAACTGATTTTGGGTGTTTTGGGACATTGTCCGGTACCACCACCTTACTCGGTTCTGAAGTTTTTGATGCCTTGTGTTTTGATGGCACGAAAGTCTTTTCTGTATGCTTCGGTGCTGAAGGTTTTTCAGTCTGTTTCGGAACCGAAGCCTTTTCTGGGTTCTTTGGTTCCGGTGGTTTATCTGGCTTTCGCGGTGTTGATGCTTTATCGAGTTGCTTCGGTGCCGACTTTTTCTCTGAATCTTTCGGTGCCGAGGGTCTTTTGTTGGTTTCGGCACTGAGTGTTTGATCGGTGTCGACGTAAGAGGGCGTGGCAACTCTGATGTCTGCACCTTCGGTGCCGAGGGTGTTTTCTCGGTGCCAAGTGGTTGGCTCGAGCCGGGTGGCTTTTATCTATACTTCGGTGCCGAGCCCGAGGGCGGGGCATTCAAAGTCTTGGAACGGTGTAAACCTGAGCCTGAAGGCGAAGGTGTTACCAGTGTCAATGTTTTGGGCTGTGTCGGGGTCGGGGTTTCAGTACTCACGTCCCTTTGGCCAGGAGTGATATCATCATCAACCTCAGCGTCGGAGACATCTACTTCGGAGTCCATGATCTCTTCTGGCTCCAGAAGGTCGGGAACTGGATTGAAGATGTCCGGAATGGAGCCTGTGCCTCGCTGCATGTCTCGGCGTTGAGCTTGGCGATCCCGGATAGTCTTTTTTGATTTAAATGAAAGGCAGGCTTCACAATTGTCCTCTCGATGTTCTGGAGAGAGGCACAAATTGCAGACAGGATGTAGGTCCGAGTGTGGAAATTTAGCACCAGGCTGTGGACATCTTTTAAATGGAGTCCATTCCATCGACGTCCGTCTATATCGGCGCGGGTAGGCCCAACGGCCAGCGGCTAAGTTCACAGGCGTCGAAGAGTGATGGAAGCTTTCGAGGTGCGCGTTGAAAATACGCGATCGAAACAATACCGTCAGTGAATGTAATTGCGTGTCGAAGAGGTCTGGAAACAATTCCGAACCGGAGCGCAGCAAGTTTCATCCAAACCCGATGGCGGAAAAAAACAATCTAACGATGGAGCCGAAGCCCATGCGCACTCTGCACTGAAGGAGGAGTCACCGGTCTCGTGACTACAAGACTTCTTCGAAGACAAAAACAACATGCAATCATCCAAGCCCAACACCAGACGGCGATCTATGCAAAGTGTACAATCTGCAGCTCATATGCCTCGAACCTTCTTTTTCGCCACTGAGAGCATCGTCAATGATTTACCAATCTGTAGTTTCACCGTCATTGACTGTGTTTTTGTTGACAGCCTTTCGTTGATGGTTCTCATGTCAACGGTGTTATTGTCGGCGTAGTCCGCGTCAATGGTTTTGCTGCCACTATCGTCATCGATGATGCAATTGTCATCGATGCAGATGTAAACGTTGTTGATATCATTGTTGACTTCATCATCTGTATGGTCGGCAGCAATGTTGTTGTTGTCAACATTTTAAAAGGTCATTCGGAACGTATTGTCGACTGTTCTTAGGAGGATTTTTTCCCATTCAACACCAGACTGGTGGATGGAGTAGTTGGCTCAGTTCTCACATTTTCTGTGGAAGCTCTTCCTTTATTCTCTCTGTGAGAGCGCTGTTCTGATGCTCTCTCTCTCCTGAAGATAACGATGAGTCTTTTTTCAAAGACCTTTCTTGGTGACTCTGATGATCTATGGTCACGTGAACTTTCCCTTTTTTGTGAGCTCACTTCAGAATGTGAAGTATCATCACTATCCTCCTCAGAAACGACAGGCCGCTTAGTTTTTACTTTCTGGAGCCATATAATAAGCCTCCCCTCTCTATCTTTATGGTTCAAACCTCTTAAGTAAGTTTCCCAAATACAGTAAAAACAAGGCGAGAAGAAAGCAAACATCGCTCAATCTTCTAAGCATAGATATAAATAAACACAACAATTCCTGAATTCCCCCCACATTAACACCTGGAAATACAGTGCTAGGCAATGTTATATATAATAGGGCCTAATATGTCCTGAAGTATCTATCTAAGGAATGCTCTTGTGGTTGGGATCAGTATCAGTGTCTGTCAAGCAAAGAAGGCAGAGATATTTGGAACAGGTTAATTCATGGAATTCCCTGGATAGTACAGCGATAAAGGGGCGCAACCATTCAGCGTATGAGGTACCTTGTGCTGAAAGAGTCAGGATCAGCCTCTCCATCCCTAATATATACCAGAGACTGTGAAGCCAGCCTAAGTATGTAGAAAACTGGGCTGTGCCCCTAAATGCTAGAATATTCTGCAGGGCCGCCTCCAGAGCCAGTACAATATGCTGTCGTCTACATGATTTACGAGGAAAGGTGATCTCATTGGGCAGTCCCAGAACTGTGTAAGCTAAGAATTGGGGTAGATGGGTACTGAGGTGAGTGTCTTTCTCATCCAGCAGTTGTGCCCAGTAGTCGGAGAGCATCGGACATTCCCAGAGAAGGTGGAGCAAGGTCCCTGGGTTTCAGCAACCGCATCAGCAATCTGCTAGGTGTCTGGGATTGCCCCTGTGTTGGTGCACTGGTGTGAGATACCAATATGTGGCTATTTTGGTGGGTAAATTGATACTCGCTGTGTTGCGGGCGGTGTGTTGTGCGCGGTAATATACGTTGTCTCTCTCCGTTTGGGTCAGGGAGCGTCCCAACTTCCGTCCTTAACACCTCTGACCTGCCGATCTAGTCTGCGGAAGGGGGCCATATAGTTCTGTGATTAGACATCTATCCGACATCTTGGTCAACAGCCAATTTTGAAATGCCGTAAGGGGGCATTGTACCTTAGAGCAAAGTGAAGACTGCATCAGTCAGTGCCAGATTTTTCAGATAGTGTAGTTCTGATTCAGGTAGCGGCAAGTTGGTGCGAAGCTGCTCAAAGGGCAAAGGGCCATCCTCATCAAATAAGTGGCCTACAGATAGGCAGCCTTCTCGCTGCCAGTGTTGAAACTCTATCTGGTTCAGCACTGGGGTGAAATCCACATTACCCGCTATTGGTATAAGCAGGGACGGAAAAGATGCCAGGCCTCTCCGTACCGTTATTGATTGGCTATGAATATAGGCTTCTCAGTCAGGCATGCTCATGTAGGAAGGGAATTCTCCACAAGTGGTATCCCACGACTGCTCTATCCATGACAAGCCAGTGCTTTTCTGATTGCACCCAAGACCATTCAAGTAGGAAACGGAGCTGTGCCGCATAATAACAATGTATGAGGTTCGGGACACCCAACCCACCCCCCTTCCCCGGGGGTCTACAGCTCTGCTTCTTCCGCATGCGGGAGTGACCATCAGCCCATACAAAGTGATGCATGTCTGTTTGCAGAGCTTGAATAGTCCCAGCAGGCAATTCAATAGGCAAGGCCTAAAATAGGAACAAGATCTTCGGCAGAATTAACATTTTCAGGACGGCAACACGATCTAGCCAGGAGAGGGGGTATGGCCTCCATCTAGACATAGCTGCTTTAATCTGTTGGTGTAGGGCCATATAATTTAGTGATGCAGTCGCTTTAGCTGTACGGGCAAGTTGAATATCCAAGTATGGGATTGAGGTGATTGTCCACTGTAAAGGATAGCTGCCAGAAAGGGTCATCCCAGTGGCGGCTGAGCGTGACGGATTCATGGCCAGTGGTTTGTGAACGTTGACCCAGAATACCGCGGCTTGCCTGGAGGCCTCCAATTGCTCAAGAAAATCTGGGAGAGAGGTATGCAGCTCCTCCTGGGCTACCAGCACATCATCAGCATAGAGATTGATAGTCTGCTCCTCTCCTCCGAAGGAGATCCCTTTAATGCTAGAGTTGTCCAGAACTCACTGGGCTAAAGACTCCATGTAGAGCACAAAAAGCAGGGGCAAAAGGGGACACCCCTGGCGTGTGCCTCTACTGATAGGGAACAATGCTGAGGTCTATCCATTCATGTGAACAGTTGCATTGAGATGGCCGTAGTTGTTGAAAACCCATGAACGGAATCTCCCCCTGAGTCCAAAGAGTTGAAGTGTGGCTTTTAGATAAGGCCAATGAACCCTTTTGAATGCTTTCTTAACATCGATGGTCATGAGCATCTGCTTTTGTTCTGAATGTTGTGCGCATGTCGTATTATTACTGCATTGGCAGTGTGGTATGAAACCCACTGGTCCGGGTTGATGAGACCTGGTAAGAGGGAGCCTAAGCGTTCCGCCACTATGCCAGTGAGAAGCTTTATATCCACATTGAGGAGGTATATTGTGTGGTAGGAGTAAGTAAGTACATTTTTATTGTGCAGTTAATTAAAACCATTACAAGCGTTCGTCAATTTACACAGTTTCGTACTAGAAAAACATGACGGGTTACATTAGCATTGTCGCAGTTCAAGAATAAAAAAACACTATTAAATATGAGGGATAAGAATTAGTCAAATGTGGCTAATAGTTTATGCACACAAAGTTAGCCTAAAATCTAGCCCTGTCCTCTTTTATCCGTGCTGCCATCGCAGCAGGGTGTGTTAGCAAGAAAGTAAAGTGCCATGTGCGCTAGTGGCTAAGAACCAGGGCCGGGCGACCTGGGAGCGAAGGCAAACAGTTCCGTTGCTCAGAGCGCATGTGGTGGTGTACTGGTCTTAAGAACAAGTAACTGGGTCTGCATGCACAGAATTGCCTTAAAGACTATAGTCAGGAAAGCCATGCATAATTAAAATTCATACTTGGGAATTACCGTAAAGTGCATGGTGTGCTTAGTATGCAAATATTTCTAAAAGCTATAATTAATGACAAGTTAGGCATGACGTCAGTTAAAGGACATGCCTGGCAACTATTGCAGGCCTGTAATTAGCAACATGACTTAGCCAATTAGCCTCTTAATCGTATATTGGGTTGTGGGAGGCATATTGGTGCTTATCCTTACCGGGTTTTGAGATAACGACAACGGAGGCCTCTAGCATTGAAGGTGGGATCGAGTCTGGGCCTCCAATGGAATTGAACAGTCGAGTAAGGAGAGGAGCAAGAGTTGGTCAGATTATTTTGTAAAATGACACCGGGAATCCATCTGGACCCAGGGATTTTAAGAATTTCTGATGGGCAATAACGGAGGTAACCTCCTCTATCTGAACTGGGCAGTCTAGGTCAGTTAACTGTTCCAGTGTCAGCCTCGAGGTAGGGGCATTCTGAAGGTAGAGGTCTGCATTCACCGCAGGGAGAGGTTGCTCTGGATAGAGCTTCTTATAGAAATCACAAAAAGTGGAAGCAATGGCAATGTTGCCAGGGAGTTCAGAGCCTACAGCCTTTAAGATAGAATGTACTCCCGTTGTTTGTCTCTGCACCCTCAGTCTATTGGCCAGAAGGCACCCACATTTCTTTCCCCAGTATCAAAGGAGTGTTGAAACCTAGGAGAAGAGTAATCTGCTCCATCAAGGTTGATGCCTGCTAGCTGGGTCCGAGCGGCCTCCAGCTGGTGCCAGTCTCAGGGAGGCACCAGTATACTTGTGAATGCATTTGAGTTCCTGCACCTGCCGAGTTTGCTGTTTCGTCTTGTCTTGGCAAAACTTATTGTCTGCCGCTGATATGGTAATCAGTTCCCCTTTAATCTCCACCTTCAAAGTTTCCCACAGCATAGAGATAGAAACATTTATGGTGGCGTTTATTGCTTAGAAATCCACGAGTGCCTTGTTAATTTGCTGGACCAACGCAGGACTATGGAGGAGGGTTTCCCACATATGCCAGGTTTTGGGTGATGATGGTAATGGTGCAAATGTCAAAGTGAGGGACACCACTGCTTGGTCAGAAAGGGAACGGGGTTCTATCTTGAAGATCTTCCGTACCGAAAAAGAGATCTATGCGAGCATGTCTTGTGAGCCTGTGAGTAGAATGTAAATTTGTGTGTATGCAGGTGTAATGTGCGCCACATATCCCCCAGGCCCATCTCGCGCAGCCAAATCACCCCTTCTCTGGAGATGGTCCAAGTCTGACCTTGGCGCTGTGCTCATCTAGCCAGATCATTGTTAAACACTAGGTTGAGATGCCCTCCCGCTAGCACCATATGGTCTCTTGTGGACATCACCTCAGCCACCGCGCGATGCAAGAAATGTTCTTGTCCCGTGTTTGGAATGTAAAGGGTCCCCCAACATCAAGATGTAGTCATCCAGGGTCACTGAGTAAGCCACACACCTTCCCCTGATTTCAGCCTGCTTGAAACCTATCTTGTCCTGGAAGGAATGTGACACTAATCGCTACTCCCGCAGTCTTAGAGGAGATGGAGGAGAATAGTTGTTGCGAGAAAGCACGGAAACGCATCCTATGCCAATCACTAGCAACCAGGTGTGCTTCCTGGAGAATACAAATGTGCACACGGGAGTTCTCTAGGTAGAACAAGATAGCACAGCGTTTTATTGTTCTCTGTTCATTCTTTCATCCTCTCGTGTCTATTTTTTTCTCTTCCACCCTTTCAATAATGGTTTTAGCGCCTTGACGCCTAAGGGTATAAGCAGCGCTTTACAAGTGTCAAAAATAAATAAATAAATAAATAAATAAACTGGGTTATTAAGACCCTTCACGTTAAGGGCGAGAGTTTGTAGATTATGGTGCATGTAAAGGGAAACGAGTAACCTGTGAGGTCACATTAAACAAGGGTATATGTCTGCGCTAGGTGCGTGGAACCGAAGTCTTGGGTAATCAAGAGCATAACCTGAAGTGGTTGTGAGTGTGTGGTGGCCTGAAAATTGTGTCTTTCTCCCCTCCGCCCAATCCACCCACCCGAAAGCATGGAAGGACAGCTTCGCTGCTAGGCTCATGTCTCATAAGTACCAGCAGTGTCATTGGAGAGCATCTCTAATATTGTGTGCCTCTCTTTGGCCATGGTCGCCTGGTCAGGACGGAGTCTCGCATGTGAAATTCTTGTTTTCACCCTGTCTAACACCTGCAGGAGCCCCCCCTCCCCATTGCCAGCTGGACAGGGAGTCAAAGTGAAAGGTGTCATCAATGCCAAGCAACTGAGCATCTCTTCAAAAGACTTGAGTTGGTGAAGCTTTCCATTTAGGTGGAAGATGATCTGGAATGGGTGCCCCCACGACTATGGTATGCCTTTACTCTGGTGGTGGGCAATGACTGGTCAAAACTGAAGTGTAGAGGCCACTAGGTCTTGGTATAGCATTGGCGTGTGGCGTCTAAACTGTGTTGGGTGTTGGTATCCAGCCACGGGGAGGATACGTTCCTTCAATGGAAAATCGTGGATGCAAATTAGTATATCTGATGGTGCAGTTGAGTCAGTTGTTTGGGAACTAGTCTGTGTGCTTTATCCACCTTGATATCAAGCTCAAGTGATGCTGCCAGAATTGATCTGAAGAGGTCTGTGATGAACAGAGCTATGTCAGCTCCTTCGCCTCCAGTCGATATGCCTTTGATGCGTATATTATTAAGCCTGGAACTATTTTCTAAGACCCCAGCATGTGCTTGCAATTTGAGCTGTTGATCTTTTAGGCTGATAACCTCCAGTTGCAATTGCTCAATCTCTTCATTTCGGCTTATGTCGTGGTCTTTCACAGACAAAATTCTATCTCCTGGGCTCTCCAGGTCTCGGCAGACCTCCATGATATTGCTAGAGAGATCCTTCTTGGGGGTTTGGAGATCCTCCCTGCGGGAAGCAAATAGGGCTTCCAAGAAGAAGAGAGTTACTGGGGTGTTCGTGTCAGCAAAGTCTGCCGCAGGCTCAGTTTCTGAGAATGATGGGGAGTCTCCACCCCACGGCCCAACGGGTTTAGTGAGCATGTCCTTTAGCAAGTGACCTTTTTTCCTCCTCCCAGTACCCATTACTCCTGGTGATGGTGAGGAATAGGCCGATGCAAAGGAGGGTTAGTTTCCTCGTGCTTCCCAAATCAAGGGTTAAAAACTGGCTGAAGCCAGAGGGGAGCAGTGGAGCGATTACTGGCCCAACCTTTATATAGCGCAGTCTCAATATGCTGATGGCTTTTAGTTCAATAGCCGATGGTGAGTGGCATTATTTCCTTGTTAAAAGGGGAAGGCTGATGGCAGAAGAGCCCCCTTCCAGGAACAAGTTGTGTCTCGGCAGTAAGATGTCCTTGTTGCAGCCTTCCTTGTCCTACAGGAAGCTGTGCGGTTCACACCGGGCAATCAGGGCTCCGAACCCCGGAGGCTTCCGATAATGCAATTGGAAACTGTAGGGTCGTCCCTCAGCAGACACTCAGGGTGTGGGACCTTATGCCTCAAGAGATTGCAGCAATCATGCTTGGGGTCGCAAAAATGAGAGCAATTTCCCCACTGCTACCTAGAAAGCCATTCAGACTGCAAATTTTGGGAGAGATCAGGTTAGTTAAAGGGTGTCTCCTGTGGCAGTGTCTGCCAGGCCGGTTCTTTCGCCAGGCATGGCCCAGGTCAGGCGGGCCTATCCAATGTCCCGCGCCAGGCAGAGGAAGTCCTGGGCACCAAACTCACTCCTGACCTGATTCTAAAAGTCGGGTCACTGGAACTTCTGGAGGAGGCCCACGCCTATGACTATGTGGGCCTCTTGTCTATTTGAGGCCTCTGCTCACAGGTGGTACTGGCATCTCCTCTCCAATAGAAGCCTGCAACTAGTGAAATGGGATGGGCGCTGGTTCCTGTGAACAGTCTAAGCATGAATCTTGAGTTGAAGGGCATTGGGGGCCTGGGCTGGCTCTAGGTGTAGGCAGGGGCCTTCAGAAATGCATAGGAGGGTGCCCGATTCCTTCATCCCAGCCCCGGAAAAGTGTGTGATGCGCCACGCTGGTTGGGTCAAGGATCCCAGCATTCTACCACGGCATTGTGGGTAGCTCACTTCCAGGGCAGTCTCGGCGATGTCCACAGGCAGGGCTTGGAATCTTCTGCCCCGGCCCCTATGAGGTATGTTGGCGGTTCACCGTGTGTCTTTCAGCCAGGGAAGGCTGTAAGTGCTAGACAGAGAGGGGAAGCTGTTCGGGTGTGTCTCGACATTGGAGACACTCACAGCTCCCCAGTGTGTGTTCAGCGGAGCGAGGCCTCCCTCAGCTCACATCGGTGGCACAGCCAGGAACGATTCAGGGTCTGTGAGGATCTCTCTTCACAGGCTCACTGCAGTGCCATCGTGAACAGGCCAGGCAATATCCTTGCACTTCCCTGCGCTCAACGGCAGTGTCGTAGGCCATACATCCCAAAATTCATCTTGGTGATGCACCATCATTGCCCTCGCTAGAACACACCGGGGGGCTCACATACTCCGGTGTCAACTATGGAAATGGGTCTAATCGGCGGCGGGGGACAGAGAGATTGGGAAACAAGTCTCACCCATCTGCCATCTTGCCACGCTCCCCATCTATCTTTAAGAGTTTTAGAGAAAAAGTATGTCCGATTTCACAATCCTTACCTTGTGGGAAGGGTACAAGGAATAAATCTTTTTCCACAAGTTCCACGAGGTCTGGAGAGTTCTTTCTTAGCTGATTCTAACATTGTGAGCAGTCATATCTTGGAGTATGTAGAGTTGTCCTTCCTGTTGAAAGGTTTGAATGACATCAAACTGTTGATAGACTGAGCAGAGTTCAAGGAGACTCCCTTCACACAACGTGCGATAAAAAATCTGAGGGAATGAAACCTCTGTGAGGAGTGTTCAGTGGGTGCTCAATGCCTGATTGGCTGAAGTTTGGTTATTTATTAATTATGCGGATAGGTTAATGAAGTAATTGTTGCTAGCCATTATAGGCCATGTGTGGTTGTTGGAAATGGCCCTTTTTGCAGGGTTATCCCCAAACTTTGTACTTCTTCCTCCTATTTTTTCCTGACCTGTTTGTGTTGGTTTTAGGACTCTGGATACTTTACCACTATCAGTGCTAAAGTGCAAATGCTCTCTGTGTCGATTGGATAGTTGATTTACTTGTTAGTCCCTAGTAAAGTGCACTGAGTGTGCCAGGGCCTGTAAATCAAATGCTACTAGTGGGCCGGCGATACAAAAGGGGATGATGGACGGAGCGTTTGAGCAAATCAAACACTCACCCCCAGTCAACTGATCTGGGTTTAATCCATCACCATTTTTTAGCCCACTCAGCCACCCCATTTCAGACATGGCCATATGCAAATCAGTCTGACCCTGTGCCTCATGGAAACAGTCCAGCCCGAACTGCTAAGCCATGTCTTCCATGGACCGGAAACAAGCATCCTGGGACCGGTTTCGGATTCATAATCCTCATCAGCCAGGCTATCTTGAATCCAGTGGCCAAGTGAGCAAGGGACTCACGTCTGAGCATACCCTGCCACACTTAGGGCGAATAAAGCGATACAAAAGGGGATGATGGACGGAGCGTTTGAGCAAATCAAACACTCACCCCCAGTCAACTGATCTGGGTTTAATCCATCACCATTCTTTAGCCCACTCAGCCACCCCATTTCAGACATGGCCATATGCAAATCAGTCTGACCCTGTGCCTCATGGGAACAGTCCAGCCCGAACTGCCAAGCCATGTCTTCCATGGACCGGAAACAAGCATCCTGGGACCGGTTTCGGATTCATAATCCTCATCAGCCAGGCTATCTTGAATCCAGTGGCCAAGTGAGCAAGGGACTCACGTCTGAGCATACCCTGCCACACTTAGGGCGAACAAAGCGATACAAAAGGGGATGATGGACGGAGCGTTTGAGCAAATCAAACACTCACCCCCAGTCAACTGATCTGGGTTTAATCCATCACCATTCTTTAGCCCACTCAGCCACCCCATTTCAGACATGGCCATATGCAAATCAGTCTGACCCTGCGCCTCATGGGAACAGTCCAGCCCGAACTGCCAAGCCATGTCTTCCATGGACCGGAAACAAGCATCCTGGGACCGGTTTCGGATTCATAATCCTCATCAGCCAGGCTATCTTGAATCCAGTGGCCAAGTGAGCGAGGGACTCACGTCTGAGCATACCCTGCCACACTTAGGGCCAGCAGCACTGATTGTGCCACCCACGTGAGTAGTCATGAAAAGGTAACTCAGACCTGCAATTGCAGAGTCTGCGCGCAGTTTGTAACTGCCATGTCAACTTGGCCAGTGTACACACTTTGCAGTCCGTAACCTTCCCTTTTCTTACATGTCAGGAACCACTAAGGTAGGCCCAAGGTACCCCTGTGGCAGGGTGCAGTGCACGGGAAAGGTAGGACATGCCCTGGTGTGTGTGACATATCCTGATAGTGAATTCTGGCCAATTTCGTTTTTCACTATTGCAAAATGGGGAGTTTGTTTATAACATCTTATAAACATAACTGGCCCGGGGAATTAGATAGGGAAATAAAGTTTAGCATGCCTGAACTCAGAATCTAAAGATGCATCTTTTAGTGAAGGTGATTTTTACATTTTTTTTTATTGAGAATCCATGTGGCATAATAAGAAAAAACAATACACATGATTTCAATGAAGGAAACACGATACAATATAAACAAACCTCCAAAATTAACGATAAGAGGTAATGTAGAGGTCGGTTGTCGAATTGCATAGCTTAGTATCTGATTGAATTAATTCTTGTAAATCATGAAGTAATTAATGTTATTAATATGAATATTGATATGGGTATTGTACACATTATGCCGGCTACCGCAAACAGAAAAAAGATCAGAAGAGAATATAGCAGATGAGAGCATTGTCGTAGCCATAAGCCGGGGAATCAATGAATTTTACTACAATCTTCTAGCACGCCAAGCAGCCACTGGTGCCCAGGTCTTCATCCCCAATTCTCTTAATTTTTTACCCTTGAGTTCATGCAAAGCTGCCTCCACATTATGTATTCCCAATAGAAGGTGATTTTTACATTCTGTGTTTGAAAACACCACTTTTAGAAAGTAGGTATTTTCTTGCTCAGTCATCCCGTGTGCCTCTGCTGGAATGTGGATTGCCTGTTTGGGTTTTGGATGACAGAAGGCTGGGGAGCCGGAGTGGCTCCAGATAGTCTAGGTAAGTCAGTAAAGGGCTGAATAGATCTGGGCTGCAATTGGGGAAGGGGTAGAAGGTTTCCTTACACCTCAAAGGGCTTGGTCTGCTTCTAACAATGCCGTCTCCACCTCCTGCCAGGAAGTCACACCAGAGAAGGCAGAACTGGTTCTGGCTGGGCTACCTAAGAGATCAAAGGATTTTGGCATATAAATATTTGGGCCCAGATCCCTGTACTTTAGAACCCTTTTGGATAAAGGAGACTGCCAAGAAGAAGAGCTGGAGAAGCTGTGAGGAGGAACTACCACTTTGCTGTGTGCTTTGCTGTGTTGGCCTGCAGTCGCTGCTTCTGTCTTGGGCAGTGAAAGGACTGAACTGAACTTTCTGCAATCTACTTTTGTGAGTTTCTCCAAGGGCTTGAGGTAGAGCTTGCCCCCTGTTCAAGAAGTCTCAGGAACAGCAAAGACTTCAAGCTCTTCAGCCCTAAGCACTGGGGACTGTTTACTTTGTGCTGCAACAGAGGAACAAGCAATCCGACGAGGTCTACGACACCACTGCAGACTCTGTGTCCTGAAGGCACCTCAGAGGGCACCACCGGAACTCCGCACCACGTCCCTGGTCCCACCGACGGGGCCTGCTGACGCCGCTAAAGAGCCGCTCCTCGCACCGTGACCTGTGGGCACCGCACTCCGCACCGTCTTGCTTCATGACGACGCCTTGGCCTCCCCGACGATGCTGCTCCACGCCCAAATCGATGCTGTGGCTTGCACCGTGGTTTGAGGCCACCGCCTGTAAAGTTACATGACGCACTGCCCTCATCCCGCACCGCAGCCTTGGCCTACCCACGCCGGCGACATAGATTCCAGAGAACAGCGCCCCAGCAATGACGACGCCGCTGCTTGCACCGCGACCTGCCAGTACCGCGATGAGCACCGCATTCACTTCACACCGGGACCCTGGTCTTACCAACAATGCCATCTGATGCCGTCACCGAGCTGCTGCTCCGCCGCGACCTGAGGGCACCGCACGCCGCACCGCTGCACTTTGCACTGCAGCACCCGACGCCAGCGCTCCTGACTCAGGAGTTCAATCTGCAACGTGTGTGACTTCGAGGGCGCAGATGACTCCTCCACCGACCTCCGGAACTGACGCCTGTGGACACCGTGCTTTCGGAAGCTCAACAAGAGGTCGCCGATGCCCTTCATTTCTAAAAGGTACTGTTTGTGGGTCTTCCCGACGCCGCGGTCAGCCAGAACTGTTTGGATTTGTTTGTTCACGACGCTGTGATAGCCCAGGACGGAGCTATCAACTTCAAGGAACTGTTTTTCAAGGTTACTTTGATAACTGAAGATTTCTAAGTACTGTATTGTGGATTTTTATTGTTTTTGGTCTTGTCTTAAGTATATAAAAATATTGGATATATTTCTAAACTGGTGTGGTGTCCTTTTGTAGTGCTTACACTGTATTACTGTTGGTTATGTGCAAATGCTTTACACACTGCTTCTAAGGTAAGCCTGACTGCTCGTGCCAAGCAACCAAGGGGGTGAGCAAGGGTTATTTTAGGAGTGTAACTCCATTATCCTGACTAGAGTGGTGGTTTCTGCTTGGCTTTGGCACATGCATTAGCCTACCAAAAATCCCACTTCTAACAGTGGTATACCGTACTGCTTTACAATTATACCGTGGGACTCCCACTTCAATGATGGGGAAAGATTTGAGCATGTGGATCTAAGAAAGATCCAAAACTGGAGAATGTACTGTTAAATATTCTTCAAATTGTTGTCAATGTAATGCAAATCTCGGGTAGAAGTCTGGTGAATAATTCACTCTGTGCTCCTAGGATTATATATTTTTCCCATTTTAACTGAGTATTAAGCCTGATGGTGTTCACTTTATGTATATCAATTGCCATCTTCTGCATACACTAGGTATTCAGTGACCTTTATCAAAAGCCAATAAAGGCCTTTAAAGGCAGGACAATGCATTTCTTTGGATTCATAAAAAATAATTAAATAGTTGAGATTTCGAAATCTAAATCTGAATATAGCCTCAAAAGGCAGAGTAGGCAAGAATTTCCTATCATGTGTCCAATACTTAATGTTCTACTCTTCCAAAACATTCTGAATACCTCCAGGAAAACTAAAGCATGATCAGATTTATGTTACAGAAACATAACTTCTCAAAAATAAAAAAGACGCAATCTGTGAGTGCATCTGGTTCCGTTTACACAAAAAAGCTAACATTTGTGAAAGGATGCATTAGGTCCCGCTAGACATCTATAAGAAAATAAGTTGCCTATAATTCTTTCAGAGTCTTTCTCAATTTTTTGATGGTAATCAATTCTCCATTTCCAATGAACATGTTGTCTCCATTTCTATTAAATCCTCAATTACATTAATTAAATTAATTAAATTAAGTAGATTCACTCCCTGCAATGACTGGGGTTGTTCAGTATTACTGTCATTAGGGCAAGTAAAGCTGCAATGATTATCCAGAGGTCTTCTTTGGTAATTCTATTTGACAGACCCAATGCATCCATGACAAATGATAGGAATGATGACTCCACATATAGGTATGTCATTTAGGTTAGTAATAAACTGTACATTCCAAGGAATGTCTGCTTCCAAATCGCCATTGTTTTGAAGATGGGTCTTGCAAATGGTCCTCTGTTGGTTGAGTTACCCAATACCCAATGCAGAATTGTTAAGCCACTGTCGTTCAATAGACCGTTAACTTTTCAAATATACATGCTTAATCTAAGAGTAAATATGTAGGCGATTATTCTTTACCTGATAAGACTTTTAGTACACACACAAAAAACAAAAAAGAGATTTCATTAGAAGCATCAATATAATGCGAAACAGAAATTTAAACCAAAACCTTTTGTCGGTCAGTAAATAGTACAGAACACAACACACAATAATGACATAATAGAACAAGCAATTACAACAAATAAATTGACACTCTAAAACACAAAATCAGCTTCAGAACACAATGCACCACCAAACATCACAACAAAGGCAAAACCATAACTAAATACATTAACAACACTAAATACTTAATAAAATATAAACACAAAAACACAACACCACATCATTTCAGTGTTGTGCTTTCATATATTGTCGTGGTGTATTACTGTGTGTGTTCGTATTTTATGCTGTTTTGGTTTTTTATAATGTTGTGTTCATTGTGTGTGTTTGTGTGTGTGTGTTGCAGTTCTAACTGAGCAGGCCAAGCGTGTCTGAGAGAGCACTACAGACCGAGCCCCACCTGGCATTTATAAAAGTTTGCCAGTTTTGGCACTGCCTGCGTCCCAGAATAAGGACTTCAGACATATGGACGGACATCTTGCTACTTTGTTGATTTCTTTCAATGAAGGTTACATTTAGAAATGTTTCAAGCACATAATTATTGGCCAGAGTTATTAGTACACATTACTCCTTACAAAAGGAGTCACGTTATTAGTCCATACACTAAAATACTATTCTCAGGGCTTTAAATGGAATGAAAAAATAGGGGGTCTTTCAAAGGGGCGTGGCCGTGGCCGTTGGCATTTAAAGGCATGGCTTAAAAACACGCATGTTCAACAACCTGTGCTTAGCATAGCGTGGTATATTGCTGCTTCTGTCATTTGCATCCAGATATATAATACAACAAGTAACAATACACCAACAACAAGTTAGGTCTATTTGCTTCGTCGGTGGTTGTTGTGTAAGATAAATAAGCAACAACTATGGCTTTGTTGAACAGAAAATTGAAAATGCTTCAGTTCTGAAATGAGACACTGAAAGAACTAGAACGAGTCTATTTGAAGTTACCTTGAGGTAGTTAAAGGTGGGACCGCTGCAGAGTCCAGTTTTTTTCACCCTGAGGGTGGGGACAAAAATGGAGAGCCCGATAGGAACCCGTCTCTCAGCACCTACTTTTTAGAACTGCTGGTGCTGAGCACCGGCAGGTCCCGGTCCACTTAAAGCCCTGACTATTCTGTTTCAACCAATTTAAAGCACTGAGTAGCTCCAAATCAAGATCTAACGTCTCCATCAGGTGGCGTGTTTGTTAGGCTTGGGCAGGGCATTAATTGGGCCGAGGCAGTTCTAGAAAGCAGGTGCTGAGACGGGTCGCAATCCGGCTCTCCATTTTTACCCTCACCCTCAGGATGAAAAATCTTAACTCTGCAGCCTTCACTGCCTTTGGGGATTTGGGGGGGCAGCCGACCACCGGGAGGCTTGCCCATCCGGGGAAATTTGGGGCAGCGGGGGGGGGGGGGGGGGGGGTCAGGAGCGCTGGGAGGCTTCCGTAGTTGGGCTGGCTTTGGGTGGTTTTGGGCGGGTTGGGCTCCTTTTGGGCTTCTTTTGGGTTAATTGGGCTGGGTGATTATAAAACCGGACATTTTGTGTGTCCAGGCACCATTTGAGGTGCAGTGACACGGCAGCCGGGGGTCCAGTAATTTTGTCTAGTGGATCTCGTGGTGTAGACCTGGGAGGGCGTGGTGGGGGCATCGACTTGGTCGGCAGCTGTGGCGAGGCGTGGGGCGGCGGTACCTGCGTCCAGGAGACGGCGCTGAGCGAAAATGGCGGTTATGAATGATCCCAGGGTGGCCGAGGCCCTGCGGCTACTGGAGGAGGCGGGCCGCATGGACATTGTCCGGCCCGAGTTGAAGGTGAGGCTGCCGCGGCGCGCTGCCAACGGCACCGCGGCAGCTGTGTGGGTGGCTCCGAGGGCCGGAAGGGGGGCAAGGGCGGGGGCGGGGCCCGGAGAGACGGAGGACAGCGCGAGGCAGCTCCGCGGAAGGCGGGGAGGCGAGGGGCGGCGAGGGCTGGTCGGCGAGGGGCCAAGAAGGCTCTGTCATTCGCGGAGGGTGCAGGAGGAAGGGTGACGGTGGCGGAGGGGCGGGCGGCCCCGGCACATGACGCGGTGGCGGGAAGGCAAGGGGGAAGGGGGGGCGGACCCAGTAGCACCGATGGGACTGGGGGTGATTGAGGCGGTGGGGGCGGGCAGGGGGCGGCAGGTGGCAGGGGGGATTCCCAGGGGGGGAGAGAACCGGGTGGGGGGGCGGGGACTCCGCGAGGGGGGCAAGGGGGTCGTCCAACAGGGCAGGGGGAGGGTGTGGGGGGGGGCGGTATCACCGGTGTTGATTGAAGAGTCAGAGGGGGAGGAGGGGGGAGGGGAGGGGGGTGGGGAGGTGGCGGACACGGAGCTGGATTGGAGCTCCTCGGCGTCGGAGGAAGGGGGGGACCGAGTAGAGTTTCTTCGCCGGGGCGGGGGAGGGGTGGTGTGAGGGGAGTGCCAGTGAGGGGTGGCGGGTCGGGGGGGGACGGGTGGGCGATGGGGGAGCGGTGGAATGGTCGAGGGGACCGGAGTGGTGGGGGGGCAACGGGGGGGAGGGAGTGGTGGGGGGGAGGCGGAAGCGGGTTTGGCGCGGAGGGGGCATGGGAGGGGGGGCACGGGGGTGGGGCGGGGCCTCGTTGGGGGTCTGGGGGGTGGAGTGGCGCGGGGGGCTGGGACTGGGAGGGTGGGTGGGGCGTAGGGGGCGTAGGGGTTCCATCGCGGCGCGGTGGTCACTCGGCAGGGTGGGGGCGGGGTGTGTCTCTGGGGTGGGGGAGTGGGGAGTAGGGGGTGCGTGGGGGGAGGCAGTGGGTTTCTTCACCCCGGTATGCTGGACTCCACCTTCTTTCCCTGGCAGGAGCTGTTTGTGAGGCGCTCGGGTGAGCAGCTTGCGGCTCCACACCACCGAGAGGATGGGCCGGCTCTGTCTGGTGCGGGCGGCGGAGCTCCAGCGAGGGATCTGGCAAATGAGCGCGACGACTGGCGGAGGGAGTTTTCCCCGCCGCCCCCCCCTCGAAGGGTCGTTACGGCCGCCGGGGGCAGGGGAGTGAGGATGGATGCACATGATTCAGAGTTTGATGCGGGTATGACTGGTCGGCGTGGCAGTGTGGATTTGGGTGACTTGATGCGGGTGTGCAGGGAGAGAGCGGGTTTGAGCCGGCTGGACCCCCCAAGGGGGGGCCGGGAAAGTGTGGAGGTGGCGGATGGTGAGTCCGCAGAGGAAGGGGAGATTCGGAAGGAGGGGGGGCGAGTAATGTTGTTGGCAGTATATTACAGGTGCCAGTGCGGCAGGAAGTGCCCAGAGTGACGGCCCCCTCAGCTCCACTGGTTAGGCGGCGGGATCCAGCAAGGACGCCGACCTTGATGCCAGGTAAGGAAGGAGACGGTGCGGGGAGTGGCAAGCGGCGCTGCGTGCAGGTCTCGGTGGGGACTGGGGCGAGGGGGGGGATGGCTGGCGGCTGGTGCGGGGGCGGTACGTGTTGGACGCGGGGGTTGGCACGGACGGCGCGATTGTCGGCGGGGTAGGTGAGGGGAGTGGGGCGGCGGCGGTCGCCAGCGCGGATACGGCCAGTGGGGGGAAGGAGAGCTGCGTGGTGCCGGTGCGTAAGTTGCCGTACATGGGGCTGACGAAGCCGCTAGGGGCGCACCTGTCGTTGGCGACAAAAGAAAAGATATGGAAGGGAGAGTACATTGACATCCTGAAGCTTCTCCACAGGGAGTTGACGTCGAAGGAAGGGTAAAAAGAGGAAGAGCAGGAGTTGGCCAGGCGCCCAAAGGTGCCGCTGATGTTGGACAATTGGTCAGCGGCTTTCTTCATATACGCGAGCGTGTACTGCGAGAAGTTTCCGGACCGTTCGGTGGCACTTTTCAAATACATGGATGTGGTGCGGAGAGCGCAGGTGACATACGGCGGTTTCGCGTGGTCACACTATGATGAGGAGTTCCGGGCGCGCATGGCGGCTGGCCCGGAGGCGCTTTGGGGGGAGCTGGATGCGGACTTATATCAGCAGACGATGGGCGGCGCCAAGTTCGGCCGCACCATATACACGGCCAGCGGTCTGCTGTTCGGGCCGCCCCCCTTTGCCGCGCGCCCCACCCGGGGGGGGGGGGGGGGGAGACTAGCGGCCAGGCCACGATCGGGGCCTGTTGGGATTTCAACAGAGGAGTGTGCGGGCGGGCGGCATGCCGTTTTAGGCATGAGTGCTCGACATGCGGAAGGCGGCACCCAGCGCTGCGGTGCTGGGGGCTCGGGGGCCCACCGGGCCAGCAGCCCGTGCAAGGAGGTCCACAAAGCGGGGGTGGACAAGGAGATGGGAGGGGTGGAGTCCGAGGGGGTGGAGCCGGAGCTTTGGGCAAAGGCTCGTACGCCGGTTAGGATAGAGAAGATGGAGCCATGGTTGGCGGCGTATCCGCGGGCGGAGGATGCTGCGGTGCTGCGTCGGGGCTTTCGGGAGGGGTTTCGGCTGGGCTACGAGGGCCCCCGGATTGCCTGCTGGGCGGACAATCTGAAGTCGGTGAACGCACACAAAGGTATTGTGCGGGAGAAGCTGTTCAAGGAGGTCAGAGAAGGGAGGATGGCGGGCCCGTTCACGGAGACGGCGATGCCTGGCTTGATCATCTCCCCCATTGGGGTGGTGCCCAAGAAGGAGGAGGGGCAGTTCCGTTTGATACAGCATCTGTCGTGGCCAGAGGGGGAGTCCGTTAATGCCTACATCTCGGCGGATTTGGCGCCGGTGACGTACTCGTCGGTGGACGTGGCGCGGAGGCTTGTTACGGCGGCAGGGAGGGGCGCACTGATGGCAAAATGCGATGTAAAGTCGGCGTTCTGGCTCCTTCTGGTCCACCCGGCGGACCACCAGCTGCTTGGGATTCAGTTTGAGGGCCTCATATTCGTGGATAAGGCGCTGCCGATGGGGTGTTCCATCTCGTGCTCACTATTTGAGCGTTTCAGTTCATTCCTGCAGTGGGTCTTTTCCAGGCGCACAGGCTCGGAGTCAGTGACGTACTACCTGGATGACTTTTTCCTGGTGGGACGGCCCGGGGCGGCGGACTGCCAGCGGCGGACTGCCAGCGGCAGCTGGGCGGTTTGGCCGGGTTGATGGGGGAATTTGGTGTTCCCCTGGCGCCAGAGAAGACGTACGGTCCCAGTACGGTGTTGTCCTTTCTCGGTATTGAACTCGACTCGGTCGCCATGGAAGCACGCCTACCGGATGACAAGAAGTCAGCGATGCGGGCGCTGGTGGATGGAATGCTGGCGAAGCAGAAGGTGACGGTGCGGGAGGTTCAAGTGCTGTTGGGGCACTTGAATTTTGCGTGTCGCGTGGTGCGAGCGGGTCGAACTTTCTGCCGGCATTTGGGTTTGGCATTGTCCGGGTTGTCTTTGCCTCACCACCATGTGCGATTGTCGGTGGGAATGAAGGAGGATCTGTGCATGTGGCGGGCTTTCTTGGAACTGTTCAATGGAGTGCCTATGGCGCCGGCGGAGGATTGGGAGTGGGACGTCACCATGTATTCTGATGCGGCGGGCGGCGGCGGCTTCGGACTGTACTGGGATGGCAGGTGGTGCGCGGATCAGTGGCCGGAGCATTGGCAGGCAGGGGGGCGGAGCATTGCATTCTTGGAATTGTTCCCGTTGGTAGTGGCGGTCACGGTGTGGGCCGGGGAGTTGGCGCACAGGAGGGTGTTGTTTCGGGTGGACAACATGGCGGTCGTGCAGGTGGTAAACAGGCAGTCGGCTAGAGACCCGCAGGTGTTGAAGTTGATGAGGGTTTTTGTGCTGCGCTGCTTAGAGAACGACATCCTGTTTCAGGCGCGCCACGTTCCGGGTGTGGACAATGACATTGCGGATGCTTTGTCTCGTTCACAGTGGGAGAGGTTCCATGGGCTAGCCACGGCGGCGGCGGAAGCCAAGACGGCGGTTCCGGGAGAGATGTGGTCAGTGGGCGAGCCCGGGTCCTTCAGCTGGTGAAGACATCGGTGGCGGTGTCCACGTGGAAATCGTACGAACAGGCCTGGGAGGAATTCCTGCTGTCTGGCACGGTAAGGCGGGGGGACCGGTGGCTGCGCGAAGAGCAGGTGGTGCTGTTTATGTTGGAACTCATGGACAAGGGGTTGTCTCGGGTCACGATTGCGGGCAAGTTGTCGGCAGTGGCGTTCATGGGGAAGTTGTGGTGGGGCTACTCCCCGTCGGCGGGGGAGCTGGGGGCCCGGCTGCTGGAGGGGTGGGCGAGAGAGCGGGGCGCTTCGGTGCAGTGGCGGTGTCCCATTACGGCGGTTTTGTTGGAAGGCATCATCGGCGCGCTGCCAGCGGTGTGCAGGGATGGGGGCGAGGCGGTGCGGTTTTCGGCTCTGATGTCTTGGCTGTTTTTTGGTGCATTCCGGGTGTCGGAGCTGTTGGGCAGGAAAGGGGTGCCTGGGGTGGTGTGGGAGGATGTGGATTTGCGAGCCCGGGAAGTGGCGGTGCGGCTGCGTCGCTCGAAAACTGACCAGAGGGGAGTCGGGACGTGGGTGGTCCTGGGCCCGAGTGTGAGGGAGGGGGTGTGTCCCGCGACGTGGGGTAGTCGGCTGATGGCGGCCCAGCGCGAGAAGGCGGGGGAGGTGTTTGATCGGGGTGAGGGTGGCGGAGTAACGGCGGCACAGGCGTTGTGGGTTCTGCGGCGCGCCCTGCGGTATATGGGTGAGGACCCTCTAGCTTTCGGGACGCATTCCTTCCGGATCGGGGCAGCAACAGAGGCAGCTCGGAGAGGGTGGGGGAAGGAGGAGATACAGAGGCTGGGAAGGTGGAAGTCAGATTGCTACCGGACGTACGTGAGGCTGCGAGAGGTGGATGGGGTGTCGTTACTTTGAGTCCGAATTCTGATATGTGTTTCTTTGCAGGTGCTGTGGCGGGGCCTGAGGTGGCGTTGTTGAATGTGTATATAGTGGGACACTCGTTTGTCAAGCGGGCGGAGCACGCGGAGTGGGAAAGGCACCGTGCACTCAATTTGGGATTGGATACTGGATTATATCGCTGTCACTGGAGGGGCAAAGGGGGTATGTGTCGGCATGAACTGTTGCCTTTGTTGAATACGGTGGTAGGGGGTGGGTGTGCCCAGATGTAGTGGTGATTCACCTGGGTGAAAACGACTTGGTGCAGTGCAAGGGCTTGGCATTGGTCAAGCAAATGAAGAGGGATCTGAGAGAAGTCAAACGGCAATGGGCTGGGTGTCACATGATCTGGTCTGAGTTTATCCCCAGGCGGGTGTGGAGGGGGCGGAGCGCCCAGGATCTATAGACAGGGCCCGGAGGAAGATTAACCGGGAGATGAGGGATTTCTGTGCCAGAGAAGGGATAGGGAGAATCGAACACCCGGAATTGTGCTATGGGGCGGTCTATTTTTTCAGGGAGGATGGGGTACACCTCTCAAGGTATGGCATGGAACTGTACATTGTGCAGTTGAAGGAGGCGCTGGATGGAGCTTTGGGAGTGCTCAGGTATCCCAAGAGGCAGGAGTCCTAGTGGGGGGATCGGAAGTCGTAAGCGGCTTCCGAGTGGCGTTTTCCTAAGAGAAAAGGGGGGGTATTTGCAGGAGGCCTGGGGCTGTATGGGCAGAGGGGGAGCGGAGGTCAGGAAGGTCAATGAGGTCATGACAGCAGAGTAGGTTGATGAACGGATGTGGATACTTTGTTGCAATTTAGGAACGGATGTTGATACGTTGTTGCAGTGTTGGGGATACATTTAGGGGTGGGGTCGGGGGTTGTCAGGCAGTTGCTATTTAGCGAGCATTAGTTTTGTTCGGCACAGGCCAGGGGGTGTTGTGTAGGTGCACCTGATTCCAATAAAGCGGCCTTTATCACACTAATTTGGTGTCCGTGTCAGTGCTTCCCCCCCCACCCACTGGTGTGCCCCAATGATGCAACTTGAAAGATTTTCGTTACATGTCTTTCACAGTTTCATCATTTTGTAACTGAAGCATTTCCAATATTATATACGACAAAGCCACAGTTGCTGCTTATTTATCTTATTCAACTAACAACCATTGACAAAGCCAATAGGCCTGGCTTGTTATTTGTATCATATATTTAGATGCGCTTACAGAAGCAACAAAATAACAGTCGAAGGGTGTGAGAAGTTGGCCTGATATGCAGTGCTCACTATTCTAGTGATCACTATGTATCAGTCCAAACAACCCTTATTGATGTTTGGTTGTAAGTCAACCTGATAGACCAGCTATCCTAGTAGCATGGACACGTGCAGTCTTTAGGCTAAACTCTAGAGGGCGTGTTAAGCCAGCTGTTTTACCATCACATATACCCCTTGAACACCAAGTGAAAGGACACCACACAAGTTGTTATGAAAATAAACGTATATTTATTTATAACAAGACTACCCTGGCTCTTTATGAGACAGGGAGCTATGCACACAACAAAACTCTTAAAGAAATACTTAAAGTCGCACAATTTACACAAATGCCCGAGGGGCACGAAAAACCATATACTACACAAGTGGGATGCGAAATTACTAGCAGGTAAGTACTACTCTCATAGGCTGTAGAAACGCTAGGCCTACAATACTAAACCTTTGGATTAGAAGCAGGAGGCCTGGGGACGTCGTGTGCAGAGTGGGAACTCTCACGCGTAAGGCGGGACAAAGTCTATGGATCCTAGTAAATGCAAAAGTTAGTGTTTTCGGGCGAACCCGACTAGGTAGGTCAAAAACGAAAGTGGTTCTAGACACTTAGAGAGTTGGTCTACGCTGGAGCACCGGAGTACTCGGTTTACCTAGCCCAGGGGCTGCGGCTGCATAGGGTTCAAGTGTCGTTGGGTTTCTTCGTTGATGAACCAGGAGCCTAAAGAAAGAAGTTGCTGGCAGGCGACCAGTGAAAAAGTTTGTGGTGATCCAAACCTGGATCGGGGAAGAAGAGGACCTGTAAGCAGAGGGGACCAAGTTCTGAATCACTAGCCAGTGATTAAGTGGGCACCAGAGTGGCACCGGACGAAGTCACCTCAACCAGGTGAGTGGGCGCTGCTGGGCTCTGCAGTCTCTCGGACCAGGAGGCGTTGTCGGCGACCAGGATGGAGGTGCGAGCTGTCCCACGAAGGTATCTGCTGTCGACGTCGCTGGACCCAGGATTGGGGCAACAAGTCTTGGCAAAAGCAAGCCCACGCGGTGGACTTAAAATGGCGTCTGGAGTGGACCAGGAGGGTCCGGGGTGCTCCTCTGTTGGAGGGGAGCAAGGGCCAGTCTGGAGCAACCAGACCAGCGGTGTTTGTCATCGAAGTTCGTCGTCAGAGGGCCACTAGCCAACGGGCAAGTGACCGGGGCAACGCGGTGAGCAGCAAAGAGCAGAAGGGCCCCACGCAGATCTCGTGGATGCAGGGGGACTGAACTTCGGTGCTGGAGCTGCTCAGGGTCGGGGCTTCTCTTACCCCAAAGCACTTGGTCGAGGGTCACTCGGTGGTCGTGCTGGACAAGCGTCGTGCAGTCATGAAGATGGCCGGTCCCTCGAGGTCTCGTCACACCCACGGGTCTCAGCTGGGCTGAAGATGTAGCTAGAGGTCAGAGGTGCCAGGGAAGCCGGTTCTCGTCGAGCTGGGCAGTCTTGATCCGGAGGAGAGACTTACAGCAGACCGCGATGCTTGGATGGTGCCTGCTGCTGCAGGGTGACTACTCCTTAGTCACAGGGAGAAATCTTGAGAAGAGTCTTGAGTTCCTTTCGTGGAAAGTAGTTTCAGGATTCAAAGATGATCTAATTTGGAAGGGGGCCTGCTCCTACCTTTATCCTGAAAAAGGGGGCTGGCACGCGACTAAGTCCTGCCCTATGGGTGGGACTAGGAGGGGGGTGGTTACACCCCTCTCCCCAGCCGGACTTTCCCCAGCTCAGGGGCTGGTGTGCCCCTGGAACTGGTTCAGACCGGCCTATGCATAGTGAGCACCGCGGTGCCACTTGCAGTCACCTTCCTCTATAGCCCTGCCTACCTGGGATACACAAAATCCTGTCTGGGACGGTGCTAGCACCGCCCCTGGCAGGAAACCCTTTGTGCTTGCCTCCCGCGCTGGGAGGACTCCCAGCAGCAGGAGGGCAGACTTGTGTCTCGGTGGCAGCATCCATCTTGTGGAGCTGAGGCTATGTTCGACTTTAACCGGGGTTACAGGTTACCAACATGTCTTCTCCCTCTAGAGGGGTGGAATGCTACCCCCGTCGCCAGAACTGGCGAGGGGGTAGTATCCCAAAGCGTATGACACCTTACACGACATGTTTAGATAATGTCAGACCAAAGTTACCATAACCGCGAGGATTATAAGGCACTTAAGAGTATATGGTCTGACGCTATCATGGAAACGGCTAAGGGATAGATCCCGACAGCCGCAGACAGGCTCAGCTCATGCCAGAGCACCATCTCACACGATTCCAAGCACTCTGCCTTCAGGATTGTTAAGGCCTGCCATAGGAGTGACTGATAGGAGATCTGTGTGTCCATATAGGTTTAGATATAGGTATACTATATCTAAAGCAAAGGGTGATTACACCACCTTGCTCCCAGCTGTCAAGCAGCCAGTTGTGTCTGTTTAGTTAGTCAGCCCAGGGGTGGCATAATACATGCTGCAGCCCCTGGGAGACTTCTGGGTGCACCTCAGCCCTGGGTCCAGGGACTCAGAGAGGGCCCAGTGCCAATCAGATATGTACCTAGGGTACATGGAATCCATTTTAACAGAGAGAGCAGTGGGCCTGGGGTCCTGAATAGCAGGGCCTCAGGTCAACTAAGTCAGAAAACCAGCAAAACACCAGGCAAAAAGTTGGGGGTAACCATAGTCAGGGATCTACCTTCCTACAAAGGGCACACTATGCTAAGCACAGATTTTTAACTTACGTGTTTCTAAACCACGTCGCTATTTACATCGGCTACGCCCCTTTTAGAGATCCCCCCAGTTTTGTCATCACACTTAAAGCCCTGGGCTTGGAGCTAACATGTAAGTTCGCTTTCTATCCTTAAAGCATCAAGAGGCAGATTTACAAGCCCCTTGCGCCACTTTTGCGTCACTTTTAGCATGGAAAAGTGACGCAAAAGTGGCGCAAGGCGCTTGTGAATCTGCGCCCGAGTATCTAAAGTCTCCGTCAGGTGGCACGTTTGTTAGACTTGGGGCCTAACATGCAGGGTCTCTTCTATCCTTAAAGCACCCGGAGCTATCCATCTCCCCTTCCCAGCTGCAGAGACATCCCGGAAGGAACGCCCGCATTGGTATGTTTAGAGAACTTTCGAATATTAAGCATCCTTCCTTCTCTGAGGCTCTACCAGACAGGCCTGCCCTCCCCACGCTTTGAGGACATTACTCCTCTGGCAATCGATCAAGCGACTTTGACAGAGCCCGGCTGGAGGCGATGACAAACAGCTTAATCGCACACCTACAAAAGTAGATAACAATCCCTTGTGTATTTAAGGCAGTAAAGCATCACAACCTCCGCATGCCGCTGCCAAAGCCGGAAGCTGGGAATGCGTGGAATGACGTGTGACAGCTGGGTTGTGCTCTTAGGGAAGAGTTCACAGGAACGGTGTTTTTACAAAATCAAAGCAAACAGGCTGATTGATTGCATTGGCAATGTCTTATTTTTTATAAGGCAATTTCCGCAATCCTCGTGTTGCTTGGTAGCACTGTGCATTACCAGTGTAAGCATCACCTAGTTTAATGTTATCTCCTAAGCCAGCCAGGACAGGTTTTCAAACCTATGGCCTGCAGGGCACGCCGAATCTGCAAGAGCACGTGAGCTTTCCTGTTAGCTGCAGTGATCGTCTTGCATAACTGCTGCATGATTAAAAACCCAATATGGAGCAGAGAACTCTTAGAATATGGAGAGCGATCAACCCAAAACGCCCAAAGAAGGATCCTGTTTAACAAATCTCTTAAAACGAAATCATTATTAAGCCCTTGTCTTCTGGCACTGGTTCTTCCAAATAATGAACAACCCTCTACAAGAAGACTCCGACTGTTCCCCAACTGCAGTGAAGCTGAGCCTCAGCGAGCACCGATAGAGATTAGCAGATGCAAAAATGGTCCTTCAACTTCAGCGTCCACTAACTCCCAAGTTAATCTTTAATGGTGACTGACAAATAAGTTACTTACCTTCGGTAACCTCTTATCTGGCACAGACAGGATCCAGCCATAGATTCCTTAACTTACAATTGTTCCCAGGTGCCAGACTGGATCCAGAAATGTTTGTACAGCAGTACCTCTGCATGTCGTAGAGGGCGTCAAGCGACTCTGTAGTGACGTCATCCACAGAGTCCATAAAAACCCTCCTCTAAATCGCTGGCGTCTGTTTCTTCTGTGACTATTGTACGCACCAACAACGCAGAGCCACTATAGAAATTGCCTGTGCTAAAAAAAGAGACAATTTTGTGTCAAACAGTTACAAAGTCCTAAAGAAGGGCATCAGAATGCCACAATAGGGATCTTGTAGGGCACAGGACTTACAGTTTGCAGAGCGACGTGGATGGGTGGGTCGTTAAGGAATCTGCGTCTAGATCCTGTATCTACCAGATAAGGCGCTACCGAAGGTAAGTAACTTATTCATCTGATAGAGACATCTAGCCACAGATTCCTTATCTTAGAATCAGAAACCCAAGCAGCACAATCCTTGGAGGCGGGTCTGCGAAATGAACTGAGAAAAAGATCCCTGAATAGGACTAGCCGGTACACAATGAGATAAATAAACCAGGCTGTATAAAGAACTATAGGCTAAGCCAAGAAGATACTTCACCATAAGGATTGTGGGAAGCCCACATGAGAAACATGTGAACAACATTACCCACGGCAGAAGGATAAGGAAGTGTTGGAAGAAAACATTTCATAGTAACAATAATACCATGTAACCCTGCTAAACATAATCAACCATGACTGGATAAGGCATTCGACAACATAGTCGAGGCAGGCCAACGGCTTGAGGAACCGCTTATCAGATTCGCGCTGTAAGCGCGTAAAAGAAGAAACTGACGTCAGCGTGTATTGGGTGGGCTTATATGGTCTCCATCTACGTCACCTCTGGAGGACGACATCGCTATGGAGTCGCTTGATGCCCTCTACCGACACGCAGAGGTACTACTGTACAAAAAATTTCGGATCCAGTCTAGCATCTGGGAATAACTGTAAGACAAGGAATGAAAAATTTCCTAGCTAGCGTAACAGAAAGTTTCAATTCTATTAAGGACTCGGAGGCGAGGATTATGCTATTCTTTCTCCACTTTAATGAATAGCAGCCATTCAAAGAACATGACAAACCTACTATTCCCATGAACCATAGGGAATATCAAGTTTTTACAATAGAAAAGAACAGTATAGAGTGTCCACATGAATCCACCAATCACAGGGCAACCCTGGGTGATACAGTCCTCTGTTAGCTTCCATTCCCCCTCTTTCGTCTCTCAAAGTCAGTCAAGTGAACAGACTCAGGAATCCTGTTTAGTGGAATCTCCTGCCAAGACAAAGAAAATAATCAGGCGACCGCAGAGGCTAAGGTTTACCCTGCAGGGGGAAAAGCCAGGGCAACATTTACCAACAATAGAGCATCACAGTATCTTAACCACAAACAAGTGAAAATTATGTACTTACTCAAATATAAGGGTGGGAGACACAAGAAATTGTACCCTGGGTGGAATAATCCTCGCTTCCGCGTCCTTAATAGAATTGAAACTTTCCGTTACGCTAGCTAGGACATTTTTCATTCTAAAGTCGGGACCGGAGGCGAGGATTATGCTCGTTTAAAGCTTACTGACTAACAAGTGAGCCATATCAATCACCAGTTTGAAGTAAAACAGCTTGAAAGTCGAGTCCGAAGACCAATCTGCAGATTCAGAATGTCTTCGAGACGTGCTCCCAGGGCAAATGCTTTGGAGGACATAGCCCCTCTCGCTGAATGAGCCCGAAGGCTCTGAGGTCAATACCAGCTTCCTGCATAACCCATCTCACCCAACGGGCGATGGTGGGGGAGGAAGCTGCCCTATGGGGTTTACGTAGCGCGATAAGCAACTGCCGTTCCCCCGGGGGGCGAAACTCCTCTGACATTTCCTCGTAGGCCTTGAGGCACGAGACCACACAAAGCTTCGGGAAATCAGGAAATGGAGGATAAGAAATGGATGTCGTGCCACACTTAGTGTGGCGCCGAATATTAAAGCTGACCCCGGAAGGGGAGAAGATTCTACCAGTAACGTCCAGGGCTCTAACATCGGAGACCCTCCTGCACGAGACCAAGCAGAGGAGCATGGCCAACTTGGCCGACAGCTCCTTCCGAGAGAGAAATCTGTTCGGTTGCCAGGACAAAAACAGTTTCAAAACCAGGTAAAGGTCCTAGAGATGGGAATAATGTGGTTCCGGCGGAAGGGAGAGGCAAATGCCCCGAAGGAGCCGGCACATCAGGGGATGTTCCCCCACCGGCGAACCATCCACAGGAACATGCCCCGCCTAAATCGCCGAACGGAAGGTATTGACGGTTCTGTAGGCCATTCTGCCTTCCCCCAGTGAGGCCAAAAAATTCAAGATAGATGTCACATCCATTGCCAGAGGATTGAGACTCTGTTGCAGACACCAACGAAACCATCTTCTCCAGGTGGACCTGTAACGTTTGATTGTACAAAAGGTCTGGGACCGTCCATCGTCCCCTGTAATCCTCCACGCCATTTAAGACAAAGAGCCCTGAGCTATTAGAGGATGAGGAGCCTTGTCGGGACTGAGAAGGAGAGCTGGAAACTGGGGGAGTGGGATTGGAAAATCCCACGAAAGTTCCAGAAGAACTGGAAACCAAACTTGTGACCTCCATAGCGGCAAGATCAGGACCACGTCCGCTTTCTGACGGCGGACTTGCGCCGAGACCCTCGTCAGCATCGCAAACAGAGGAAAGGCATATCCCGTCTCGGAACTCCAGTCCTGCAGAAAGGCGTCCGTCCGCACTGCTAGGGGATCCGATCTCCAACTGAAGAACTGGGGCAGTTGGTGATCCAGGCGGGAGGCGAACAGGTCCACGGAGAATGGACCCCAGATGTTCTGGAGATCCACAAAGACTTCCAGATGCAGCTTCCAAAGGCTCAAGTTCGCTGCCAGATCCGAGAGGGCTCTGGAGCGTGTGCCTCCAAGATGTTTGATGTATCGGACAGCGAACACATTGTCCATCTTGAGAAGGACAGAGGACCGGACAGGGACCTTGGTCCAAAACTGGATCGCAAATGATCCCGCCAACAGCTCCAGACAGTTGATATGTAACTATGGAGACCACACACCTCCTGTGGTAAAATCGCCACACCTGGTGCCCCAACCGGACCTGCTGGCATCTGATTTTATAACGATATCCGGCACTGAACTGAAAATTGCTCGCTCATTCCAGGCTTCCATGTTGGCGAGCCACCACCGGAGTTCCTCCCTGGCCTCCGAGGAGAGGGTCACCTTCTGGGAGTAAGACAACCCTTTCCACAAATGATGGGCTTTGAGACGTTGAAGGGCCCTGTAATGGAGCAGGCCGGGAAGATGACTTGGATTGAAGCAGAGAGGAGGCCCACGATCGAGGCCAACTGCCTGAAGGAGAGTTGATGCTGCACTAGGGCCCTCCTGAGCTTGTGACGAATTTTTGTCATCTTCCGAGCTGGAAGGCTGAGGGTACATTCTGTCGAGTCGATCGAAAACCCGAGGAACACTACCTTCTGGCATGGGACGAGGGTTGACTTGGCCTCGTTGATCACGAAATCCAAGATCTGAAGAAGGTCCACCGCCCTCTGGAGCTGGCACGATAGGGCACACGGACACTGCGCCATCAACAGGAGGTCGTCCAGATAGAGTATGAGTCTTATGCCTGACGCCCTCAGACGTTCGACCACCGGGCGCAGAACCTTGGTAAAGCACTTAGGGGCGGAGGACAGGCCAAAGGGGAGCATTGTGAACTCGTAGACCTTGTCCCGCCACAGGAACTGAAGGAACCGCCGGTGAGGCGGAAAGATGAGGATGGTCAAATATGAGTCTTTGAGGTCGAGGGGCGCCATCCAGTCACCAGGCCTGAGAATGTCGCGAAGCAGATGGATTCCCTCCATTTTGAAATGGCGGTACACCAGCCATTCGTTGAACTCGCGCAGATTTCTAACCGGTCTTTGGCCCCCATCCGGCTTGTCCACTAGTTGCTGACGAAACCATCGGGATGAAGGAAGGACTTCACTACCGTGCCTTTGTCCAGGAGGGAGCGCACTTCCGAGTCCACTAGGGCGGCATCTGCCCCCAAGAAGGTGAGCGGGCGAGGCGGAACCGGTTGCACCGGATGCCCTAAAAAATCGATATGAAAACCCTGCACGGTTTGCAGAACCCAGGCGTCCCCTGTGACAGAAGTCCAAGTGGGGTAGGTGTAGAGAGGGGTTACCTCCAGCTCTGGGGGGCTGGGTTACAACCTAAAATCAGGAGTGAGCAGTACTCACAAGAGGGTCAAAGCCCTGAGGCCCAAGCAGCCCTGTAGCAAATATGAAGGGCAGCCTGCTGACTGGGCCCTCACAGGTAATCCTGCTTTTTTAAAGAACTGACTCTCCACAAGTGTATAACAGAGGAGGAGCGCTGCACAAACCGGCCCCAGGCGCAGAAGAAACGTGCACCATAGCTGTCTAACGACAGAATTTATACAGACCAAGCCTCAGCGGCTTAATGAGGGCGTTCACAGGCCGATTTCAGCACTATGCCACCCAACAGACCCCTGGGAGTGTTACAGCAGGCGAGGCAGGCTCTGGCCCAGCGGCTACACCAAGATACAACAGCGGAATGCACGGTATTCCAGGAATGTCCGCTGAGCCGAGGGCGCGATGCGCCCAGTATAGGCCGGAAGAATGCCGCGAGCTGCCCGGAATCAGCCGTTAGGGAGGGGCGCTCCCACAACTGAACGCGAGTCACCGAGAAGCGGCCGACTCGCATAAACAAATACCACACGCACGCTGCACCCAAAGGGAAATCCTGACAGGAGATGAGAAGGGGCGCGCAACGGACTCACCCAGTGCGCACCTCCCATCACAGCACTGAGGGAGAACCTCCTCACAGAACAAATCGCACTTCAATAGCGGTAATAAACAGCAGGAAAGATCTGGAGGAAACACTACAGCGCGCACATAGTCAAAAACAGTGTGGGAACCAACCTAAAACACTGATAACAATCAATAACGACCAAATTCCAGGAGAGGAAAAAAGGAAGACTTAACTGGCTTCGAGCAGTGAAGAAAGAGGGGGAATGGAAGCTAACAGAGGACTGTATCACCCAGGGAGCCCTGTGATTGGTGGACTCATGTGGAGACTCTATACTGTTCTTTTCTAATGTAAAAACTTGATATTCCCTATGGGTCATGGGAATAGTAGATTTGTCCAACTATTGAAATTGGTGTTTAGGGTTGGTGGAACACTGCGTTAACAAGCATTGGCATAGCCAATAGGTTTTGCCTTTGGGACCTTATAAGTGTTTAGTTATCCAGCACAATATCCTTGGTGCAACAACATCAACTGTTGCATGGCTAAACACTTATAAGGTCCCAAAGGCGAGACCTATTGGGTATGCCAATGCTTGTTTTATCAAGTAGGGTCCCACACCAAAGATAAGGACCTTATTCTTATCAGGGAAATTATTATTTTGGGGGAAATCGTGCCATTTAGACAGACTTATCTAGATTCTTTGTAAGATGTAATAACAGCCTTCCGGTTGAATGCTCATCTTTGTAAATTTGACTTTGGTTTAGAAGAGGAAGAAAGCATTGGAAGGCAGAATAAACAAAGATCAGAAAGAGAGATCTTTAATAGCACATTCCCCTCGCTTTATAAAATATTAAGATGTGAAATTATTCTCCAATAGATGGCACTTCATATCTAAATTTATATCGACAGCACATGTCCCTGCACATAAAATCCCACAAGATTAATTGATTTGTTTCATGCTGGCTTGAATTTTTTTTAAAAAGGCAGCAAAACGGAAAAAAATCCACATTTCCAACGTTAGACTGCTTCTGTACCAGGAAACATAAGAAGCATATATTTTTTTTAAATGACCTTCTTAGGCTCCCACAAAAACGTAACTATCAACGATGTTGACATGAGCACATGGGTTATAATAAGTTATGTTCACATTAAAAATGCACGTTTTTTCAACAATTAATGGAAGGGAAAGGAGTGATATACTACATCTCAAATGAAGAGTCCATAAAACATGTTTGTCTGAAAAGCTCAGGGTGTGTAACAGGTAATGTTTAAGAGCTTGAGTAGCATCATTTACTTCAAAACGGACTCTTTGTTCGTGAACGGTTACCCTTGACACACACCAAGATCACACGTCCTGCCAAAAAGTGCGGTTTCCATGTGTTGCGCATGCGACCCCGCACAGCCGTGTCCCATAAATGTACATTTACAGTGACAAGCACGCCTTGCCTGAGCAGGGAGAGCTACATTTAATAATGACAAAAAAAAATAGACAGAGTGGGGAAAGCACAGAGTGAATAGGTAATAAAAAAAAAAGCAAAAAATAGCCGTACACGAGTGTGCGCGCTGTAAGGGTACCCGCGAGTGATGCGCTTAATAAGCCATGACGAGAGGAAAGCCAGATGGCGCCTGTGCGTGTAACCGCAAGCTTTAGGCCACACAAAAAGCGTGGGTTCAGCTTTTTGAAGCCCCCTTACTAAAAGTCTCGTCAGAGCAGTGCATGCGCTGGCGAGACCTAAAAAGGGGATCCCATATCAATCCCTATGAACTGTTTCATGTTGTTAATATCCTGTGAACGAATAGGTAGACATCGCTCATTTAACATCGTGAATGTGTGGTAAGTGCTCCATCCTTGTGTATCAAGTCATCTTCTAATTAAATGACGTCTAAAGAATTGCCATTGGCTCTCCAGCGCAAAAAAGGTCAGGGCAATGGGATGGATTCCATTACACAGCAAGTATATATATATATATATATATAATTCACTGAAAAAAACATAGGTTTCAGGGTGTTATAGTTAACTGGACATTTCACTCATACAAAACCATAGAAATTCCACTGTTATAGTTAGTTTAGCTAACTATAACTTGCGCCCCCGCAATGCACTGCTCATGACGTCACATATTACATAATTCATGGCATGGTCAGTGACATCACTGATGACATCATCCAGTGACTGTGTGTTTCTGTAAAGTTTAAATATGTTTTATATATATGCCAAGGTGTGTTGAAGAATCAGTGGGTGTATAAGTGTCTGGATGAAGGATTTACGAGGTGTGTGACTGATTGTATAAGCCACTGATTAAACTTATCTTACTGAATTCATGCATTAGTGACTAAACTGTGTGAATGTCTGTATCAGTGTGTCTGTTGTTGTGTAAGCTAGTACATGGGTTAGTCAGTAGCTACATGACAGCTTATATGGGTCACTCATTGTTTGCCTGAGTATTTGTAGCGGTGCCTGAGTGTGTGTGTGGGTGGGTTGGAGGTGTGTGACTCTGTGCATAGATGTTTGACTAGTTGATTCACTGTCTCTATGGGTTCAAGAGTGCATGTGAAAACAGGTCTATGACTCGTGAGTGTGTGTATGGGTATGTTTGTGAGTGAATTGAGTTCTCAGTGGTAAAAGTATGTAGCTACATATGTAAAAGGCAGTTTATGTGAGTGATGTTGTATATAAATAACTATATGTGACAGTGATTACGAGAGTGGCTGTCAGGGCGCCACTTCCTCTGAGTCTGTACGTTGCTCTATGGGCCCACCTCACGGTACTTTCAATTCAGGATGCTATTACAGCAATGAAAGTTAGAGTGACCAAGTGGGGAAAGGGTTTGAGGAAGTGAACAGCTGGGAGGGAGACCTGTAAAACAAACAGATAAACATACAAACAATAACAATCAGTATAAATAATTCTCAGGGACCAGTCTTATTGCTAATGAGTCGCTACTTTATCACAAGTCTGTGATACAAGTTATACAAAAAATACACTTCCAAGGAATGTGTTCCAATCACACCTTCCTAACAGTAAAGTTCAATAATATACAGAGCATATAGTCATAATTATGGCACAGTACACAAATGAGCCCCTGTGCGAGCTTGCCCAAGAGCTTGCCCAAGCGCATACCAAGAGCACCAAAGGACTAATCCAAAAGTTCCACATACACTATGCCAAATGAACCCAGAGCACTAGTCCCTATGTTCACCAACTCAATAAGCAAAATGAGCAGAGCTCTAGATCGTAATCGCTGGACCTAATGCTCGACAACACAATGTTTTAATGAATTCCAAAATGCGCAATCAGAAGTGTGAGTGTGTTCATACATACAATAGTTAAAAAACTCCAGAGCGCACTGTTGTATGCTAGCCAAAATGTAGTATGCAAAAGTGCAAACACTGAATGCAGCAAATGAGCTCCAAAGCGCACCGAATCCCAACAAGGAAATAAAGTTACTCTGTTGCCTTCAAACAACAGAGGCTTACTTTCAGGCTCAAAGTAAATTGGAATGAACTCACGAGTGAGCAGAGGAGAGAGAGGCTGCTCCCACACAGGATCCAGAATAGTGAGCCACACCCAATGGGTGTGGCTCTTTTTATTGGCAGACCACACCCATAGGCAACGACACCCAAAGTGGCTGCTGTGTGGAGATTCTGGGATATGACCACACCGATATGCAACCACACCCAAAGTGACTGCTGTGTGGGGATTATGGGATATGTAGTCCCCTATAGTTACATCCATAAGGGAAAAAGGAGAACACATAAAGGAAAATGAACAATGAAAGGAAAATACAAAGAAAACACATTGCAGTGTTTAATGTGCATGTACAGGACACCACAGCCACCATTTAGCAACAGGAAAATGTAGTTTCCCACATCATGCCACAGTGGGGGTAGGCCCTAGAATACGAGCCACAGTGGTGACGCTAACAGTGGCTGCATAAATGAGTATGTACTTGTATCATTGATTATATAAGAGAGTAAGTATGCACTACTATCTGTATGAATTAGTGAGGTGGTGTATGTATATCTATGTAGGTGAGTAAATGGGAGTGTCATTGATTCTTTACATGACTAGCTAGGTCTGTGAGTAACTCCATGGATGAGTGGCGGTATGTGACTGTCTGAATAGGTGTATGAGTGCATATGATAGTGTTGTATTGAGGAGTGACTGCATGTATAAGTGATTTTATGGGTGAATGAGCGAATGTGTGTGCAGACCTAAGAATCAGTGAGTGGATATGTACTAACTGGTATTGGTGTGTCTATGGTTTCAAAAACTGGTAGTCTGTATTTTAGAATGGGTGTTTCAAAGATTATATTAGGGTGTGAGGAGGTGCATCAGATAATCACGTGGATGATGTAATCAGTGATGTCATCAGTGATGTCATCAGCGATGTCACTGACCATGCCATGAATGACATAATGTGTGACGTCATGAGCAGTGCATTGTGGGGGCGCGAGTTATAGTTAGCTGAACTAACTATAATGGTGGAATTTCTATGGTTTTGTACGAGTGAAATGTCCAGCTATCTATAGCACCCCTGAAACCTATGGTTTTTTCAGTGAATTTCTAAGGTTTTTGAAATGCTAATCTCTAACTATAATGGGCCTGAAACCTATGTTTTTTTCAGTGAATTTTAAAGGGTTTTTAAATGCTAATTTCTATCTACAATGTCCCTATAACCTATAATGTTTTTTAAGTAAATTTTAAAAACACATGTATACTTTTTATAGTGAAAACAAACTTAACAGTAGTCTTTTATAACTTATAATTATGGCTCCTGGTTTTATGGTATTTATTTTTTGGGCATTTCTGTCTGTGTTTATCCATATTTGTTTTTATATTTTGGGTTTTGTAAAAAATTAATCTGAAATGAGCATATTTCCACATTTATTTGTCTCATAAATATGCACTCATGCCTGAAGGACTGACCGTTTTCAGTCATATAACACTCTTAGATGATAAACTATACACAACATTGATATTAAAATGTGCATGTTTTCTTATACAAGCATATATATTGCTCTTTAAGGCTCTTTACTAAAATTCTTTTATTGTTTTAACCCTTTTACTTTTAGAACGACAGACCTATTGGCCTGGTACTCATCATTGACAGCATTTAGAATCGCTCAAAAAATAACCCAATTTCTGTTTTTATCCACATTTTTTAAATAAATACAGAAAGGAAAATAAATACTTATCTGTCTGTATAAATCTGTAAAAATCAGTAAAAATGGAAAACAAGGAGCCCTACTTATAATTTAAAAATGTTTTCAACTTAATTAGCAGTAATTCACATATAAGTGTAGTAAAAGTATGACGCTGCACCTATAATACTTTACTTCGAACAACAGCGTTCACAGTTCGATTACCCAACTCCAACAGCATCTTAGCCCACCACTATCTCACTGTGGGTAACACCTTGCTTAATCTACCCAGCGCCCCCGAGCGCCGGCACACTTTCCTGGGGTAGCTTTACGCTTTACAAATGCTGGCATTTTTTTTATTTAACAGCATAGTGATAACAAATATTAGCAATTTTTTTGGGCTCGGGCCTACGCCACCACGAAGTGGGGGGCGGAGCTTCCGAGCTCTTATGTATTCGAAAAAAAAAAAGAATTCTGAAAGGGGTCCTGCTGGCACATTCCTTAGTGCGCGCCGCGTTTTTTCTGGCATATGCCTAGTGATTCGTCTTCGCTGTGCTGTCTATTTAGTAGCCTTGACGTGATAGGCTATATTTACTTTTCGGCCGTCATTTATTTCAGTTTCATGGCATAAAGTGTGCGGTTACGTGCCCGGCAGACTTATTAATCTTAATTAGGAGCTGTCAGAGTGCCCGTGTAATGCAATGCAGATGGTGGGAGCGCGTTCACCATTGCAGGAGCTGTCAGAGTGCCGCGTTCACGGCGGAGATAATTGAAAGAAGTTTCCTGTAGCTTCAAGGGCAGTCACAGTACTTTTTAAGAAACACGCGCAGAAGAATACATAAATCCTCAATTACCAGCTGTCCGAGGTGCCGGTAATTGAAGGCAGATGGTGCTGGGAGCGTGTGCACTGCTGTGAGCCGGCCAGCAATGTAGAGAATCACATGCATCAGATCTAGTTTTCACACCATCACACACACACACGCACACACGTACACACACACACACACACACACACACACACACACACACCCACCTTTGCACAATGGTGCCTGCTTGTGCATCATGGAGCAGTGCAGTGGGAGAATGCAGGAACAGGCCTTTTTTTGTAAATACAGCTCGCCAATTTCTCTCTCAATTGAACCACGCACACAGAAACATTGATTGCTGGGATCAGTTGCGCTAACATTTAGTAAATTTGCCCTTTACTTTCCACTTTTTTTCAAGTTTCTTACCTAAAATATTCATCACCCCTGGTCCATTTTTTAGATCACCAGAACTCTCCATCTTTATCCTTTACCCCTTCTCCCCCACCCCCAGTGGTCATCCATATTGTTACTTCTTCTAAGCTTACTTAGTATGTAATAAGCAGTTTATAAGGAGACAATCACATCACATGGGGCTCTAAGGCTGGTACACTGACATAGAAGGGAGGCTCACACTAACATCAGAAAACTGACACAGGAGTAGAGTAGTGAGTAAAGTAGTGAGTGCAGAGTAGTGAGTAGTGAGTAGAGTAGTGAGTAGAAAGTAGTGAGTAGAGTAGTGAGTAGAGTAGTGAGTGGAGAGTAGTGAGTAGAGTAGTGAGTAGTGAGTAGTGAGTAGAGTAGTGAGTAGTGAGTAGAGTAGTGAGTAGTGAGTAGAGTAGTGAGTAAAGTAGTGAGTGCAGAGTAATGAGTAGTGAGTAGTGAGTAGAGTAGTGAGTGGAGAGTAGTGAGTAGAGTAGTGAGTAGTGAGCAGAGTAGTGAGTAGTGAGTGCAGAGTAGTGAGTAGTGAGCAGAGTAGTGAGTAGTGAGTGCAGAGTAGTGAGTAGTGAGTAGAGTAGTGAGTAGAGTAGTGAGTGGAGAGTAGTGAGTAGAGTAGTGAGTAGTGAGCAGAGTAGTGAGTAGTGAGTGCAGAGTAGTGAGTAGTGAGCAGAGTAGTGAGTAGTGAGTGCAGAGTAGTGAGTAGTGAGTAGAGTAGTGAGTAATGAGTAGAGTAGTGAGTAGAGTAGTGAGTAGAGTAGTGAGTAGAGTAGTGAGTAGTGAGTAGTGAGTAGTGAGTAGAGTAGTGAGTAGAGTAGTGAGTAGAGTAGTGAGTAGAGTAGTGAGTAGTGAGTAGAGTAGTGAGTAGTGAGTAGTGAGTAGAGTAGTGAGGTGAGTAGTGAGTGCAGAGTAGTGAGTAGAGTAGTGAGTAGTGAGTAGAGTAGTGAGTAGAGTAGTGAGGTGAGTAGAGTAGTGAGTAAAGTAGTGAGTGCAGAGTAGTGAGTAGTGAGTAGAGTAGTGAGTAGAAAGTAGTGAGTAGAGAAGTGAGTAGAGTAGTGGGTGGAGAGTAGTGAGTAGAGTAGTGAGTAGTGAGCAGAGTAGTGAGTAGTGAGTGCAGAGTAGTGAGTAGTGAGTAGAGTAGTGAGTAGTGAGTAGAGTAGTGAGTAGAGTAGTGAGTAGTGAGTAGAGTAGTGAGTAGAGTAGTGAGTAGTGAGTGCAGAGTAGTGAGTAGAGTAGTGAGTAGTGAGTGCAGAGTAGTGAGTAGTGAGTAGTGAGTAGAGTAGTGAGTAGAGTAGTGAGTAGAGTAGTGAGTAAAGTAGTGAGTAAAGTAGTGAGTAGTGAGTGCAGAGTAGTGAGTAGAGTAGTGAGCAGAGTAGTGAGTAGTGAGTAGAGTAGTGAGTAGTGAGTGCAGAGTAGTGAGTAGTGAATAGAGTAGTGAGTAGAGTAGTGAGTAGTGAGTGCAGAGTAGTGAGTAGTGAGTAGAGTAGTGAGTAGAGTAGTGAGGTGAGTAGTGAGTAGTGAGTGCAGAGTAGTGAGTAGTGAGTAGAGTAGTGAGTAGTGAGTAGAGTAGTGAGTAGTGAGTAGAGTAGTGAGTAGAGTAGGTAGTAGTGAGTAGAGTAGGTACTAGTGAGTAGAGTAGTGAGTAGAGTAGTGAGTAGAATAGTGAGTAGTGAGTGCAGAGTAGTGAGTAGAGTAGTGAGTAGAGTAGTGAGTAGAGTAGTGAGTAGTGAGTGCAGTGAGTAGAGTAGTGAGTAGTGAGTGCAGAGTAGTGAGTAGTGAGTAGAGTAGTGAGTAGTGAGTGCAGAGTAGTGAGTAGTGAGTAGTGAGTAGTGAGTAGTGAGTAGAGTAGTGAGGTGAGTAGAGTAGTGAGTAAAGTAGTGAGTGCAGAGTAGTGAGTAGAGTAGTGAGTAGTGAGTGCAGAAAAGTGAGTAGTGAGGTGAGTAGTGAGTAGAGTAGTGAGTAGAATGGAGAGTAGAGTAGTGAGTAGAGTAGTGAGTAGTGAGTGCAGAGTAGTGAGTAGTGAGTAGAGTAGCGTAGAGTAGTGAGGTGAGTAGTGAGTGCAGAGTAGTGAGTAGAGTAGTCAGTAGTGAGTAGAGTAGTGAGTAGAGTAGTGAGGTGAGTAGAGTAGAGTAGTGAGTAAAGTAGTGAGTACAGAGTAGTGAGTAGAGAAGTGAGTAGTGAGTAGAGTAGTGAGTAGAGTAGTGAGTAGTGAGTAGAGTAGTGAGTAGAGTAGTGAGTAGTGAGTAGAGTAGTGAGAAGTGAGTAGAGTAGTGAGTAGAAAGTAGAGTAGTGAGTGGAGAGTAGTGAGTAGTGAGTAGAGTAGTGAGTAGTGAGCAGAGTAGTGAGTAGTGAGTGCAGAGTAGTGAGTAGTGAGTAGTGAGTAGAGTAGTGAGTAGTGAGTAGAGTAGTGAGTAGAGTAGTGAGTAGTGAGTAGAGTAGTGAGTAGTGAGAGAGTAGTGAGTAGTGAGTAGAGTAGTGAGTAGAGTAGTGAGTAGAGTAGTGAGTAGTGAGTAGAGTAGTGAGTAGTGACTGCAGAGTAGTGAGTAGTGAGTAGAGTAGTGAGTAGAGTAGTGAGTAGAGTAGTGAGTAGAGTAGTGAGTAGTGAGTAGAGTAGTGAGTAGTGAGTAGAGTAGTGAGTAGTGAGTAGAGTAGTGAGTAGTGAGTGCAGAGTAGTGAGTAGTGAGTAGAGTAGTGAGTAGTGAGTAGAGTAGTGAGTAGTGAGTGCAGAGTAGTGAGGTGAGTAGAGTAGAGTAGTGAGTAAAGTAGTGAGTGCAGAGTAGTGAGTAGAGAAGTGAGTAGTGAGTAGAGTAGTGAGTAGTGAGTAGAGTAGTGAGTAGTGAGTAGAGTAGTGAGTAGAGTAGTGAGTAGAAAGTAGAGTAGTGAGTAGTGAGTAGAGTAGTGAGTGGAGAGTAGTGAGTAGTGAGTAGAGTAGTGAGTGGAGAGTAGTGAGTAGTGAGTAGAGTAGTGAGTGCAGAGTAGTGAGTAGTGAGTGCAGAGTAGTGAGTAGTGAGTAGAGTAGTGAGTAGAGTAGTGAGTAGAGTAGTGAGTAGAGTATTAGTGTACTGAGTAGAGTAGTGAGTAGAGTAGTGAGTAGAGTAGTGAGTAGTGAGTAGAGTAGTGAGTAGAGTAGTGAGTAGTGAGTGCAGAGTAGTGAGTAGAGTAGTGAGTAGAGTAGTGAGTAGAGTAGTGAGTAGTGAGTGCAGAGTAGTGAGTAGAGTAGTGAGTAGAGTAGTGAGTAGAATAGTGAGTAGTGAGTGCAGAGTAGTGAGTAGAGTAGTGAGTAGAGTAGAGTAGTGAGTGCAGAGTAGTGAGTAGAGTAGTGAGTAGAGTAGAGTAGTGAGTAGGACATCACAGGCAGCAGCTGTGCAAGCTTCTTACACTCACAAGGAGACCACAGGCAGCTGAGGTGCAATCTTCTACCACTCACAAGAACGACATCACAGGCAGCAGCAGTGCAAGCTTCTTACACTCACAAGGAGACCACAGGCAGCAGGGGTGCAAGCTTCTCACACTCACAAGAAGGACATCACAGGCAGTAACGGTGCAATATTCTCACACTCACAAGGAGATCACTGGCAGTACACACCACATGAACACACTCCATAACACATAGCAACAATACATTGGCATTTACAATGCCATTAGCTCAAACTCAAATAAATCCGAGCCCGATTGCATTTCTAATGCTTGTTTTTCTTATATTGTGAACGATATTTTTTTATGTCTTTTATTTAGATGTTTTTAATCATGAGAATGCAAATGACACCGTTTACCGGGTAACACTTTTTAAACTCTCCACGTATGTAGATATTAAGGACCTTATATGTGTTACGATGGCAATCGAAACCTTTACAGCTTCACAGTTTGTAACTTTTTCCAACACGTGCACAAGTTAAACAGTTAAAACGTGAGCACGTGTAAACTGTAAAACGTGACATCTAAATGGGAGGAGCCACATCTTCCATCCATAGACTACTCAATAACAAAAAACTATATTAACCACACCCATTGTGCGATTAGTTTTGTTTTTGCAAGTTATTTCTCTGTGTCCATTCTGTGATGCAGGTTCCATTTTCTAGCGTCGTATTCTTGTTTTATATCAACAAAACATATTGTGGAGTTGCAAGTTGTTTGATTATGGCATAGTAGAGATTTATAAAACATGGCTATTTGTCAATATTTGAACAAATAGCGCCATGAAACCCAAGGGTGTACGTGCGCTCTAGAAATAGTTATTAACATAACATTAACATAACAATATTTAAACATTTATATGTAGAAAATAGTGTTATTGCATGTTTTTTTCTGTAACGTCTGCAGCTTGTTTTCAGAAACAGACAGATTACAGCAAACATTGCTCCTTTTCTGGGTCCTTTGAGCTCATATACTGTGACTTTGTATATTATAATATTGACACTGTACTTGACTTCAGAGGTGTTGGTAACTCGTTGGCGCAAACTCGAAACATTTACAATTAATGTCACCACCTTCCAGTTGTTAGTCTGTTTTCCCCTAGGGATCATATACTGTTAATATGTATATTATAATATGAACAGTCATGGTGATCTCAGAGGAGTTTATGATCCGTCGGCACAAAGAGTAAAGATATATAAGCAACATCACCAGCTTCTGGCTTTTAGTCTGTTCCCCCTTTTTGATCATATACTGTTAATATGTATATTATAATTTTATAGTATAATGGTCTCAGAGGAGTTTATGACCTGTTGCCACGAACATCAAACTTTTCGACGTCCCAGAGAAAAGAAGCTCAGAAAATAATTACCGCTCAAAAGTATTTCGTTATGGATCTTCTGTTCTATTCATAACTTTATTTACCTTTTCTTTTTTGTGTAACAATGGTGTCATTCGTTATATTGTAATAGACTGTCCTATTGTTACAGAAGAGGAATTGGAGATTTGTCGGCGCCACCTGTAATACAGCATTTATATCTTACTTGATCAGATATTTTTTCAGTGAGCATATTTTACGAAATTGCAGTCTAAAAAAATGTAGCTTTCATACATACTTTGTTACTTTAAATATTTGATAAACCCCACATTTCTGAATGAAATTTTGTAATTTTTATTTTTTTCAGTTGTACTTCCTATTCACCTTCTCCTTATAGAATATATAGGACCAGTACTGTATATTATAATAGTACTATCCTATATATTCTTAAATGAGTATATGATTTGTTAGCGGAACAGTGTGCGATCTCTAAGCACTACCACAGAACGTTCCCGAATTCTACAAAATACAAATTTGAAAAATGATAATGCATATATTTCTATCTAATATGAAGTCATTTGTGTTTAACTGTTTTTTACTTGTTCTTCTGCCCTCAGATAATGTAGTGCGGGAGTGTTTGTTGTAGTACTTCTTTTCTACTTTATCTAAAAGTAACTGATGCCCTCTTATATTATCAAGAATATGGGGCAACACTTTTACAAACTATAGCAGCAAAAAGGAGGGTGTCGCCACGCTTAACTGCTATTTTATGAAATTCCATTTTTATTTGTCATCTCTTTGATATATACAGCGTCAGTTTGCGAAAGAAAGTTTATTTGTAATTGCTAAATAAAAACTGTTTCAAACCTAGACTGAAACTTTTGCTGCGCAACCACACCTCCCCGTCAGAAAAGTAAACACCACATTATAAGTAAATAGTGCTCCTGGAAAGTATCCCACCTGCAAACTTGATAAAAAGAAGACTGCAAGACACTGTTATTTTTACGCCGTGATTTGTACACCCCACAGCAATGATATAATTGGCCCTTAAAATATATATAAAAAGAAATTACCTTCACAATCCCCGTGCACCACCATGCGACCACTGTACAGAGTTAATAGTGTTCCTAACCTCCCCTCTACTACTTTGTTTTCCTATACTCCTTTGGATGTGCGTCACAAAGTGTCTGACAACAGTGAACGGTTCCCACCCAATAAGGAGCAAACTTGTGCTCGGAACACTTTAGCCAATAAAATGTCCATGTTGTTCAGCAGAGGAGGAGTGAATAGCTGCCAACACTTCTACTTGTAATGCTTCACAGCCAATGAACATTAAGCTTCGGAAGGTCCTGCTTGGAACACGTTACCCAATGAAATATCCCTAATACTCCGCAGAGAGGGAAGGAATTGCTGACAACACTTCTACTTTCAATGGTTTACAGCCAATCAACATTAAGCTTAGGAAAATCCTCCTTGGAACACGTCAGCCAATCAGATGTCCCTCATACTCCACAGAGCACAAGTGAATGGCGGCCAACACTTCTACTTTCAATAGTTCGCAACCAATCGACATTAAGCTCTGGAAGCTCCTCCTTAGAACACGTCAGCAAATCAGATGTCCCTCCTACTCCACGGAGAGCAAGTGAATGGCTGCCTTCTACTTTCAATAGTTCGCAACCAATCAACATTAAGCTCTAGAAGCTCCTCCTTAGAACACGTCAGCCAATCAGATGTCCCTCCAACTCCTCGGAGCATAAGTGAATGGCTGCCAACACTTCTACTTTCAATAGTTTGCAACCAATCAACATGAAGCTCTGGAAGCTCCTCCTTAGAACACGTCAGCCAATCAGATGTCCCTCCTACTCCGCGGAGGAGAAGGGAATACCTAGCAACACTTCTACTTTCAATAGTTCGCAACCAATCAACATTAAGCTCAGAAAGGTCCCCCTTACAACGTGTGAGCCAATTAGATGTCCTTGCTACTCTGCGGAGGAGAACTGAATGGCAGGAAACTCTTCTACTTTCGATGGTTTGCACCCAATGAACATTAAGCTTGTTGTTGGAACACCTCAGCCAATTAAACGTTAATTTTGTTCCGCACACACATACAGAACACGCACTCCCACATAATAATACATTTCCTGTAACAAAGTGACTCTACCCGTAACAAAAGTGAACACTGCATAATAAATAAACATTATTTCACATTATATTAAAGAAAGGCCGCAATACGGGGTATTGTTTTTTTACCGATATAATTTCCACAGCCTACTGCACCCCCCCTCCCAACATGAGTGAAGCCCCGGGACTGCGAGGGCCCCAGCGAATCCCCGCTATTATTATTATTTTTTTAAATACCCCCGGGACCTATTTCCACAGCCTGCTGAACCCCCATCCCAACATGAGTGAACCCCGGGACTGCGGGGGCCCCAGCCGGCCCCCGCTGGTATTTTTTTAACAAATACCCCCGGGACCTATTTCCACAGCATACTGAACCTCCTCCCAACATAAGTGAAGCCCAGGGACTGCGGGGGCCCGAGCGAGCCCCCGCTATTATTTTTTTTTTAACAAATACCCCCGAGACCTAGCCCACCCAGGTGCCGCATTAAAATAAAACGCAGGAACTCGTGACCCCTGCACCAATTGCGTTGAGCAGGCCTAGGGGGTCAGGGTGTTTCTACCCTGCCCCCATCTCTTGTTTTATACCTTTGTTTCTCAGTTTTCTGATGACTCGCTTCTACCGAGTCACAAGATGGCTGCCAACACTTCCTGGTTTGGAGTGCTGGCAGCCAATTACAGTGAAGCTCGCGCAAGCGACTTAGGCTCCGCCCTGATATCAAAACTTTTATTTTTCCAATTTCTCAGCAACTACTGAACGGATTTACACCATTTTTAATAAAAGGTCGCTTTCTGACCCAAGCACTACCTTTCTGCTAAATTTGGAGTAATTCCGCTCAGTAGTTTTGGCTGTAGCCTTGCTCAAAGTTTCCTATGGGAAATAGATTTTTTCACTCTTATTTTTAGAATTTCTCAAAAACTACTGAACGGATTTACACCATTTAAAAAACAGGTCGCTTTCTGAACCAAGCTCTACTGTTCTGCCAAATTTGAAGTAATTCCGTTCAGCAGTTCAGGCTGTAGCTCGTTGCAAAATCTCCTACGGAAATTAACATGGAGAAATCGAGTTTTGGGACCCCTCTTTTTTCTCAGCCCCCACTTGACGAATCACCCCCAAACTTTCAGGATAGGAGCTACCTACAGGATATATAAATATATATATATATATATATATATATATATATATATATATATATATATATATATATATATCTCCTGTGCGAGAAACTCCCGAAAGTGCTCCCAATCTGCGGGTTGGCTCAAGTCCAGTGGAGAAGCCGGTAAACAATATCCATAGAAAAACAAAGTTCCTCTTGCACACTCAGAATCGTCCTGACGTAAAAAACCACAAGCTGGGTGCAATCAGTATGGGGGTTTATTGTAAGTCATAAACCCGCGGCGGCCCCCACTTGACGAATCACCCCCAAACTTTCAGGATAGGAGCTACCTACTGGATATATATATATATGTATATATATATATATATATATATATATATATATATATATATATATATATATATATATATATATATATAAATATATATATCCTGTGCGAGAAACTCCCGAAAGTGCTCCCAATCTGCGGGTTGGCGCAAGTCCGGTGGAGAAGCCGGTAAACAATATCCTTAGAAAAGCGAAGTGCCTCTCGCACACTCAGAATCGTCCTGACGTAAAAAACCACAAGCTGTGTGCAATCAGTATGGGGGTTTATTGTAAGTCATAAACCCGCGGCGGGTTTATGACTCACAATAAAATCTATGAAATAGTAGATAAAGCCATGATTGATGAGTCTAATGCCGTGTACCATAATATGCTGAGAGCGTGGCAGACACAGGGTATTCTAGAGTGGGATGAATATTCCTTCTTGTTGAATCGTACACCTAAAGTGGCTATTTAATATCTTTTGCCTAAGCTGCATAAGGACCCATTGAAGCCCCCTGGGAGGCCAATTGCACCTTCAATGGGTTCCTTATTGGAAAAAACCTCGAAATACATTGATAATATCTTACAACCTTATGTAGAAAGCTTGTCTTCCTATTTGAGAGACAGCAGAGATTTTTTAAACAAAATCAAGGATGTGACTTGGCGGAAAAGCTATTTATTAATCACATTGGATGTTTGCAGTCGGTACACTGCTATCAACCATGATGATGGTGTCCAGGCATGCAAACATTTTCTCAAATCCCGTTCTATCTCTTTCTTACAACATAATGATATGGTTGTACAGATGATTAAATTCTGCCTGGAGAACAATTTTTTATCTTTAATGATGTTTTTTTCAGGCAGAAACAGGGAACTGCCATGGGTACCTGCTTTGCTCCCAGTTATGCTAACATCTTTATGGTGCGGTGGAAGCTGCAGGTGCCCAGGATACACACGCAATACCGTGACCAGGTAAAACGCTGGTTGCGGTATATTGACGACCTTTTTATCATCTGGGATGGCAGTCAAGAGCAGGCTAATGAATTGATTTCTACATTAAAAAGGAATGAGGCCAATCTGGAATTTGAAGGTAAAATCAGCAATTCCTGTATTGAATTTTGGATCTGCAAGTGGAAATAGTCAATGATCAATTAACATCAAGACTTTATCGCAAGAAGACAGCAGGAAATACCCTGCTGCATGTGGAAAGTGGGCATTCCAAAGTTTTCATTCAGAGTATCCCCTACGGGGAATTCTCCGGGCTCGGAGAAATTGCAATTCAGACAATGATTTTGAAAAAGAATGTGAATGCATGAGTGAGAGCTTTCTGGATAGGGGGTATACCTCAAATCCATTGAGAATGCACGCACTAAAGCTGCCAAACTTAAGCAGGCTGAGCTGCTGGTTCCTAAGAAGAAGATCAATATAGAAGAAGACAATATCATTATATATATAACAACGTATAACTCAAGCTCACAAGATGTCAGAAAATGCCTTAACAAACATTGGAGAATTCTAAAAACAGAACCAACATTGGAAGGTGTCGTTAACGACTCTCCTAACATCACATTCAGGAAGGCTAATTCCTTAAAGGGTAGACTGTGTAGGAATGAAGTCACACTCATGAAACCCCTAAATACTAACATTCAAGGTTTTTATACCTGTATGTCTTGCAAAGCCTGTAAGTTTAGTTCCAATGTAAAAAATGTTTACTATCCGGTGACAGATTCAGAGAGGCCGATAGAGAAACACCTGACATGTCTGTCTGATTTTTGTGTATATGTTTTGGTTTGCCCATGTGCTAATAACTATGTGAGCAGCACTATGTTTGCTGCTAAAAAACTTATTCTGGAACACATGAGAGCGGTATAAAACATGGATAAGCTGTCTCCAGTGGCACAACACTTTGATGAATTCCACAAAAGTAATCGTAATCTATTACGATTCTTTGTAATTGATCGGGTTCTTCCTACTGTAAGAGGTGGGGATAGAATTCGGAGATTGCGCCAATTGGAGTCTAATTATATTTTGAAACTAGACACTAAGATTCCGGGTGGCCTCAACTGAAGAAGAGTTGTCCTGGTTTCCGGGTGAATAAACCAATGGGATTATTTTAATTATTCTGACCTCTGTTAATATTTCCTCTTGGTTACTGTAAAATGAATCATTTGGAAGAGTGACCTTGGCCTTTCAGCCTCTAGTACTGTGTATCTGTATGATTTTAATTTTGTGTAATTTAGCAAACTTGGTTTGTGCCATGATTTGTGAATGTGGTTCCCCCCTTTAGGTGGTGGGAAAATATGGAAAGAGACAATATTGAAGAATACCTCTACCACTGCTTTTGTAACCCTCAGTATGAAGCCATACTGTATGCCCCTGTGGGCAAGTGGAAGAGAATCTTATTAATTAATTTGTCAATTAACCCACTTAGGAACAGTATTGTGAAAGTTTAATTACTGCCATGTGTTTAAAATCAAACTTGGGAATAATATTTGAAGAACGGCATGTTTAGCTAGTGTGCAGAGTCTGAAGGGACATGCCTGATTATTGAACTGACTAAACAATGTATTACCTTGAGTGTTAAATTACAGCCATATTAATTTTAGCCACTAGTCACTTGTTTTGTCTGCACATTGAAACGTATTGAGTAAAATGTATATATGTAACAACTTAAAGCAATGAATTCACCCGAGATCAAGGTGATTTCGCCGAAACGCGTTAGGTTCGTTTGTGGCTTGGAGACATGAAATAAACTCTTCCTAAGCTCTTGGATTGTGCTGTTATTACGGAAGGAGTGCATGAGTGCAATTTGTACTGTGGAATTGTATATATATATATATATATATACCACCAAACTCTTTACTTTGCTTTAAAGAGAGAAAGACTGGCACTTGGGATAACCTTAGTTTATTTAAGCACCTTGCTTAAATAAACTAAGGTTATCCCAAGTGCCAGTCTTTCTCTCTTTAAAGCAAAGTAAAGAGTTTGGTGGTAGATTAATTACCGAGTGTCCCGCTCGGTCGGACTCGCCATCTGTCAACGGGCCGCGGACTTCGTGAATAACGGGTCTCCTTGGTGATTAATATATATATATATCATTTAAAAAGTTTCCCCCATATATATATCTGTTTCGAGAGCTCTTCCAAGGTGCTGGGACCCATGCAGGTTGGCGCATACTCCGGCGGAGCAAGCCGGTAATTTCCAATATCCCAAAAGTCAAACAGTGTTTATGCGCTCTCAGGAAGTATAGGCAGAGACCCTCTCTGCCTATCCTTCCTGAGAGCGCATGAACACTGTTTAACTTTTGGGATATATATATATATATATATATATATATATATATATATATATATATATATATATATATATACATATATACATATATATATATATATATGAGGTATGTCAAGTTCCAAAGGGGTCCGTAGGCACAGCAGTACATCCACACGAACAGACAGGAACCAGCAAGACCCAAAGTGGTGCAATATTATTTTATTAGGTTTTTAAGCCCAGCACCAGTCCGCCATGACGCGTTTCGGCTAGAGATAGCCTTGATCACATGACAACGTCACAGGGGCTGACCACCCATTTAAACAGACCCCCCAGGATATAGCGGCATGGATTAGCAAATTTAGCGACACAAAAATGGAAATTTAGCGGGACAAATATGGAAATTTAGCGGCAATTTTGCGGCATTTTATGTGGCCATTTTTCCTACAACAAACACAGATATCTTAGTTTTTTTAGTTATTTAACAACATGAAGCTATGTATATTTGGTTTATTTACAATGTAGACACTTTGTTTCCCTCGAGCGTGTGCTTCACAATTACGGGCTGCTGCGCATTCTTTTTATATTTCAGACCCTGCCATTAACCCCATTGCCAGCGATCCTCCGTAACCTACAACCAGTAATTGACAAGTCGCCTTTCAACAACACTATGACTTCTGTTCTACAAAATACAAATATACAACCTTGTGATACAATTGGCAAAGTCCTATGGTACGTGTACGTCCTACACCTTCACCAAACTAAACATAGAACAATCCCATCTTAACCTGATCGACAATTAAACTTAACTTAAACCACAATAGCTGTGATCAGACAGACTCCCGACATTCTGTAAGCGCTATGGGGGTCTACAGTTGGTATCAATGCACCACGTAAAAGTTGGTAACATTGGCAGTGGAGACAAGAAAGCAGACTAACACTGCTTCTTTCTTTCTACCAACCTTTCCCTCCTTCCTTTCACTTCCCCTTCTTTTGATGTATACACACTTGTCTTCATTCCTTGTCTCTCATCTTATCTATTTGCTTTGGTATTCCTTCTTCTTCTCGTCTTTTTTTTTGGTGCAACCCGTTTTACTTCTGTCTCTGTTCTTTCACACACTTTCCCCTGCTTCTACTCTCACATTCCTGCCTCTTCCCTTGCACCTTTTTCCGTAGTAACACAATCCCATCCTTGGCCACACCTCTATGTTCTCATTTCCCTTGTTCCTCTCTCTCTCTCCTTTCCATTTCCTTGTCCCCCTCCTCCCAGAGCGACTTTCCTTTTTTTCTATCTTACTTCCTGCCTCTCTCTGTTTTTTATTACGCTTGTCGGCTTCTTCTGCTCCTTACTGCCTTTGAGAAATTGATTTATTTTCCTTTCTTCCCCTATTCAGGCCTAAACACCGAATGTTCGATATTTCATTTGAAGCCACTAATCGCATATTTCAAAACAAGCATTACAAAACAGCTGAGCAAAACATCCTCACATGCACGCAATAAAAACACAGGCAGAGAAAGGGACGAGCAGAGCCCCTCCCCCGCCGCCCAGCAGAGGCGGCAAGACTCAGCCCCGAGAGCCCACGAGAGAGAGAAAGAGGGGTGAATAACAAAGCCTCATTAACAGGTGAATGGGTCTTTCAAAGACCTGTGAAGAGCTCCGTGCGGCTCTGTGTGTGCTCGGAAGCTGCCTCGGGCCCCGGCTGACACACACGAAGGGAGGGGGCGCACAGCCAATTAAAGGGCATTGTTTGTTATGCTGTCTCCCAGTAGAGTAAATATCGCGGCCAATATTGTTATTATCGCGGCCATCGCGGTAGTATGCCGATTTCGCGATTTTTTCGTGAATCGCGAAATCGCGAAATGCTGGAGGGTCTGTTTAAAGTGCAATAGTGCCATCACATGTCATAGAAACGGAAAAAATACTATTTCTCATTTTTTCCCCACATAGTTAATTACTGCATAAATGCTGTAAATTGCACATTTTAAAATAAACCAATAGTTTCTGGACATTATCTGTAAAATACATGTTCCAACCAGAAAATGATGAACCACATTGTACGTCAATCACTATATACACACAAGAAATGGCAATAATTTATCAATATTCACTAAAAAACCTTTAAAATAGCATAAAAAAGTTAAAAGCTATAAATATTAACATTTAAACATTGCCATTTAAAGAGCATTTCATCAGAATACAGCACCCCCATCTGTAAAGTGGGGCATTGATGATGCAATAGATATGTGATTGTAAGGGAATTACCGAAATGGGATATGCTTTGATATTTAAGGTAAACAGTACAATTGATTCATGTGCAAATATGCGTAACTAGTGCAAAACATGTCAAGATGGCAAAAAAGTGCTACCATGAAAAAGTCCAAAATTGTTGAATCAATAAAGTGAAAAATGTGAAAGTTACATTCAAGGTCAGGAGGGGTCCAGGATCCATGTTGGAATTTCATGTTACTAGCCATATCAAAAGCAATCACAGTATGATGTTTAAAGTGCAATGTGCAATTCTGAAGATCAATAGTTACTATAGATAGGTGTGGCAGTCCTCCCCAGTGTTCAGGCCCTGCGGTGTCTTGGTATCTAATAGAATAATATAGCGTGTCTCTAATTTACGCAGCAGGGACTCTCTATCACCTCCCCTCCTCTGGGGAGGAACACAGTCTATCACATAGTACGAAAGCAGGGAGGCATCTTTCCCAGGAAATTTTTCAAAGTGCCTGGCAACAGGGTATGAAGGATCAACGTTACTGATCGCTCTCAAGTGCTGTCAAATACGCTTGTGGACTTGTGGTCTCGTACTGCCCACATATCTGAGCCCACAAGGGCACTCTAAAACATAAACTGCAAATTCAGATTTGCAGTTCAGTTTTTGCTTGATTTTGATCGGAAACGGAGAAAGTGGCGTGTTCACTTCAGATTTACTGATGCCATTTTTGCAAGCTTTGCATGTAAAACATTTCAGGAAACACTTGCTTTCATTTAACCAGGATCCCGTTACCACCTCAGGGCTGCTAGATACCAGGCTGTCTTGCATTGACCTAGCTTTACGGTAAGTTATGCTAGGGCATTTAGGCATGTCTAGGCCAAAGACAGGATCATCGGACAAGAGTGACCAATTATCCTTAATTATCTTGTGGATACTGTTATGTTGATTACTGTATCCCATGATCAACCTGGTCTCTTCTCGAGATCCATTGACGGGTGGTTTCATCTGTTTCACTCCTGAGCCCAGGAGTGCTGTTCTGTCCATTCTATTCGCTTTCAGAATTGCACTGTCTATAACTTCAGATTTGTAACCTCTTTGAAGGAATCGGGCTTTACATTGGAATTGTGCCAGCCGGCATTCTTCCTCACTGCTGCATATTCTCCTGACACGAAGCATCTCACCATAGGGGATGCTTCGTATCAGGTGTGCTGGATGATGGCTTCCAGCATGCAACAGTGTATTGCCTGCTGTGGGCTTGCGGTACAACTTGGTGTGGAGACTGCCTTCCCGGACATATATTTCCACGTCAAGGAACACAATGGATTCAGCACTGATATTACTGGTAAATTTGATATTGAGATTGTTGACATTCAATTTGTTAATAAAGTCTCTCACTTCCATCTCAGTGCCATCCCATATAAAAAACAAATCATCAATAAACCTTGACCAGAATTTCACTTTGGTATTCATAGTGGCACAATGTTCTAGCATGAGGACCTGCTCCTCCCAGTACCCCATGTGTAAACAGGCGTAACTGGGAGAAAAGCAGGCCCCCATTGCCACTCCCCTGGTCTGAAGGAATAGTTGTTTGGCAAACAAGAAGACATTGTTCTCTAAGCAGATTGAAATCATATCTAACAACATTTTCGAATGTTCCTGGAAGCAGTTTAGTCTCTTTCCGAGAAAATGTTGCACCGCTTTAAGACCATCTTGATGGAATATGCTGGTGTACAATGAGGTAACATCCATGGACACCAGAATGTAGTTGGAATTCCATCTGAAATCAATAAGTCTTCTAAGTAAATCACTAGTGTCTAGGATAAAGGATGGCAGTCCTTTCACAAAATCTTGCAGGAAAAAATCGATATATTTACTCATATTCTCCAACAAGCTGTTACAAGCAGAGATAATGGGCCTGCCTGGTGGCTGTTGATAGTTCTTGTGCACTTCAGGGATGAAGTAGATAACCGGAGTGACTGGGTAATCTTTTTTTAAAAACTTGAATTCATCCATAGTGAGCAGGCCTTTGCTCCTCCAGGCTGAAAGTTTGGAATATATTTCATTTCTAGCCAAGAGGGCATCTTGTAAGGTGATGCGTTTGTAACAGTCCCTATCATTGAGCTGTTTTAGGGCTTCTTCTAAGTACATTTTACGTGGCCATAAGACCACGTTGCCACCTTTGTCCGATTGTCTTATCACCAAGTGTTTGTTTGCACTAAGTTTCTTGATTAATTTGTGATATTCACTGTCCCTGTAGTTGTAACGTTTAGTTTTGTTGGCATTTTTAATCTGTAATTCCTTCAATTGCATGGTTACTCTATCATGAAATAAATCCACATTGTCCTTAATCATGAGTGGGCAAAATTCTGATTTGGGTTTGAAGGGTGTCGGGCATGAGGCAGTGAAAGGTTCTCCTCCGAGCACTACTTGATTGTCAGATTGTGAGGGGAATTCCACCTCCTGGAGCTCGAAAAGTTATTGTGTTAAGGCTGCTCCCAAGGTGGCCGCTACATTGGTTGCATTAGTTGTGTTCAGGGAAGATGCAACAGGCTGAGTGCTACTGGATGCATGCAAGTTCGATGTTGTGCGTGAATCATGATATTTTCGCAATTTCAATTTGCGCACAAACTTAAACACATCAATCTTGGTGGTGGCGTAGTCAAAATCGCCACGAGGACTATAAGTTAATCCTAACGCCAAAATAGATGTCTCCTTTGGGGTCAGAACAATGTCAGTTAGATTGATGACTGCATGAGCATTCTCGTTGGCATGGGTGATGACATTTACTCCTGTGGAGGTGCTGGGTGCGCTTTGTTCCACTGCCATCTGGTGCGTTGTTTCCTTTGCATTCCTCTTACGTTTGCGGCGTTTGTTACTTTTCCGCCTCTCTGCACGTTTCCTGTTGGCTTGCTGCCTGCGGCTGACTGAGTTCCTGAGCGCAGGGTTAGTTTGCGATCCTGCTGGACCAACTCCAACTCCTGCGCTGGAGTAAATTTTCGAAACCCCGACCGTTGTTGTCGCCTTGCTTCAGTATCAGACTTACTTTCGGGTTGCGAGCTGTCCCCTGAGAATGAGGACAATTCAATCTGCTCTAGGATTGCTGTAGTACCTGTAGTGTTAACGGCAGCAGGAGTATTGGTGATCTTACTCTGTTTAATACTGTCATACTTCTTTGCAAATGTGAAGATCTGGCCATTTTCGTAGTCCAGTCTGTCGCATTGAAATTTGTACGCCTTTCTCCTTTTGATAATATCCTCCTCTCGTTTTAGGCGTGTATTCATTTCTGTTCTATATTTATCTAGTTCAGGAGAAGGAGGCAGTTTGTCAATTTCAGCTTCAATTACAGTGATTTCTTCCAAAAGCTTAATTCTATCGCTCTCAGCAAACTGGACAAGTATGGCCATTAAGCGTTTAGAATTGTCTAAGTTGCAGAGCGCCCAGGCAGATAGCATTAGTGGGTCAGGCTGTTCATAGGAGGGCGCTAACATGATGCGCAGTCCGCGCGGCACCCGCCCTACATCTAAATAACCGGTTAATGAAGTGAACTCCCACCATTTAGACTGTTTTCGCTTACTACACTTTTCAAGGCGCTTAAACAATTCCTTGGCTCCGTTTTTATTTACACTTACTGGCACAGTAATTGGTATGGTATTGGAACCGGACGCCCCAGCCGGGGAGTCCGTAAACATGCCCCTGGACGCCTCCACACGCCCCCTTAGCGTGTCTGCTGACATGGCGCGTAACAGTGGGCAAATGTCAAAAACGCACAAAGCAGTCGATACTCCTACCAGGTGATATGCCTCGGAGCCGAATCTGCCACTCCACACAGGGTATCTCGCAGTAAGTCCGTCACAGCGTTGCAGGTACACACTCGGTGAGCCCAGGGATTCCGATCAGCCGCCGCCGACCCGAAGCCTCGAACTACTTCCGGTTTTCCACTGACCCGCCTGCAGACAATTCCGCTTTCCCTGGGGCGTTGACGGCGTCTCCTACACGGAGCTTTCAAATAAGTCCCGAAGAACGGTGCCTCTTGCCGCAGCTTGCCCAAACGTGGAGGGGTCTCGCAAAATCCGGGGAAGCAATCCCGGATGCCAATACGAGGTATGTCAAGTTCCAAAGGGGTCCGTAGGCACAGCAGTACATCCACACGAACAGACAGGAACCAGCAAGACCCAAAGTGGTGCAATATTATTTTATTAGGTTTTTAAGCCCAGCACTAGTCCGCCATGACGCGTTTCGGCTAGAGATAGCCTTGATCACATGACAACGTCACGGGGGCTGACCACCCATTTAAAGTGCAATAGTGCCATCACATGTCATAGAAACGGAAAAAATACTATTTCTCATTTTTTCCCCACATAGTTAATTACTGCATAAATGCTGTAAATTGCACATTTTAAAATAAACCAATAGTTTCTGGACATTATCTATATATATCACGTCAAACTCTTTTCTTTTTCAAGTGAACTGCATGTGCTGAAGGACAAGGCGCATTTCAGCTAACTCAGTCGCCTTGCTCACTTAACGTCATTGCTGTGGAACCCAACCTTATTTTAAAAAACACCACTGAACCAATCATGTGCCGCGGTGTCACCGAAAAGGTAGAGAACATGGTAGAAAGACTTTCCAAATACCAAATTCATACTACCTGCGGCACAGGCGTTAAGCAAATTATATCATAGTAAAACATGTTTTTTAGTTTGAAAAGGATAAAAAATACCTTAATGACACGCAAATTCTGACACATTATTAACTGTACAAATATATTTACATTTACAAAGACCCTTTTGAGTACTTTCAATCGCAATAATATCTGATAAAGAAACTGTGTCTACTGAAGTAAAATTCAATGCATAATACAAAATACATCATCACTTTTCTTCTGACTAATACCATCTATAACAGGATAGTACATTCATCATGCAATGGATTTTACAATTCTATGCGAATAGACCACCTCAAATACTATGATAAAAACAACTCATGCTAAACGCCCTACCTATACGGTGACAGCCGAAAAGTGCAATATATATATAGACACACACATTCATACTGATAGATATATGTATATATAGGTACTTTTAAAATGTTTTGGAATAAGCATTTGTTGTTTTTTTTAATTGTTTTTAAGTAATCATATTTATGCATAATTATTTTTTTAGTTCATGTTTTATTTGATTTAATTGTATTTTACTTTAGTTTTCTTGCAATGAGGTTAAACCTTTACCTCATTATTATTTTTTTAACCCCCTGGCTGCGGACGTAATTCTGCGCCTGTGCCGCATATTCCGATCGCGGGCGTGGTCCTGACGGCTCCCGGCCGTCATCAGCACACGCCCACCGTAACTGATGACGACCGGGAGCCGTCATCAGCACCGAAGGGGTTAAATCACTATCTTTCCCTTTGGTTGTAAACTCAACCACCTCCCATCACATTTCTTAATGATTGATGATAAACTTTGATACTTCGTTTTTCAGTTACAGAAGCCCATAAATCCCAATGTCTTGCTCTCTTTGAACACATCCTTTTGTTTACTCTTTATCCCTATTTATTTAATTTTTTAACTATTTTCCTAAAATATTACTAGTTTAATACTCAAAAGCTACTTGGTGGATGGTAATGTAGGGTAATGGCACTCCTAGGCAGTGCGCAGCTAGTGTACTCGTATTTGTACGGGGTGTGCGGTCAAAAAGGGATAGGGAGAACCACCCTTCTACCTCAATTGTGGCAAAACCAATAAGCAAAACAACAACACAATCCCTTGCACACGCTAAATAAGATATAAAACAGGTATGTATCAAAGTAAGAGCTATCTTGATCTGTAGCTCGATCATGCAACAAAAGATTGTTTACTCTTCACATAATCAAACGAAATACAGTCTTAGCAAATACGTGTTACGTCGCGTTGTGCTGTTTGTAAGGTGCAACTTCTTTAAGGCTAGAGTACTCTTGACTCTTTATTGAAGAACCGGACATCACTTGCCAAACAATTAATCCATGCCCTACATGCATGCTCCTTGTTCACGGGCCTCATGCTTTGTTAGGCAGCAGAGTGGAGTAGGAAGAACGAGTCACTAATTAGCCTTTTATCACTCTCCTGTGGGTCAGATGATGCACATAATGAGCAGAGCATTCTGGTATTCGTAGTTTCTTCCTCTCCATACTTATTAGCTTCGGTCGATTCTGCTACAATTAACTAATAATAAATGCTTATTTCTTGCTCTCCAGTGAGCCGCAGGCAAAGGAATCCGGTCGAATTTCATTTAACTGTTCTCTTTGCACAACAATACCGACAGTCAGTACGTTACAGCCCACCTCCTGGTGCGATCCTCCTGGCCGGCAGGGGCGTAGGAGACACTAAAATTCTGGGGGGGACAGGGACAACCTTGTGGACTTCCCAGTGACCCTATACAAATCACCGCCCGTAAAAAAAATACAATCGCATACTTTCGAAGTGAAATATTGAGAAAAGCAGGCATGTTGTCACAGTTTGTATGTATGCTTGTTTGTTATTTCATATAGTAATCAGACCAAATGTTAAAAAAACATGTATATGAATCTTGCATCTTCATGCACCAAGCAAACAAAGGTCACGGACTTAGGGTGGGGGCGTCGTTTTTGCAAGTGCATTATGGTTTGAAAAATACCTGCTGCTGCATTCCTGGTCTCCAGCAATTTTCAGGCAACAATAAAAATGTGAAGATAACTTTGGTGATTAATGTCCTTTATTGAGAGAGTTCGGAGGTTTGTCTAGTGGAAGTTTTGACTCTTGGTAACGTAGCCACAGTGGGGTAATATGCCTGCTGCAAAGAACGTGTATCACGCAGATCACAAAATGCATATCATGTAAATAGGTCAGTGAGTTACTGCTTTTGTCTGAGAGATTCTTTCGGTATTTGCAGTTTATAAGTTAAAACCTAACATAGAACAGTGAGCTATTAACCATCATCAAAGAACTGCACGAAAACTTCTAGGTATAGATTAGAACGTTATGATTTTTCCCCAGTCTATCCTTATCTTAATGTTAGAAAATGGGTTCATTAGGATAGATATCAATTCTGATTATTAAAGAGAACCCCACAACCATGGTGTTATGTTTTAAATTCTGAGTTTGTGCTTCTTTAGTGTTGCAAAGCTATCCTCTGCCCTGGGCACTCCCCAACGTTTTGCTGACTGGTACTGGTGGTACCTGACTGACCCTGGCCTCTGCCTGAACAGGCACAGGGCCAGTGCTATTCTGAAAGAGACAGCTAAAGATACTGTGAAAACACCTACATACACTAGGGTGCACTATGGGTTAGGGTTCCCCTATGATTGGCATGGCCTCTCCTATAAGGCCCTAGTACATAACGAATTTGTTTGCCTGTGGATTGTTGATGCCGCTTTTTTGAGCCAGTGCGACTCCATTATAAGGAGCTGTAGGAGCGTAATTTCGCCGCCCTGCTTCCCTGTGCCATTTATCGCATTGCATATGTGTTATCTCCCCATTCATTTGGACACGTGAACCCTGCACGTCAGTGAGTGCCCGAGAGGGCCCGGGCATTATTTTGAGAGGATTTCTTCCCGTGTTGCCCTCCCCTGTTGGGAGTGGCGTGTCTATTGATAAGTTTTCTGCAAGTACCCCTGTCCTGATGAAGCCATAAAGAGTCTACTGGCGGAAACGCGACCGCGACTGCGTCGACACTTTTGTGTGTTGAAGGAGTCCCCCTATCATTATGTGTACTTGTTTCAACTCCTTGCGCCTTATTTAGGTAGTTTTGTGAGAGAATTCTTTTCTCAGGCGCCATTTAGGACTTCCTTTCAGATCTATATCACTCATAAGTGGGAGTGTGTATATATATATATTTTTTTTTTTGAGAAAGGTTTCTATTACCTCTCTTAGGGTACGCCGTTGTGTATATAATGTTTGTGTATTGTATATGTTGTATATAATTATTGTATATTTTGTGAGTTGTGTTTCCATGGATTCATTCTGTGCGCCATTTGTTCTTGTGATACGTTTATATGCCCATATACATTTTAAAGATGTGGTTACATTAAGTTGTATAGAACAAGATAATTTAAATTTTTCTTGATTCTAAAGATTTAGGGGCCGATTAGGATGGCGGACGGACTTGCGTCCGTCCGCCATCCCAGAGGTGGAGGGACCGTCCGCATGGACTGCGGAGGTCCCTCCATGCAAATCAGGATGTGACCGCCACCCTGGCGGTCACATCCTGGATATTTAACATTGCGGCGGTTGCTGCTTCAAGCAGCACCCGCCGCAATGTTAAAAGTGCATGTGTAACATTTACATGCACAAAGCGGCAGGCACCGCGCGGTGCCTGCCGCTTTGTGCATGTAAATGCTGGGGGGTACCATAGGTACCCCCCATGTGCACCCCCCACCCGCCTACGCCCTGGGGGCCCGCAACGGGCCCCCAAAAGCAAAAGTACACATGCTTTTCCACGGCGGAAAAACCGCTGCGGAAAAGCATGTTTACTAATGCTTCCTAATTTGGCTGACGGTGTCTGATAGACACTGCCAGCCAAAGGAGAGCTTTTCCACCGCGTTGTAATCCGACCGCGGCGGAAAAGCAGCGGACAGAATCCAAGACCCACCAGCCATCGTAATGCGGCGGTGGGTCTTTGGTGACTCCGCAGAGGATTTTCCGCCTCCTCCGGGCCGGAGGTGGCTTCCGCCGCCCCGGAGGAGGCGGAAAATCCTCTATCATAATCGGCCCCTAAATGTGAAATTTATCCCTTTATACCGTTTTTTTCTACTTTCTCATCTTTTTGATGACCCCTGGGAGGGGAGGGTGATGTGGGCAGAACCCCTTCATTATAACCTAGTACATAATAGGGCGGGGGATTAGAACTACCTTTAAGTCCCTAGAATATAATAGGGCATGGCAGTTTTGAGGCCAGCAGCCCTTTCTGCGTTTGCATGTGTGCGCTGCTGAAGCCTGAGGTCAGTTTACAAGTAGCCCTGTGTTGTAGGACTGCTTTTAAAATGCAAATTGTGCCCAAACTCGACTTTTGGGTTTGGGGAACTTTCAAATTGATCAACTACAATGCTGGGGCAAAATTAAGTTAAGTGGAAAAATGTTTTCCACTTAACTATGGCTGTGTCATATTTGCCACATAATACATCATCTGCTGCATAATCTAACGATTTGACCCAAAACAATTTTGTTGCTCAAACGGATCAAAAATTACTAAGAGAAATATGACATGTTGCTGTGAAGTGTAGGGCCCTTTGCAAAGGTTGACTGGTCACCTTTCCCACTGCTGCATTTGTATGTTACACAGGTACTAATGAGGCAAAAGCTTTGCAGAGGCTAAATATGTCAAAATAATAAAGCATCATAAAATGCACTGCATTACGCTGCAGCCTTTTTATTGTTGCATAATTTAGTCAACACTGCAAAATCTGTTTGGCCTCCACTGCTGCATAACTCCAGTGGCCCGAAAGCAGGCTGCACATGTTAAAAGTGTTTGTGCATGAAGCAGAGACCATGAAGTTTGCAAACTTAGAAGCTGATTACGATGGCAGGTGGACTTCAGTCCGTCCGCCATCGAATCGGGGAATGGGACCGCTGGCCTTCAAGGTGGCGGCCCCACGATAGGCATTACAATGTGACCACCACTATGGCATTCGCAGGGCCTATTTTTTACATTGCAGCAGGTGCTGATGGCTGATGGCTGCATCATCCGCCGCAATGTAAAAAAGGACATGTTACATATATCACTGCACTACGTGGCAGGCACAATCAGGTGCCTGCCACATGGTGCAGTGATATGTAGGGGGGCATCTTAGATATCCCCTGGGTCCCATGTCTGGGGGCTGAGGGGACGGGGATCTGCTACGGGCCCCCAATGTCCCTTTCCACCAACTTTTTCATGGGGGGTGAACCGCCATGGATAGGCTGGCGTGTAAAGGGTATCGTAATCCCTACTGTGGTGGCTGGTAGGCACCACCAGCATTGTAGGAACCACGAGCCCCTCCGCCGCACTGGCGGGCTCAAGGCGCCAGTTGGGTGTGTGGCGGTGGTCTTTCCGACCGCCAGGGAACCACCCGCCATTGTAATATTGCTGGCGGTAATGCAGTCAATGATGGCGGTGGAACCGCCACTGACGAGGTGACGGAGCAGTCCCACCACCATTATAATCACCCCCTAAGTTTGGTGTGCATGCAAATCCTTCATTACTGATCCCTGGTGAGTTGCACCACTACTGCTAAAAAAGGCCAATGGAGGTACCAATGGGTGCGGTGGACTGGCCTCAAGGATCTTGTGACCTCAGTGCAATGTAACAAATTCCTAGGCAGTTAGGGTATAATTAACATGCTGGCTGGTCAGACATTAAAGAAAACGGGTGATAACCCTGGCTCCGTGCAGAACATAACACAATTTAAAACATGGATATTTCTTTTATTCTATTTATTTTTATTAAAAAAGAGTGAAAAAGGTTGAATATAATACATATTTAACACATATATCTCTGGAGTTAAAAAGAAGAGTACATAACACATTTGATACAGTGATTAGACCCTATGTAACGATGGGTGTAAGCTGTATTACGAAATAAATCAATACAATAAAAACATATTTTTTACATTTATATAATGCACCATTTATACAGAGCGATTAATGTAATGTGGCTGAAAACTGATAGTAGTCTCTTGTGACCTCAGTGACAGTCACTGTTGATGGTGTGTCTAGGGTGTGCTTCTTTGTATGCCTGCTCGCAAGACTGGAGGTGAACTGCAGTATGGATTGTGGTGGACAGGCCTTCAAGGTTAACTCACACTTGCCGCCATTAGGGTCCACCTACGGGTGTTAAGACACCAGGGCTTCTAAGGTCTATCGGGCCTTCTAAGGTGTAGCATCAGAATGAGCTCTGTCAGGAGTGTGGTCTGGTGGACTGGTCATGAAGGCTGAAAATGATGCTCAAGTTCCAAATTCAGTAGCTCTGGCCAGAGTGCCACATCCTCTCCCACACTGAACACCACACTGCCCCACTGAGAGAAACTTGCACTGCCTTAAGCTACAACTCAATTGTGCTGCAACTAAATTTAAATTATGCACTAGACAACAGTAAAATGTGCCTGAAAAAAACGAAGAACACCCTGGAAAAAGCAAACACTCATAAGGAATGCAAAAATAAGCAAAACATGTGAAATGTATTCAGGAACAACATGGTTACCTTAACAGTTTTAAACTCTTTATTCAGAAATCAGTAAGTGATTTTGCCTGTAAATTTCAGGACATAGCTACAGGACCAGTCAGGAAGGGACCTGTTTCAATGTCCATTGCTTATATCCTTTCAAAATGTAAGCAGTTCGGTTTAAAAAAAGACCACTTCCCCGAACACAGAGCCACAGTACACATTTTATAAGCTAAAATAATTAAAACAGTTGAAAACGATCATATTAAACGTTTCTACTCCACTCATCAACCAGGTATTGCAGTCCCTTTAGGGATGGTGCACTTCCCCACCCTGGAAAAACAATGTGCTTCAAAGAAAGAAGAAAAAAAGAAAGTAGCGCTTTTACTGGCAAACTATGTAAAGTGGTGCTAATGTGTGTGTGGGTGTAAATAACAATCTGGCCTGTCTGCTGACCACTCTGTATCGCTTTATTTAAGTATTTAATAATTTTTTCTCTCTGTCCCGAGGTTTTCCTTTGGAATTATAAAACGATCAGCAAATGGGGACATTTCGAGCTGAAGTGTTCTTCCTATTTTGGATCCATTTCACAGGGAAACAAATAAAGACAAAGAGAGGCAAGAGAGAGCACTTAAGAGCTGTCTCGAAATCAGAACTTAACGAGGAGGAAGAGACCGAAAGAGATAGAGGAAAAAGAAAGAGAGAGGGGGAGGAGGGCCGCTGCCAGAGGCAGATCAGGACTCAGGAGAAGTTGACACTGTGCTTGCCTTCTCGGAGTATGAAAGAAAAGAGACAGCCATTCCCAGGACACCGAGCCTTCCTGCAGCATAACAAAGGACAGAGGGCGGGTGGCCTCTTTGACTCCAGGCAGGTCAAGTGCAGGGCCATTAGGTAGCGCTTTCGCACGCTAATGGCCCTGTGAATAACAGAAGGGAGAGGGGAAATTCTTTTGTGCCCTCGTCCCCGCCACACTTGTCCCCCGTGTCCCCCCCACTTTAAAATATGGGGGGGATATATCCCCCTCGTCCCCCACACTTCCTACGCCCATGCTGGCCGGGACTGGCCAGATTATGTCGTCAAACAAAAGATGCCCCCCTGCGAGTTTGCACTCAGAGATCAGCTGAATGTTGTAAATCGTGGCAGCGTTCTTTATTGAAGAACCGGACAAGGCCCGTGAACAAGGAGCAGGCAGCTCCGAAACATTTAGGGCATGGATTAATTTTCTGGCAAGTGATGTCTGGTTCTTTAATAAAGAATGCTGTCACGAGTTACAGCATTCGGCTGATCTCTAAGTGCAAACTCGCAGGGGGACATCTTTTGTTTGACAACATAATCCGCACCACCACTGAAATAATACTAGTAAAGTACTACTACATGTTATTCACAAACCTACGAGTGTAAATCGCCATCTATGGGGATATCCTCACACGTGTAAATTTACTACTTAGTGGTAAATGTGGGCAGGACAGGGGGAGTGGCTGGAAAAAGGTGGATATTTACTACTAAATGGAATGGGTTTAAGAAGAACGAAAGAGGGGTTTAGGAAGGTTTAGGGAGTGGTTTTGGGAGGAACAGACACCAACCCACAAAAGACTATACTATTCACTAACTGCACTACTGAAGTTTCTGCAGCCCAAAATGGCCCAAAACAGTAGTAAATTACTCTAACCCAGAGCTGGAGTAAGTCCAGCACCATTCATGGCCAACCATTGTTACTGCAACAACCTCCTCTATAAAATAATTGAGTCTGGGTCTTAAAACCACATAGGAAATTATGTTAAAATAAATTTAATAATTAGAAATATAAATAAATATGATTCAATGTTAAGAGACATATCCAAAATAATCCACATTTATTATTTAATGATACAATATTTTAACACACGTTTTTGATGTGAAAAAGTATTACAATATTGAATTTTTTTTTTTAGAACAAATTTTATTTCGTTGAAATAGCATACAATCAGGTCACCGTCCCCTATGTATCAGGGGTCTAGTGAGCAAGAAGACAATCAATAAACAACAGCAGTGCAATCAACATTTTCGAATGAAAGGATTCCCACCAACTCCCCTCCCCCTACTCCCACCCTGGCCCTCCCCTCCTGGATCCCCCCCCCCCGGCACAGTGTTCGTATGATTCAAAGCATTAGTTCTTGGAGTCGCAATCAGTGCGTTGGCCCCTTCACCCAGAGTCAATCGGTAAATGGTCCACATCGGAGTCCCGTTGCACTGGCGGTTCCAGCCAGAGCCCTCTATATTCAGCCCAACGCTTCCATATTTTAAAGTGTTTTCGGGGGCAACCCCTGGCTTCAAAGACCGGACGTTCCAGCCCCATGGTAAAGTCCAACCCTCTCTTCCACACCTCTAGCACAGGAGCCCTGGGGTCTTTCCAGGCACGAGCCACATCTCTTTTGGCCACTGTAAGGCCCAGGAGTAGTAGATGGCGTTTGTAAATATTCCCTCCCACCTGTTCCATTACGTGAAGGAGGCCCAGTTTAGGGGAGCGGGGGAGGTCCCAGCTCAGCACCTCGGACAGGCAGTCCCACACACCCGACCAGAACCGCGTCAGCCGCACACATGACCACACTGTATGTAAGAACGTTCCAACCGTGCTACCACATCTCAGACACTCAGGGGAGGCAATCAGGCCAGCTCGCCACAGCCGTTCTCTGGTGTAGTATGCACGATGCAAATATTTAAACTGAATAAATCTCAATCGCACCGCAACAGCCGCCCCTCGTGGCGCCTCTAAGGCCTCCCTCCAGTCATCCTCGTCTAAGGCACCAATATCTTCCTCCCACACCTTGCGTAACTTATCTAGTGGGGCAGAGCAGTGCGTGACCAGAGTTTGATATATATTGGAGATTTTCTTGTCCCCCAGTTCCCCCATAAATACCTTGGCTTCAACAGGACTAAATTCGGGCAGCTTGTCCAATCCTATTAACGAGGGGGACAGAGCATGGCGGAACTGTAAATATTTATAAAATTGGGTCTGCGGCATATCGTATTCATCCCGCAGAACCTGGAACGATTTAAGGGTCGTGCCTTGCATAACGTGGCCCAGCGTCGAGATGCCTATGTCATCCCAGCCCCGGAACCCCTGAAGAGCCGCGAGCTCCGGTAGACGTCCATTGTGCCACAGGGGCGTTTCTTTTGTTAAGACATTCCACCAACCCATGCGGCGTAGGGCTCCACGCCACACTCGGAAAACCACTTGAGTAACCATTGGGAGTTTTTTCCGTTTGCCTGCCGAATAAAGGATGGTATGGAGCGTGTCCGGGTCCATCAGGTATCTTTCAAGGGCATAGGCCGGGTCGCCCCGGTCTCCATACCACCAGTCATTTAGTATGAGAAGATGGGAAGCCTGGTAGTATGATAGGATGTCCGAAGTCGCCAGGCCCCCGCAATACGTGGAAAGGAAACAGGTGCGGAGCGCCACTCTGACCGCCCCACCAGCCCAGAGAAACTGGCTCAGTGCAGAGTTCACTTGCCTAAACCAGTGTGGCGCAATTGGGCATGGATGATTTTGTAGTTGGTATAAAAGGCGCGGGAGAGCTACCATCTTAAAAATGGCAGAGCGGCCATATATGTTTAGGGGCATCCTGGACCAGACCTTCATGTCGGACCGTACGCGATCCCAGACCGGCACCACATTACGGGTCCAGGCTATTCCCGGAACGTCCGTAAGGAATACACCAAGATATTTGATGCCTCCCGCTGCTTCCTGTAGCGTCGAAGCCCAGGGCCCAAGTCGTCCGCGCTCTCCCAGCACCCACAGCGTGGATTTCCGTGTATTTAAGTGCAGGCCAGAGACCTCCCCAAATACTCGCATTATTTCTAGAACTCTGGGTCCAGATCTATTAATGTCTGTGAGGAAGAAAAGGACATCGTCCGCATACAGTGCAATACGATCAGACGGTCCCCGCACCCACTCAAGTCCCCGCATCTGCGCGTCAATTCTCACCCATGCCGCCAGCGGCTCCATGGCCAGGGCGAATAAGTATGGCGATAAGGGGCAACCCTGTCGGGTGCCCCGGCCTGTGGGGAAGGGGGCCGAGATCGCTCCCGCTATCCTCACCGAGGCCGTCAGGTCCGTGTATAGTAGGTGCAGATACGAGAGGAATCGAGGCCCAAAATTCAGACGGGTCAGAAGCGCACGAAGATAGACCCAGCTGACTGAGTCGAAGGCTCTATCAATGTCAGCCAGGAGAAGCGCTGTCGGGATCCCGGCGGCTCTGGCCGCCTCTATCACCATCTGTGCGCGCCGGATATTGTGCCTTGTCGCCCTATGGGGCATAAAGCCGGCCTGATCCGGGTGTACCAGGTCTGTAATATACGGGAGAAGGCGATTGGCCAGGGCTTTCGCCAGTATTTTCGCTTCAACATTCAGGAGCGAAATCGGTCGGTACGACGCGTGCTGCTCCGGGGGCCTTCCCGGTTTACAGAAGACTACAATCTCGGCGTGGCGCCAGTCAGCCGGCAGGTGACCACGGTCTCTGGCCTCCTCCAGCGCCTGTCTATATCGCGCCCCCAGTTGAACATGAAATGTCTTAAGGAATTCACACGGGAACCCATTAGGCCCCGGGGCCTTACCAGTATTCAGTTCCCCGAGTGCCGCGGTCAATTCTTCCAAGGACAGTGGGTGGTCTAGTAGGTCACGGTCCTCATCAGAGAGGGCCCGTGGCGGGAGATCGGCTAGGAATTTATCCACGTCTGCCTCAGGGATAGTTTCTCGCGGGGCGTACTGGGCTTCATAGTTCCACCGGGGCCGTCATAGGCTCTCCCGCCTCATCGCGAAGTCCCGGCAGGGTCTGCGCAAGAAAAGTTCCCGGACAGAGTCTGTACAGCATAGAGCTGGATTTGTCCCCCCACTGATAAATCCTACTCTGTGTAGCCAGCCACAGCTGGCGTGCCTCATCCATTAGGAGAGAGTTGTACGTCTGCTGCATCAGTAACAACCGCTCAACGGTATCCACAGACCCTTCGGCAGTACTCTCTCCCTCAAGGTCTCGAACCCGCCGCGCAGTCTCCTCTATCTCTCCCCTGCGGGCCTTGCGTGCCGCCGCGCACCAAGCGATGTCTACCCCCTGGAGCACGGGCTTCAAGGCTTCCCAGAGGGTTATAGCGTCCATGTCGGGCTGATCATTGCAGTCCCAGTACAGAGAGATGGCTTCGCGCATGTGTGACCTGTAGTCGTCCTGTTGTAGCTGCCATGTAGACAAACGCCACCGAAATGGCTGTCGTGTCTTACCAATAAATACATCAACTGCGACTGGAGAGTGATCCGACAGGCCACGCGGGAGTATAGATGAAGAAGCAACCCTCCCCATCCAGCCATTAGGAACAAACAAGCAATCAAGTCTGGAGAAGGATTTGTGCACTGCTGAGACGTAGGTAAATTCTCGGCTATGTGGATGATGATACCGCCATGCATCAATCCACCCCATCCCTCGTACCATACCACTCAATTTAGTGGGAACGTGTGAAATAGTCCCCCCATCCGATCTATATCTATCCTTGTGTCCATCCATGACATCGTTCCAATCTCCGCCCACTATAGACATCACACTAGGTATGTCGGCCCAGACATCAAACAACTTCTCAATGAGTGCTTCTTGCAGCGGGGGTGGGGCATACACACTGCCAAAGACCATCGGCTCATCTCCCACCATTCCTTTAATAAATATAAACCTTCCTTGAGCATCCACCCACTGCGTCTCATGTGTGTAAGCCAGTCGATGATGTATCAGAATCGCCACTCCCCGTGACCCCCTCACAAAGCCTGCGTGGAACACTTGGTGATAGCCATATCGTTGTAAGCTAAGTGTTTTATTGCCCAGAAGGTGAGTTTCTTGTAAGAAGAGCACATCCGCCCTTTCTCTCTTCCCTAACCGCAGTACTGCACCCCTCTTTATTTTGTCAAGCATCCCACGGACGTTCCAGCTCACCACTCGAAACAACGCCCGTGTGGGACTAGACTCCTGTGTACCACCCGCCATCAATAGGTGTATAGATCAAAGTCCTGAGCCCTCGGGGCCATCCAAACTCCAGTGCTAGCAACCAGCCTTGAAAATATACTGTGCCGAAAACAACCATCCCATCTCCCACAAACCCCCTCCCCCACCCCGCCCCCTGATCCCCTGAACCCCCACCAACTCCCCAATCCCCCCCACGTCCCCAACTTTGTCCACCCCCCCACCCTATACCTCAGTAACATTGAAGTATCTGTCGCGGTAGAGACAGTCTTCAGCCCCCAACGGGAGACCCCCAACCGTCTATGCCAATGGATCCCCACCAACCACCCACCCAACTTCAACTAACCCGTAGCCCGATTAACTACTTTAGTTCTCGGGCTGATGACCGCCCACTTATGGGCATCCCCCGACCCACAGCTCGTCCCACACCGCTGTCGTGCAGTAAAGTATGTGGTGGCATCCATTAGAGAGCTTTAAGTCGTTAAGTATCATCATGGATCCGGAGCCGGGGCCTCCGCTGCATCGTCGCCTCCCGACACGCCATCCGTGGGAGGTCGGTTCTTCTGAGAGCGTGCCCTCCAGTTGCTTCTGCTACGCGATCTCCTGGGAGTCCTCGAGGTTCTCGTCGCTGAGGAGGGCTCGGAGTTGCGCCTCGGGGGTGTATGCACCTTCACTCTGACCGTCTCATCTGTCCATTCAAAGACCTCCTCCGGCGTGTTGAAGAACTGTGTCTTGGACTGAAACACTACACGCAGGCGGGCCGGATAGAGCAGGGCGTATTGGATTTTAAGTTCTCGTAGCCGAGCCTTCGCTGCAGTGAAGGATTGTCGCTGTTGCTGCACCTGTTTTGTGTAGTCTGGGAAGATCAGGACTCTGTGGTTCTCGTACATCAGGGGTTCCTTAGCTCGCGCCTGACGGAGGATAGTGTCGCGGTCATGGTAGTTAAGTAGTTTGGCGATGACCGGGCGGGGGCGAGCTCCCAACGGTGGTTTCGGGAGAAGCGCACGGTGCGCCCGTTCAATAATGAAGCATCTTGAGAGGGAGTCCGGGGGGAGCCACCCCTCCTGCCATTTTGTCAGGAATGCCTCCATGTTGCCTTTCTCGCAATCCTCCGGCAAACCCACGAATCGCAGGTTATTTCGTCTGGCCCGTCCTTCCGCGTCCTCGACCCTGAGTGCCATGTTCTTCTGTAGCCCCTCCAGAGTGGCCACCTTCTTCTTAAGAACGACCACATCATCCTCCACCTCCGTGATTCTGGTTTCAGTTTCCGTGATTCTGGCCACTGCATTCCGTAGGTCCTGGCGAAGCAGCGTGACATCGGCCCCAACAGCCCCAATTTTTGCGTCCAGCATGTCCCTTGATTGCGTGATCGCCGCCATCAGGGCCGCATTGTCCGGGCCAGGGCCTGGGCCGGGCTGGCCCCTGGACGCTCCTGCTCCACCACTCGGTCCCGTAAACTTATCTATGGGGCCCTGCTTCGTAGCACCTCCACTGTTGCCGCCTCGCGTCATGATGAGGAGCGGGCCCGGCGTCCAAGTATCCTCCGGCTACTGGTAGCCCCCCTCTCGGCCAGGGACCCCCGCGAGCCGCTCCCGGTCGCGTCTTGATCTGAGAGGAAAAGTAGGCACGTGTCTAAGGATGTCGGCGAAGCTGTTCGTGGAGTCTTCTCCCTGCAGAGCACCACCTCCCCTCTGCATCAGCCACTGAAGTATGCCCCCATCTCAGTTCGCAAGGCCAGGGATAGGAGACCCCCAAGGAGGCCCTGCGCCACAGGATCGTCTAGAGCCCCGGCCAACAGGGGGGGAAATCCGGCCGTCAGAGGGCGACCCCTATCCAGCCACTGCTCGCCTTCGGCCCCCGGCAGTAGCCCACTCCAGTCCGGGCAGGCCCACTGTCCGGCTTCCACAAGCTCCGTCGCGTAGGTCACCACCAGGGGGGGGGGAGGGGAGAGAGGGGGGTAAGTCCGCTAGTAAGGAGGTGTCCCCGGGAGCAGGGGCGAAGGCAAGAGCCCCCTAGCACTCCGGGGACCCCCGGCCCCCGCAGCCCGACTCGGCTGCCGAGAGGGTTCGGCCTGTGGCGAAGAGTGCTTTCCCCCTCTTTTGTGGCGCTCGCCTCCCCCCGCCGGCTCACCTCACCACTGCCAGTGTCTCAGCTCCAGGGTGACTCCGCAATGTCCGCGGATCTCTCGGGCCCTCCGGCCCCAAGCGGAGATCCGTAGGTCCGGGGAGCCGGTACAGGCCTCGCGACCGACCCCGCCGCCGCCTCACTTCCGGCCGGGCCTCTCGAAACTCGAGGTCCCGGCTGCTGGGCGTCGCGCAGGCCCCACCTCGTCCGGTTCACTGCGTCGGAGTATGTGCACGGAATGAGCCCAAATCACCACCGGAGCCGCCCCTCCGCCACCGGCAGCCAAGCGTCTGGTCTGGGAGTCCGCAGGCCGGGGATATGCAGGATAAATGGCGCGGATAGTGTATAGGCGGGACGAGCTCTCTCAAGCTGCGTCCGCCATGCTCGCCGCCTTGGCCACGCCCCCACAATATTGAATTTTAATAAAATACAAATTCCTTTTATTAACTGTGTACATCACTTACTAATTATTAAAGCATTATAAGCTTTTTTTTAAATGTAGGTGGGAATTTGTTTAACTTAAACTTACAAATAATGTTAATTTATATAAATTAAAGAATTAATTCAAAATGAAGCTATTAATGCTGTAGCATTTTCCTTTTCCTTTTACATTTAAAATAAGTATATACAAATAGTTCATAATAATATTTGTCATAAAAATATTTTTACAAACTTTTTTTGAAGTTTGACTAAAGCTTTCTTACTTTTCTCTATAATTTTCCGAATGGAGAGCTCCACCCCATGTTAAATAAGATTTTTTTCACACTTTGGAATAGGACTCCTTCCCCCATCTGGAAATGGCTGTAAAACATCTGGGCGTACTCTTCTATGCAAAACAACCCATGATGTTCCACATAACCTGTGTAGCAAAGGGAAATATGTCTAAACAAACTTTAGCAATCACTAAATATTGTTGACTACATATTTACAAAAAGTTATTGATAAGACCATGTAACACTTGTTTTCCTCATTCACAAGATCATTACTTTAAGGCACATGTATTGTGCACAAGTATTTCAATGACTTGGTGCTTTCATTTCAGAATGAAAAACTTTGCCCCTATCATCCACTGAAAGTGCTACGCTGAACGGAATATACCTGTTACAGGTGAGTCGGACAGCCGTTCAAGCAGCCTTCTATTGAAACAGCATTCTGACCTTCTTTATTAAAAATAGAATAAAAATAATGAAAACACCTTTTGCATTTCTTTTTTTGCAGCACAAACCAATGTATCTTTCATTTTAACAGTTGTGTTTTCTGTATTAATGGTTCCAAGAAGGCCCACTTTTGAGCAAGCTGCCATCTATGTACACATCACACAATTTAATACTGCTTCAAGGGAATTGTTCAGGTGGTGCAAATTCAGTCACTCACGTCACTCCTCCACCACGGCCCTGATGAACAATTACTTACCTTTGTTAACGCCCTTCCTAGTCGGTACTCTACCTAACCGCAGATCCCTCACTGTAAAATATCATCTGTCATCAGACTGGAAGTAGAGGAGTTTTTTGAAGAGTTCCAGCGCACTGACAGGAGGCATTGTGTGGCTCCACGCTGACTCCATAAAAACCCCAGAAGTGATGGAGCAGAGCCGCATTCAAGCACCACTCCTTCACACTGATGGGAGTCTATGTCTCTCTTCAATGCATTTTAGATGTTAAAAAGAAGACACTCCTCAGATTGGGGCGGTGGAAAGGCAGTGAGGAATCTTGGTTAAGTAGTGTATACACCCGAAAGAGCGTTACCAAAGGTAAATAACTTGTACTTCTGGTGGATACTTTCAAACCCAGATTTCTCAATTTAGAATCGTTGCCAAAGCAGTACCTCCACAAGGTCTAGTGGGGTTCAACCAAGTCCTACAGAATAAAGCGATTAAAGTGCACTAATGCCCATAACACAGCCTGGCAGTTTATCAAGGGCAGGTACCACTTAAGCCAACACATTGGTAGTGGCCTCAATTTTCGTGGCGACGACTACATCCACCACTTCAGCCTGCAAATTGAACGCGGTCAACTGCAGCCACTCAGTCTCCAGGCATGATGGTGGAAATTGCATAGATTTAAGTGAAAGATCCTGCCCTGCTTCTGAGACAGGAGGACCCTCAGAAGAGGTAGCCTGATTGAGGGACAGATGCTCATGCTCTCGAGTTACAGGCACCACAATCTGCTTGCCCTATATGAGGCCAATGGAAGACTTCAGCCCGATCATTCTTGATCTTCAGAGCTTGAGAGGGGACAAAGTGGCAGAAACGCATGCATGCATGCCTTTTTCCATTCCAGCTGGAATGCGCCTTCTAATGAGTGTTCTCATAGAAACTTCAATGTACAACACTTTTGGGACTGCGCTTTCAACTGTGGTAAAAAGGTCTAGCCAGGCCTTTCACCACTGGTGGAAGACGGGCGATGTCACTTCGGGATGTAAATGCCACTTGTGATCTGCCAATGTCTGTTCAGTTTGTCTGCTGTGGTATTGAAGGACCATGCCAGATGGCTGGTCACCAGGATGATGTCTCCTGGGACGCTATCCCCCCTCAGCGATCAAAAGCCTCTTAGCAGAGGACCCCGAACCGACACTGTCCTACTTGTTGCAGTGATGTTGTGCAAGATAACCTGCACAAGCCTCCACCAATGGCTGGCAGGAAGGCTTCTAGGGCCAGACAAATGGGCAAGCTTTAAAAGGTTTATATGGAGCCAGCAGCACGCAAAGTGGAGACCAAAGCCATCTGATCTTCACCTCCCTCATATGACCCTCCAACCCAGTAGTGATGCATCAAATACCACTATCAGCTCTGGATGGGGAAGGGACAGGGCACTTCTGCAGAACATACTGATTGATCAGCCACCATAGCAGATCATAGGCTGTGTCCTTTGAGACCTGGATAGTGTCGGAAAGGAGACCCTAGGCCAGCCGCTGCCTGTGGAGGGAGTTACGGTGGGGCAGGGAGGCGGGGAGGGGAGGGGCAGGGTGGAGGGTGCTAAAAACCGGCATATGGATAATTGCAGGTAAGTAAACAATTTAATTCATAAAACGAATTTCGTAGTGTGCACTGCATCGCATTTTGCGATGCAGTGCGCTACGAAATTCGTTTAATTAATTAACGCTTGCTGTTTTATCGGCTGGCACTAGAACATTAATAACCCCCGAGGCTCTTCTACATTTATTTGTGCTGTTTTGAACTGAAATGTTCGGTTCGGCCACACAGATATATCCTTGACGACACACCTATTGTAATAATGCGAGGAAGGCGAACGGGTTAAATAAACAGCGTTTATTTAATGTGCCATGTATAAGGGCCCACTGGTGAGGAGCCTCATACCACCCCTATCGCTGTAGGGTCTCTTTAAGAGCGCAGTCTGATTACAGATTACAATACTCACCATTAGAGACCTGACCAAGAACCACTGACATCTATTATGGGATGGCCAGGTATTACAGGTGGTTCTACCTCTGGAACTGCCTCTGTGACCCTTGTTGCCAAAATCTCGAAGGCATCGTAAGAAACAGAGACAAAAGATGGCTCTCTCTTTGAGCGTTATGAATTTAATGAAGTTCCAATCTTACCTCTTCAGAAGCTACTAGGAGGCCTGTGAGGAGCTAATAAAGAGGCAAACGATGACGGCAGGTGTTGGCACCCATTTTGGGGATAGGGAGTTCTTTTCACCAACCTAGTTCGACCACAGAAATAGAGAGCAAGGCAGAAATGGGAGAAAAAGGAGGAAGAGAAACAGAGGAAATCAATGACAAACCGGGAAAATAGGGATGAAGAAGGACAGAAAGACTGAGGCAAAGAGAACTTAAGAGGAAGTTTAGGGTGATGGAAAAAAAGAGGAAGACCCAACATTGAGCATTGCCGGTAGAAAGCTGCTAAGAAAAAATGTAGGCTTCCGACAGCAGCCTGCTTAGAAAAACTTTGAGCCCCAGTGCTCCTTTTCTGTTTTTTAATAAACTGAGTAAGGCTGGTCCAATCACGTGTTCATCCACTCATCACTTTCATACCCTTTCAGGTGCCTCCTACTTGCTGGTAAAGTTGTTGAGGTGGAGCATTGGGTAGGCACTTGACCAAAAGCAACATTAAAGCAAAAGTCTGTGCTACATAGGAGGTTACCACCACATGGATGAGTAGTTGAGGTCATGCCGATATTTCAGAATATGGAGAGCATAAATAAACCAAATTTTTGGTCATTCTGAAGGATGATGGAAACAAATATTTTCATACCACCAAAACAAATCAATACATTGAGGGCCATATGTATGAAGCCAATTTGCGATGGCAAACGCTGAAAATTCGCAGTACTGTACTCTATGCCAGTGTACTCTAACTTACTCTAAAATGCACCACTACACTCTTCGCCACTGCACTCAAGCGCCTTGATACCCTATCCGGTGATTAGCCGCCCTTTATAAATCTTGACCGATTGATTGACTGCACCACTGTACTCTGCACTACTCTACACCAATCTACTCTATGTCAGTGAAATCTAAGTCACTGCACTCTATGACACTCTACTCTGCAAGTCTGCAATCCCGGCACTGAACTCAACAACACTCTACTCTGTACCACTCAACTACATACCACTCTACTGCACTCTAGGCCAATGCACTATATGGCACTACACTCTCCGATACTCTACTATGCATCACCCACTCTATGCTGCTGTAATCTATTCTGAACCACTGCACTCCACGCCACTGCACTCGACACCACTCTAATTTACACATCTGCATTCTACCTTGCATCACTCCCCGCTATGCCACTTCACTCTTTTCTGAACAAGACTACACTACACTCTATGATGCTCTCCTGTACTAAACTCTACTCCACTCTATGACACTCAACTCCACTCTATGCCTCTCCTCTCTATAACACTCTGCTCCACTCGATGCCACTCTACAACGCTACTCCCTCTACAATGCTGTATGCAACTCCCTCTACACCACGCTATGTCACTGTATTCCACTCTATTCTATGACACACTACTCCACTCTATGCCACTCCACTCTATGCCACTCCACTCTGACACTCTGTGCCACTCCACGCCATGTCACTCAACTCAACTCCACTCTATGACACTCCACTCTATAACAATCTACTCCACTGTACATCATTCTACTCTACAACACTGTTCGCAACAACCTCTATGCCATTCTACTCTGCTCTACACCATTCCATGACACTCTATGCTACTCCACTCTACCCCACTCTGACACTCTACGCCACTCAATTCTACTCCTTCCACAGCTCTCCACAAGAATTAGTTGCTTACCTGTAATCCTAGTTCTCTACCAGGGGAATCCTCATCAAAGTCATAAGCATTAGAATATTCCCACTTACATGCGGAAACCCAGTAGCGCATATTGAATATATACCATATATGTATGTATGTACAGCATAAAAAATGTATACAGTACATTAATAGACATATATTTACTGAAAAAACCATAGGTTTCAGGCACGTTATAGTTAGAAATTAGCATTTAAAAAACCTTAGAAATTCACTGAAAAAAACATGGGTTTTAGGGAAAGTTATAGTTAGTTAGACATTTCACTCATACAAAATCATAGAAATTCCCCCGTTATAGTTAGTTCAGCTAACTATAACTCGCGCCCCGGCAATGCACTGCTGATGACATCACATATTACATCACTCATGACATGGTCAGTGACATCACTGATAACATCACTGATGACATCTCAAATGACATCACTGATGACATTATCCATATGATAAGTTAATGCATCTTCTCACACCCTAATATAACCTTTGATACACCCACTCTAAATTACAGACTGCCATTCTCAAAACCATAGACACTCCAACATCAATAACTACAAACACACTCACTGATTTTTAGGTTTACACACACATCCACTCACTCACCCGTACAGTCACTGATACTTATGGTCACTCAGTACAGGAATATCATATGCACTCATACACCTATATAGACACTCACACGCCACCACTCATCCATAGAGGTACTCACACACCTAGTCAGTCATGAAATAATTAATCACCCTGCCATTTACTCACCTATACAGTTATACACACACCAGCTCAATCACTCATACAAATACTAGCACATTCTTACACTCTTATACAATCACTGATACAAGCACACACTCATCCATACAGCCACTCTAACAATCACCCACTCTCACGTATAGCCAATTATTTACTTCAACACACATATATACTGCCTTTCACATGTGTAGTTACTCACACATGTACCACCGAGATATACATTCACTCACTAACACACCCATACACACACTCACCCACCCATACAGTCCATCACAGTTGCACTCTTGAAACCATGCACCCAGTGAATCACCCACTCACACATCTATGCACAGAGTCACACACACCCCACCCACATAAACACTCAGGCACCCATACAGATACTCAAACAACCAATCAATAACCCATATAGACAATAATGTAGCTATTCACAAACCCATGAAGCCGCTTAAACATCAACAGACAGACGGATACAGACATTCACACAGTTTAGTCACTAACCCATGCATTCAGTAAGATAAGTTTAATCACTCACTTATAGTCAGTCACGCACCTATTAAATCATCCATTCAGACACTTATACATTCACTCATTCTTCAATACACCTTTCCCTATATATATATGAAACATATTTAAACTTTACAGAAACACACAGTCACTGGATGATGTCATCAGTGATGTCATTTGAGATTCACTCAAATGACATCACTGATGACATCATCCAGTGACTGTGTGTTTCTGGATGATGTCATCAGTGATGTCATTTGAGATGTCATCAGTGATAACAAGAACTTTCTGAAAGAGGGGAAGATGGTGGCCGGGTAAGACGCACGGCCGGAGAGCTCCGGGTTCAGACTCTCTAACATGAAGGTACGGGAGTGTTAACCTAAATCAGCATCGGAAAGAAGCTGCACGAGCAGGAAGAAAAAAAGAAGAATCTCATCTAAAAAATAGAAAGGGATATTGTTACAGAATAGCATGGTAAACTACCTGATAGAAGAAAGCAGCAACGGCAGCCCGAGTGAGAAAGGGCGAGCGGAGACAGTGAAGCCGATGCGAAGTGTAAACCAGGAGTTTGGGCAGCGGCCAGAGTAGCAAAAGCAAACTGCGCGAAAGCTTCCGGGAGGCTGAAGTTCCAATTCCGGGGCACGAGTTGCAGAGCAACTTCGAGCTCAGACGCAGAGCGGCTGCCAGTGCAAGACCGTGTTCAGGACCGTGCGAGGCTGTCAGTGCAAGACCACGTTCAAACAAAAAAAAAAAACGAAACGAGTCCCGCAGCTCATTTTTTCCAAGGGAGCAACAGGGTGAAAAAAGTAAAAGCCAAAACCTATGAGGTTCTAAACGGAACTTGTCACAATGATAAATGGATGTCAGAACTCGGGCTCTGTATTAAAGAAAGCAGCGAAATAAACGCGATAGCTCTGGGTCAATGGAGGATTATTAAGGGAGGGGAGATACAAGCCAAAACCTGTCTGGATCAACGGAGTGTCCACTACACCGCTGTATTACCCCCAGGAGGCTGGAGACAACACAAGAGTTATGAAGTGGAACACAGAATAAAAAACAAAGTTACCAAGGACCCCACAGCTGCACTGAAAGGTGAGCCCATTAAAATGAATACACAATTATTGGGAAAAGAACCGAAGCAGCAACATATGAGCAAATCACAGGAAGGGGTAGAGGTGGAAGGGGAGAGCTATTTTGAAGTGGAGAAAAACCTTAGACATTTAGACACAGGAAAGAGAGAAAACCTACGAAGCGACCAAGAAGGAAGACCAGTGGAACTACAGAGCAAGCAGAGTAAGCAGGTCGTATCCAGCTACAGTCTTAGAAACAGAGACTTCCTAAAACAAGAGCAATATCCTAAGGGTATCTCCCCCAGGGAAAGCAAAAAAAGAACCAGAAAATTAAACAAACAAGAAACAAAGGCTAGCACGGAGAGAGGTACAGATACCGCCAGGGGGAAAGTGGACTTATCTCGGAAAGGAAAAATCAAGGTCACCCCATCCTTAAAAACTTACTTTAAAGTTCAGACACAACTAAGTTCACAAAAGGAAGTGCAAGCTCAGAAAAAGTTACATCTGACATTTCAAGGACCCCCAAGTATGCAAGAAAAGGAAAGCGCGCTCACCTCTACAACAACACGAGCCCCTGATACACAATATATTCACTCAAAAGAACAAACAAACAGGGGCTTAGGTGGCTTGACATTAAAACATAATATGGCGGAGGGTGGAACAAAAGGAACATCGGCACCAGCAGTAGAAATATGGGAGGATACAACAGATACAACAGATGATGAAGACACAGTAGAAAAAGAGAAAGAAGAGGCACAAGAAAACACTAAAAGTCACACAGATGAACTCCTTGAAAAGATATGGAGGGAGATGAAGGAAAAATTCACTATATCAGAGACTAAACAGGATAAAATTCAGGAAGTCTGTGAGAAATTAGATAATAAACTAAACGCCTTGGGTGACAGGGTAACAGCTATAGAAAGTGAAGTGGGTACTCTAAATAAAAATGTGGAAAGAAACCGAAAAGAAATTAATTCACTGAAACAAGAGAACAAGACACTAAATGACAAGATGGAGTCACTTGAAAACCAGGCGAGAAAAAACAACGTAAGGATACTAAATGTGCCAGAAAATCAAGAAGGGACAGAAATAAAGAAATATATAATCGATCTGTTGGCAGAATATTTCCCCTGGGCAGACAAAGCTCTACTTGAAGAAGACATACAAAGGGTTCATAGAGTCCCATTCGGTAAAAACAAAGAGAGGAAAACGCCAAGGAAAATACTCGTGAACTTCAAAACTTATGTACTGAAAGAAAAAATACTGGGAGAGGCTCTGAAAAAAGGAACATATAATAAAGACAATTGGACTTTCAAAATTAGATCAGATATGTCGAACGCTTCTCAAACCAGACAATGGGAGCTGGGGAAAATAATGCCAGAACTCCAACAACTTGGTGCCACAGTGCAGATGAAATTCCCTCCCTCATTAAGAATCATGTGGCGAAATAAAATGAGAAATATAAGAGACCCAGAAGAAGCTAAATCACTTATTGAATTAATAAAAGACCAAATCCGAGCTGATGAACCAATAAGTTAAAAAAGAATATCCCCAGAATATGTTTTAAAAAATATATATATATATATAGTTGAGTACATATATAAATAATGGTGCAGAAACTTGAACAAACACAATTCAATTAAATTTAGAGTTAGAAGTCGGAGCTACTAAGGGTTATGGAATTAACCCAAAGAAAAGAAGATGGAGGCTTCCCCAGGGTGGGTAACGGTAAAACACAAAAAAGAAATCATAAAAACTACACGAAAATGGGTGGGGTGCAAAATAGGGGAAAAAAACAAGAAAAAAATATCCTCAAAAGTAGAAGAAGACGGGTAAACACCAAACTGCGGTTCCACAAAAACGGTAAACCAAATGGTTTTCAGAGGGAGGAGCACGAACATGGAAAATCTAGATAAATGAGGAAAACAAAAAAAGATTTTAAAATACTCTCCTGGAATGTAAATGGGATGAGAACAAAAAGCAGAAGAAACAAAATCTTGGAATATCTCGGAACAGCAGAAAGCGAAATCATAATACTACAAGAGACACACTTACTAAAAATGGAATGGGATCAAGTAATAAAAACCCTAAACTGGGTTGACTTTCTTGTATGCACCACACAAGAATGCAATATCAAAGGAATTGCAATAATCATCAAAAAATCACTCAAAGCTAACCTGGTCTCAGCAGAAGTAGACAACAAAGGAAGATGGGCAATAGCAAAAGTCTTGATAGGGAATAACCCCCTCACAATAACGGGATATTATGGACCCAATCTAGACGATGAAGACCCGTTACGGAAACTCTACTCTCAATTAATACAAGCCACCTCTCCAATAATTCTGGGGGGGGACTTTAATCTCATAATGGACCCAAGTATTGATAGATCCCCACCAGGGAGACACGCAAATTTACCGAAAATGAGAAAATGGGTCGGTATTTTTAAAAGGGATTCAGGACTAACAGATATTTGGAGAGAAAGAGGAGATAAAACAAACCCATTCACGCTTCATAATAAAAAATTGGGGCATAGATCAAGAATTGATTATTTTCTAATTGATCAAAACATATCAAGTAGTGTTATAAACCTAATTCACCTTCCAGCCCATCTATCAGATCATTCTGCGGTCCAATTAACACTTCAAATAAAATTAGTAGAAATACAAAGAAGGTTCACCGTAGAAAGAGCAATCCTACTTGACCAACAAATTATGAAAGAAATTGAACTGGAAACCACAAACTTTTTTGAAAATAACAAAAATGAAACAACAAAACAGGTAGCTTGGGACACACATAAAGCCGTTTTAAGAGGAAAGCTACTAAGCTTAGGAGCATATAAAAACAAAAAAACGCGACAAGAAATAACAGACCTGGAGGAAAGCATTAACCTCATTGATACTCAAATAGCAGCAGAAGAAGAAACACAAAAGAAAAAAGACCTAGAACTAGAAAGGAAAAATCAGAAAGAAAAATTGGAAGACTTACTAGAAGACAGATTACGCAAAAAATGGGAATCAAGTAAACTCGCAAAACACGAATATGAGGAAGGATGTGGTAAGTGGCTCTCTTGGAAATTGAAAACAGATAAAATCAGGAATAAAGTTAAAAAAATTCATCAAGAAGGACAAATAAATCAAAGCTCAGAAGAGAACATAATTAGAAAAGAGTTTATGAAATTCTTTACAGAATTATACACCGAAGATACAAGCCCACAAGAAAATCAGATAGACTCATACTTAGAAGGCATCCCATTATTGGCCCTCACGGAAGAAGAAAAGGAAGAACTAAATAAAGAGATTTCAATAAGCGAAGTAGATGAGACTATCAGAACCCTAAAAAAGGGAAAAGCAGCAGGGCCAGACGCCTTACCAAACGAGATATACATTGGTTTAAAGGATACCCTATTACCACATATTACGGAACTGATAAACCTGACTTTTAAACAACAAAATAAATACCAGATTCCTGGAATGATGCAATAATTACAATCATACTAAAACCTGGCAAAGACCCCACTAGATGTGAATCATATTGTCCTATATCGCTGCTTAATGCAGATTATAAAATATTCACAAAAATCATGGCATTTCGATTGGGGAAGGTAATGAATCAACTTATACACCCAGATCAAAAGGGATTCATTAAAGGAAGACAACTGCATGAAGTTACACATGAGCTCGTGAGCTCCATTGACATAGCCACGCAAAAAAAAGTCCCACTCACTATACTCACTATCGACGCCGCTAAGGCGTTCGATAGAGTCAACTGGACCTTCCTAGAAAAAGTCATGACCAAAAACAATATAGGTCAATCTTTTATGCATGTGGTGAAACATATCTATAAAACACCAAGGTCAAAAATCCTAGTAAACGGCAGTCTTACAGAAAATGTTAATATAGAGAGAGGAACAAGGCAGGGGTGTCCCCTCTCCCCCCTGCTTTTTAATTTATACATTGAACCATTGGCGAACAAACTAAGAAACACTAAAGAGATTACCCCCTTTAAATATCAGAGGTGGAACAAGAAAATCGAATTATACGCAGACGATTTAATGATTTTCACGGACGATTACATCAATTCAAAGACATCTATAGAAGAAATTATAAGCGAGTTTGGGAAAGTTTCAGGTTATTTGGTAAATCATTCAAAGACCGAGATTATGCAATGGAATACACAAGTCCAAAGTCCAAATATCAAAAAAGAAATAAAATACCTAGGGATCCTAGTGAATCAAGATCTGGATAAAATAACACAACGAAACCTGAATAAAGTAACTGGAGAGGTAAAAAAACTGCTCGAAGTATGGTCTAGTTTACCACTAACCTTGATAGGAAGGTCGAATATCATTAAAATGTCAATAGTACCAAAGTATACTTTCCTCTTTAACACCATCCCTCTAGAATTTGGGAAATCTTTTTTAAAAAACCTCAGGGAGATATCATCAACTTCATATGGGCCTCAAAGGGAATCAGGATCTCTTGGAAGAAACTCAGGAGAGGAAAACAAGATGGAGGACTATCAAGCCCAGATCTGGTGGAGTATTATAAGGCGTTCCAGTTTAAAAACATACGGACCCTACTAAAAAGTCATCAACACTATCCGAATTACCTGCAAGCAATGACAGACAGAGAAGATCACTTTTTATTCAAATTTGGGCATCCTAAATACTTTAAAAAAATTAAATTAAAGACCTTAAGAGAGGCAGCAAAATTGTGGGCACAAATTAGAACAAATTTGAAAATTCAATACTACAGTGTAATGGCCCCATTATGGGACTCACCGGGAACACCAGAATGCCTAAAAGATGCAATGGCAATCCCCCTAAAACAAGCCAATATCAACTACTGGGGACAACTATTAAAAAACTCAATTTTGATCACATGGGAAAAATTTCAATCTCTTACCAAAGGGTCAGTGTCCAAATTTAAATACTATCAAATATCAAGCTGGGCGAAAACTATCCCTACTAACAATCGAGAGGATGAAAAGCTAGAAAAAGAAATGGTATAACTCCTAACAATTACCAAGGAGGTGGCAAAGTGGTACTGGGCGTTTATAACTGCAGGAGAGGAAGACAAGAGGATGGAAGATCAAATCTGGGGGAGAGAGCTACAATTGGATGACTTAGATATAATCTGGGAAAGATCTGTGGAAAAATGCTGGTCGACTCTGAAATCTGCTGCATTAAAAAGAAATCACTTATATACAATCCATCGCGCATACTGGACTCCGAAAAAATTGTCCAAATTTAAAAATGCAGGCGTAAAAAAGTGCCCGAAGTGTGGGGAAGAAAAGGCAGACGACTTCCACATGTTCAGAAACTGCCCCCTATTGGAAACATTTTGGAAAGAAGTGGGTAAGACCATGAGCATAATCATACAGAGACAGCTAACTGTAAGTACAACCTTTACTTTTTTTGGGATCAACGTCACAATGTGTAGGGGGGGTTTAACAAAATGTCAGGAAAACCTTCTTTTTGTACGAGTTGTTCTAGCCAAAAGGGAGATCTGTATAAAATGGATTAGCCCACTACCACCTATACATAGTGATTGGATGAACTCCGTCATAAAGACCAACAAATTAGACAGAAAAGGAAACATCAGAAAAAGATTTAAATATTGGGAAATTTTTGAAAGCTATATAAATTCCAACACCGGGTCAGTTCCTTCGGTCCCATGATTAACGCGGAAACAACACTTGGTAGACAAGTATGATACTTGTCGAGTAGCCTGAAGGCTAGCTCATCCCCGCATCTCCAAACCAGAGTTGGTACTATGTAAGGAATAAGGATACTCCTCTGAAAACCTCGTACAGATGACAAACTCCCCAACCTCGAAAGACCAAGGGGCTGTGTTGGTAACAAAACCAGAGGCAGAAACCTGAAACCCGAATACATAGAACTTTCGCAATATGAGGAAAAAAAAAAAAAGAAAACAAAAAAAAAGAGATGTCATCAGTGATGTCATCAGAGATGTTACTGACCATGTCATGAGTGATGTAATATGTGACGTCATCAGCAGTGCATTGCGGGGGGGGCGAGTTATAGTTAGCTGAACTAACTATAACGGGGGAATTTCTATTGTTTTGTATGAGTGAAACGTCCAACTAACTGTAACTTTCCCTAAAACCTACGTTTTTTCCAGTGAATTTCTAAGGTTTTTTTAAATGCTAATTTCTAACTATAACGTGCCTGAAACCTATGATTTTTTTCAGTAAATTTCAAAGGTTTTTCAAAGGCTAGTTTCTAACTATGCCTACAGAGGTAGGACATGTGAAGAAAGAAGAAAAACGCACAGAAAGAAGCAAAAGAAATGTAGAAAGAAGCAACAGAAGTCCACAAAGACGAAGAAAAGTGCAGGAAGAAGCAAGACATGTGCAGAAAGAACCAAAAGAGGAGCAGAAAGAGCCCTTGTTGCAAACTCATCCTATGCCCACAACTTTTTCAGATGGGTACTGGTGGTAACTGACTCTGACTAACCAGGCCGAGAGCCAGTGCTATGCTAAAAGACACTTAGAATACAGTGAAAACACCTACATACACTAGAGAACACTATGCGATGGGGTACCCCTGTGATTAGCATGACCTCCTCTGTACGGCCCTAGTACATAATAGGGCAGTAGGGTTAAAACTACCTCTTAAAACGTGCTACAGGACGGTTTTGCACAGTGGTGAACGGAGGGGGGACCTGAGGTGACATGTGTGCAAACACGCCCTGTAGCCGTTATAAGTTGGGAGATTAAGTCCCCTTGAATCCTGGCGGTCCCTGGGTTCCAACTAGCCAACCAGGTACCTCCAGTAAGCGCCACAGAGCTGCGTTGCAGAGAGGTGTAAAAACGGGCGTGGCCTGCGCCACCTCTCTGCAACGCAGCGCAGTGGCGCTTATATGTTGCATTGAGTGCAGTGTAATTATGTTGCATATAACTATGTGGCACTCAGTGGTATTTGGAGTGTATGTTGCATTGAGTAGTGTAATTATGTGGCGTGTAATTATGTGGCACTGAGTGGTATTTGGAGTGTATGTTGAATTGAGTGCAGTGTAATTTTGTTGCATATAACTATGTGGCACTGAGTGGGATTTGGAGTGTATAGGGCATTGAGTGCAGTGTAATTATGTGGCGTGTAATTATGTGGCACTGAGTGGTATTTGGAGTGTATGTTGCATTGAGTGCAGTGTAATTATGTGGCGTGTAATTGTGTGGCACTCAGTGGTATTTGGAGTGTATGTTGCATTGAGTGCAGTGTAATATGTGGTGTGTAATTATGTGGCACTGAGTGGTATTTGGAGTGTATGTTACATTGAGTACAGTGTAATTATGTGGCATGTAATTATGTGGCACTGAGTGGTAGTTGGAGTGTATGTTGCATTGAGTGCAGTGTAATTATGTGGCATGTAATTATGTGGCACTGAGTGGTATTTGGAGTATATGTTGCATTGAGTGCAGTGTAAATATGTGGCTTATGATTATGTGGCACTGAGTGGTATTTGGAGTGTATGTTGCGTTGAGCGCAGTGTAATTATGTTGCATATAATTATGTGGCACTGAGTGGTATTGTGTGGAGTGTATGTTGTATTGAGTGCAGTGTAATTATGTAGCATATAATTATGTGGCACTGAGTGGTATTTGGAGTGTATGTTGCATTGAGTTCAGTGTAATTATGTGGCGTGTAATTGTGTGGCACTCAGTGGTATTTGGAGTGTATGTTGCATTGAGTGCAGTGTAATTATGTGGTGTGTAATTATGTGGCACTGAGTGGTATTTGGAGTGTATGTTAAATTGAGTGCAGTGTAAACACGTGGCGTGTAATTATGTGCCACAGAGTGGTATTAGGAGTGTATGTTGCATTGAATGCAGTGTAATTAAGTGGCGTGTAATTATGTGGCACTGAGAGGTATTTGGAGTGTATGTTGCATTGAGTGTAGTGTAATTATGTGGCGTTTAATTACGTGGAACTGAGTGGTATTTGGAGTGTATGTTGCATTGAGTGCAGTGTAATTATGTGGCATGTAATTATGTGGCACTGAGTGGTATTTGGAGTGTATGTTGCGTTGAGCGCAGTGTAATTATGTAGCACATAATTATGTGGCACTGAGTGGTATTGTCTGGAGTGTGTGTTGTATTCAGTAGAGTGTAATTATGTGGCGTGTAATTATGTGGCACTGAGTGGTATTGTTTGGAGTGTATGTTGCATTGAGTGCAGTGTAATTATGTAGCATATAATTATGTGGCACTGAGTGGAGTTTGTGTTGCATTCAGTAGAGTGTAATTATGTGACATGTAATTATGTGGCACTGAGTGGTATTTGGAGTGTATGTTGCATTGAGTGTAGTGTAATTATGCGGCGTGTAACTTTGTGGCACTGAGTGGTATTTGCAGCGTATGTTGCATTGAGTGCAGTGTAATTATGTGGCACTGAGTGGTATTTGGAGTGTATGTTGCATTGAGTGCAGTGTAATTATGTGGTGTGTAATTATGTGGCACTGAGTGGTATTTGGAGTGTACGTTACATTGAGTGCAGTATAATTATGTAGCATATAATTATGTGGCACTGAGTGGTATTGTGTGGAGTTTGTGTTGCATTCAGTAGAGTGTAATTATGTGGCATGTAATTATGTGGCACTAAGTGGTATTCGGAGTGTATGTTGCATTGAGTGTAGTGTAATTATGCGGCGTGTAACTGTGGCACTGAGTGGTATTTGCAGTGTATGTTGTGTTGAGCGCAGAGTAATTATGCGGCGTGTAACTTTGTGGCACTGAGTGGTATTTGCAGTGTATGTTGCATTGAGTGCAGTGTAATTATGTGGTGTGTAATTATGTGGCACTGAGTGGTATTTGGAGTGTATGTTGCATTGAGTGCAGTGTAAATATGTAGCATATAATTATGTGGCACTGAGTGGTAGTTGGAGTGTATGTTGTGTTGAGCGCAGTGTAATTATGTAGCATATAATTATGTGGCACTGAGTGGTATTGTGTGGAGTGTATGTTGTATTCAGTAGAGTGTAATTGTGCGGCGTGTAGGTATGTGGCACTGAGTGGTATTTGTAGTATATGTTGCATTGAGTGCAGTGTAATTATGTGGCATGTAATTATGTGGCACTGAGTGGTATTTGGAGTGTATGTTGCATTGAGTGCAGTGTAATTATGTGGCGTGTAACTATGTGGCACTTGGAGTGTATGTTGCGTTGAGTGCAGTGTAAATATGTAGCATATAATTATGTGGCACTGAGTGGTATTTGGAGTGTATGTTACGTTGAGAGCAGTGTAAATATGTAGCATATAGTTATGTGACACTGAGTGGAATTTGGAGTGTATGTTGCATTGAGTGGTGTGTAATTATGTGGCACTGAGTGGTATTTGGAGTGTATGTTGCGTTGAGCGCAGTGTAATTATGTAGCATGTAATTATGTGGCACTGAGTGGTATTCTGAGGAGTGTATGTTATATTCAGTAGAGTGTAATTGTGTGGCGTGTAATTATGTGGCACTGAGTGGTATTGTTTGGAGTGTATGTTGCATTGTAATTATGTATCATATAATTGAGTTCTATTTGGAGTGTATGTTGCATTGAGCGCAGTATAATTATGTAGCATATAATTATGTGGCACTGAGTGGTATTGTGTGGAGTGTATGTTTTATTCAGTAGAGTGTAATTGTGTGGCGTGTAATTATGTGGCACTGAGGTGTATTATTTGGAGTGTATGTTGCATTGAGTGCAGTGTAATTATGCCCATATAATTATGTGGCACTGAGTGGTATTGTGTGGAGTGTGTGTTGCATTCAGTAGAGTGTAATTATGTGGTGTGCAATTATGTGGCACTGAGTGGTATTTGGAGTGTATGTTGCATTGAGTGCTGTGTGTGTGTATGGCCTAAAGTAGTGTGTGGGTTCAGTGTGTCTGGCCTAAAGTAGTGTGCGTGCGCAGTGGGTGAGTGCGCAGTGTGTGAGTGCGCAGTGTGTGTGGCCTAAAGTGGTGTGAAGGCACAGTGTGTGAGTGTGCAGTGTGTGAGTGTGCAGTGTCTCTAAGTGTCAGTATAATGTACATGGTGCTCATGTAAATCACTCAAGTGCCTTCAGATGGGGGGACAGAGGTGCAGTGTGTGAGGGTGCAGTGTATGAGGGTGCCTGTATGAGGGTGCAGTGTGTGTGAGGGTGCAGAGTGTGTGAGGGTGCAGAGTGTGTGAGGGTGCAGAGTGTGTGAGGGTGCAGAGTGTTTGAGGGTGCAGAGTGTGTGAGGGTGCAGAGTGTGTGAGAGTGCAGTGTGTGAGGGTGCAGTGTGTGTGGCCTAAAGTAGTGTGAGGACGTAGTGTGTGTGGCCTAAAGTAGTGTGAGGGCGCAGTGTGTGTGGACTAAAGTAGTGTGAGGGCACAGTGTGTGTGGCCTAAAGTAGTGTGTGGGCTCAGTGTGTGTGGCCTAAAGTAGTGTGAGTGTGCAGTGTGTGAGTGCGCAGTGTGTGTGGCCTAAAGTAGGGTGAGGGTACAGCGTGTGAGTGTGCAGTGTGTGAGTGCGCAGTGTGTGTCAAAGTGTCAGTATAATGTACATGGTGCTCATGTAAATCACTCCAGTGCCTTCAGGTACATGAGTGAGGGCGCAGGACATGGCTGAAGCAGGGGGCTGAGTAAAACAGAGCACGGAAAAGGATGTGGTGGATTAAAAAAAAACATGGCGGCAAGCAGGTCAGGAACTGGGTTCAACTCTCAGCGTTGCCTCGGTTCAAAAGCAGCTGGATTGTTGTTTGTAAACAACAAGTTCTGGCATTGCACGGAGGAGGGAGGGGGAGCGGATTCCTTTGAAGTGTAAACCATCATGAGTGCGGAGAGAGGCTCACAGGCTGCCAAATGGTGTGCGATGTGCACGCGCCCACACACATGCACTGTAGGCAATCAGGTAATCCGCCTGGAAAAGCCTTTGGGAGCATTTTTTAAAGCCCCTACTTAATATCTCGCCAAGCATTGCTAACACAATGGCTTAGGCAAGACCTAAAAACTGAAAGTATTTCCTACTGAGGAGACTGTAGTAAATGAGGAAATTAGGAAACTTCATATCAAATAAGTCTCCCAAGATGGCCGCCAGAGAAAAAGAGCCCAAATGTAGCAAAAATATCACCCAGATGTAGACCAAGTATAGCCCAATGACAGAATGTCCCAGAGTGTTCTAAAGAACAACTAGAGCGCTAACAGTCTTACTTATGACAAAAGTATGGAACACCTGGAACCATCTTGATTGGAATAAAGTGGTAACCCTTAAAACATTTAATTTGCAAAGGAACAAAATGAGGGGCTTCATTTTGCCATAGAAAGTATTATTAGTGCTGCAGAAAGAAAAATTAGGTCACACTTTGATTTCACAAATCCTCTTCTATTTCATAAAAAAATTCTAAAATGCAGACTGAAACATGCACTTTGAATACCAGCAGCAGACTTCCCTGGTGAGCAGTAACTTTACTACAGTGATCTAATGAGCAAGTAGAGTGCTAATATTTAGAATTTATGGTAAATGTGTGACACATCTGAATGCCTTCTTGATGGAACCAAAGTAAAAAACTGAAAGTATTTCCTACTGAGGAGACTGTAGTAAATGAGGAAATTAGGAAACTTCATAACAAATAAGTCTCCCAAGATGGCCACCAGAGACAAAAGAGCCCAAACGTAGCCCAAATATCACCCAGATGTAGCCCAAGTATAGCCCAATGACAGAATGTCCCAGAGTGTTCTAAAGAACAACTAGATTGCTAACAGTCTTACTTATGACAAAAGTATGGAACACCTGAAGCCATCTTGATTGGAATAAAGTGGTAACACTTAAAACATTTAATTTGCAAAGGAACAAAACGAGGAGCTTCATTTTGCAATAGAAATTATGATTAGTGCTGAAGTAAGAAAAATTAGGTCACATTTTGACTTCACAAATCCTCTTCTATTTCATAAAAAAATTCTGACATGCAGACTGAAACATTCACTTTGAATACCAGCAGCAGACTTCCCTGGTGAGGAGTAACTTTACTAGAGTGATCTAATGAGCAAGTAGAGTGCTAATATTTAGAATTTATGGTAAATGTGTGACACATCTGAATGCCTTCTTGATGGAACCAAAGTAAAAAACTGAAAGTATTTCCTACTGAGGAGACTGTAGTAAATGAGGAAATTAGGAAACTTCATAACAAATAAGTCTCCCAAGATGGCCACCAGAGACAAAAGAGCCCAAACGTAGCCCAAATATCACCCAGATGTAGCCCAAGTATAGCCCAATGACAGAATGTCCCAGAGTGTTCTAAAGAACAACTAGAGCGCTAACAGTCTTACTTATGACAAAAGTATGGCACACCCGAAGCCATCTTGATTGGAATAAAGTGGTAACACTTAAAACATTTAATTTGCAAACTAACAAAATGAGGGGGTTCATTTTGCCATAGAAATTATGATTAGTGTTGAAGTAAAAAAAATTAGGGCACATTTTGAGTGACTTCTCAAATCCTCTTCCATTTCATTAAGAAAAATTCTGACATGCAGACTGAAACATGCACTTTGAATACCAGCAGCAGACTTCCCTGGTGAGCAGTAGCTTTACTACAGTGATCTAATGAGCAACTAGAGTGCTAACATTCTGAATTTATGGCAAATGTGTGACACATCTGAATGCCTTCTTGATGGAATCAAAGTAAAAAAACTGAAAGTGTTTCCTACTGAGGAGACTGGAGTAAATGAGGAAATTAGCAAACTTCATAACAAATACGTCTCCCAACATAGCCACGAGAGACAAAAGAGCCCAAATGTAGCAAAAATATCACCCAGATGTAGCCCAAGTATAATCCAATGACAGAATGTCCCAGAGTGTTCTAAAGAACAACTGAAGCACTATCAGTCTTACTTATGACAAAATTATGGAACACCTGGAACCATCTTGATTGGAATAAAGTGGTAACACTTAAAACATTTAAATTGCAAAGAAACAAAATGAGGAGGTTCATTTTGCCATAGAAATTATGATTAGTGCAGCAGAAAGAAAAATTAGGGCACATTTTGACTTCTCAAATCCTCTTCTATTTCATTAAAAAATTCTAACGTCCAGACTGAAACATGCACTTTGGATACCAGCAGCAGACTTCCCTGGTAAGCAGTAGCTTTACTACAGTGATCTAATGAGCAACTAGAGTGCTAACATTCTGAATTTATGGCAAATGTGTGACACATCTGAATGCCTTTTTGATGGAACCAAAGTAAAAAAACTGAAAGTATTTCCTACTGAGGAGACTGTAGTAAATGAGGAAATTAGGAAACTTCATAACAAATAAATCTCCCAGACGTGGGTCTCGTGCTCTCCATGCCACTGGAGTCAAGCGTCACGTACTGTATTGCATATGTGTCGCGAATGCGCGGGAGCAGGAGTCGCGGACTGGTCGCATACCAATTGCGCACATCACGTAATATTAAATGTATATGATGTAACTGAAAAACACGCAGCCGTCGCACACCATACGCGGATCATTCACGACTTTTCTAAAATGGCAGCTAGAATCCGCGCACCCACCGTGATGTGTACGCTTTCGGTGCGTGACTCAGAAAAATGTTTGGAAAAAAAAATGTAAAAAGAAAATAATATAACTATATTAAAAGAAAAAAAATAAAACAAAAAAGTAAACAATATTTCAGTTTGACTTTTTATTGCAATTTTCAGAAAAATATATAATGTTATTTAATGAATAAAATATTCATAAATAAACAGTTAAAAACTGTAGAAAATCAGTACAAAAAAATAGGTATAACTACTACTACACTTTCAAATTTGCATTTAAAAAACCTTTGAAATTCACTGAAAAAACCATAAGTTTCAGAGATGTTATAGTTAGAAATTATCTTCTAATCAAAAGTAGGGGAGATGGAATATTGATCCATTCACTTTCCAAGTAGGTATATTCTGATCAAAGGAGAAAGGATCACTTGTCCTGCTCAACCTTAGGTATGCAGGATGGATGGGGGATGTCCCAATAAAAAGACCCTCAGGCACGTGATGGGTATGGTGGTGTCTGAAGCGGTATATCTTGGTTCTCCGCTTATGATTCACGTGTGTGCATAATCATTAGGTCTATTAGGTTATGCAGCCTCCACCAGGAGGTTCTTACCCAAGGTTGGTGCAGTAGTGAGCCAGAGATAGAGAATTTTTTTTAAAAAAACAAAAACCAGGAAATCGAAAATTTATTTTGTCTGGTTTCGGGTCTGGTAAACTCTATAATAGTGCATCTTATTAACTGAGTAATGAGTAGTAGTTGCACTCAGAGTATCAAGAATTAAGAGTAGTGGGAGATGGTTAAAAATTGGTCGCCATGTTTCTGCCTCAGTAGCCTGCGTTCTAGGACTTGCGGGCATTCATCAGGACCGTTAGTGAAATAACGTGAAAAGGTATATTAAAAAAGTGTTCAAAAGTGAAAGAAAAAGGTTATTGACCTGTTCCTATGTCTTGGAGGTCTTATGGTACCTCGCGCATTAGTTATCTACACTCCCTTCGGATGGTAGAGCTCTTGGAGCGGGCTGTTGCGCCCAATCCTCAGCTTTCTTGTGAGTGCGCTGCTCTGCTTTTACCGACCCGGAAGAGCAGGGTCGGGTCGGTAAGAGCAGAGCAGCGCACTCACAAGAAAGCTGAGGATTGGGCGCAACAGCCCGCTCCAAGAGCTCTACCATCCGAAGGGAGTGTGCATAACTAATGCGCGAGGTACCATAAGACCTCCAAGACATAGGAACAGGTCAATAACCTTTTTCTTTCACTTTTGAACACTTTTTTAATATACCTTTTCACGTTATTTCACTAACGGTCCTGATGAATGCCCGTGAGTCCTAGAACGCAGGCTACTGAGGCAGAAACATGTCGACCAATTTTTAACCATCTCCCACTACTCTTAATTCTTGATACTCTGAGTGCAACTACTACTCATTACTCAGTTAATAAGATGCACTATTATAGAGTTTACCAGACCCGAAACCAGACAAAATAAATTTTCGATTTCCTGGTTTTTGGTTTTTTTAAAAAAATTCTCTATCTCTGGCTCACTACTGCACCAACCTTGGGTAAGAACCTCCTGGTGGAGGCTGCATAACCTAATAGACCTAATGATTATGCACACACGTGAATCATAAGCGGAGAACCAAGATATACCGCTTTAGACACCATCATACCCATCACGTGCCTGAGGGTCTTTTTATTGGGACATATCCATCCTGCATACCTAAGGTTGAGCAGGACAAGTGATCCTTTCTCCTTTGATCAGAATATAGTTAGAAATTAGCATTAAAAAAGATTTAAAATTCACTGAAAAAAACATAGGTTTCAGGGGTGTTATAGTTACCTGGCAATTTCACTCATACAAAACCATAGAAATTCCTCCATTATAGTTAGTTCTGCTAACTATAACTCGCGCACCCGCAATGCACTGCTGATGATGTCACATATTACATCATTCATGACATGGTCAGTGACATCACTATGACATCTCAAATGACATCACTGAATTCAGGAGCCATGTTGTTAAGCGCAGTGAGGGAAGGGTGGGGTAGAAAATCTTCCCTCCGAGCTTGTAGGGGAGATCCGGTCTGCATGGCAGCCTCCTGTGTGGTCTTTCTGACAGGTGGACGAGATGCAGGTACCACCACTGTCGAGGCCATTCTGGAGCTATTAGGATCATTCTGGTCCTCGCTCAGGTTGTTGATGACTGTCAGTATCAGGGAAATGGGAGGAAACTTGTTCAGAAATGACCCGAACCAGACGATCAAAAGATAATTCCCCTTTGTTCCTGGTCGTTAGAACCTGGATGCGAAGTCTGGGCAATTTTTGTTGATTTTTTAAAGAACACAGGTCAATTTGCGGATGCCCCCATTCTTGAACAATGTCTTGCACAACTTTGTTGTACAGAACCCAGTCGTGGGTTTTGGTGAAGTTTTGACTGAGGGCATCGGCTTGTGTGTTGTGGAATCCTGGCAGATGAATCGCCGAGATCGTCAGCTTGCTCGCTTTGAGCCAATTTCAGAAGGCCTGCGCTTTCAGGGGCAAGAGGCGAGTGCCCCCTTGCTTGTTAGATAGTGCATTGTAGTCATGTTGTCTGTTTGACTCCAGGAGCACGTTGGTGTGGATGAAGAGATAAAAGGACTTGAGGGCTAGATGGACAGACTGAAGCTCCAGCATGTTGATATGGTATAATTGCTCCGTGGCAGATCACAAGCCATGTGTCTGTAGTCCACCCACGTGAGCCCCCCAGCCCTGGAGAGATGCAACTGTTATGAGTATTTGATTGGGAGTGTCCTGGTGAAATAGCACTCAGGTGAGTAGATTTTCCATTGAGACCACCATGGTAGCAAACTCTTTGCCGCTTGTGACAGAGTGAGTCTGTTGTCTCAGTGGTCTGTGTATTGGTTCCATTGATCCTCCAGATTCTGTTGGAGCAGCTTCAAATGCAGTCTGTCATAGGAGACTAGGAATATGCATGAGACCATTGACCCCAGTAACGAAGCCATCTGTTTGGCTGATGGACTCGTCTTGTGTAAGAGGTTGGAACATTTCTGTGCAATTGACACTTTTGCGATTTTTGCATCCAAGGTCACACCTAGGTAGTGCAGTCTTTGAGTTGGAATCTGGATGGATTTCTCTGCATTGACATGGAGATCTAAAGATTGGAGGGTCTCAATACAAACATGATAATGTTTCCTTGCTTGGTCTGGAGAAGAGCTTTTCACCAGCCAGCCAGTCATCTAGGTATGGGTAGACGAATATGCTTTTCCTTCATTAGACAGCTGCTACGATGGCCATGCACTTGGAGAATGTGCGAGGAGCTGACTTCAGGCAAAACAGCAGTACCTTGTACTGGTAATGTTTGGATGCCACTTTAAACCTTAGAAACTTCCAATGCCTCCCGGTGATTGGAATGTGGAAGTAGGCATCCTGTAGGTTGATGGAACACATCCAGTCCCCCTGATGGAGCTGGGGGTATATCTGGTGGAGAGCAAACACTCTGAATGTCTCCTTTCTTATGTATTTGTTTAGGAGGCATAAATCCAGAATGGGTCTGAATTCTCTGTTAAGGAATTTCTTCCTTACTAGGAAATACGGAAAATACACTCCCACTCCCCTCTGAGAGAGGGGGACCGCCTTTATGGCCTCTTTGTGAAGTAGATTGAAGACTTTAGTCTGTAGAAGCATTTGCTGATGGCAAGAGGTTTTTGATGATGGAACTTTCAGAGGTGGGGATTTGAAATGCAGTGCGTAAACATTCTCTACAATATTCAGCACCCAGTTGTCGCTAGTCATGTTGCGCCACTCATTTGAATGTTCGCTGATACGTCCCCACACCGGAGAGGGTAACAGCGACAGGCGAAGCAACACCTCATTGTTTTCCTAGTGTCTTGGAGGAAGCTGGTGGTTGTCTATTAGCTCCTCATCCACCTCTTGATCTGCGGGGTTGGTAGTGAGACCTGGCTTGTTAGTGTTGTTGGTGTTGGACCCAGTGAGGGGTTTAAACACTCAGATGGTAAGAACGTCTGTCATAAGGCCTGTACTGTTGACAGAAGTCCTACTGTTTTTTTAGGCCGACAGCCTTGAGTGTGTCCAACTCTGTTTTCATTTTTGCCATCTCATCATCCTTGTGGGAGCCAAACAATGAATTACCAGTGAAAGGTAGATTGAGGATGCGCTGCTGTGCCTCTGGCTTTAGGCCTGCAAGACAAAGCCATGATGAACGTGGGGCACATATACCATGGGAATAGCTGTGCGCCACAAGGTCAGAACCTCCTGCCGCCGCACTAATTACTTGGTTAGCAACCAGACCTTCTCCTTGCAGGATCTCTTCAAAGACTTGTCAATCTTGGGAGTTTTTCTGTGAATCCGGTCAATGAGTCTCATACAGATCTATCGTAGCGACCTAGTAATGCTTGTGCTCTAGAAACCGTCATAAAAGATGCGGAGGTGCTACACATTTTCTTGCCCATGGAATCTATTTGCTTGCTGTCCTTGTCCAGCGGGACGGGTGATGAAGCACCAATGGAGTGCGTCTTCTTAGTGGCGGCTAAAATAACTGAGTTTGGTGGGAGGAGTAGATTCTCAGAAATAAAGGGTCCTAAACTGGAGCCTTTTACTTCTTTAAACTTCTTGCAGGAGCTGCTTAAAGGGAAGCCGTTGTAGGGAAAATATCCATGACCAGCTGGAACAGACCTGGAACCAGGGGTAGCAACAGTCTTGAGTAGGACATGTGATGTAAGGTCTCCAAAATGAACGGTGAGGTTGTTGCAGGCTCTGGAATATCCATGTTCAGCTTGGCTGCCCCTCTCACCAACATATTTTATCAACAGGGTCCACCTCACGTGGAATTTAGTGTGTATCCTGATGTTGGTGGAGTGCACACTGTGTGTTAAAATACCCCCCACACACCAAAAGGGCCCTTGGTGTCATGCTTCATCATTGGGGTCTTCCTGCCCCGCTGCGGGACGGGGCAGTGCTGCGACTAGCGACTACGCTGGAGCACCTTTTAAATGTGGGTGCTATGTGAGTGAAGTGGAGTGAGTGTCAGTAGGGTCAGGGGTGATATATGTAAGTGATGTTAAATAATACCTGGCCTAGTGGTAGAAAAAACTATTTAATAGACACTGGCTGGTATTGTTAAAAAAGGTGATGCGGAGAGACAAAGCCGGTTTATGCGCTTACTCTCCTGTGCGGGTCAACATGTTTTAGGGCGCCATGCCCCTTCGTCAGGACCAGGGTCAGATCCCCCTGTCACTCACTAATGTCTTACCACAATAAGGAAAAATAAAGGTGTGTGTACAGGTAAAAATGAAGAATTGTTCTTTATCAATGTGTATAGATATCATTTATATTTATACGTATCCTAGCTCTATCAGAAGTTCTGACGTTGTAAGCCTGAAACACAAGAGCACGCAATTATTAGTGCGCCGATCCCATTGCGCTAGACAAATAGTCACCTGTAAGGGAAGGAGAGATACAACGAACACACATATAAACTGTGGTACTGGGTATTCCAGATGAATTGGTAAGTACTTCATTTTGGGGCAGTAGAGTGCTAAATCACATACAGTAAAAACACACACAGTAGAACATAAAAGTTGTTTGTTAGCTTGAAAAAAGTATGTATTCTGTCTTAGATACATACTTAGGAAAATAGGAGTCAGTGACCCATGAGCCAGGTCTGGACAAAGGGTATTTGAGGGTCCAACTGTAGAGGGGAAGACAAAAGGAGAACAAGGGAGAAATGTATACTTGTTCTAGGATTTCCTGTAGCAGCTTAAGTGGTCTAGCTGCATTAGGTTTTTTACAAAGTGAGCTCTCAGTTGAGTGTCCCAATCGGCTATGCCGTACTTACTCAACCCCCAGCAAGTCTGTGCTTCCTCCTTCGTCCGTGGCTTCCGTGGTTGTGAGAAACTAGGATGGGGCTGGTCTATATATAGTGGGGTTAATTGGATAATTGCGAGTTAAGTGATTACTGATTTGTATTCGGGATAGGTGTGCCCTCGGAAACGAGTCCGAGCTAATGGTTACTACGGCGGCCATTTCTTAGATGGAAAATTTCTTTCATAGTTATTGTATTGTTTGCAGATCCCATTTTTATGTACAAAATTCAATAGCGGTTCGCCGCTAAATAGTTGGTTTCTTAAAACATTCTTTAAGAGAGGGGAGTAAAACCCCTTCGCTCGTAATGAGGTCGAGTCCTGGTTGGAGAGCGCATGCGCGGAATAGTATTGTTTCTACGCGCATGCGCGAAACGTTGTGGTTTCATGCGCGCATAGTGAGCCTTTGTGCACGCATGCGCGTGCTGTAATGCTAGTTTCAGTATTTCGGCGTGTATGACAAAAGAGCGCCTAATTCTCGTTTAGACCATTTGCAGAGGATATAATTGCCTTGTGATGGTACAACGGGGTTACAATTCTTTAGATCATGAAGTTGGAACTTATGTTTTCAGTAGTTCTGAATGAATGGCAAAGCAATCTTCAGTTTTTGTCTGGGCCATTTCTAATGATATAGGAAGTGTGACATCCAATATACATTCTTACAGAAGAGTGTTTGGATCATTTAGATCTTTAGTTGGGACCAGGGTATTTCGTCATTAAGGCCTGTCTGGTGAGTACCTAAATGGTACACCCAACGCTGTTCTTTTGAAAAAAGGTCCTTGTCATTCCTGAAAGCTTCTATGACTGTCCATTTCAGATCATGGATACTATGTCCCTTTGTCACAAAGTGTGTCGCCATTTTGGTCGTAGTTTTTTTGCAACGCACGTTGCTGCGGTGCTCTCCCATACGCACTTTAACTGGCCTGGTGGTCATGCCTACGTATTCCTTCTTGCAGGGACAATCAATCAAATAGACTACGTTGCGGCTATTACAATTAGTGAAAGAACGTTGCTCCCAGGTAGATTGGTTAGAGAAGGTGATGCTGCGGCTTTTTTGCATGTATTGACACGACGCACATGAGCCACACGGGTGGTGCCCACTGACAACTGCTAGTTTTGGAGGTTCCTTAGTGTCGATGTTCTTTGGTCTTGTATGGACCAACAGATCCTTCAGATTTTTGCCCCTTCTATGTGCAAACATGGGTTTTGGAAAGTTAAGTTTGCCGCAGTTTAGCATTTTCCAATGTTTGTTCACAATTTTTGTGATCTGGTTTGAGTTGGTATTGTACGTTGTTACGCAGATAGGGCGTGGATCAGGTTCTTTTATCGGTGTTGGTTCTAACAAGGCCTCTCTGTTGTTATTTCGGGCTCTTTTGAGGCCCTTGTTGACAACTGTTCTTGGGTAGTTTCTGTTCAGTAGTTTATGCTCTAGATCAGCTGCTTGGGTTTTGAATTCCTTTATGTTACTGCAGTTGCGCCGCAGACGGAGGAATTGCCCGTAGGGTAGATTGTCGCGTAAGTGTCGCGGGTGGAAACTACTGTAGAGTAACAAGCTGTTCTTGGCTGTGGGTTTGAAATGAGTGCATGTCTCTAATTTCCCGTCAGTGGGATAAATGTTTAAATCTAGGAACACAAGGTTCTCTTTGGAAGCTGTGTGAGTGAATTTCAGGAACCGGTCTTGCTGATTCAGCCAGGTCATGAAATGGTTGACTGAGTCCTGGTCACCTCTCCAGATGACCAGCACATCGTCAATGTACCTTTTCCATGTCACCACATGGTTCCTGTAGGGATTTTGGTCGCTGAGGATTTTTGTAGTCTCTAGATGATGCACATACAAACCGGCCAAACTGGGGGCACATGTGCTGCCCATACTCGTGCCGTGTTTCTGTAGATAGTAAGTCCTTTCGTACTGAAAAAAGTTCTTCTTGAGGGATAGAGATATACATTCCAGAACCACCTGTCTCGGTGTGTGGTATTTCCAAGGTGTGGAGAAGAGGACTTCCTCTATTATTTCCAAAGTTTCTTGGTGTGGGAGGCTTGTGTAAAGGCTCTCCACATCTAAGCCTAAAAGGATGTCCTGTTCAGGATCAAAAGGTACTTCCTTGACCAATTGTAGGATAGCCTTGGTGTCCCTCAAGTAGGTGTTGGTCGCTTGCACAATCGGTCTAAGGAATGCGTCAGCGAATTTAGACAACGGTTCAAGGATTGACTCTATCCCTGATACTATAGGGCGACCTGGTGGATAGGGGGCATCCTTATGAATCTTTGGTATCGTGTAAAAGTAAGGTGTTTTTGGGTTCTCCTGAATTAGGAAGTTACTCTCTTTCTTGGTTAGCCAGTCATGTGCTCTGGCTTCTTCAATCATTATGAGAATGCAAATCCTGACCTCTTCTGTTGGGTCTTCTCTGAGTACCTCATAGTTGCGCCTGTCTTCTAGTAGTTTCCTACATTCTCTGTCGTAATTCACATAGGTCTGTATGACCGTTGCCCCGCCCTTATTGGCTGGCTTGATTACGATATCTTGGTTATTGGAAAGTTCTTGGAGTGCGACTCTCTCCAATCTGGTAATGTTTTGGTAGGTATCGGACGCTCCTGTGGGTACGTTTTCTAGTTCTTCCGTGACTGCTTTTTCAAAAGCCAAGAGTTCCACTGGTGTAGTGGAGTCTGCTGGGGTGAAAGTGGATTTCCTCTTTAGACCAGTGTCTGATTGGTCAGCGGTCTCATTGTCAGAGTTCTGAAAAAAGGCTTTTAGCTTTAGTTTCCTCATAAACTCTTTCATTTCCTGACACACTCTAAACTTGTCCATCTTATTAGTGGGGACAAAACATAGCCCTTTACCCAGTACATTCTCTTGGGCCTCTGTTAGTTGATGATCAGATAGGTTTACCACTAGGTTCCCCGACTGGTTGATGCTGTTTGGCTCCTGGTTGACACCCCCGGAGGTACCTCTGGTTGTTGGTTCCAGTGGACCTGTGTGCCTTTTCGATTTCTGCCCCTTCGGGGGCCTTGGCGCTGGCCTAAAAAAGGCGGTGGGCCATAGTAGTTGAATGGAGGAGCCTGTTGGTCCCATGGTTGGAAATGGTTACCCACATAGGGTGGCCCTGGTGGGTATTGCATATAGACTGGGGGTCCTTGCATATAACCTAGTGGTCACCTTCTCTAACCAATCTACCTGGGAGCAACGTTCTATCACTAATTGTAATAGCCGCAATGTAGTCTATTTGATTACTTGTCCCTGCAAGAAGGAATACGTAGGCATGACCACCAGGCCAGTTAAAGTGCGTATGGGAGAGCACCGCAGCAACGTGCGTTGCAAAAAAACTACGACCAAAATGGCGACACACTTTGTGACAAAGGGACATAGTATCCATGATCTGAAATGGACAGTCATAGAAGCTTTCAGGAATGACAAGGACCTTTTTTCAAAAGAACAACGTTGGGTGTACTGTTTAGGTACTCACCAGACAGGCCTTAATGACGAAATACCCTGGTCCCAACTAAAGATCTAAATGATCCAAACACTCTTCTGTAAGAATGTATATTGGATGTCACACTTCCTATATCATTAGAAATGGCCCAGACAAAAACTGAAGATTGCTTTGCCATTCATTCAGAACTACTGAAAACATAAGTTCCAACTTCATGATCTAAAGAATTGTAACCCCGTTGTACCATCACAAGGCAATTATATCCTCTGCAAATGGTCTAAACGAGAATTAGGCGCTCTCTTGTCATACACGCCGAAATACTGGAACTAGCATTACAGCACGCGCATGCGTGCACAAAGGCTCACTATGCGCGCATGAAACCACACCGTTTCGCGCATGCGCGTAGAAACAATACTATTCCGCGCATGCGCTCTCCAACCGGGACTCGACCTCATTACGAGCGAAGGGGTTTTACTCCCCTCTCTTAAAGAATGTTTTAAGAAACCAACTATTTAGCGGCGAACCGCTATTGAATTTTGTACATAAAAATGGGATCTGCAAACAATACAATAACTATGAAATACATTTTCCATCTAAGAAATGGCCGCCGTAGTAACCATTAGCTCGGACTCGTTTCCGAGGGCACACCTATCCCGAATACAAATCAGTAATCACTTAACTCGCAATTATCCAATTAACCCCACTATATATAGACCAGCCCCGTCCTAGTTTATCACAACCACGGAAGCCACGGACGAAGGAGGAAGCACAGACTTGCTGGGGGCTGAGTAAGTATGGCATAGCCGATTGGGACACTCAACTGAGAGCTCACTTTGTAAAAAACCTAATGCAGCTAGACCACTTAAGCTGCTACAGGAAATCCTAGAACAAGTATACATTTCTCCCTTGTTCTCCTTTTGTCTTCCCCTCTACAGTTGGACCCTCAAATACCCATTGTCCAGACCTGGCTCATGGGGCACTGACTCCTATTTTCCTAAGTATGTATCTAAGACAGAATACATACTTTTTTCAAGCTAACAAACTACTTTTATGTTCTACTGTGTGTGTTTTTACTGTATGTGATTTAGCACTCTACTGCCCCAAAATGAAGTACTTACCAATTCATCTGGAATACCCAGTGCCACAGTTTATATGTGTGTTCGTTGTATCTCTCCTTCCCTTACAGGTGACTATTTGTCTAGCGCAATGGGATCGGCGCACTAATAATTGCGTGCTCTTGTGTTTCAGGCTTACAACATCAGAACTTCTGATAGAGCTAGGATACGTATAAATATAAATTATATCTATACACATTGATAAAGAACAATTCTTCACTTTTTCCTGTACATACACCTTTATTTTTCCTTATTGTGGTAAGACATTAGTGAGTGACAGGGGGATCTGACCCTGGTCCTGACGAAGGGGCATGGCGCCCCGAAACATGTTGACCCGCACAGGAGAGTAAGCGCATAAACCGGCTTTGTCTCTCCGCATCACCTTTTTTAACAATACCAGCCAGTGTCTATTAAATAGTTTTTTCTACCACTAGGCCAGGTATTTTTTAACATCACTTACATATATCACCCCTGACCCTACTGACACTCACTCCACTTCACTCACATAGCACCCACATTTAAAAGGTGCTCCAGCGTAGTCGCTAGTCGCAGCACTGCCTCGTCCCGCAGCGGGGCGGGAAGACCCCAATGATGAAGCATGACACCAAGGGCCCTTTTGGTGTGTGAGGGGTATTTTAACACACAGTGTGTACTCCACCAACATCAGGATACACACTAAATTCCACGTGAGGTGGACCCTGTTGATAAAATGTACTTTCAAGAGAGGAGGATGTGCCCACCTCGGTGCCGTTGAGCACCACCTCTTCACTCCCCCCATTGATATTCTTTACCTCTCACCAACACTTCACTGAATGTATTTAGTTTGTCTATTGGGGATACTATCACTGGTAGAGTGTCCATAAGAGATGGTGAGTAATCCCTGTTGATGATCTGGTGGATGTAGGCCATTTAGGGCATCTACATGCTCTTGGCCATGAGCGAGATCTTCGAGTTCTCCTTGCAGGTGTAGGAGATGTTGTCCTGTGTTGAGATCTGCTTCTTATTCATGACCGTGTTTTGCGTGCAGTGAGGAGTGGTCTCTCAATGGTAGCCTTGATTTTATTGGGGACCTTGGAGCACGGGCTTCCTCTAAGTGGGCGAGAGGAGTCTTGAGGAAGTGGCTTTGGAGACAGTGTCCTAGGAGATCCTGAGGGTGAATAGGTCTGTGAGTATTGTGAATCAGAACTCTATGGCACCGTCCAGTGGTGGACACTCTCCAGCCAACGTGGAGAAAGACGAACAGGTGTCTGCTGAGCCTCTGATTGTTGGAGAGTTGTTTGTCTCCATGCAGTGGAGCGGGAAGAAGCTCCTGAAGATGCAGTTGCGCCCCTTTCATGCTGCGTAGGCCTGCCAGGATAAGAATGTTGCCTTGACATTGAGCAACGAGGTGCTGTTGTAGACGATGGCCTTTTAGACTGGTCACAATGGTTAGGTGAGGAGTGAGGTCTCAGCGTCAGCCGGCATCTCGCTGCCGTCAATCGAGAGTGCCTAGAAAGTATTAGTTTCAATGTCGATCCGTGTCTGGATGCCACCACGCCACCTGGTTGCCACCAAAGGAGAAGTGAACCTCAACTTCGAGCAGAGCCTGGTAGCTGCCAATGGAGAAGTGTCCCTCGACGTCGAGCGGCAACTGGTTGCCACCAACGGAGACCTCTGCCTTGATGTCGAGGGTCGCCTGGTTGCCGCCGACTAAGAGGTTCGCCTTAGGGCATAATGAGATATAGGAGGTCCTGAAGGTCTTAAAGGCACGGTGCCAGTATTCTCTTGTTATACTTTTAATGCAGCCTATTGGCTAATAATGCCTTTCCATTCCCTTGCAATTTTTTCTTCAATAAAGTCTGTGGTTTTGAGCCAAATGCTCTATATTTTTCTATTTACAAAAAATGCTTGTGTCTAGTAAGAGGTCTATTAAAGGAAAATGTCAATGTACAAGGGGCATTTGTTGCTCTTAACATAGGCTGAACATTTATATGTCTACATATTTTATGCTATACATACATATATAGTATGTATTTAATACGTTCTCTGGGGTCCCCACACGTAGGTGGGAATATTCTGCTGCTTATGTCTTTGATGAGGATTCCCCTGGAAGCGAACACTCTACACCCCTCCACTCTATGCCACACCATGGCACTCCAGTATACTCCACTCAGCTCTACTCCAAACCCCTCTACGCCACTCCACAATACTCTACGCCACTCTACGACTCTTTAGGCCACTTCATAACACTCTACTTTACGAGTCCACTCCACTCTCCTTTACCCCAATAACTTTGAGCAATGCTGAACAGCAACTTGCTGGTGTACAACATGGCTCAAACATATTGTCAAAGCCAATAGTTCTTCCATAGGTAAGGCTTTTTGGCTTGATCAATGCTTGTTTAGCATCTGTTATTTACTTTGATGGTTTTTGCACTTCCTGCAAAATTTGCCTCTAGAAAATGTTTTACTGGGGAAAGTGTAACTCAAAGGAGATTTTACAGTCAGCGGTACAGTCCATTTAGGAGTTCACGGAGGTTGATGTTCTCACTCTTGGCCAAGCAGTGACCTGCTGGAGAGGAGACGGGAGCTCTGATCTGTCCTGTTGACTCAAATATTAGCAGGTGTTTCCCATCAGCCCTCATTTAGGGAGAATTAAAAGAGGAATATGGATGCTTTGCAAGTGTGCCCAGCACTTAAGCAATATAGGAAAATTGACCTCAGTAGCAGGAGGAGTGGCACCATTCGTAATGCAATCATGAAACAAACATTGAAAATATCAATTGATCTGGCGTTGACTGGTCTTTTGGCTTTGGTTGATACTTGTTTTGTCATTGTTTTCACAAAACATTACGGTTGGGGAAGCTGCTAGGCACTTGGCAACCTGCAAAAGAATGGCAAAAAAAGATCAAAGTAAAAATATTCTTGGCCTCAAAATGCACACAAGAAGCACAATGCCAAAACAAACACTAAGATGGCCAGGTGGCAGCTTTCTCTTCTGAAGAAAGGGAAACCATTTCCTCCAGAAAATGATTTTGAAACTGCTTTGCAAGCCCTCATACTCTTGCATCTGGATGATGGTAACACCCTGCTCCATAGCCTCCCAGAGAATACAGCACGTTACAACGCATGCTTTTACTATGCGGTATGTAACAACGCTGTTCTTACAACAACTGCGTTGTTACAACAAGATGTCATTACTACGCAAGTCATCACATCGACTTGCAGTAGATGGCGCCCTAACATTAGGAATGTGTAACTTACTATTCCAACTCCAGCCTACGCAACAGTAGGGAAGGTGTTGGAATAGTAAATTATACTATTCCTTATGTTAGAGCACAATCTACTGCAAGTCAATGTAATGACTTGCGTAGTAATGTCATTGTGTTGTAACAACGCGGTCGTTGTAACGACCGCGTTGTCAAGGTATCACGGTCTAATGGCCGCAATGTAAATGTGGTTTCCCTTCCCAGACTCCACTCTGGAACCCCTTAAGGGGATCCTACATTCAGCAGGAAATCTCATTAAGAGCTGGGAGGAATATAAGAACATCAATCCCATCTTGTTGTAACTTCTTTGGCTGTTCTTGCTGGCTTCATCATTTGCAAACTCATCACGACCAACACCCCCCTTATCTTGCAGACACCTTCCTGGTACAGTGTGAGAAGTGTAAATAAGAGAAAACAAGGCAGTAGACCTTTTCCTTCTATGAACCTAGGATCTGGAAAAACACCCCTACATGTTGTATTGACTTTATTCGATATAAAATATCATAAAAGCATAAACAAGGTATTTTTAAGAATAGGAAGTCCGGCAATTCATACAACAGTTAACAATATAAAAATGTATCTAAAAAATCCGTTAAAAAAGAAAGAAATGTATGCACCATATACAATAAAAACAGATTCATTTACAGTTGGCATATAAACAGCGTTTGGGCCCTGAGGACGCTAACTCTTACTGTGCTTTAACAGCTTTGAACGTATCAGCCAGGCGTTGCCCAGATATTTTGCTACTGTACAAATCATGTTAAGGGAGGAGGTATCTGATTTAAACGTGCGTAGTGCTGCCCTATAGTCAGTAAACCCCAGGTTTTTGCATGTAGGTTTCAGCCATTTCCTCCTGGCAGCCCTTTAAGCGGGACATGCGAAGAGGAAGTGGGGAAGCGATTCTGATGGTGCTTGGCAACCTGGGCAGCTCACAGAAGCCCGGCTATGATTCCTCCAACCCGCTACCAATTCATTGAGTGGGGACATCCCTAGCCTGAACTTCGTGTATAGCAATCTATCACAGGGAGATTTTATAAAATCAAGATAGTGCTCAAATTTAGCAACCGGCGTGTGCTCTAAAAACTGTTCAGTGAGGGTTTCCCAATTGGATTTTCGTGCCTCCACCCCTTTCACCCATTCCCAGTATGCCTTCTTGATAATTTGCTTGACTGGCACGGTCTGGGTTGCCCAAGCCTCTCCGAACCCAATTTCTATTACCAACTGCTTTAATTTTCCGATCCACTTGATCTTATTCCCTGAGTCTAGATTGATGATCTCACTCAGTGCAGCCACGTAGTTGGCAGTTCAGGAGTCCTTCTTAGGCGCACCCAGAACAATAATGGACGTAATCTAGCAATATTTGTGAAGGACTGCTTTCCCAGGTCTCTACGGAGCGGAGTCAGAGGGGTGGAGAGAGGAAGAGATGCCAGACCCCTGAAAAACTTGTTCTCTGATTTTTCTAGCTCACAAACATCCTCGAATCCCCATAACTCCGACCCGTAGAGCGCCGAAGGCAGTGCCTTACCATCATAGACCACGAGAGCCGGGCCTATTGGTCTACTAGATGAGAGCTGCTGTTCTCTTAAAATGGCTCCCGCTACCCTTCTGTGATTAAGGAGCATTTTGGCTAAATGGGTATTCCACTTCATTTGATTATTCATCCTGATCACCAAATAGTCAAAAGACTCTACAGTTTCCAAGGGGGTACCATTCAGATTGATACTGTTCTTGAAGCGTTTGGAAGGGGAGAGTGTCATCAGTTTCGTTTTGTCAGTGTTAATCGTTAGACCCCGTAAATTGCAAAAGTGGCTAAACCTATGTAACAATTTTTGTAGGCCGGAGGGTGTTTTTGAGACCAGTAACGTATCATCTGCGAATAGGAGGGTGGGGGTTTTCTCCCCGGCCAGGGTTTGGGCATCAGATGGAACCTCTCTCAAATGGTCTACTACCCCATTTACAAAGAGAGAGAACAAAGTTGGAGCCAAGACACAACCCTGGCGCACCCCCCTATTCACTGCCACCCTTCCCGTTAGCTGGCCTTGATTGCCCTACCTGATTCTGGCATAGTTCCCCTTGTGGATACGCTTAGTAAAGTCAAGAATCATGGGAGGGATCCCCAGGTCATACAAAACTTGCCATAGCTGAGCCCGGGGGACCAGATCGAATGCGTTCTTGAGATCAATAAAAGCAAAGTATAGGCTACCCTTCCCAATGTATACCACTTTCCAGTGTAGGGTGCAGAATCTAAACACTTGATCTATCGTCCCTACTTTCTTCCTGAATCCCGCCTGAAAATGTGAAAGGACGTTGGCTTCGTCCATCCAAGATCTTATTCTCGTTAGGAGGACCCTGCCGCCCACTTTTTGTGTTACGTTGATTAACTAAGCGGCCTATAGTTGGCAGGATCCTCCCTATTGCCCTTTTTGTATATTGTAACTACCTCTGCCCCTTTCCAGGAGTCCGGGACGGGATGGCCTCTGGCTATCAAGTTCATTATGAGGAGGATGAAGTCCGCCCACACTTTGACTTCGCGCAAGAGAAAATCACCAGGAAGGCCGTCAGGACCCGTCGCCTTTCCTGCGGCTAGCCCAGCTATGGCAGATGAAACCTCATTGAGCTCAAAGGGCTCATCTAGATTAGCCCCCTCTAGCAGGTAGTCTGGACTAGAATCCCCAGCTGTTACTGGGATAGATCTGTTAGACCCTGCCGAAGTTGTTTCGGCATTACAATACAGGGCAAGGAAATGGGCATGCCATTCATGTTACGTAATGTGATTAGGAATCAGATCGGATCCCTTCCGACTGCCTTTATTAAGCATTTCCCAGAATACTACAGAATCTTTTAGTAGAGAGGCGGCTTTGAGTTCCTGCCAGTGGTCTTCTTCCCAATTGCGTTTAGCTAGCTCGACTGCCCTTGCGTACTCTTTTCTCGCTAGTCTAACCAGAGGAGGGTTGTTCCTTTTTAAAGCCAAGGAGAGGCTGCGCCTCTTTTCCCTGCAAACGTCTGAGTACCACAGGTTAGAAGGCCTGGGAAGCTGTTTATTATAGGTACTCTGATTGCTAGGGTCCGGGGTGGCGAAGAACTCTCCCAAACCGTTGATCGTCTTCTGATAGAATTCGGGAAAGGGAGAGGGCTCTATGATCTCTGTAGCAGCACTGATCACCTCAAGCTCTATTGATTTCTGCTTGATGAGCTCTCTAATATTAGCCAATTTATCCTCGTAATAAGCGACCTTATGCCATTTAAGGCGGCGGTTGCAGTGGGAGGGGACTACCTCTTTTGTCAGCGTCCTCACCAAATTTGAGGACTTGGAGATCGTCCAGTTATTTCTTAATTGCATACAGAGTGGATTGTGGTCACTATCCTGGGTTGATTTCAGCTCCATATCCAATAGATCTCCCCAAAGTCGGATATCTAGAAAAATGTAATCAATTCGCGATGGGCAGCTGGGCCTGTTGTATGTGTTAGCCTCATTTGGATCGGAACGTGTTCGTCCATTAGCAGCTCTCAAATTGAACTCCACAGATATGGCATTCAAATGTATGGCTCGTTGTGTCCACTTTTTAATTGGGGGGAGACTAAGCAATGGGATGGCAAATTTGCTGTCCTGCTCCCCAATACCCAGCACATCCTCCTCGCTAAGCGGTTCGAATGTGCAGTTAAAATCTCCCGCCACTATAATGGCAGACTTAGGGGGTAGAGTGTACAATTCAGATTCAAGAACTGTTAGAATAGCCGATTGAACATTCCCAGGTGATCCTCTAGCATACACGTTAAATATCTCCAAGTTAGGACTGTTTGGGGGACCTTTCACCGTCAGGTGTAGGATGTCTTTTGATGGAGTAGTGTGCATAGTGGTAAACCAGTTTAAGGAAATGCTAAGCCAGATATGGAGGCCCCCAGAAGGCCGGCCCCTCCCGGTACTTAGAGCTGGGATAAAATATGTTGCAAACCCAGATTTGTGTAGGGGAGCCAGACTCCAAGTCTCTTGGAACAAGCAGATATCTTGTTTATCAATAAAATTATTCCATTCGGGGAGAAGCATTTTTTTTTCTAACCCTGCGATGTTCCACGAAAGAAGACGGATTGTCCCTTTATTACTTCCTTTCCCAATGTATGGATCATTCGATCCCCCTCCCCCGTAGATCTGCCCGTCCCTAGACCACTAGGGGGGGCATGCTCATCCTCCCAAAACCCATCCACTGCTTCCTGATGGGGATCCATAATTAGGGGCTCGTCTAGTCAATCAACTAAGCCTAGGCCAGACTCTGTCCCCTCCCCCCCTGATGACCATTGTGGGGTGCAACGAAACTGAATTGCAGAGTTCCCTGGAGGGAGAGTGCGGAACTCGAGTTCCACCAGATTTTTAGCAATGACAGCGCTGAATAACTGTATCTCAATACAGTCCGTCTGAGAATTTCCCAAGCTGACCCTTCTTACTTTTGCCAGGTCCTCTCTAATCACCGACCTGCAGCCCCTAACATGTCTAGTCCAATGTATCACTTTATTTTTAAGGGAATCACTACTCTCATAGTTTTGATTACTTATTAACCTTGGAACCTTGGTCATGTATATCTTGGGAAGAGGGTTCTCCAAGGGGGTATTTCCCATATGTATACCTGGTCTTAAATGGCTGCCCTGACCTTCCCTCGTCGGGGCGCTGCTATGGACATTTCCTGTAGGGGGCTGTTTTTCTGATGCTACTCTCCTGTTACCTAAGGATAAGTCTCGATTGCACCAGGGGTTAGAATTAGATTTACCAGGACAATTAGACCTTTCAGGGGGTGTCTGTACAGTGATCTTATGCCCTAATGCTGGCCTCGACCCTGCTCCCTCAGAGACCCCCAACCGGGGCCTATTATTAACACTACGGGGCGTGGGGAGTGTAGAAGGAGCCACAATAGAAGGGATCTGTGCCCGAGGCTAGAATCGAGTAATGGAGAGGGAGCAGGAGAATTATTTCGACTATGCCTAAGAACATCCACCTTCTTACTCAGAGAGGCTAATTCTCTTTCGAGAAGAGCTACTCTTTGTAATATAGTGCTGATGTTAGTAGAACAGGCACTGCAGATCTCTGTGTTGCAAGGGGATTGGGTTTCATTTTCTTTACTCATAAACTTTGGTATGTTATCCTCACCAATAGATTCTAAGATGTCGTATCTATTAGAACACGGAATTTGGGCCGTAGCTACATCCGCCTCTAAACTACCTTTGGCAGTGTCACCAGCTGTTCCACAAACATTCTGCACTATAAGAAGTGGCGCTGCTATACCCTCCTCTGACCTATGTACCTCACCAAAAGCGCTAATTTGTTGTGTTCTTTTACTAAAAATTGCAGGGATTACTCTTCTCTTTGCCCCCGCTAGGGCATCGTCTAATGGGTCGTTAGTGGCAGCTGGGAGGGATAAGTTGTTAGCCCCCAAAACTTCCTCGCATGCACTTACAATTGCCTCAATCCTTGTTAGGACACAATTACTGGCCGCATGTGTTACTTTCTTGTGTTTTTTCTCTTTTTTTGATGGGGCTGAACCTCCCCCCTCCATAGACTTCCTTTTCGCCATCACTTTTTACTTATACAGGTGGGGGCAAAATAGGAGGGTTCCAATACAGTTGGCACAGCCCCTCGGAAATCCACAAATCCAGTCAGACCCCAATAGGCAGCAGTTCAAATCAATTCAGTCACCTGGGAGTCGCAGTTCGTCCCCCACTAGTTACCGCAAACAGTACCTTATTGTCCAGCACCCCGCTGCTCAAGAGGTAAGGGGGAGGCCCAGCCCAGCCTCCTCTGGCCCCGGAAGGCCACAGATGGCCCGCCCTTGTCCCGGGCTTAACCCGGCGACTCCCGCGCTCATGCCGCAACGCAGGAACTCCGGCGTCCTTATGAGCGCCACCTGGTGCGAAAACAGCATTGGAGTGGCGTCCCGCCGCTATGAATCCTGGGGTATGTAGTCTCCCCCCACGCGGCCGCGCACTAGGTTGCGGTGGGCAGCGGCAGCGGGGGAGACCAGCAGGGACCAACAACGCCCGCGATCAGGCTGTCCGTACCCCTCCACCAGAGAAGGATCCCCGGGCAATACTCTCAGCAAGAAAGACAGTGGCAGGTAAAGTTTGAGTCAGTGGCACCCGCTCCGCTGCTACTCCGGCGTCCTTATGAGCGCCACCTGGCGCGAAAACAGCGTTGGAGCGGCGTCCCGCCACTAGAAATCCTGGGGTATGTAGTCTCCCCCCACGCGGCCGCGCACTAGGTTGCGGAGAGCAGCGGCAGCGGGGGAGACAAGCAGGGACCAACAACACCTGCGATCAGGCCGTCCGTGCCCCTCCACCAGAGCAGGATCCCCGGGCAATACTCTCAGCAAGAAAGACAGTGGCAGGTAAAGTTTGAGTCAGTGTAGAAAAACAAGGCAGTAGACCTTTTCCTTCTATGAACCTAGGATCTGGAAAAACACCCCTATATGCATCAGGACCACTATAGCATTGCTCCAATTTAAGACAAATCTGAAGACTCACCTCTTTAAAGCACAATACATCATAATACATTAACAGTTCACAAACCACCTACCTCTCCCATCACTTGTTAACTTTATGCTGTTCTTCAGTTAGATTTGAGAAACAGAAATACCATATACGTACAAGAAGGACGGCTGACAGCCCCTTCAAGTGTATTATTCATAATTTTAGTTAAAACCAGACCAAAGACCAAAAGTGGGCCCTGTGTCCCTTTTGGGTGCACCCCAGATATTGCCTAAGAACAAATAATGCGCTGTAATATAAATGTAAGTATTGAAATTGCTGCTGTGCAGTTATAGAGACTAAACTCTAAATTGTCACAACCATGTGGTACTCAAATTATTCAGCTACTGTATCTGCCAGCAAGGTAGTACATTATCACAATAAACTGATACTCAGAAGCATTCAGAAACAGGGTCTCCGTGTGGCGCTTTGTGAACCAGGAACAGAGGGGATTTTCAGCGCTTGAAGCGAGTAGCTGTTTGCTTGTTGGGGTACTACCCATACATTGATAAAAAGAAATGCTATATTCTTGATTTCTTAGGCCTTTTGGCGTCAATCAATCAGAATTTAGAAAGTGTGGCAAATCACCCATGAGGGTCTCAAGGCGCTGTAGTTTGATAGATGCTTTGCGGAGAAAGCTGTGAAAAACGAGGCAAAAGCAGGAGAAAGCACTCAGAAAAACAGAGGACAGAAAGGAGAAACAGTAAAAAACTAGGCAAAAGCAGGAGAAAGCACTCCAAAAAACGGGGGTAAGGATGGTAAAAGCAGTAATAAATTAGGCAAAAGTAGGAGAAAGCAGTCAGAAAAATGGGGTAAAGGAAGGAAAAAGCAGTAAGAAACAAGGCAAAAGCAGGAGAAAGCACTCAGAAAAACTGGGGAGAGGAAGGAGAAAGCAGTGAAAAACAAGGCAAAAGGAGAAGAAAGCACTCGAAAAAACAGGGGGGAGGAAGGAGAAAGCAGTATAAAATGAGGGACAATTCAGAAAAGGGGGTGGTGATGAACAGAGTGTCTGAATTAAGCAGACCACTCTTACCCAGTCCAAAGATCAGGGCTTGATCCATCACCGTTATTTCGCTCACTGCCCCATCCCAGCTCAGAACCTGGCTATATGCAAATTAGTCTGTCCCTGGCCCAGTGCATCATGGGAACAGGGCAGACCAAACTACCAAGCCAATTCTTCACCAGAAAGGAGACAAGCTTCCGGGGACCGGTTTCTGGCATTTCAGCCCTCGTCGGCCCGGCTTGCTTGAATCCTGAAAATGAGGGACAAGCAGGAGAAACCACTCGAAAAAAAGGGAAAGAATGTAGAAAAAACAAGACAAGTGCAGGAGAAAGCACTCAGGAAAGTGGGGGAGAGGAAGGAGACTGCAGTGAAAAACAAGGCAAAAGCAGGAGAAAGCATTCAGAAAAACGGGCTGAAAGGAAGAAGAAAGCAGTGAAAAACGAGGCAAGAGCAAGACAAAGCATTTGGAAAAACAAGGGAGAGAAAGGCGAAAGCAGTAAGACAAGCATTTACAATGCAATGGTTTTGCCTTTGTTAAAGTTAGAGCTATTGGCATTGCTCTTGACATTATTTTTATTTATGTTTTTTTTAAACATAAATAAATGGCATTGTCATTTACAATGCCACTAGCTTTATCTCTAGCAAATGACACAAACAAACACACACAGAGCCCCCCCACACACACCCACACAGAGCCCCCCCGCACACACAGCCACACAGAGCCCCCCGCACACACAGCCACACAGAGCCCCCCACACACACAGCCACACAGAGCCCCCCACACACACAGCCACACAGAGCCCCCCACACACACAGCCACACAGAGCCCCCCACACACACAGCCACACAAAGCCCCCCACACACACAGCCACACAGAGCCCTCCACACACCCACACAGAGCCTTCCACACACACCCACACAGCACAAGCAGGCAACAGGGGCACACGGAGGCACAAGCAGGCAACAGGGGCACACGGAGGCACAAGCAGGCAACAGGGGCACGAAAACGAAAACGGAGGCACAAGCAGGCAACAGGGGCACACGGAGGCACAAGCAGGCAACAGGGGCACACGGAGGCACAAGCAGGCAACAGGGGCACACGGAGGCACGAGCAGGCGACAGGGGCACACAGAGGCACAAGTAGGCGACAGGGGCACACAGAGGCACAAGCAGGCGACAGGGGCACGAAAACTGAGGCACAAGCAGGCGACAGGGGCACGAAAACTGAGGCACAAGCAGGCAACAGGGGCACACGGAGGCACAAGCAGGCAACAGGGTCACGAAAACGAGCACAAGCAGGCAAAAGGGTCACAAGCAGGAATTGTAATTTAGACGGGGCTGAAGTGGAGAATGGTCAGTAGGGAAGTAGTGCGGCTGGTGCAGTGGTACCAGGCTGAAAGGTGAGAGGGGCTGTCTGCACCCCAGTTTGGACAGTTTCCACTACCTAACAGGGATTGGTGGGAGGGGGCGTACTTCTTGCTTGCTTTAGGGCTGTTACTTCGGGGACGCAGTGCACGCTCTTGCCTGCTGCCTGCTGCTGCCGGGACACGACAACAGGCAGGGAGAGGACAGGCTGGGAGAGGGCAGGGAGGGGACAGGCTGGGAGAGGGCAGGCTGGGAGAGGGCAGAGAGGGGACACGCTGGGAGAGGGCAGGTTGGGAGAGGGCAGGCTGGAAGTGGACAAGCTGGGAGAGGACAGGCTGGGAAAGGTCATGGAAGGGACAGGCTGGGAGAGGGCAGGCTGGAAGAGGACAGGCTGGGAAAGGGCAGGGAGGGGACAGGCTGGGAGAGGGCAGGCTGGGAGAGGGCAGGCTGGGAGAGGGCAGGCTGGGAGAGGGCAGGCTGGGAGAGGGCAGGCTGGGAGAGGGCAGGCTGGGAGAGGGCAGGCTGGGAGCGGGCAGGCTGCGAGAGGGCAGGCTGCGAGAGGGCAGGCTGCGAGAGGGCAGGCTGCGAGAGGGCAGGCTGCGAGAAAGTCCGGAAGAAGGAAAAGGTGTCATTGCACCTCAAGCCCTCACAGGGGATGCAGAAAATCATTCTTTGGATAGGTAACAAATAATGAAGCCAAAAGGATGGGCCAACCCACTCATCCATCACTACCATGCCTTACACAGAATCGTGCCAAGGGTGCACACTGGTGATCTGTGCATTTCACGATCAGGTTCCACCCCCTTCCTCGCTGACACTCTTAATCACAGAGATGTCACATGCACTAGGAACACTTACTCAGGCTGCCTCCGCCGGCTGCTCCTGCGCTGTGCGAGGCCTCGCGGGGCCCCCCGGCCGGCACTGGGGCGCCCCCGGGGCCGGCTCCGGGCGGAGTGCACCCGCTTTGCCTCTCAAAATGCCCCGGGTTAGAGAAATAGTCCCGCAGACGCGGCAGCTCGCGGCCGCTCTCCAGCAGCTCAGTGTGCAGCTCCAGCGCCGTCAGCACCAGCTGTTCCCGTAGGAGTTGAGCGGCCAGCACATCCAGCGGCACCGAGCGCGGCTCCGCTGCAGGGCCCGTGGGAGGGGCCGGTACCGGGGGTCCAGCTGGTGACAGAGCAGGCTCCGAGCCGCCTGACGGGGACAAGAGGTCTGCCGCGGTCTCATCTTCCTCTTCCGAGTCGCTCAGGAAGGGGTTAACTGAGGCCCCGGGAGCGCCAGCCATGGCGAGGCACCGGGCTCTACTTGACGACCTCGCCCGACACCAGCGCAGACCGGGAGCGGTGACAGCTGAGCAACAGCGCATGCGCAGCCCTAGGACAGCCAGGCCAACCCACGGTACCTGTCAACAGAGACAGAAAAGAAGGACTAAACCTGACATCTGCAAGGGGAGCCTGCGCACGAGCTGTCTCGTGACACCCCTTTTCTTTGTTTATGACATTTCTTCTCACGTGACCTGCTCTATGTTCTGGGGAGCGGACATAAAATCCAGATGGGAGAGGCTGCGTTGGTGGTCATTCGTGAGAAAAGCGGACTTCGCCTCTGTCTTATATTTGCTGCTGCGCACTCTCAATATAAGGTTCCCCATATGCAGGCGAAAATCTAGAGTGGGTGCAAGTTACCCAGGGATATAAGAAACGGGGAATGGAGTCAAAGCATCTAACCACGCCCAAACGGTGTTGAATCGGCCAGCTACACCTAACATGGCGGGACATTAGGTCCGACGTGTGGATATATGCGGCCTAGTGTTTGATTTTGTGAATCTCCCCTGCGCTTAGTGATAAGTAAATACACAGCAAAATAAACGTAGCATTAGTTCGGAATCTGAAACGATTTCTTCTGGCGGACGAAGTTATAATAGTTTATGCACCAATTTTAGCAGTGGTTAGAATACAGAGGTTCAAAATATTCTTTGTTGAGCAAATAACTGAAATAACAAGCGGGAGGGGGCGGGAAAGGGGGAGGAGAGACGCTGACGACGGCCGGCCGGAGCACGAAGGCGGGCACCAGGAAACAAGCGGGAGGGGGAGCAAGGGAGGTGCCGGCAATGCCGGAACAGACTCGGGGGCGTTCCCGGCGTCGCGTGACGTCGGCAAAAGCCAAAGAATGTCGGGAACGCCCCCGTGTCTGGTCCGGCATTGACGGACAGGCCCCTCGTCCAATGGCAAGGCTCCATTTACGGAGCCAGCCAATGAATGAGGAGGGCCGACCCAAAGCACACTACAATTCTCATCAGGTTTTCGCCTGCGCGAAAAAGATGCGCAGAGCGCATCTTTTTGGCGAGGCAAAACCTAAAAAACGAGTCAAAACTAGGAGAAAGACCCCGAAAAACAGGGTAAAGGATAGAAGAAAAAGAAGCAAAAAACAAGACAAAAGCAGGAGAAAGCCCTCAGAAAAATGGGGGGGAAATGAAGGAGAAAGCAGTGAAAAACAAGGCAAAAGCAGGAGAAAGTACTCAGAAAAACTGGGGGGGAAAGGAAGGAGGAGAGGGGAGAGGATGTAGCCTTACGGCTAGAGCGGTCGACCTCAAAGCTGAGGAACCGAGTTCGAGTCTCGGCAACGACGCTTAACATCGGTGATTCAAGGCAAATCACTTAATCTCCCCGTGCCTAACAAAAATGATTGTGTCCTCATGTAATGAAACTGGTGCTCATGTAAAGCGCTCTGTTAGCCGATATTTCGGGTCTAGTTTGCGCTATATAAAACTCTAAAAATAAATGAGAGAGAAAGCAGTGAAAAACGAGGCAAAAGCAGGTGAAATCACTCATAAAAATGAGGGAGAGGAAGGAGAAAGCAGTAAAAAAATTAGCGTAAAGCAGGAGAAAGCACTCAGAAAAACGGGGAAGGAAGGAGGGCGGTGCAACAGCACGTGGAGGGGGAGCTAACCCTGGGGGAGATGGGGGTGTAATCTGGAATAACCCTTAGGTGACATTCTACGGGTGTTGTGACACCTCTCTCTGTGAAATCACACGTTACAGTGGGATTTGGAGTGCACATGGTAATAACAGACCTTTTATACACCGCTAACCCATCAAAGTCTCAGAGCAGGGTAACAGGCTTTAACATGTCTATTATTATATGTAAGTTACTTTTATGAGTGGAAAACTCTCCGTATAAAATTACATTGATTGATTGATTGACTGATTGACTTTAACATGCAGTTCGTCAGAACTCTTTAAGGTAGGTGTGACCACAGTTTATAGTAATTTAAGGAAAATTAGCTTTGTTTTTGCCAAAGCTTGCAGTTATGAATGTGTGCAGTTAGGTCTGATTAGCTTGCATTACATGGGGGAGCTGCTAGAGAAAATAAAATGCATATGTAAATTAGTAAGTAAGGAGTAGCCACCTGTTAACCACAAAAATGCTAAAGGGAATTCTTGTAAGTGGTAATTCGATCTGGAATTGAAATTCTACTTGACCACCAAAGAAATGAATGTCTTCTTTATAGATGTCAGGAGATATTGACTTGATTACCCTCGGTTAAAAGTTGTTTAATTGGTTTAATCCCTTGACGTGTTATATGCTTGCGTTAAGACACGTTAAATTGTCAATGGCCTTTAGTAGCTATTAGTAATTTTGCCTGTGTGTGCACTAGCTGCTGATCATGAAGGCTGTTACAATGTCGAGTGTTCGAGAGTAAAGTTGACTTGTTAATCAAAACATGTGAACGTGAGAACAGTCCACTTCCACTCTTAGAACCAGCTTCCCTTCCAATCACCCATTGGCAGTTTCTTCGACCTTCACACTGTACAGTCTTTCACTGCTCTTCGGTTAGGTCTGCGCTACACAAATAGCACTTACATACCTACGTACCTATGGCTTATGAAAGGAAGAATCAATCCCAACAAAATGTGAATGCGTGACCAGCAAATTGTGCACAGTTAAACCCATCAGGCATATTACCCCCAGGTCCCTCCTGTCCTCGTCCCATTCCTTAAAAATTGGAGATGACCATCTCCACGACAGAAAAAAAGAAAAGGAGCATGCTGGGATACCCTACCCACTCCCTCCCACTGGGAGTACATAAGCGGTACCAGCCCAGCATGCAGCCAGTTCTTTTTTCTGTCTTCCGACAGAATGGATGTGGGGTTTGCTTCCTTACCTGCTGTTGGCTTCCGGGACGTCTTGTCGGGCTGCTGGGCTGTCCTCTCCGTCCCTGATGTCCTCCTTCTTGTCACGTCGTGCTGCTGGGCTTCTCGACGTCCTGTTTCCGTTGTCTCCTGGCCTGCCGTGCTTGCCGGGAGCCGCGTTGTGGACGGCCGGTCCTTTGTGGCTGGGGCGCCGCTCCGCCCGGCTTGTTCCGGGTTGAAGGCCGCGTCTTCCTGTAGCTGGGCTGGTCGGGGAGACGTGCTGCTGCTGCTGCTTGGAGCACCACGGGCCGTTCTTGGGGAGGCTCCTGGTGTTCCTGGATGCCGGTTGGAGCTGTTCAGGGGCGCCTGGACGTTTCTTTGGTTTCCTCCCTGGTCTCGGCTTGAGTGCTTGGGAGTGGCTGTTGCTCCCGGTTTCCTGCTGGCTCGGCGCTCGTTCCTGATGGCGCCTGGGCTGGTGTTTGGGGGTCGGTCTTTGAGTGTTGGTGATTGACTGCCCCTGTGGTGAGTATTGCATAGCGGTTTCTTTTCCCCTTGTTTGGTGCTTGCTTCGGCTGCTCCGGTTCTCCCATTGGTACACTACTGGGGAGTTTGGCAAGGAAGTTTATTGACCCCTGCGCATTGGTTTTCCTGCTCGGTCATGTTTCTTTCATTTTTACATGTTGCATTTTGTGCGGGGTGCCTGGTCTTTGCTTTCTCCCTCAGGTGCGGAGTATGGTGGATTGGTTTCCTGCTCCTTCCTTTGGCTCCTCCTGGCACTGGTTTCCTGTTGAACGCCTGGGCTGGATTCATGGGGGTGTTGGGCCGGTGGTGCGCCCTTCCTGCCCCCATGGGGAGTACCGCGTAGCGGCCCCCTTTTTCTACTTGCTCAGGGGACTGGGTTTGTCCTTGGGGTGTTCGCATGGTTTCCCTTGTGTTGGGTGCGGCCATGGGGTAGGGTGGTCATGGCCATGCTTTCTATTGCCTGTTTTGTGTGGGCTGGGGCTGTGTACATGTGACATGTGCTTGCTGTTGCGCCTGTTGACGCTGTTTCGTGCTGTGGCCGGGGTGTCTGGCTTGCTCGCACCTTGTCCTCCTTTGGGGGTTTGCTTTCTGGGCATTGTTGTATGGAGGTTGCCCTTGCTCTTTGCTGCTCCATTTGTTTGGTGCATGTGGGTCTCTGTGTGTGCCTTTCCCGGTTGGGTTTTGTCTCTTGGCCTGTTCTTGCCTGGTGTTCTTTCCCGGGTGGCTTTCTTCTTGCCTTGCTGGGTCCCTGTGGCCTGGTGGTTGTGGTCATATACTCTTTTTTCCGTTATCTGTGTTTCACTCTGTGGTGTTTCACTGCCTGTGTTGGCTGTCTGCAGAGGGTGGTTTGCCTCCTTTCCCCTCTTGCCACCTGCTGTGTGTCCGTCTGTGCTACTTGTGGTCTGCTGTTGCACTTTGGATGGGCTTGGTGCGGGGGGGGGGGGACTGCGGCGTTGTTCTCGCCTCCTTTTGGTTGGTGTTCGCTTGTGCCCTGGCTGCTCTCCCCCTTTTGCAGGTTTTCTTCCTCCCTGTGCGCCTTGCCCCTGGGGGTGGTCGGGGTTTTGTCCCGGGGCCACCTCCTTGCACTGCTTGCGCTCTGCTCTGGCATTGGGTTTGGCTGGTCTCGTCCGTTGCTGTTCCCTGTGTGCTTGGCTGGTTGCTTTTGGTCCGTTTGTTGCCTCGGTCCGGGGTCTTTGGTGTCTCCTGCCTGTTGCTCTGCCTCCGCTGCCCCCTGCTTTGGCTGCGTCGTTGGCTCCCCTGTGTGGCTACTCGCTTACTCGGCGCTTCTTGCTGGTTTGCGTCTAGGCTGGGATCCAGTGGGTCTGCTGTGGCCTGTCCCCTTGGTGCTCGCCGCCTGGCGGTTTCTGCCTGTGCTGGCCCGTGGCTTTGACACCTGCTGCCCGCCTTGTGATTTGGCTGTGCTAGCTTTCTTCCTCCCTGGGGTGGTATCTGCCTTCTGGGCCGTGGCTCGCTTTGGGCGGTCTCTCCTGGGGTTTTTGTTGGTTTCCTCTGGGACCTCTTTGCTCTGTCCTCGGGTCGTTTGACCGTCCTGTCCTTCGGACTTCTGTTTTCCCTGGTCATCCCTGGGGGGTGCCTGGGTTGCTGTGCGCCTGGGTTTTCCCGTTGCAGTTGCCTGTTCTGGTCTCCTCTGGCTGCTTGTCGCTGTTGCCGTGGGCTTCTTGGTCTTCCTTTGGTTGCCTAAGCCCTTCTGCCCCTTGGTTCCTGCCCTATTGGGGGTTTTGCGGGTGTGTGCTTCTCTGGGACCCGGCCTGTCTGCCTGCCTGAGGTTTTCTGTTGGGTGCTTCTCAATCAATCAATCAATCAGGTCATTTATAGAGCGCACTACTCACCCGTAGGGTCTCAAGGCGCTGGGTTGGGGGGGGGTGTGCCGTTACTGCTCGAACAGCCAGGTCTTGAGCTTCTTCCTGAAGGAGAGGTGGTCTTGGGTCAGGCGCAGGTCGGTCGGGAGTGAGTTCCAGGTCTTGGCGGCCAGGTAGGAGAAGGACCTTCCTCCTGTTGTCGCTCTTCGGATGCGGGGGACGGCGGCGAGGGCGTGGCTGGTTGATCTGAGGAGGCGCTTGGGAGTGTAGAAGTTGATCCGGTTGTTGAGGTAGCTCGGGCCTTGGTCGTGTAGGGCTTTGTGCGCGTGGGTGAGGAGACGGAAGGTGATTCTCTTGTTGACCGGGAGCCAATGCAGATCTCTCAGGTGTCCGGAGATGTGGCTGCGTCAGGGGATGTCGAGGATGAGTCTGGCCGAGGCGTTCTGGATCCGCTGGAGTCTCTTCTGGAGCTTGGCGGTGGTTCCGGCGTAGAGGGCGTTGCCGTAGTCCAGTCGGCTGGTGACGAGGGCCTGGGTGACCGTCTTCCTCGTCTCGGTGGGGATCCACCGGAAGATCTTACGTAGCATGCGCAGGATGTTGAAGCAAGACGAGGAGACGGCGTTTACTTGTCTGGTCATGGAGAGGGAGGAGTCCAGGATGAAGCCCAGGTTGCGTGCGTGGTCCGTCGGTTTGGGTGCGGTGCCCAGGGCGGGGGGCCACCAGGAGTCGTCCCAGGCGGAGGGCGAGGAGCCCAGGATGAGGACCTCCGTCTTGTCCGAGTTCAGTTTCAGGCGGCTGGTCGTCATCCATTCGGCTACCTCTCTCATCCCTTCGTGCAGGTTGGCTCTGGCGGTGGCGGGGTCGTTGGTCAGGGAGAGGATCAGCTGGGTGTCGTCGGCGTAGGAGATTATGTTGAGGTTGTGTTGGCGTGCGATGGCCGCGAGGGGGCTCATGTAGACGTTGAAGAGGGTGGGGCTCAGTGAGGATCCTTGAGGGACGCCGCAGATGACTTTGGTGGCCTCTGACTTGTACGGTGGTAGGCGGACTCTCTGTGTTCTTCCGTCAAGGAAGGAGGTGATCCATTCCAGTGCCTTGTCCTGGATTCTGATGTTGCCGAGGCGCTGTACTAGGGTGCGGTGGCAGACAGTGTCGAAAGCCGCGGAGAGGTCCAGGAGGATGAGGGCCGCTGTTTCTCCGTTGTCCATCAGAGTTCGTATGTCATCGGTGGCAGCGATGAGGGCGGTCTCGGTGCTGTGGTTCGCTCGGAAGCCAGACTGTGAGGGGTCGAGGGATCCATTCGTCTCGAGGAAGGCGGCCAGCTGTTTGTTGACGGTCTTCTCGATGACTTTGGCCGGGAACGGGAGGAGCGAGATGGGACGGTAGTTCTTGAGGTCGGTGGGGTCTGCTGTGGGTTTCTTGAGAAGAGCGCTGAGTTCGGCGTGCTTCCAGCTCTCAGGGAAGGTGGCGGTGTTGAAGGAGGTGTTGATGATGTCCCGCAGGTGGGGTGCGATGACAGCGTCGGCCTTGTTGAAGACGTGGTGAGGGCAGGGGTCAGTCGGAGATCCGGAATGGATGGAGTTCATTGTGCGGATGGTGTCTTCGGTGCTGATCGGAGTCCAGGTGCGGAGGGTGGTGGTGGGTGGCGTTGTTGCGGTTGTGGCTTGCGTTGGTTGGTTGCTGAAGCTGTTGTGTATGTCCGCGATCTTGTTGTGGAAGTAGGACGCGAGGGAGTTGCAGAGGTCTTGCGACGGGGTGATGTCATTGTTTCCGGCGTTGGGGTTGGAGAGCTCTTTCACGATGTTGAAGAGTTCCTTGCAGTTGTGTGCGTTGTTGTCCAGCCGGTCCTTGTATGTATTTTTCTTGGTGGCGCGGATCAGTTGGTGGTGTTTCCGGGTGGCGAGCTTGAGGGTGGTCATGTTGTCCGTAGTTGGTTCCCTTCTCCAGACTTTCTCGAGGGCTTGACAGTTCTTCTTGGAGCTCTTGAGTTCGTCGGTGAACCATGGTGTTTTTCTGCTGCAGGGTCTGCTGGGCGGGGTTCTCAGAGGGGCGAGTTCGTCCGCGCCGTTGTTGATCCACTTCGTGAGGTTGTCGGCGGCCTGGCTGGGGTTCGCTGAGCTGGCGGGGGGGTGCTGGTTCAGGGAAGCGGTGAGCTGGTCGGCTGTGATCTTGTTCCAGCTTCTTCGGGCAACCTGTTGCTGGTGGTGGTGGATCGTCGTTCTTTTGAAGCTGAAGTGGACGCAGCTGTGGTCCGTCCAGTGGAGTCCTGTTGCGTGGCTGAAGGTGACGTCTTTGCTGGATGAGAAGACGGCGTCGAGTGTGTGTCCGGCGAGGTGGGTGGGGGTGGTCACCAGTTGCTTGAGTCCGAGGTTGGCGAGGTTGTCGAGCAGGCTGATGGTGTTGCGGTCGCTGTTGTTCTCCAGGTGGAAGTTGAGGTCCCCCAGGAGGATGTAGTCGGCAGAGGGGAGGGCATGCGGGCTGACGAAGTCGGCGATGTCCTCGCTGAATCGTGCGCGTGGATCCGGGGGCCGGTAGATCAGGGTGCCTCTGAGGGTGGTCTTCGGGTTGGTGTGGATCTGGAAGTGCAGGTGTTCAGCGGTGGTTATGGTGTCGTCGGTGTTGGTCGTGATGCGGATGGTGTCTCTGTGGATGATGGCAATGCCTCCTCCCGTCTGGTTGGCGGTGCGGTCCCTCCGGATGATCTTGTAGCCCTCCGGGATGGCGATGGCGATGTCTGGGGCTGAGGAGGCGTTCATCCAGGTCTCGGTGAGGAAGGCAACGTCAGGGGCGGTGGTGTCGAGGAGGTTCCAGAGTTCTACGGCGTGTCTGTGGACGGAGCGGGTGTTGAGCAGGATGCACTTGAGGTGGGTGCTGCTGGTGTTCGGCTTGGCGAGTGCTGGTGCAGGATGAGTCCGGATGCAGGTGAACTTGCAGGCGTGGCAGCTGAAGGGTCCGTGGGTGTGCTTCGGGGCGGCTCGATGACATCCTGGGATGCGGCCGGTGTTGAGTGCGATGAGATCGGCGGCGTTGTAGGTTCGTCGGGTCGGCTTCCGTCGGTGGGGGCCAGGGGTCCTGGCGCTGGTCGCGGTCCGGTCGCGGACGGGCTTACCTTTGGCGCGCCTTCGGCGCACAATCGGCGCGCCCGCTGCGCGTCAACGCTGCGCGTTCGCACGGTCGCCATTTAAGGCGAAGTGCGCGGGTGGGCGGAGCAGCTGGGAGGCGGGAGCGGGGAGGGAACAGAAGAAAAAAGGGGCGGGGTCGGCGGTGGTGGCGGGAAGCGGCGAGGAAGGCGGGAAACACGAAGGAGACGGGCAGAAACTACGAGATACAAGCACAAATACAAGCACAAATGATGGTCAAAACAACACTTAACACGGGCAAAAACTACGAAGGAGAAACAAGCACAAATGATGGTCAAAACAACACTTAACACGGGCAAAAACTACGAAGGCAAAAACAAGCACAAATGATTTTAGAAACAGAACTGAGCAATGATAGCAGGGTCAGCCGGCAGCGCGGCAGGCAGCGAGGCAGAGGGCACAGCAGGGGGGCGCACGCAGCAGCTGGTGGCCGTGCGGCGCGGGGGTGCTCCCTTTTGGGTGCTTTTGCTTGCCCCGTGCTCGGGGTGTCTGGCTTCTGGTGTGGTCTCACCCTTCTTCTCCGGGGGGGGGGGGCGGGTTGTTCTGCCCCTCCTCTGTCCTGGTGGGCCTTGGCCTTGTTGGGGTGTTGGCTCCATTGTCTGTTTCCCTCTGGTGGTGGCTGGGATTCGTTGGTCTTCCTTGGCTTTGGCCTTGGGTGGCCTCTTGTTCTTCCGGGGCTCGGCTCTTGTGCCCTGTCCTGTTGGCTGTGCCTTTTGCTGCTTCTGGGGTTGGATGTCGGTTTCCTCTGCTGTGTGGCACATTTTTCCCTTCTCGCCCCTCTTCTTCGGCTTTTGGTTGTGGTTGGCCTTGTTTCGGGTCGAGGGCTTTGGGGGCCTGTCATTGGCCCTGTGCTCGTGTGCAGGCTCTGTTCGGCCTGGGCACTTTGCTCTCTTTTTGGTGCTGTGGGTTCCTTCCTGCTCCCTAGTTCTGTGTTGGGGCGCCTTTGGCTTCTTCGGGCTCCTCTCCTTTGCTTTCGGTGCCTGGGTGGTTCCGTTGTGCTCTGGGGCCTGGGCTCTGCCTCTGTTGATTTTGCCTTTGGGTTTCCTGTTTTTGGCCTCCCGTTCGCTTGTGCGTTTGGGTCGCTGGTACGCCTCTCGGCTTGGTTGTGTTGGGCTTTGTGCTGTGGGGCCCTTCTTTGCTTGGGGTCCTCTTTTTGCCCTTGCTGTGGTCCTTCCCTGGCCGCTCGTTCTCTTGGGCTTTGTCTTGGTCCTGGACTTGTCTTCTGTCCTTTCCGGTGCCGCTCCATTCGGTTGGCTGTGGCGCTGGGTCCATCGTGTGGGCTCTGGGCTTCCTTCCTCTGCTTCTCCTTTTCTGACGGTCTGGCTGTGGTTGGTTGCTGTGCCTTTCCCTGTGCCCCTTCCTGGTTGGGTGTTGTTTTGCCTCTCCTTCCGGGTCCTGGTGGTGCGGTGTTGTGTGCCTCCTGGCTGGCTGGCCTGCCTGTTCGGCAGCTGGCTTCCTGGGGTTGGGCGGTGGTCCTCCTTGTTGGTCTTTCCTGTTTTGCTCTTCTGCCTCTGGGGGTTCGCCTTCGGTGGTTCTGTGGTGTCCTCCTTTCTCCTCCTGGTGGTCGGTCTGGTTTTTTGGTTGCTGGGCTTTCCTCCTTCCGGTTCTGGGGTTTTTATTCCCTGGCTCCGTGTGGGGCTCGTTTGGTCTTTTTTGACTGTGACCTGGTTTTGCCGGGTCTGTCTTGGGTTGGGCTTTTTGCTCTCCCTGGCCTCTGTTTGGCGGGTTGCTGGGTTTTTTGTCCCGGTGTCTCCTGCTTTCGGGGTGTGCCTCGCTCCTGGCGGGTTCTTGTGCTCCGGGTTCTTCTCCCGCTGGGTAGGCCTTTGTGGGGTGCTGCCGCTCTTCGGTATTTCGGCCGGGGTTGGCCTTTTGGTCGGTCCTGCCCTGTGGCATGGTGGTTCCGTGGGTTTCTGTCCTTCGGGTTCCCTGTTGCTCCCATGCGACTGCCCCGCTCTGCTCCCCTCCGGCGAGACCTCCCGCCCGGGCGGGTGGGTTTTTTCCCCTGACGGACGCCCGTGTAACGGTGGGGCTCGCGTGGGTGTCCGGTCGGGGTGGTAGGCGTGCGGCTCCCGCGCCCGGTGTCGGGTGCGGGGACGCTGTTGTCGGCTTGGGGTGGGAGGGGGGCCTTGTTTGGTGTCCTGCCTCTCCTCTTCCTGACGGTTCCTCTGGGGTTCTGCTTGTTTGCCTTTGCGGGTCGGCCCTCTTTGCGGCTCTGCTGGTGGCCTTCCCTGGTGTGTTGGGGGTGGTCCTGTGGTTGGTCATGTCTCTTTGTTTCTTCCTGGCCCTTCGGCTCTGCCGCCATGTGCGGGCTGTTCTCCTCTGCATTTGCCCGTTGGGCTGGGTTGGCCTGTTTGGTTCCTGGTTGGGTGGCTGCCTGGTGGTGCCTGGGTCCGGGTGATCCATTTTTGGGGGTTTCCCCCTGGTCGGTTGCCTTTCTGGCTCCTTTTTCGGTGGCGGGAGCCTTGGTTTTGGCCCCTCTGGTTGCACCCTTGGGTGCTTGCCTCTGCCCGTGTGGCCCCTTTCTGGCTTGCCGGTGAAGGGTGGCGGTTCTTGTTTTTTGCTGGCCGTCCCCTTCTGGCTTTTTGGGTCTCAGTTCTGCCCGCTGGGTTGGAGGGTCTGGTTGGTTGTTCACCCCTTCCTGCTTTTTCTTTTTCGTCCTTCTTGGGGGCTCCTTTTTGCTCCTGTAGGGTGCTGTTTTCGGTCTGGTGCCCTTTTGTGTTGGTGGGGTTCCGGAAGGCCGGGTTCTCTGCTTTGGTATTTCTCCAATTTTTAAGGAATGGGACGAGGACAGGAGGGACCTGGGGGTAATGTCCTATTACTTACCGGTAATCTTCATTACTCCTGGTCCCGTTGTCCTCGTCCCATTCCTTACACCCCTCCCTCCCTCCCTGGCGGCCGGCCTTCCTGTTGTTGGCTTGGGGTTTTCAGGCTGCATGCTGGGCTGGTACCGCTTATGTACTCCCAGTGGGAGGCAGTGGGTAGGGTATCCCAGCATGCTCCTTTTCTTTTTTTCTGTCGTGGAGATGGTCATCTCCAATTTTTAAGGAATGGGACGAGGACAACGGGACCAGGAGTAATGAAGATTACCGGTAAGTAATAGGACATTAATCCACTGGGTTATGCGGGAATGTACATGCTAATATGCAAACGGTGTCTCAGTGCATCAGCCTATCGGGGAACTTTAAACTTGCACTGCACACAGTCTCCAAATAATGCAAATGCAGAAACATCACCCATTTTATAGTTTTATTAATCCAGTGGAATTGGTTCAGTGGGGTAAATCCAATATATGGTACCACAACTCCACAGCAGACACTATGGTACCACATCTCCACAGCAGACACCGTGGTGCCACAACTCCACAGCAGACACTATGATACCACAACTCCACACCAGACACTCAGAGTCCAGAGAAGAAACAGTTGAAGAGTTCCAAATAAGAATCCATGTGGTTTCATTTGACTGCCATCAAAAGTTTGTTTTCAATTAAACATATGCCACCTCCCCATTTCTCAGTTTTCTTGGGGGGGTGGGAGGGGTGTTGGGTTGGCTTTGTGTGTGTTTGCACGCGCAGGCTGTGTGTGTGTAAGCAATTCGCATCCATGCATGTACCTGCTCATGTGAACTGGAAATAGTTTATACGGACCTAACGTAAGGAAAAATATGCTCTCGGTTGACATTCAGGCCTCTAAGTAACCCCCATAGACACGCAACACACACATTATAAAGAATTATGAAAGAACACGAGAGTTGTACATTTTGTGTTGACAGTTTATAAATTGAGTTTTGTTTTAACAGATGTTTCTGCACATTGCATTGCTCTGCATCCTTGGTGGCCCAAGTCCACCCTCCAAAGAGCTGCCTGTTACAGCGCGTATCGTGGCCCTTTAACCCTTGCACACAGTGACCTTTCAGTGCAAGAGGCCTGCCTCTAGTTCTGATTTTGGCAAGGAGGGCTTCTGTGGCAGACATCTCTGCACTGTCCTTAAGTATGTTGGTTTATTAGTTGAAGTGGATAGAGTCACAAAATGCAGAGCATAAACCGGTGCTTAATTTGCAAAAAAATATAAAATAAGTGCCAGGGCCCTCGTTGGCGGCCACTGCTGCTTGCACTAACCAGTCCTCCCACCAACGTTGTCAGTGGTAGTGCGAACACAACTACTAACCCTCACACTTTTACACATGTGACAATTCTGACTATATTAGGCCCACAAACCTATAAGACTGGGTTGGGCGTTAGTATTAGTCATTTTTAATGTATATTTATTTATAAAGTTGAAGTAATAAACAGCAGTAGTTGTTGCTCATCTCTAAATTAGACAAACAGCGCCACCATGTGGCAGACTGTACTAAGTGCTGGTGTTGACAAGTAACTACCGGTGCCGAGCACTGCAAACCACCGGCTCAAATTAAGCACTGCATAGAACATATTTACTCAGGAAATCTACAGTATGTGCAGAAGTGAAAGGATCCTACGGTAGAAAGGCTGCAGAGTCGGGAAGGGAGGTGTTAATGGCAGTCGGCATATATTCTGCCAGAACATGTACTCTATTTATTTTTACAAATTCCCCCTCCCAAAAAACTGACAAGTTTTGGTAAAACCAAAACGACTGGCTTTTATGTGTAAATACTGCAATAGACAGACTAGTTGTGCTGTGGCTTTGTGCAACCAGCTTCTTTCACTGCCTCCTTCCTTAGTGTCTTTGTTTTATTCACCAAATTTGGGTTGCTGTATGGCACCAGAACCATATCTTAAGAGACTAAAAAAAGAGCTATCAAGACACAAGGTGAGTTGAACGTCGATACAAGCAAAGCAATTACCAATAAATCGTTTTCCTGCCAGGAGGGTGGCATTCGATGTTAATCCCCAGCAATACAGATGTGATGTTTGTAATCTCCACAGCGAGCCACTGGATATTTAAGAGACTCCTTGTGGATAAAGGCCACTAGGATTAGTAGAACCTCCTCCCTACCATTTTCTCTTTTGTACCAAGGGGAATATGAGCAGAACAAGGGAGGCAATAGCATCGAGGTCTGTCTTGGAGGAGAACAGATGGAATTTTCATTAGAAGATGCACAGATCAGCAGCCCATTTTTGATGGGATGTGTAGGAGATAGGTCACTGGGCTGAGTGGTTATTCTTCTGATGTTGCTTATGTCACTGAGAATTCATGCATATGGAGTATGATATGTAATGTGCATGGAGGAATGCTCCAAAGCATTTGGGTTGATTGGCAAGTTGTGCTTTTTTCAGGAGCAGGAAGTTGAATGATGTGTAACTGAATGTGTGTTAGAAGAGCACTACATAGGAGGAGCGGATCGACAGCAATCTTTGTACCAACTCTTGGAGGTAACTCAGCTTCTGTTCAATGCTAGTCAGTTTATTTTGTGCAGTGGATAAGAGCGTAAAGCTCTGGTAGGCAGTAAATGAATGCAAAGAAGTCAGAGGTGATCAAGATTTACCTCTAATGTGGGCATGCCGAGGACTGGGAAAGTCCTTTTTTTACCGTGGGCACTCAGGAAATGGCCAAAGGGCAGGTACCTTAGGGGTGACTGTCATATATTAAAAATAGTGCCTTAGCATTGCCACACATGGTGAGAGCAAATTCGAGTTCAAGCAGTTGGCACTGCCCTGCAGTCTGCAATGGCAGGCTGCTGTCAGTAGTTTACTTGGGTCACTCACAATGGCACAAACCGTGCCACCGGCCCTGGTGACTCCTATAACACCCATGCCCTGGGTACCACTGGTACCGTATACTAGGGACTTAAAAGGGGGTTACAGTCCTTGTCAATGGGGTTACACTTTCAGAGTCATATCCATTAGCATTGGAGCACAACTGGGGATGATGGGGACGTAACCATACAAATAGGGCATTCTATTACATTCTACCCCACAGACTAAAGGTGATGAGAAACTAACCTATCCCCTGGTAGTCATCGTCTAAGTGGAAAAACCTGGAAAACCCATTTGCATTAGCATGGTCATTCCCTGGTCTGTGATCCACGGAAAAGTCCATACCCTGTAGGGAAATGGACCACCTCAATGAAGTGAGTCTCAAACAAGTAGGGTTTCAGCTTCGTCAGGGACCAAACCACAGAAAAGGCTCCTTCTCAGTGGCACTCCAATGCTGCTCTCTACAGAGGAGTCGCCTGCTGATATATGCACCTGGTTGATCCTGGCCCTCATCATTTGTTTGTGACAACACTGCCCCAATCCCCTGTTCAGAAGTGTCTATTTTGGCAATTAACTCCTTTCCATAGATTGGTGCCTTCAGGACAGTTGCTGAGCACACTGCCTCCTTCAAGGTGTCAAGGGGCTTTTGGAGTTTTGTGTTCCAGATAACCTTCTTAGGGAACTCAATTCCTCATATGATCCAATTTACATGCTAAATACAGACTATAAGATCCTTAGCAAAGTCCTGGCTATCCTATCAATTCTACCTACACTAATTTATAGAGACCAAACGGCTTTATCCCAGGTTGAACACACATCCTGAACCTCAGGAGAAGCTATTACAGCCCTGATAATGCCCATCACTATGTCAGCATGTCACTTGTACCTAGAACAGGCATTCAATATCCTCAAATGGATATACTTCTTCAAAATACTCTCTTTAGACTACCCCAACCACTACATAAATGGATAACACTCATTTGAAGGGTCCAAACGGCATGAGCAATGACGAAGAAGCATAATTTCGGCCTCCTATGGGGAATACCAAGGCACAAGACAGGGGTGTCCCCGTCTCCCCATTGAACCATTAGCTGTGAAATTGAGGTTGAACAGCAAATTGCGGGGCATACCTATTGCTGGAGTGTTGCATCCGGTGTTCCTGTATGCAAATGATATGCTGATTTATGTCTAAGATGTAACAGCTGACCATACTCCAGTCTCAACATCTCTATGGTCCTTTGGCACAATTCTGGCTTGAAGGTCAAGCATAATAAGAAAACAAGTTACTTACCTGTAACTACAGTTATCCAGTATTGGTATCTTTCATAGATTCACATGCCTGAATCATTCCCCGTCGTCGAGGCGGGAGTCCCACGGTAAAAATATATACAATAGCAGTGCCTAAAAATTTCTTGTAGTAGGCTGGAAAAGAGTAAAAGGCTTAAGTAGGCCCAACACTTAGCAGCCTATGTTATGTTATGTTATGTTAATGGCATTTGTAATGCGCGCAGCTGCTCCAGCGAAGGAGCGTCCCGGCGCCCGACAAGGTAGCCACACAACATAACGAAAGGACAGATTTATTTAAAAATTTTGAGTTTTAACAGGGCTATGGAAACAAGAGAGTCTTAACGGCCCTGCGAAAGGAAAGCAGGTCGACAAGGGTCCGGATTTCACGAGGCAAAGCGTTCCACAGAGCGGCTGCCCGAACCTTGAAGGAACGACCCCCAGCTCGACTACGGTTAAAGCGTGAAACTACTGCCAGTTCGTGATCTGAGGAGCGGAGGGAACGGCCAGGGATATAGGGGCGCAAAAGGTTATGCAGTATTGGAGCAGAGGGGCCTTTTAAGATCTTAAAAGCCAGACAAAGCACCTTGAAGTGAATCCGCTGCCTGACAGGCAGCCAGTGTAAAGCACGCAAGGTGCAAGAGACCGAGCAGAACCTAGGAAGGCCTACAACTGCTCTGGCTGCTGCATTTTGCACTCGCTGGAGACGCGTCAGCTCGGCCTGATTTAACCCTATAAAAAGGGAGCTGGCATAGTCTAGCCGAGCCAATATCGTCGCCTGAACCACAAGTTGGCGGGTTGCGGCATCAAAATATTTGAGTGCAGGTCTCAAGTTACGCAGAATGCCAAAGCAGGAAGCCGCCGTCCTTTTGGTATGGCCAACAAAACTGAGTAAGGGGTCCAACCACACCCCCAGATTTTTTGTCTCCGAAACCGGAGTGGGGGTGGGTCCCAGCTCCGAAGGCCACCAAGTATCTCCCCAGAGATCCGTCCGCTTTCCAAAGACCATCACCTCTGTTTTTTTGGCATTCAGTTGGAGACAGTTGGACGTCATCCAACTGTCCACCGCCCGAAGTCCGTCCCTGAATCTTGGGGCCTCCACCTCGGGATCCCCGCTGATCGTGACCGCTAGCTGAGTATCATCTGCGTATGACACCATAGTCAAACCGCAGAGCTTCATGACCTCAGCTAGCGGCCTCACGTAGAGATTGAACAACGTGGGACTCAGCGAGGAACCCTGCGGGACCCCAAGCGACAGAGGATGAAATTTGGACTGGTAGGGCGGGGCGGCCACACAGAAGGACCGATCCGCTAGAAACGACCGAAACCACTGGAGTGCAATACCAGTCACACCTGCCTCCTCGAGGCGCTGCAGGAGGATCTCATGCGAGACAGTGTCAAAGGCGGCGCTCAGATCTAACAAAACAAGCGCCGCCGTTTGACCTGCATCAAGCACTGCCCTCAAATGCTCAACCATAAATAGGAGAGCTGTCTCCGTACTGTGACCAGCTCGAAAACCGTTCTGCGTATCATCCAGAACGTTGGTACGCGACAGATGGTCAGTGAGGGCGGTGTTAACATGCACCTCCGCGAGTTTGGCTGGCCACGGGAGAAGTGAGATGGGTCGATAGTTCTCCGATTTACTAGGGTCAAGAGATGGCTTCTTCAAAATGGGCATTACTACTGCCTGCTTCCACCTCGAAGGCACCCGGCCAGATGTAAGCGAGATGTTTATCAAATCGCAGACTGGGTGAGAGAGTATCGCATCTCTGAACATTACTGGCTTGAGCGGATCTGCCGGAGACCCAGATTTGACTTGAAGAGCCAAAATCTTAAAAGTCTCCGGAGTAAGACAGGGGAAAGAGTCTAACACCAACTGTCCAGGCACAGTAAGCGGCCCGGCACCAGCCTGCGCAACAGTAGGGAAGGCTCTGTAGATGGTTTGAACCTTCTCCAGAAAAAAGGCCGCCAACGTTTCACAATGAGCGTTAGAGCTGATGGTGTCGGTAGCGGGCTTTTTTGCTACGAGGTCCTTAAGAGCCTTAAAGATGGTTTTAACCGGATTTAAGCTGTTGCGAAATTCCAGTGCATAAAATGCGGCCCGGGCTCTGCAGACAGCTCAATGATAAACCTTAACAGTAGCCATATAGAAGATTTTTTTACTCTGATCGTACGCTCTCCGCCAGTCTCTCTCTGCACGTCTGCAGGCACTTTTCAGTGCACGCAGAGTACCATTATACCAGGGGCTGGGATCACGAGGTCCGCATTTACTCTGTATCATCGGGATAAGGGAGTCAAGGGCCCTGGTTACCCATTCGCAGAAATGATCATAACCCGATTCCGCATCCTCCACTAAGCCCAATGGATCTTCCGTAAGAAGGCGGTAAAAGTCTTCCAACTTTAATTTGCTCCAACGCCGCCTAGGCACAGCTCGCAACAAGGACTTAAAAGGAGCCTCTGACAGTGGGCAGTGAATCGTTACCAACGAGTGGTCTGTCCAAGGCATGGGAAGGGAGGGGGCCACCTTTACCCCCGCTAGATTTGAAAAGAAGGGGTCAAGAGTATGTCCCCCAACATGGGTGGAATCCGAGACCAGTTGGACCAGTTGAAGGGCCTCAAGATCAGCCCCCAACCTGCCCACTGAGGGTAGGGCCATGATGTCAAAGTGGAGATTCAAGTTTCCAATGATGGAAAAGTTGGCACACCCTATTGCCAGTGAACTGACAGCCTCAGGGAGAGCCTCTCGGAATGCCACATCGCTGCCCGGCGGACGGTAAATAAGCAACCCTGAGAAAGTAAAATGAGATGTAACCGAAACCTTAAACAGGGCGCTTTCACAGCCCGCGATGTTTTGAACTCTCCAGGTACAAGGGTAGCAAGATTTTACAGCGAGCGCTACTCCTCCGCCCCTGGAAGAGCGATTGAGCGAGTAGGTGGAATACTCGGAGGGAAACGCCAAATTAAGGACAGCTGTGTCAGAGTCCTGGAACCAGGTCTCTGTCATACAGAATATATCAGGAGGTTCGTTACCCATAAGGTCCGCTATGTCCTGATGGTGTTTTACTAACGACCTTACGTTCAAGTTCCAGATGGTAATATGGTCCAGAGGGCTGCTACTGCAAATAGCGGACTTTGCTCCAATATCCCTCAGTAAGGAGGGTGCTTCAAGCAGCCACCTGCCGCACGCGCACCGATAAGGGCCACACAAGGGGTCAACACGGGCTCCGTCGTAAGACGGCAGACGGTGGCAGATAGACATAAGGGCTTCCCTGGTATAGGAGAGCATCGTGCATAGGTGGCAAGAAACAGAGTCCCCGCCGGACCCGCGCGACCGAGCACGGACGGGCGCAGACGGGCAGGACTCTGGCACGACTCAGGCTAAGCGAGGGCGCCACCGCTGCGCGTTACCGCTGCGCTAGGCGGGGAGCTTTAAATAACTGTCCCTCAGTAGCTCCTGCGCACTAGAGCGCTCGCCGGTAGTAGCCCCTGAACACACCACCACCACACCACTCCAAGATGGCGGCCAATACCAAAACGAACCCCACCCCGGAACCGGACCCGCACAAGCGGCGGTGAAAGAACTATAATAGTGCAGGTAAGGGGGCAAGATAAAAGCAAGGGATAATAACCCAAAAGTAAACACAAATAGCAAACAGGGATTTTAAAACAGCTTTCAGCAATAAGAAGCGCCAAGCGCACAAGCAGCGTAGCGTAGCGCTACCTTGTCAGGGCGAGCTCCAGGGCGACTCGCCTTAAATAACTGTCCCTCAGTAGCTCCTGCGCACTAGAGCGCTCGCCGGTAGTAGCCCCTGAACACACCACCACCACACCACTCCAAGATGGCGGCCAATACCAAAACGAACCCCACCCCGGAACCGGACCCGCACAAGCGGCGGTGAAAGAACTATAATAGTGCAGGTAAGGGGGCAAGATAAAAGCAAGGGATAATAACCCAAAAGTAAACACAAATAGCAAACAGGGATTTTAAAACAGCTTTCAGCAATAAGAAGCGCCAAGCGCACAAGCAGCGTAGCGTAGCGCTACCTCATTATGTAAAAAGACCTGAAAATTAGCCTCAGCCAATCAGCTGTCCTCACCCTCTAGAACCTTCCCAGCCCAGGCAGTTCTCCTCAGATTAACCCAGCACAAGTGAGAAGTAAGTATCCATAAAAAAGAACTGCCCTGCCGGGGAGGAGGGTGGGTGCATGTGAATCTATGAAAGATACCAATACTGGATAACTGTAGTTATAGGTAAGTAACTTGTTTTCTTATCCAGTATTGGGGTATCTTTCATAGATTCACATGCCTGAATCAGAGTAGCAAGCAGTGACATCATGTCTGTCGTTAGAGGAAGGTGGGAGACAAAATAAAACGTATCCATCCCCACACAACCTGGAAGGTTATAGAGCACAAACATGTTAACATAACATATGCATTCATATAGTACATTATAGACCAGGACAGTATTGGAAAATATTGGAACATTATAATGAAATACGTATGCTTAAAACAGTCAAAGTATGAAGAAAAAGACTATAAAAAATCTAACCTTAGTGAAGGAGATGCTGCAGCACCGCTTCCCCAACCGCTGTGTCATCATGAGTTGCCGACTGCAGACAGTAGTGCTTCGTAAAAGTGTGCACACTTTTCCACGTAGCAGCTCAGCAAATGTTCTCCAGCGTCACTCCAGCGAAAAGGGCAGTCGACGCTGACATCGTTCTGGTGGAATGTGCTTTAACCTTTCTTGTTAAAAGGTTTGTTAGCTTTTTCGTGACAGAAGAGAATTGTAGATGACAACCATCTAGCTATAGTTGCCTTTGTTACAGCTTGACCCAAGGTGGCTTGACCATAAGCAACAAAAAGAGAATTGTAAGAAAGGATGTGTAATCGTGAAGGCTTGGATCTCACTGACTCTGCGGGCTGAAGTAAGAGCTAGTAAAATAGCCACTTTCCAAGTTAAAAACTTCAGCTCCGCCCTGTGAATGGGTTCAAAAGGCCTCTTTAACAGTTGGGATAGAACAATATTGAGGTCCCACTCCGGAGGGGGGGGCCAAACTGGAGGAAAAGCTCGGAATAACCCTTTAGGGAATTGCTTGACCAATGATGATGAACATAATGCTGGTTTGTCGAAACTCTTCCTGAATCTGGATATTGCCGCCATATGTACCTTAATGGATGAGAAAACCAGACCTGCTTTAGCTAAAGACAGTAGATAAGGAAGGATGTCCTCAGGTGGAGCTTGGAGAGGATGAACATTATTTTATAAACACCAGGAACAGAATCGCTTCCACTTAAAACGATATGTCTTGATGGTACTTTGCGCATGGGCTTGTGATAAAATCGCCCTGCAATCTGAGGAGATGTTAAGATCCTTGAACTCTAGGGAGTCAGGAGCCAGGCGTGCAAGTGCAGCGATTGAGGGTCCGAGTGTCGGATCTGGCCTCCCTCTCTCGTTAACATCAACACTGTCGGCTTGAGACGAAGTGGAGGCTGCTGGGAGAGCTGAAGGAGTTCTTGAAACCAATACTGCCTTGGCCAACGGGGAGCAATGAGGATGAGAGTGCAATGTTCCCTCTTCATCTTTTGCAGGATCTTCGGAATGAGCGGGATCGGAGGATAAGCGTATGCAGATATTCCGGACCATCTCATTAAAAGGGCATTTCCCCTTGATCCCTGTTGAGGAAACCTGCTGGCGTAAAACAGGCATTTGCGGTTCTACTGCGTGGCAAACAGATCCAGAGTTGGTGTTCCCCATGTTTGAAAGATTCTCTCCACTTGATGTTGCTCGAGTTCCCATTCGTGACAGCCTGTGAAAGTCCTGCTGAGGTTGTCGGCTAGAGAGTTCTGGACACCTTGCACATGTTCTGCTCTGAGGGATATGCCGTGGTGCATGACCCACTCCCATATCTCTTGAGCTTCCAGCGAGAGGGAGAGAGATTTTGTTCCCCCTTGTTTGTTTATATAATACATGCTGGTGGTATTGTCCGTGCGCACCAGGACTGACGAATTCGCAATCCGTGGAAGGAAGGCTTGCAGGGACAGAAAAATGGCTCTCAGCTCCAGGCTGTTGATATGTTTCTGCTGATACTGATGAGACCACTGCCCTTGAATCTGAAGGTCCTGGAGGTGACCTCCCTAACCTTCCATGGAAGCATCTGTTGTCAGGGTGAACTCTGGTATGTCGTGGAGAAATGTGAGGCCTGGTGACAAATTCTGTTTCTTCGACCACCAAAGAAGGGCTTGTTTTATCTTGGATGTTACCTTTATGCGGTCCTCGAACGACCCGTTCGCTTGATTCCACTGCCGATGTAATTCTTCATGCAGTGGCCTCATTCTGAGTCTCGCCATGGGGATGAGACTGGTTGCAGACGAGCACATCCCTAGAAGGGAAGCAAAAGTTCGGACCGAAAGAGACCCTCTTGCAAATATTTGTTTTGCCAGGTTTAACAATTTGGTTTGCCGCTCTGGAGTCAAGAACGCCTTGCACTGGCATGTGTCCAATACCGCTCCAAGAAAGGTTAATTCCTGCCGGGGTTGGAGCTGAGATTTGTTTGCATTGAGGGTCAGTCCCAGATTGGAGAACAGAGAGAGGGAACTCTTGACCGCTTCCTTTGTGGGGTTCTTTGATGGTCCTTTTAAGAGCCAGTCGTCGAGGTACGGGAAAACTTGTATTCCCTGTGACCTCAGCATGACCGCTACCGGGGCTAAACACTTGGTAAATATCCTTGGTGTTGATTTCAGGCTGAATGGGAGCACCTTGAATTGAAAGTGGACGCCAGCCACTGCAAACCTCAGGTATTTGCGGTGTTTTGGATGGATAGGGATGTAGAAGTAGGCGTCTTCCAGGTCCAGAGAAGCAATAAAGTCCCCTTTGTTGAGACAATTCAGAATATCTGTTAGTGTTACCATGCGAAAACTCTGTTTCTTCAGATATTTGTTGAGCTTGCGCAGATCCAAAATTGGCCGCCACTCTCCTGAATTTTTCTCTACGAGGAAGAAGCGAGAATAAAATCCTTTCCCCTTTTGAGTGGAGGGAACTCGTTCTATCTCATTCTTGTGTAGCATCTTTAAGGCCTCTTTGAACTATAAGTGAAGACGAGGGTGAGGGGGACCCTTGGGCGGTACTGTTGGTGATTTTTGCAAAAACTCCAGAGTGTGTCCATTCCTGACAAGATCCAGGACCCACTGATCCGAAGTTATGCTCCGCCACTGTTGGTAAAAGGCGGAAATCTTGGCACCCACGGGCAGGGGAGGATGAATGACTGACGTCCGGCAAAGCTCATTGGCGCTTGTTGGAATCACGCCCTTGATTGTTTGAGCGCCGTTTCCCTCCCTGACGAGAGAAACTACCAGAGGCAGGCTGTCTGTAGGATGATCGATAGTACGGTTGCTTGTACTGAGACTGGTACTGACGATTTTGCTGGTTGGAATAATTTCCCCTGGAAGAGTAACCACGGCCCCTTGCTCCTCTAAAGGATCCTCTCCTGTATTGTAGGGTACCTAGGGATTTGGCAGTGTCCGTATCCGTTTTGATAGCCAGCAAAGCATCATCAATGTGTTTGCCAAAGAGCGAGTCCCCATCATACGCCATGTCCAAAATCTTCGTTTGGACCTCAGGTCTGAAGGAAGTAGCTTTGAGCCAACCCTGACGCCTGAGGACTGCTGCTCTCGCCAATTGCCTAAAATTGGTGTTAGATATATCAAGGGCACAATCAATGATCTCCGATGCCGCCCTTTCTCCCTCAAGCACGATTTTGCGCGCCTCCTGTTGGCGATCCTCCGGGATCAGATCGAGGAATTCTGACAGATCTGACCACATTTGTCTGTCATAACGGGCCATAATTGCTAACGAATTAGCTGCCTTAATGGAGGCTGCTGCATTTGCAGAGAACTTTTTCCCTATTGCATCTAGTCTCCTGCCTTCCTTGTCAGGTGGCGTTGAAATCGGAGCTGAAGGGTTCTTGGACCTCTGTTGTGCCGCTTGAGATATGACCGAGTCCGGCCGAGGGTGTCCTATTAAACAAGATGGAGTATCAAGTGGCGCGCGATACTTCTTCTCAATTCTTGGAAGGACTGCCGGAATGGAAGCGGGTGTTTTCATGATGTGGAGGCCCTCCTTCCATATGTAGTCAATAATTGGGATAGCCCTGGCCATCTTCCGATATCCCTCCTTAAAGTCATGCAAAAAGCAGTCAGACTGCTCCACTGTGACAGGCAATTCAAACCTGGTAGCCGCACGTTGCATAATGTTATGAAATCCGCCACTGTCCTCAGGCGGAGAATCTGACGGGTGCGGTGTAGGCGGTGAAGGTATGGGAATGACATAATCATCCCATGGATCCGTAGGTGTAACATCTGGCAACTCGCCCTCTTCCCTGCCACCATCCTCTTCAGAAGAAGAGGTATCCGTGTCACCTTGGGGAGTAGGGTTTGCATCCTGCCTTGGCGACAAAGGAGCTTGCGGCGAAGGAGGCCTTGGCAACTCAACTGGTACAGGTGGCACAAAAGGTGCAACTGGAGTTGGAGGAAATCTCTAACGATAGTCTGCCAACATGGCTTGTAAGTCTTGTATCAAAGTAGGTGGCAGATGACTGGAGTCCTCCGAACGTGGAGGTCTTGTGTGGTGCGAATGATGTGGCGTTGACAGGTCCACATGACCGTAATGCTCTTGCTCATGGTCCTCCTCCTCCTCTTGATACTTAATGTTCAATTGTGAAGGGTGACGGGCAACCCCAAAAGGGCCTTCATCCTCTTCTTCGTCGTCAGAATCATCCTCCACATATGTCTCCAAAATGTGAGATGGTAAAAGTGGAGAAATGTGAGAGTAGTCCTGTCTTTGATTAGTTTTCATTTGGAAACGGGTATACTGCACTCTCGTTGGAGGTGTGTGGTGCAACAGTGGAGCTGATGCTGCTGCCTTTGTAGAAGACGATGATGATGAGCTCGTTATAGAATGGCGTGTCGTCACTGATATTGCCGTCGACGGAACTGTCGATGGTGTTACCGTCGACGGAGCTGTCGTCGACGGTACTGCCGACAATGATGTTGTCGTCGACGTGGTTGTTGACGGAGTCTTCGTCAACAAATCCTTCAACGAAGATGTCTTCGTCGATGAAGCTTTCGCCGACGAGGCCGTCGATGGTGTCTTTGTCGACGAAACCTTCGTCGACGGGGCCGTCGATGGTGTCTTCGTCGACGACTCCTTCGTGGACGAGGCCGTCAATGGTGTCTTCGTTGACGGAACAGTCGTCGACGGGTTAGTTGTTTTCGTCGACGGGGTCTTCGTCGACGTGGCTGAAGAGTTCTTCGTCGACGGAGCCGTCGTCGACGGGATAGTCGACGATGATGTCAACGGCAATTGGCTTTTCGTCGACGATGGCTTTATAGACGACGACGACATTTTTGCAGACACCAAAGGAGAAGTAATAGCTGAAGTGGTGACCGTTGCAGAAGAGGTTGAAGAGGAAGAAGTCACAGTAGTAGTATGAGGAGACACCAGAGAAATAGTCTTAGTCTGGGCTGTACTCACAGTGGACGGTCTTGATGGAGACAAGGTTTTCCTTGAGGGTTCTGAGGCTCTCTGAGAGGGTTTAGATTTTTTCTTCCTCTCAGGAGAAGAGCTCTCTCTGGATCTGGCTCTCTTGCTGGAGGTAGAGGCCTTGTCCTCATCATCTGTGGAAGATGATTTTAACCATAAAAGAACCCTTGCCTCTCTATCCCTGATAGTTTTAGTAGGGAAGGGAAGGCAAATTCTACAATCCTTCACAACATGTGAGGGGTGTAGACAATAAATGCAGTCGGAGTGCTGGTCGTCCACATGGACCCTATTCTTATTACAGGTTCCACAAGCCTTGAAAAGAGCCTTCTTTTCAGACATTTTGAAAAAAAAAGAGAATAAACTGAGTAGGCACTCAGGGAGACTCCCTTACACACGAAGTGCGGTAAAAATCTGAGGAGAACTGCCTGGGCTGGGAAGGTTCTAGAGGGTGAGGACAGCTGATTGGCTGAGGCTACTTTTCAGGTCTTTTTACATAATGAGGTAGATAGGCTGCTAAGTTTTGGGCCTACTTAGGCCTTTTACTTTTTTCCAGCCTACTACAAGAAATTTTTAGGCACTGCTATTGTATATATTTTTACCGTGGGACTCCCGCCTCGACGACGGGGAATGATTTAGGCATGTGAATATATGAAAGATACCCCAACACTGGATAAATCCCATGTGTTTCACTTGATGCGTGATATGCCTCAACGACTAATCCATCTGGGCACTCAACCTATAAGGTGGGTTTCAAGTTATGTTAGAATTTTGTTCACTCCCTGACCACCTCAATTTCCCCCAAAAAACGTTATGTCTGCTGAATAGACAGAAAATATTTGGGGGCATATGTACAAGGAGTTCACGCCGCCTTAAAGGCACTTTTTTTACGTTATTGCAGCGATATGTACAATGTGTCGCCAACCTCAGTTAGCAGCAGTTTCCCGGCAAAAACATCCATAGAAAAGATCGCCACTTCTGTTAGTGATAATGACATGCAAGGGAGGTGTTCCCGTGCAAAAACGGCCGCTAACCCCACTTTGCGATATTTACAAGGGAATCCTTGAGGTTTGGAAGACAAAAAAAATGCCTCTAACTGCAGTTAGAGGCAGCTTTTCAAGACCAGAAAATAGCTGGAGATAACGCTTGGGGCCTCATTTCAGCAGGTATTGGTGCTGGGCAGCGCTGCAAACAATGTTGCTGCGCGGCCCTGCAACAAAATTACAGTGCAGGAATGTGCACTATCAATAAGATAATGCGCATTCCTGGGACTTAGGCATGAAAAGTGTTGCAGCACTACGACAAGACAGCGTTGCAACACTTTTCACTACGCCGTCTTGCAACACCATGGATGCACTGTATTCACTGGACAGCGCTCCATATTGTAAGTAATGACAGATACGTCTGGAATCCTGGCGTATCTGTCAGCGCTAAAGTCACGCATTGCTGCAGTTGTGTCACAAACATGAGGCAACTCCAGCAATGCATGGGGCCAGCCTAACCTTATGGCACTGAGTCACCCTTACGTCTGCCATCAGGCAGGCGTAAGGTACTGACGCAGTGCCGTCCTACAATAGTCGCAGTGAAATATGATGGATTTCACTGTGCCACTCCTATGAGGCCTTGTCGCGTACAAACGCACATCCTTCATACATCATACCTAATGCAGGTATGATGTGGCACAGGGCTTCACAAGGTCACGCATTTGTTGGTTTTAAAGCTTTTATTAGAATTTGCATTGCCATTTTAAAAACTGACTTGATACTGCACTGTTGTTCTCTCGGCACTGGGCACTTTAGCTCCTGAAGCCGCTTGCTGATGCTGCCTGCTCGATTGTTGGGACAGGGGGGCGGGGAATAGAGAGGGAGTGACGGGTATGGGGAGCGAGAATGGGGAAAGGTGATGGGAACGGGAGAGCGAAAGATGGAGAAAAAGGGAGAGAGAGGAGTGGGAGTGAGTTGAGAAGTGGGGAAGCAGAGAGGAGAAAAGTGAAGTGAGAGAAAGGGTTGAGAGGAAGGAAGTTGAAGAGTGAGAAAGGGACTCACAGGGATAGAGATGAAGCTGGAGATAGAGCGAGAGATGGGGAGCAAGTGTGAGGGAAAGAGAGATGGGTGCAGTGAAAGGACACGAAGAGTGAGAGAGGGAGAGGCCTTAGCTGCGTGAATGAGCTGAATGACCTCAAGAGTATTGCGGAGATTGAGCGAGGGCTGATACGGGCAACAACAGTTTTTATTGCACGTACTGTGTACTAGTGAATGGCGCCCTCTGAACTCTGCAGATTTTTGTGTGGGTCCCGGATAGGAATCTTTGTGTATCTGCAGATCTATTCGCAGAGGATTTAGGCTCTCCTGGAAAAGAAGTGTGGCAAAACCGTCTGGAAATGAACGAGATCTCTTTTCACTAACCCAGCCATGGCTTGATGGCAAGGAGGCTAGCCCGCTAATCCCAGAGAGTGACTCGGGGTAACCCGAGCCATTCCAAGGGGCTTTTAACCCACCCATCCCTCCGGCAGCTTGACTGTGGGCAGGCCCGCGCCTTGGCCCCCTCACTCCTCCAGACATGTAAGCAGGCACTTGCAGTTCCACGTCCACACCATTTGCGCGTGAAGGCCCCATAATAGCTTTCATGGCTGTGCAGAGCAAGGTGGACCAGGCTCTCCCGAGGCTGCAGTCCCATTCTGCTGCTCGCCAACCAGTGGTATGACTTATGGGTATAAATAGAACACTTTCTCATCAACCATCGTAAACTACTTTGTGGAGGAAAACCTTGCATAACCGCCTAAAAGCGACCCGCGCACCTCTAGTTGCGCCCAGTGCCATAGCTGTCTTCCCCTAACTGTCACCTTGACCCCGCCCCCCAATTTAAAATACCCAATCCGCTAAAAAACCTGGCCTGGCACGCACCATTGTGGTACAAAAGGGGGTGGTGATGGACGGAGCATCTGAACCAATCAAACACTCACACCCAGTCAAGAGATCTGGGTTTAATCCATCACCGTTCTTTAGCCCACTCTGCCACCCCAGTTCAGACATGGCCATATGCAAATCAGTCTGACCCTGTGCCTCATGGGAACAGTCCAGCCCGAACTGCCAAGCCAGGCCTTCCCTGGAACGGAAACAAGCTTCCGAGGACCGGTTTCTGGCATTGCAGCCGTCTTCAGCCCGGCTTGCTTGCATCCAGTGGCAAAGTGAGCAAGTGACTCACGTCTGAGCATACCCTGCCAACTTATGGCGAACAAAGTGGTACAAAAGGGGGTGGTGATGGACGGAGCATCTGAACCAATCAAACACTCACACCCAGTCAAGAGATCTGGGTTTAATCCATCACCGTTCTTTAGCCCACTCTGCCACCCCAGTTCAGATATGGCCATATGCAAATCAGTCTGACCCTGTGCCTCATGTGAACAGTCCAGCCCGAACTGCCAAGCCATGCCTTCACTGGACCGGAAACAAGCTTCCGAGGACCGGTTTCTGGCATTGCAGCCGTCTTCAGCCCGGCTTGCTTGAATCCAGTGGCAAAGTGAGCAAGTGACTCACGTCTGAGCATACCCTGCCAACTTATGGCGAACAAAGTGGTATAAAAGGGGGTGGTGATGGACGGAGCATCTGAACCAATCAAACACTGACACCCAGTCAAGAGATCTGGGTTTAATCCATCACCGTTCTTTAGCCCACTCTGCCACCCCAGTTCAGATATGGCCATATGCAAATCAGTCTGACCCTGTGCCTCATGGGAACAGTCCAGCCCGAACTGCCAAGCCATGCCTTCCCTGGACAGGAAGCAAGCTTCCGAGGACCGGTTTCTGGCATTGCAGCCGTCTTCAGCCCGGCTTGCTTGAATCCAGTGGCAAAGTGATCAAGGGACTCACGTCTGAGCATACCCTGCCAACTTATGGCAAACAAAGTGGTACAAAAGGGGGTGGTGATGGACGGAGCATCTGAACCAATCAAACACTCACACCCAGTTAAGAGATCTGGGTTTAATCCATCACCGTTCTTTAGCCCACTCTGCCACCCCAGTTCAGACATGGCCATATGCAAATCAGTCTGACCCCGTGCCTCATGGGAACAGTCCAGCCCGAACTGCCAAGCCATGCCTTCCCTGGACCAGAAACAAGCTTCCGAGGACCGGTTTCTGGCATTGCAGCCGTCTTCAGCCCGGCTTGCTTGAATCCAGTGGCAAAGTGAGCAAGGGACTCACGTCTGAGCATACCCTGCCAACTTATGGCGAACAAAGTGGTACAAAAGTAACACGGGGTGGACGCTCTTCGAGCTATCAACTCCCCCCAGGATGCCCCCATCCAGTAGACCGGTGCGTTGTAGCCCGTGACAAAGAGTGACAATCTACACTTTTTGAAAAGCGGAAGTATAAGGTTTTCTACATAGATTATACAAGAGAAAAACACAGCCAATCGCTTTCATTACCGCTCTCCAGCCCCCCCTCGAACTGCATACTCCATATCCCTAACACCAAGAATACTCTAATACCATAGGCAGGGCTTTAAGTGGGCCGGGTTCAACCGGTGCTGCTGAGCACGGCACTCCTAACAAGCAACCTTAGTTGAGTCAGATGAAAAAACCTCAATCTACAACTCACAGAATACAGTGATTTGTTAATTGAACAATCGGGGCTGGAGAATCTTCTTATCTCTATGACCGTTTCTATTCTGATACTGCGAGTAGATTCAGTGTCTATCTTTGTTCTCAGTCTTCTGTTATATTAGACTCCCGCAACTCGCATTATATAGAAAGTCTAGAAATGATACATTATTTGGTGGACGTTCTGGCAAAATTAAATTAATTACTGAAAACCGTGACTTGAAGAAACGGTTCACAACCTCTCTTTCCTTCTTTCATTTAGTTGCTTCCCTGTGAAATGGATCCAAAAAAGAACAAGCCCGCGAGTGGTGCGCGCCCGCACGCCACAGCGTGACATATGGTTTCAATTATTGCGCCCGTGTCTGGGCGTGATAATTGAAACCACATGGCGGCCGAGCAGGTAATCGACACCAATAGGCCATGGGCGGAGCAATGCGCCCGCCTTTGGCCAACTGTGTGCTGTCTTTGTAAAAAAGACGCACGCAAAGGCCAATAGCGTGGGCCAAAAGGAAAAGCACCCGCATGAGCGTGTGCGATTACTAGGTCCGTTTTCAAACCCTCAAGAGGTCTCGCTGCGCAAGCAGTGCTGTGCACTGCAACGCTAGGTGCGAAACCTAAAAACGTACACAATTCAAAGTGCTGTGTATGTTTTTTAAGTCCTTGATGGACAGTGGTCCTGAATATCTGAGCGGACTTCTCCAATGGTATGTCCCTGGAAGAGTGTTGCGCTCCTCGGAAGGAAAACAAGGGATTGTTCCCCGAGTGACAAAAGCTAACTGGGGCAGCAGCAGTTTCTTCTTTTGTGCTGCAAAAGCCTGGAAAACCTGCCAGTGCATCTCAGGAATTCTACTGAGCTCCTGTCCTTTAGGAAGGGGCTAAAGACATGGCTCTTTTCTGAATAAGCCGCCGTACTCATGGAAACCAGTTAGACAGTGCTTAGCGCCAGGACACCTTTGGGTATAAGTGTGCTTTAAAAGCTTTAATAACATAACATAACGTGGTGGTAGATTTGGCCTGGTCCTTCCTTGAGGGATGCCAGGATGATGATAATGATAATGATAATTACGCACTTGTATAGCACACGACTACCCGGAGGCATCTCGGCGCTTGTACGAATACCGCTGAGGAACCCTTCCTGGCCTTTCCCCGTGAGGTGCCCACTCCTGGGCACCCCCAAGGTGAAGCTAGGCATCCTAGCGTTGTTGGGGCCGTTGTGGAGATTAAGCAAGCTATTGCCCAGAGTTGCAGAGTGGGACTCATGATTAGAATAGGCACCGAGGCGAGAATGATCAGATCCGAGGAAATTGTGCCCAAGAGCCGCGGAGGCGGGAATTGAACCCTGGTCTCGGGCCAGACTTCTGCATCAGGGTCTGCCTCTCTAACCATTGAGCCACACTTCTCCACATATAGTGTGTCGGCGCAGTTGGAGATCCATGGGTGGTGTTTGCGCGCTGCAGTGTTATCGCCTGTAAGCGTTGGCGGAGTGGTGGTGCTGAGGGAGTTGACAAGAAGGATTAGTTACTTACCTGTAATTCTGGTTCTCATCCAGGGGTATGCTCATCAAAGGCATAATCTGTAAATAATCCCCGCCCACGTGCGGGATCACGGAGCGTATAGAAAACACATATCTATACTAATATAATAAAGAGAGAGCCCAAACCTTTGAGGCAGGTAATCTCAGGAACCACAGCACCAATCACAACACCCATAACAGCGTTGGAAAGGGCAGTTGCAGCAGAAGGACATAGGCTATGCAGACGCCCACCATATACATTTAAAAGGTAAAAGAACCGTGCCAGCAAAGTAGTCCCTTGTGGGCGTGTCTGCGTTGTGCTGTGGGCGTGTGCTGGGGGCGTGACAAACGCTGTGGGCGTGTGGTACGTTCCACCCTTCATGCCATGTCTCATATCGTGTGCTGTGGGCATGTGCTGGGGGCGTGGGCGTGAGCGGGGCGCGGGATTACGGGAAAAAGCGAGCGTTGTGCCCAATATTTCATTGTTTTTTCTTCCCAGGTTCTGTACATTCCAGCTCCGGGTGTTCACCCTGCTCCCTTTAAATACCCCTGTACCCCATAATCATAACCCACCCTTACTCCTTAAAATACCCCAACACCCTTAAACATTAACCCATCTTAACCCTATAAATATACCCTGCAACCCAAAACCCAAACCTATCCCTAAACCCTAAAAATACCCCTGTACCCCAAATCCCAAACCTAGCCCTGAACCCTAAAAATACCCCTGTACCCCAAAACCCAAACCTACCCCTGAACCCTAAAATACCCATGTACCCCAAAACCCAAACCTAGCCCTGAACCCTTAAAATACCCCTGTACCCGAAAACCCAAACCTACCCCTGAACCCTAAAAATACCCCTGTACCCCAAAACCCAAACCTAGCCCTGAACCATAAAAATAACCCTGTACCCCAAAACCCAAACCTACCCCTGAACCCTAAAATACCCCTGTACCCCAAAACCCAAACCTAGCCCTGAACTCTAAAAATACCCCTGAACCCCAAAACCCAAACCTAGCCCTGAACCCTTATAATACCCCTGTACCCCAAAACCCAAACCTACCCCTGAACCCTAAAAATACCCCTAGACCCCAAAACCCAAACGTAGCCCTGAACCCTAAAATACCCCTGTACCCCAAAACCCATACCTATCCCTAAACCCTAAAACTACCCCTGTACCCCATAACCCAAAACTATATCTGAACCCTTAAAATACCCAAACACCCCAAAACATATACCTCAGTACCCCAAAACATATACCCCTATACCCATACTTACCTTATCCAAACATTAAAAAAAAACATGCTTTTACCATTCATGCATTTACAACGAATTTCGTTGTAAATGTATGCGTGGTAAAAGCATATAAAATGTAATGCCATGTTTACCCTCCCCCGGTAAGTACATTGGTGGCACGGCGGCCCACATCTCCAGCAACATGCTCATATTTTTTCACCACCGATTTGAAAAATGCACAGGTCTCTCTCATTGATGACCGGCACCGACATACACTTTTAGACACACCTCCCGCCACAAGTTCTAGAATTGCGAACTTTAGAGCTGGGGAGCTACGTTCGAATCTCGGCATCAGCTCAACTCTCTGTGATTCCAGGCAAATCGCTTTGTCTCCCCGTGCCTACCACAAATTAATGTGTTCTTCTGTAATGTAAATTGTGCTCATGCCATGTTGTCGAGTTCGCGCTATATAATATTGCAAGGAAAAATAAAGTAGGGAAACTCGAGTTCACACACTACTGAACGCGCACTCTTAAGTGCATCAGCAGTGCACTGTGAATCGGAGCGTTCCACAGGCCTGTCACAGATAAGAAATGCTATCAAAACGAAATCCTACGAAACAATATACTACTGGCCGGCAGCAATTCATACCCGGAAAACGTCGGGACGGGCTGCTAGTTATAAAATAAAATGCAAAAATATTTATACATTTTTAAACTTACATTTTGCACTCTATTGAGTGCAACAGTAGGACAATTGTTGAATAGTGTAGGGGTAAAAATTACTATTCCCACTCCAGTGAGTGCAACAGTAGGGAAAGTGTTGGATAGCGAAGGGTAGTGGAGGTGTAAAAATAACTATTCCCACTCCAGAGAGTGCAACAGTAGGGAAGGTGTTGGATAGCGGAGGGGAGAAAATTACTATTCCCACTACAGGGAGTGCAACTGTGGAGAAAGTGTTGGATAGCATAGGTTTTAGATTTGGGTGTCTCTAGTATATATATATATATATTCCCCACAAAGAAGCTCTTGCGCTTCGGGAGGTCACACTTGTCGTCCCCGCACTCCTGCTTGTTAGCCTCTTACAGCTTGCACTTCCCTTCTCCGTGCATTTCACAAGAATCCCGACGCGTTTCGAGGCCAAACGCCTCTTCATAAAGAGAACAGAAAGTAGAAGCACACAGCAAGCTCACCTCCATTTTTCATCCTTTTGATAGAAAAGTACCGCCTACAATGGGCGTGGCTCATCGTTGACACCATCAAGCATGATGGTACATGTAGTCCGAGTTTGAAACATTCCCTTCAGTAGGTTGCATGCTCCTGCATTTAACGTCATTAGTTCACCTTTAGTAGGAAGGGAGACTCGGGATGGTTAAGCTGCACCATTATATAGAACGACGTACCAACCAGCGAAATACAGTTCTCTGCTAAGGCAACTCTGCCTCACAGTGTTGTGCCTGTGAGCAGAGCGGTGCTCCTCCCCATGGCCAAAGCCAGCTGTGTAAAATATTCACCACAAAGAAGCTCTTGCGCTTCGGGAGGTCACACACGTCGTCCCCGCACTCCTGGCTGTTAGCCTCTCACAGCTTGCACTTCCCTTCTCCATGCATTTCACAAGAATCCTGATGCTTTTCGAGGCCAAACGCCTCTTCATCAAGGGGACAGAAAGCAGAAGTACACAGCAAGCTCACCTCCATTTTTCATCCTTTTATTGATAGAAAAGTACCGCCCTCAATGTGCGTGGCTCCTCGTTGACACCATCAAGCATGATGGTACATGTAGTCTATGCTGTGAGTTTGAAACATTCCCTTCAGTAGGTTGCATGCTCCTGCATTTAACGTCATTAGTTCACCTTTAATAGGAAGGGAGACTCGAGATGGTTAAGCTGCACCATTATACAGAACGAGGTACCAACCAGCGAAAAACAGTTCTTCGCTAAGGCATCTCTGCCTCACAGTGTTGTGCCTGTAAGCAGAGCGGTGCTCCTCCCCATGGCCAAGGCCAGCTGTGTAAAATATTCACCACAAAGAAGCTCTTGCGCTTTGGGAGGTCACACACGTTGTCCCCGCACTCCTGCTTGTTAGCCTCTCACTGCTTGCACTTCCCTTCTCCATGCATTTCACAAGAATCCTGTTGCGTTTCGAGGCCAAACGCCTCTTCATCAAGGGGACAGAACGCAGAAGCACACAGCAAGCTCACCTCCATTTTTAATCCTTTTATTGATAGAAAAGTACCGCCCACAATGGGCGTGGCTCCTCGTTGACACCATCAAGCATGATGGTACATGTAGTCCGTGCTGTGAGTTTGAAACATTCCCTTCAGTAGGTTGCATGCTCCTGCATTTAACGTCATTACTTCACCTTTAGTAGGAAGGGAGACTCGGGATGGTTAAGCTGCACCATTATATAGAACGACGTACCAACCAGCGAAAAACTGTTCTCCGCTATAAACACTCATCTGCACCTGAATCTGGGTCTGCGTCCGTCTTTTTGCATTTTGAAACTGCGAGCGGAACATCAAGAATATATATATATATATATATATATATATATATATATATATATATATATATATATATATATATATTACCTACTGGCGGTCGCCAGTAGGTATATATAGTTAGGATTTTTTCTCTATGGGATTTTTGAAAATTCTATGTCTAATAACTTTGGCGTTTGTGGACGGAATTGGCTGAAATTTTCAGGAAAATGGCACATTTTGTTTCTGAGCAGCCCTTGAAAATTTGGGGGGGGTTCGTCAAGGGGGGGCCGAGAAAAAAGGGGGGTCCCAAAACGTGTTTTTAACATTGAGTTTTCCATAGGGCGGTTGGCCTCACTTTTAGCCCGAACGGCTGAATGGATTTGCACGAAACTTGGCAAAATTGTAGGGACTGGTAGCCCGATGTGCCTTTTGTAGGTCTCAATATATGTGCTCCAGTGGATTTTGAGAAATTAACGTTTAAAAAAAGATATATATCTGTAACAGCGGACCGGGCAGCGCTCCAGGACGCGTACTTTTCGCGCAACGGAGCTTTGTGAAGCGAAGCTGATTGGTTCTCCGGCGTCTGTCAACATTCCAAACAGTCCGTAGCGGCCGCCATCTTGTCTCTCGGTAGGATCGAGAGACAAGAGGAGGCGAAAGCGAAGGGGCAAATGACCATAAGGGGGAATAGTAGATCCTCGCTGACCCCCTAGGTTTGATGTGGAGGTTTTAAAAGGGCCCCGCGGGGCAAAAAAAAATAATAATAATAATAATCGAACGGCTGAATGGATTTGCACGAAACTTGGTAAAATATTAGGGACTGGTAGCCCGATGTGCCTTTGCTAGGTCTCAATATATGTGTTCCAGTGGATTTTGAGAAATTAACGTTCAAAAAAAGATATATATCTGTAACAGCGCTCCGCTTCGCGTAACGGAGGTTTGCGACGCTGATTGGTCATTCTGTCACTGGGCTATAGTTGGGCTACATCTGGCTGATATTTGGGCTACATTTGTTTTTTTTCGTCTCTGGCGGCCATCTTTGGGCTACATTGGGCTACATTGGGCTTCATTGGGCTACATTGGGCTACATTTGGGCTCCAACATATATATAGGCCAATGTAGCCCAATATATATTTTTCAAAGTTAATTTTCGTAAAAACCACTGGAGCATATATCTTGAGACATAGCAAAGGCACATCGGGCTACCAGTCCCTACAATTTTGCCAAGTTTCGTGGAAATCCATTCAGCCGTTCGAGCTAAAAGTGAGTCCAACCGCCCTATGGAAATGAAGGAAATGAATGGGTAATTTGTAATTAGCAAATAGCTCATCGCAAACTAGGAATGGTAAAGAATCGCTATTTATTCCTTAAAGTTCGCTATTTAGGAAATGCAAAAAACTTTGATGATACATATGGCGGTTCATCTCTAACAAGATAAGAAGCATAGGGATAGATTTATGATGACTGGCGCATCACCAGGGATGTGTTAGTCATTCTGTGCCGCTGTTCCGTCACCTATGGTGTGCTGCATTTACAATGCGGCGCATCATGGGGCAAAAACAGCACAGATGCGTGATGTATCTGTGCCGTAAAGGTGGCGCATTGCTGGAGTTGTATCGCAAGTGTGATGAAGCTCCAGCAAGGGTCGGGGGTGCCCCTGTCGCAGGGTTTCTGTTCTCACACAGAACTGTGGACAGAGGATTGGAACCTCGGCGAATTAGGGTGTCCCAAAACTCACCTTAGTAATCAAAAACCCCTTAGCAAGCTAGGTACAGTGTCACATTGGATATAACAAACTCTCAATGTTTAGAGAATCCAGAATATGAACTTATAGTACCTCAGGATACGTGGAACTCATGAACAGTCGGTCGTTATATATTTCTTAGAAACCAGAACATGGAGTTAAGAAGAACACATGTGTATTTGAAATGTTTATTTACTAATGCCGTCTTCTCAGGCGTAGTATCTTAGATAATACAAGTACACATATTATCAGTAGCAAAATTACCAGCATAGTTACTAGTACATAAAAAGCGAATGGTGACAGTATGTTAACATGCTGTAAATGAATAAGAGTTAGCAACACTTATAAGCAGCCGCGGGCCGTGGAGGGAGTTACGGTGGGGCAGGGAGGCGGGGAGGGGGAGGGGCAGGGTGGAGAGGGCTCCACCCTGCTTCTCCCCCTCCCCGCCTCCCTGCCTCACCGTAACTCCCTCCACGGCCCGCGGCTGCTTATATCTCACCCTCCCTAATACACATATTATATTATTTGCTAAGAAGGTCTCTTTGTGTTGGTTTAGGACGTGCCCATACTTTAGTGTCTTAGATTTGAAGGAATCACATCAGCATACACCAGCTCTCTCTTCATGTGAACCGCATCAAGTGTTGTGTATGTGTGTTCGGCAAAGCAATATAAAACCCGCCTCATGCCCAGAATTGGCAGAAGTTGCACTTATGTTATGAGTATGAAGTCGTGGAGATCAGACCTCATAACAATTCTGTATCGTGTTGTTCTTGAAACTTTAGCACTCGCTGTACAGATATAGTTTAACAAGCAAAGCAGATAGTAGAGCAATAACATATTATTCTCATGTAAACCACGATGAACTACTAGGTTGAAAGCTAAAGCAACAACTAAGTGTCGTGTGCAGAAGTTGCAAAAAAGGAAAAATGGCGTTTAAACCGGTAATGAGCCCATGCTAACTTAACACGGTGTAAAGATATCCAGGACCTAGATGACACCTCCCCATGATCCGGAAACGAACTGAATAAGATAATAGAAGTGCCATCTCATGAGAGCAGATTGCAAGTTTATATGTGGACGGTCCGCAAGGTAAAGCATTAAAAACTAGGAAAATTTAATGCTAAAGAAAAATAAAACAGCCAAGTACTTTATCGAGTCTTAAGCCAATAGGCAAGGTAAATAATAAAAACTTGACAAATAAGTCAATGAATTGTCAATGAAATGCTAGTACTCAGCATATCAAACATGAAAAAGGTCTATGACATAACTGTGTATGCAAAATAAGCTGCAACAGCCTCCAATAGGAAGTCACCGTCTTCATCCGAAAACAGTTCAGCCATCCAATTTAAAAGCGGAAAAGAACATATGTGCTCTCCCAGCACCGGATCCTCTATCACCATCAGAGGACAGCTCGGTGGGTTTTCAAGAAAGCTCTGTTCCAAGAAAGACTGTGTTGCCGCCAGTAAATTCCAGGGACCAATTAGTCCATGCATCAATGCCACAGCCATAATCCTTTCGCCAGGACAAACCAACTCGTGAGTAATGATAGGAGTCATCAGCTGATTAAAGTCGACGTCAGGAGAAACCGGTCCGCAGAGACACAAATCAATGGCCCAATCGAAATCACAGGTCAGGCAGTGAAATACAGGCTGGACACAGGTGAAGTAGGAGAATCGAAAAGATAATCCATATGCCGTGCTTAATATCGCCAACGGCATTGTGCCATAATATTCTAGCATGCGATTGCGGAACAGTGTCAGCAGCTGCAGGGCGGGAGGTTGCATAGGAGGGACATCCATATTTAAAAATGTAAAAAAGCACAAGAGCGTCCGCTGGTAATGCAAGTAAAAATGGCAATCCACGAAGCAGAGTGGAAAAAATACAATGAAAGAAAGCAGGGATGACTCCAAAGATTTTCTCAAATGAAGTCACGAGACCACTGGTAACAACTTTAAAAAAGTGCGCCAGGGCCTTTGTGGAGGATGCGTTAGAGATAGTCCGAACCATCTTGCTGAAATGGAAAGGCAAATCTGAATTGAAAAGGGTCTGCACCTCTGTACGGGTGTTCGCTATGTGAAGCACGAAAGTTTCACGGGCCGAACTCAAGGCCACCTCTCTCTGAGACAAAAGAGCTCTTATTCTTGCCATGCCGTTGAAATCTGCTCCCAAGGTTGGTATTTGTGGCGAGATTGAAAACTCCCTATGTTCATGTGTGGGAGGAAATAGAACATTTCTGCAGCAAATAACCCGTTCACTTACTGTTACGATAAAAGGAATACTTTTAATTAACCCAGAACAATCTTCATTATTGAGCATCAAATAACTACCATTTTCCAACAACTTGAACGTGGGGATGATAGCAGGAACTGGCGTGCCTTGCAACACGCAAGCCATATTTGGTCGGTGTTTGTTGCATGAACCGTGTAACTGTATGTGCCTACACATTAGTGAATGATCTGGCGTCTCAGTGCATTCCTCTCCATTCAGATAAACTTCTTGATCATCTTTGAAACATCTGTATGTGTATGGAAGCGACCAGACCTCATGAAGAAAAGCACTACCTAAAGGTTCATAACGACCTATTGGTATATATTTCATACAATTTGAAAACTTATATAAAGCAAAAGGCAGCGTTATTAAACCGTGGATAAGGCACGTTGCCAAAAAACCCGCAATCCTCTGCTGATGATGTCACTGAGCATGTCATGAATGATGTAATATGTGACATCATCAGCAGTGGATTACGGGTAATAGTATCTCTAGTTTACTCCCCTATAGCTGTCTTTCTTTTAACATAAGTGTCTGTTTCCTTCCCTTATACTTACTGTTTTTGGTTCGCTTCCGGTTCGCGTACCGGCGAGCGAACTGGGAAGCGAACTAAGAGAAATAGAGGTTGGCACAGTTCCAAATATTGTACCAATTTTTTAATAACGGGGAGGTAGTTCTGAAAAGAACTTTTTTTTTAATTGTTTTTGTTGTTTTATATTTTTTTTATTGTTTTTCGGAACATTTTTTTACTTTTTTTGAATTTTTCTGAACAGTTTTATATTTTTTTGGGTTTTTCTTGGAGGGGGCAATGAAAACGATTCATTGTAAAGGGCTCAACAGGAGCAACAAAACAAAAAAAAAGTATTTATTATTTTGGGCGTTTCGTACAAACTTGCATATGATAGTCAATAGCTCTGTTGATCAGAGTGATGCTTCTTTCTCCGTAGCAAATGAATCCATCGCAAAATACGCAGATGTGTTTTACTTCACCAAATTTCATTTGTATATTTGGCACCATCTCCCTGCCCTCTGGTCCCGTTACTTCCGGTACAACAGATCTTCTGGCCATAATAGGGAGATTATCTAGGTCGTTCCGAAACTGTGCAGCACTGTAGTTGTTAGGATGCCACCTAGTCATATGGCGATGCATTGTGTAGTTTCCGAAACTGTATTTTTTCTCGGTTCCTCTGGACAGTCTATCTTGACATATAAGGCAAGTTACGTATCTTGCATTTACTTTTTTCTGACCTTTGGGAATTTTAAAAAATTGCCAAATGAAGTTTTCTTTCCGGTGAGACGTCCTGGGCTGCTCAGGCAAAAACTGCCTCTCTTCGTGCTCGTCGTCCTGTTCCTCTTCTTCCTCTTCTTGTTGAATTATAACTTGAGCAGGTGGTCCACTCTTCCTTGGATGTGGTGGAGGTGGTGGGGAAGCACCAGCTGTAGCTACTAAAGAAGCCATTGCTCAGTGATCACAAAGGGTCTTTCTCTCACAATGATGAAAGTCAGAGTGAGGAAAGAAGGAGGGATTTTCATCATTTGGGAACAACAAGAGTTCTCAACCAATGAAAAGTGTTCATTTTAGATTATATGACCTAGTCTTACATCATTAGGAAACCAAAAGTGAAATGAACCAATGAAAAGTGTTATTACCAAGTCACATGACCTGCTGTGTTTACGTTAAGCGCTTTGCAGGGCCTCCCGGTTTGCTTCCAGAAACCTGCGCTTTGCGACTCGCTTCGCGTACCAGTTCGCTAACGTAGCACGTCATATGACGTATCACGCGACAACGCGAAACGTCATGCGGACGGGAGGCGTCACGATGTTGTTTTCTAACGCGGCAGTTGCGGTAAAGAACCGTTTACCGGCTCGCGGTCTATTTCGCGGCATCAAGGTCAGCTAACGGGAAGCTTCCCGATTCGCGAAGCGGGAACGAAGAAAAAAAAATATTTAAAAAAAAAATTATTCATAAACATATAAAATATATTTTTGGATTTAAAGAAAAATACATTTTACAGCTACAGATATTAGCTGTTAAAAAAACCAATGAAATTCACTGAAAAAACCATAGGTTATAGACCATCTATAGTTAGGAATTAGCATTTACAAAACCTTGAAAATTCACTGAAAAAACCATAGGTTATAGACCATATATAGTTAGGAATTAGCATTTACAAAACCTTATTTTACTCACACAAAACCATTGAAATTCCATATATAGTTAGTTGCACTAACTATATATCGCGCACCCGCAATCCACTGCTGATGATGTCACATATTACATCATTCATGACATGGTCAGTGACATCACTGATGACATCACTGATGACATCTCAAATGACATCACTGATGACATCACTGATGACATCTCAAATGACATCACTGATGACATCATGACACACCAATACCAGTTACTACATACGCACTCACTGATTCCTATGTCTACACACACATTCACTCATTCACCCATACAATCACTCATACATACAGTCACTCATTATTACAACACTATCATATGCACTCATACACCTATGCAGACACTCACACACTGCCACTCATCCATGGAGTTACTCACACACCTAGTCAGTCCTGTAAAGAATCAATCACACTTCCATTTCCTCATCTATACAGTTAAACACAGAACACCATACTTCAGTGACATCACTGATGACATCACTGATGACACCTCAAATGACATCACTGATGACATCTCAAATGACATCACTGATGACATCATGACACACCAATACCAGTTACTACATACGCACTCACTGATTCCTACGTCTACACACACATTCACTCATTCACCCATACAATCACTCATACATACAGTCACTCATTATTACAACACTATCATATGCACTCATACACCTAGTCAGTCCTGTGAAGAATCAATCACACTTCGATTTCCTCATCTATACAGTTAAACACAGAACACCATACTTTTTCACACATATACTAACACATACTTACTCTCTTATACAATCACTGATACAAGTACACATTGATATGCACAGAGTCACACACCTCCCAGCCAGCCACACACACACTCAGTCTTCCATCCATCCAGTCATTCTTCAATATGTAAAACGTATTTAAACTTTACAAAAACACACAGACACTAGATGATGTCATCAGTGATGTCATCAGTGATGTCACTGACCATGTCATGAATGATGTAATATGTGACATCATCAGCAGTGGATTGCGGGTGCGCGATATATAGTTAGTGCAACTAACTATATATGGAATTTCAATGGTTTTGTGTGAGTAAAATAAGGTTTTGTAAATGCTAATTCCTAACTATATATGGTCTATAACCTATGGTTTTTTCAGTGAATATATATATATATATATATATATATTTATACGTATGTGAAAACATATACATGCAGCCTAAAATGTTTCCAACATGGCAAAAATGCCGAAATTACATAGGTTTGCATTGTAAGAAAAATACCCTCCTAACCCATAAGGAAAAGAGGACATGCACTGAAAAGTTGTCATACAACAATACTTTATTGCCACAAGGAAACTTGTGATTGCAGGCAGTTGCCTGTAGGTTGCATAACAGAGTAATAATGAAACAAGGGTATTTTTGTGACCTTCATAAAAAACCCTCATACACGCATGTGAGCGATGTGGTGGTATATCTTGGTTCTCCACCAATTAACATAGCGTGGGTGCATCATCATAGGGTCTTTTTTAGTTAGATGCGGCCTCCACGAGGAGGTTACCACTGGCTGTGTAGCATGGTTTCAGAAATAGTGCTCTTGAAAAGTGAAATTTAAAAATCGTTGGATCATCAAAACAAAACTTTTGATAAAATTGTGATTCAAAGATTATTAAACAATTGTTGTGTAGATATGGGTCGTGCTACTAGACACCCTATACAGGTCGACATGTTTCAGCCCCCACTGTGCCCAGCCGGGTCTATGGGGCTTTCTTCAGGAGAGATTGTAATTAAAATAATACTTGCATAATTTGTGTAGTATAGTGGTGGTTCAATTCTCCACCCTCTTTTCTTTCTAATAAGGCCAATAGTACCTGTAATCAAAAGAAGGATATAACTAAATAATGATTTGTTTTATCAACCCTATATTTACTATAAATTTTAGACACTAATTAAGTGGTAGATTTGAGATATATTGCGGAAAACACAGTGAACATCTTACTGAGGCACATAAGTTAGTCTTATCTGTCACCATATGGTGGAGATTAGTTTGATATCACTTTGAGAATTTTGTCAAGTGAAAATTAAAGAAAATGTTAATAAATCGGCGCGCTATGATTATAGAGCTTGATCTCATAATAATGTTATCGGTGAACTCATAGTTATAAAATATCACTGTTTGTATTATAGATGAATCATACGTTATTGCGTGGTTATTAATTAAAATGTGGCCCGTAGAACGACAATCTGAAAGAGTTTATGAAATGGTTAAATGAAAGAGATGAATATTTAGCATTCACTTTCACCTCAAACAAAAAGGAACTAGACTTCCTGGACATAACTCTATACGCAGAAAACTATAAGATCCAAACTAAGACATATTATAAACCTACAGCTAAGAACAGTCTGTTGTCTTACAAAAGCTTTCATCCTAAGCCACTAAGAGAGAACTTGCCACATGGTCAGTTTTTGAGACTAAAGCGTAACTGTAGTAAACTAGAGGATTATAAGACCCAGGCTAAAGACTTGACAGAAAAATTGACTAAAAGAGATATCCAAAAATACATACAGAAGAGTCAGAAGAGAGCAAGACACCAACCTAGAGAATGTCTTCTTGAAAATACATCAAAAGATAATGAAGAAACCTTAATCACATGTGTTACCACATATAACACTGCAAGCAATGCAGTAAATAAATTGGTTAATAAGAACTGGAAGATTCTCACATCAGGGACCAAAGTTTGCTAATCGTAGAACTAGGAATCTAAAAGACCTACTGGTCCATACAAGACCTCAAATGAGAACTTAAATTAGCAATATTACGAGATCTTGGAATTTGGCCCCAATCACTGGACACTATCCATGTGGGTCATGTACTGTTTGCAAACTAACAACAGCCACAAAAGAACTACTATTGTCTGAAGAACTAACCTGGACTCAACGGCAAAACACAAATTGTAATTCACCCCACATAATCTACATGATCACATGTCCATGTAGATTAAAATATATTGGGATGACACGCCGAAAAGCCAAAGTAAGGATTGATGAGCATAAAAGTAACATCAAAACAAAAAAAATGACAACAAAAATGAGCAAACACTTCCTTGATTTTAACCACAGAGCAGAAGAATTGAAATGGACAATTATAGAGATGCTGACCACAAAAGACACCAATGTGGAGAGAACTCTATTTGAAAGAGAACAAAGATGGATAGATTGCTTGAAAACGAACAGTGAAGGGATGAATGACGACATACCATGGCACCAACTCTCTTGATAAACCTCTCTCAAAGAATGGTATGGTAGTTTCCACAGATCACCCTGAATGCATTCTGAAAACCATCTCTCGAATTAGAAGATTGAAATTGACAAGGCAGAAAGATTAATTTAATGAAATATTTACCCTGATGCCATTGTGGTTACATAGAACAATTGCCCTTAAGGGAAGCAACCATTAATGAGTAAACACATACTAACAACTGTGCATTGAACAGAATCCAAGATGTCCTTACTACATTACAGGATAATACCAACCACTTGCATAAAATATGTGGTTATATAGCCACACGATACTGAGGAAAGCAACCGATAAGGAGTACAACACACTATCAACTGTGCATTGAACAAAGTCTAACATGATCTTGCAATTATGTAGGTTAATATCAACCACTTACACAAGATATATGGTAATATAGCCACACGATAATTTAGAATGACAACACTGCCATTAGTTTTCCTCACAATAGTTTTCTATATATTACAATTGGTTAAAAGATGACCGCGAGTAAAGTAGAATTTTCTAAACATTTTAAACAGAAACCCAATACTTTTGCACAGGAGTCTATTCCCCTTTAATAGTCTTTTTTCAGTATCTATAGGCACCATCGATAGAAAAAGGACTCTGAAAATACACCCGCCACTTCCGGGGGTAGCGGCAGCACTGGCAAGGAAGTCCCGCATAGCTGGTGAGAAAGGCCATGACGCTGAAACCACGAGGAGAGTAACAAGTAAGACAGTTCCTTTAACAGTGTATTTCTTTCACACAGGCGTAGGAGAAAAACCTTTCTACCAACCCCTGAAGGAAGTACTGTTTAAACTTTGAGAGGTACGGGTTATATAATTTATCGTTTGGGCCACGAGCACAAAAGAGGTTGCCAGTATAATTACTAAATAGACGATGTCAGAATTGGGGGTCTCTGATTGGCGCAAGTATTCACTTGTGACAAGCAGGGACCCTCTCTTCTAAGTCAGGGCAAGGGACTAACTCTCAGCAATAACCCCTGCTCACCCTCTAGGCGGCGTGGCGCGAGCAGACAAGGCTAAACTCCAGAGTACACAGGGTTACGCATTTGTCATAACATACACAATGAATTGCAGACCCACCACACAGAGACTGTAAGTTATGTAAAAATATAGGCTTTATATATATATACTCTTAAGCAGGCTTGTACATACAGACTTCAAATGTTCCAATTACTCTTTAAAATGTTGCCACAGTTCTTGACTATCATGAACAGTTCTTAAAATATCTTCAATCACCCTGAAAAAGGCTTCCCCGTACTTCAAAAGATGTCAAGTCACTTTACCTATGATGCCACAATGTTCAACAGTAAGGTAGGGGCCTTAGTTGCCAAGTTCGGGGCCTAGAACGGGTTAAATACTTCCACAGCCAGCTCACTGGGTTTCAGGCACCGTTACGATGGTTATTGTGGCTCATTCAAGGTCTGCTACTCCTTTCGCGCTCTTGTGCGCTTCGTCCGATTCCCGGAGAAAGGGCCTCACTATTCCTCACGCGTCCCGCGTGAGACGCGTACGCTGTAGGCAATATTAAACAGTGGTACGAGCCGTACCAGGCTTGTTATTTGATATTTGATATTTGATATCAAGTACCAGGCTTGTGCGGCTCATACTTCAGTACGACTTCAGCGTACTGGGCAAATTTAGCAGCGAGAGCGGTGCGGGTCGTTGGTTGCAAGCGCAACTCGCTGGCGCACAGTTCGAGGCGCTCTGGGCACAGTACCTTGATTTTCGTAGGGGGGTTCGGGGCAGACAGATGCGGGGCCAATCTCCTCACGTCGTGATGTCTTCTTGGGCGGCAGCTACGGCTCGAGGCTCTGTAGACGCGGCGTAGTCGACGGTACGTTGTTAAGGGGGCAGGCGAACCCGCAGCGTACGCTTCTACCCTGGAGGGGGAGCGGCTGCAGGTGGTGCGGGCGGCGGTACGGTCAACAGGACGCGACGTACCAGCCGCTCTACGCCCCGCAGGGATTCACCTCAACAGCTGCGGGGTGCGTTTCTCAGTGCACAGGTCAAGGGGAGCACAATCAAAAGAGTCCGACGTTACGGTGCAGCCTACGACGTGGAGATCAGTAGGACGCGATGTTCGGCCCGGACAGGTCCCTCTTCACGATGCGAACTATGGCTCGGAACGGGTGCAGTCACGGTTCTTGTACCAGCGGAGGGCCGGTCTTTGCTTTGCGGCTGGCGCCGCGATCAGGCCACAGTCGCGGTGCTCAGAGGACACGGAGGCACAGATTGGTAGAGAGCGCGGCGAGGGTGCACGACGCTCTCAGCTCTCCTTTACTCAGCGCTGCAGAGATAAACAGCACACGCCACAGCTTCTTCCTTCAGTGGGGTAGCGCCCACTGTTCCTGGGGCACAGTTCAGGGGGCAAGTTCACCAGCAAGCCCTTGGAGATTGTCAAATGCACAAGTAGATTTAAAAAGACTCTCAGTCTTTTTCTTCCTCTCTCCTTCTTGCAGCAAGGCACCCACCACAGGCCAGTCTCTCAGGATTAGAGACAGTAGTCCTCCATGAGGCTTTCCCAGGTCCTTCTCTTCAGGCAGAGTTTCTTCTTGGCGTCAACAGGATCTAGTTTCTTAGGAGCAGGGCTCCTTCTTTTATACACCAATTATTTTGTCTTTACAGGCCAGGGGGCCTGAGCCTGGTTCAACCCAGTTTTGGAGCACTCTGTTGACAGGAAGCTGCTTTCTTCTTTCAGGGTGCAGCGCAGGGACATCAGACGCTCCGCAGGAGGTGGAGCCAGCATTGTGGTGGCAGAGCACAGCCCTATTCAGAGTCAAGGGGCACTCCTCCCACCTATCCTGGGGCTAATCCCTCTATTCACCACCTGGCAGCACAGACTGTCCCCTGGAATTCCCCAGCCCTGTCACTCACACAACCCAGACGGGCTGAAATAGTCAGGCAAGCAAATGCTAACTTTCTAAAAGTAGTATTTGCAAACACAGGATATTAAAATAAACTTTACTAAAAGAAGTATTTTATTATTCTGAGTTCAGGCATACTAAACTTGACTTTCTACCATGTTCCCTGAGTCTGCTGGGATTATAGAGTGTAATAATTCCAGCAGCCCATTTTGTTTGAGAACAGGTAGCCTTACAATAGCGAAAAACGAAAATGGCTGTAATTCACAATTAGGAAATGCCACACTCATCAGGGCTTGTCCTACCTTATGCTTACAATGCACCCAGCCCTTGGGCCTACCATAGGGGTGACTAATATGAAGTAAAGGGAAGGTTTAGGGGCTGGCAAGTGTGTACACTTGCCCAGCCAGCATGACAGTACCAGACTGCAAGCAGGTTCTGCAATGGTAGACCCTAGATACATTTTAAAAGGCTGCTTCTGTGGGTGGCACAACCAGTGCTCCAGGCCCACTAGCAGTATTTGTATTTACAAGCCCTGGCACTCCTGGTGCACTTTACTGGGGACTGACAGTAAACCAAATAAGCCAATCATGGAAATCAATCACATATAGCAATTTACAGTAGGGAGAGCATATGCACTTTAGCACTGGTCAGCAGTGGTAAAGTGCCCAGAGTCATTAAACCAACAAAAACAGGTTAGATGAGAATATTGGAGGAAGGCAAAAAGTTCAGGGATGACCCTGCCAAGAGGGCCAAGTACAACAGACGAGATGTAACACGAAGGGCAACGTACAATCGTTCTACGGGCCACGTTGTAAGTAATAACCACGCAATAACGTATGATTCATCTGTAATACAAACGGTGATATTTTATAACTATGAGTTCACCGATAACATTATTATGAGATCAAGCTCTATAATCATAGCGCGCCAATTTATTAACATTTTAATTTAATTTTCACTTGACAAAATTCTCAAATTGATATCAAACTAATCTCCACCATATGGTGACAGATAAGACTAACTTAAGTGCCTCAGTAAGATGTTCACTGTGTTTTTCGCAATGTATCTCAAATCTACCACTTAATTAGTGTCTAAAATTTATAGTAAATATAGGGTTGATAAAACAAATCATTATTTAGTTATATCCTTCTTTTGATTACAGGTTCTATTGGCCTTATTAGAAAGAAAAGAGGGTGGAGAATTGAACCACCACTATACTACACAAATTGTGCAAGTATTATTTTAATTCCAATCTCGGTCCTGAAGAAAGCCCCATAGACCCGGCTGGGCACAGTGGGGGCTGAAACATGTCAACCTATTTTTTTGTATAGGGGATCTAGTAGCACAACCCATATCTACACAACAATTTTTTAATAATCTTTGAATCACAATTTTATTAAAAGTTTTATTTTGATGATCCAACGATTTTTAAATTTCACTTTTCAAGAGCACTATTTCTGAAACACTGCTACACAGCCTGTGGTAACCTCCTGGTGGAGGCCACATATAACTAAAAAAGACCCTATTATGATGTACCCACGCTACGTTAATTGGTGGAGAACCAAGATATACCACCACATTGCTCACGTGCGTGTATGAGGGTTTTTTATGAAGGTCACAAAAATACCCTGGTGCTGTAGCTCCATTTGATTCATTCTCTTTTTGATCATTGATACTCATCAATAGTCATAATCTGTGAATAGAGTAGCAAGCCCATACCCAGTACCTCGCGGACGAGCAACAGAGTATACGGAACATGAAAACCATTACATTCAAATTGCAATCGTGCAAACAAATTCTTCAAAGAGGCCTGCCCAACCAGGGCATCGGCCTGTGCATCAGAATCTAGACAATAATGGCGTGTGAAGGTATGCGCCGATTGCCATGTGGCTGCCTTACAGCTTTTAAGACATTGGAACATTTTTTTTTGGCAGAGTTTTATATAGCGCAAACTAGAACCGAACCGAATCAGTTATCACAGCGCTTTACATAGCACCAGTTACGTTACATGAGGACACACTTTCATTTTAGGCACGGGGAGATTAAGTGATTTGCCCAGAATCACAAGGGGTTTTTGTGAACATTGTGAAGGAGAGCTGTGGTAGAAGCTTTCCCTCTGGTAGAGTGTGCTTTAGGTTTGCCCTGTAAGGTCTTGTTAGATAACTGGTAGGATAAAGCTATACAAAAGACAATCCATCGAGAAATGGATCTTTTAGAAGCAGATAGACCGGTGTGAGTGGAACCGTAGTTAATAAAGAGCCGGTCAGATTTCCTAAGTGTGTGAGTTTTGGCAAGGTAAAACTTCAATACTCTCCGGAGATCTAAAGAGTGTAATGATTTCTCAGGGGGAGTCGATGGTTTAGGAAAGAAGGTGGGCAGAATAAGAACCTGATTGATATGAAAATCTGAGACTACCTTAGGAAGGAAGCCCAGATGTGTGCGTAACACCACCCTATTGGCATGAAACACAGTATAAGGTTCCTTACAGCACAGCGTCTGAATCTCGCTCACCCTGCGGGCTGAAGTAATGGCTACTAAAAAAGCAGCCTTCCAGGTCAAATGCTGCAAAGACGTCTTATGAATAGGCTCGAAAGGAGCACCCATCAGTTTAGTAAGAATAATGTTAAGTTCCCCAGGCGGAGAAGGGGATCTCACTGGGGGATAAACTTTCCTGAGTCCCTCCAGAAAGTCCTTTGAAAAAATGACCCCTGGTTTAGAGACTTCCTGTAAGCTGTAATTGCAGCCAGGTGAACCCTGATGGAGGAATGTTGCAGGCCGGACTTCGCCAAGTATAACAAGTAGGGGAGGATCACTTGCTCCTGACCCTTGATCGGATCATAAGTGTCTGTTCCATTTGAAAGCATAAGATTTCCTGGTGGAGGGTCTTTTTGCTTCCTTGAGAATACTCATACAGTCTGCTGAGAGGTCTAAGTGCCCGTACTGGATGACCTCAGGAGCCACGCTGTCAAACCCAGGGATGAGAGTTTGGGATGAAATACTCTCCCTTCGTTCTTGGTCAGCAGGTCCGGGCGGCAGAGAAGCCTCCGGTGTGGGGCCTCGGATAGCTGCCAAAGATCCGGATGCCACCACTGGCGCGGCCACTCCAGAGCTATCAGGATCATTCTGGTGTTGGTCCTGTAAAAGTTTTGTATGACCGCCGAGATCAGAGGGAGTGGTGGAAAAGAGAACAGCAATGTCTGTGACCATCTGATCAAAAGTGCATTCCCCCATGATCCTTGTTGTAGGAATCTGGACCCGAAGACGGGGCATTTTGTATTTGCCGCGTCTGTGAACAGATCGATGTCTGGCACTCCCCAATGCCAAAGAATGTCCTGAGCGACCTCGTCGTTTAGCACCCAATCATGCACTTCCACGAAGTCTCTGCTGAGAACATCTGCCTGCACGTTCAAGGTCAATGGAAGGTGGACAGCTACGATCGTGAGACTCCTCGCCAGAAGCCATTTCCATATGGTCTGGGACTCCAGACACAGGACCCTTGACCTGGTGCCTCCCTGCTTGTTCAGATTGTACATTGTAGTTTGTGTTGTCTGTCTGAATCTGAATGGAACTGGACTGGAGAGACGGGTACAGAGACTTGGGAGCCAGATGAACTGCCCTTAGCTCCAGGAAGTTGATGTGATAACTTCGCTCTGTCTCGGACCAGAGACCTGGTACCTGAAGCTGGCCCATGTGAGCTCCCCAATCCTGCAGAGGCATCTGTAACAATAGTCTGGGTCGGAAGGACCTGGTGAAAAGGGACCCCTTGTAGAAAGTGCGACCGTTTCATCCACCATTTGATGGAGTCCCTGGCAGCCTGAGGAAGAGACACACAATCTTCCCAACGGCCTGACCGCTACGTCCACTGATCTTCGAGGGACTGCTGCAGAGGCCGCATGTGAAGTCTGGCATTGGGTACAATGAAGATGCATAAGGTCATCGATCCAGCAGCGATGACACCTGCCTGGCTGTAGCACGTGGAGCACTGAGACGAGCACTGCACTTGATCAGCATTGATGTCAACCTCTCCTCTGAAGGACACACGCTTGCCCTTGCGGTGTCCAGGGAAGCTCCCAAGTAATGTATCTTCTGTGTCGGGTTGAGGACTGACTTCTTGTAGTTGACTTGCAACCCCAGGGAGTGAAGAAGTTGGAGACAGTAGGTGAGATGGCTCTGAAGTAGTGAAGGTGTGGAACTCTTTAGGAGCCAGTTGTTTAGGTAGGGATAGATGAAGATTTTCCGTTTGCGGATGAAAGCAGCTACCACCGCCATGCACTTGGAGAACGTTCAGGGGGCGGATTTGAAACCAAAGGCAGGTACTCAGTACTGATAGTGCTGTTGAGACACCTGGAACCTGAGGAATTTGCGATGCTTCACTGACACAGGAATGTGAAAGTAGACGTCCTGCAGGTCGATGGCACACATCCAGTCCCCCTGGTGAAGATGTGGTGCAAGAATAGCATCCAAAATTTCTCTTTCCTTATAAACCTGTTCAGCAGGCGCAGGTCGAGGATAGGTCCGTACTCCTTGGCTACTCCTCGCTTTTGGACCAGGAAGTACTGTGAGTATACCCCTTGGTTTCGCTTGAGAAGAGGGACCTCTTCTATGGCTTTCTTGGAGAGAAGGGTACACACCTCGCCTTGTAACAGTAGCTTGTATTGTTGCGGAAGGCACTTCAATTGTGGAGAAACTTGCGGGGAGGGGACTTGAACCTCGGCAAGTAACCATGCTGCACGATATACAGCACCCATTTGTCTCTTGTTATGGTTTCTCACTCTTCTAGATGAAAAACAATACTCCCTCCTACCGGAGTGGCAAACAGGTGCGGAGGAAGCAATGCCTCACTGCTTTGGATACGGCTTGGAGGATGACTGCTGTTGTTTATTGTTCCCCCTATCTCTGCTATGATGCTTCTGCTGGAATTGAGAACTCTGCTGGTTTTGGGAGGACCATTGAGGGGGTTGAACCCTCTGCTGGAAGGGGCGCTTGTCATATTGACGAAAGCGTTTACAAAACTCCTTCCGCTTCTCTAGTCCAACTGCTTTTACTGAGTCCAGCTCAGTCTTCATCTTTGTCATCTCATCAGCGTGAGAGCCGAATAAGGAGGATCCGTTGAAAGGCAGGTTGAGAATCCTCTTCTGGGCATCCGGTTTAAGACCTGTGAGGCGCAACCATGCTGAGCGCCACGAGCAGATGCCGTGTGCATAGCCATGCGCTGTAAGGTCTGAGGCGTCTGCAGCAGCGCTGATGACCTGGTTTGCTACTAAACAACCCTCCTGCAGGATCTATTGGAAGTCTTGTCGATCTTCTTTCGAAAGCTTGTCAGTAAACCTAGCCAGGGAGTTCCAAAGAGACCTGTTGTAGCACCCTAGAAGGGCTGATGCACTCACTACTTTCATAGACAATGCAGACGTATTACACATCTTCCTGCCACAAGAGTCTATTTGCTTGCTGTCCTTTTCTGGAGGAACTGAAGCTGATGAGGCTGCGGAGTGCACTTTCCTGGCGGCTGCCACAATGACTGAATCCGCAGGAGGATCAGACCTAAGGAACAATTGATCTTGGTTTGGAGCCTTGTACTTCTTTGCGATCCTTGAATGAACTGACCCCACTGTGGCAGGGGTGAGGAATGTAGCCATAGCTGGTTCTAAAAAGCCTGGCACCAGTGGTAGCAGAGGTCTGGGAGCCGTGCGATGGTGCAATGTCTAAAAAATGACTGATGTAGGGACTACGGGAGTATACAAACTGATATTCAGTTTCTTAGCTCCTCTGCCAAGTACGTCAGAGAAAGTCCCAATGTCATCAATGGGAGACACCCTTGAAGGTAGCGCAGATGAAAGGGTTGGTGAGGATGGTTTCATCTGCCCTTGTACATCTCCCGCAGGCTACTAATGGGTCAGTACTAGCTGATAGTTTGTCCATTAACTCGGCCCCACCCTCCCCATCTTCTGTTAGTAGTTTAGTTCCTTCGCCCCCGGTAACACGTAATAGGCAGCAGAGGGCCAGGCCGGTGAGCAAGACTAAGACTGTAACAGGTAAAAGAAAGGCGAGTAATGCTCCCAAAGGTAGTCAGCAACAAGCTAAACAACCCAGAAAACTAAATTCCTTATCTGGGTTGGGGGGGCAGCAAAATAAGGTTATACCCAATGTGTCTGAAAGCAGAACCCCAGGCAGAAATGAGCAGATGGTAAAAGATGCAGGGGCCATTCAGGGATGCAACATGATCGAGCTAATGAGATATATGGACGAAAGCCTCAGGTCCCTTATCTCGCCATTAATTAATAAACTTGAGCAAATAGATGGTAGATTAAACGCCATAGAAAAACATCTTCTAGACCATAAAAGCCCCCCACCGGAGAATAACTTAATAGCGGGTCATTCTTTGAATACAATCACAACTAGAGTAAATGATTTGGTGGACTCTATGTTAACTTCTTTGCCTCAGGATATTGTCCAAAGTGTAGCACCCACCACGACTTCCCCAGCTGTAGGTCCCAGTGAGGAAGCCAAACAAGGGCCTCGGGGCCTGTAGGGAGACTAAGTCCACTGGAACAACCATCTAAAAAAATCTTCTCACTGCATCTTCCCCCGGAGGCATGCCCATACTCAGTTATTCTGGCAAATATTCCGAAAACCCAGGATGGTCGTGAAGAACATTGGACCACACTAAAAAATAAGGCCCTTCACTTCCTTTCCGCAAAAACTGTGCTGGGTGATCATTTGCACAACAATTGTAAGATGGTGAGGAGGGTACCATGGGTGGGTAATTCCAAGAAAAGTATGGAGGGTGATTGTGTTGTGGTGAGTTTTAGATCCCCTAGATTGGTTAATGATATTTTGAGGCAGGCGGGATCAGCAATTATTCATCATGACTACGTAAATGTTGTTCCGCTGCGTTTTTTTTACCCCCCCCAGAAATTTGGTGCTAGTGGCGAGGGTCAGTCCAGTCGGGAAACAGTTCCCCATATCGACTTAATTACAACAAGCAATAGATATGAGGTCCTGAGCTCGCTGGACACTAACGATTGACTTACGGATGGAGACACCAGGGCAAGGGGAAGGGTGTGTCGAGGTGATGCAAATAGAGGGGGTTTACCAGCAGGAATTGGGCCGCAAAGCCCGCTGGTACAGCTAACCACCTCCAGTCAGGGTAGGGGCGCAGACGTAATAGAGACCAGGTCCAAAGCTACTGAACTCTCTATATGTGAAAGGGGGTTGGATTCTGGCCATGTTGAAACCCTGGAATGTATTCGGACTAGCGGGGGAACAGGGGAAGCTCAAGAAGTAGTAAGAGTTATCTCCTGGAACATAGCGGGTCTGGCATCCAAATTTAATAATACTGAGTGGCGCCACTATATTAGTGGCTACCAGATAATTAGCCTTCAGGAGACATGGGTGGTCGATAATAGTACCTTTCATATCCAGGGGTATAAATGTTTCTTCGTCCCGGCACAAAAATCCAGATCGGGCAGAGCCATGGGAGGTCTATCTATATATGTAGACCTGAACCTTCAGGGCACTTGGTCCAAAACGGACTGGAGCTTGTACGCTATTCAAGCCGTACGATTTAAGGGGAAGGGGTTAAGGTTGACCATGTTCAACGTTTATAACAATGGGGCTGGGAGAGATTATAACACACTCGTAGGGGAACTGGATGACAGATTGGGCCAGGAAACTACAGTTAGGAAAGCGGCACATGTACCTGCTATACTGGTCATGGGAGACTTTAATTGTCACCTTTGTCCGGCCCTAGTTCCAATAGACGCTGAATGGTCTCATTGCCCCGTGGAGAACGGGCCGCATTTTGTTCATACGCCGGAAGGTCTGGCTTTTAGTAAACTCCTTCACAACCACGATTTAGAGCACACAATTAATATGATGGTTGTGCAGAGGGATGGCAGTCTACCACTGACATTTAAGGGCAGAGGGTGCTCTTCATTTATTGATTATATCCTAGTCTCCAGACTTTTAAAAAACAGAATCACTAGTGTAGGGATAGAATGGAACACTTTTAGTGACCACAATCCCCTAGTACTAGAGTTGCTTTACTTGGCTGGCCCCAGAAAGAGACAGTTTGGCACAGCTATCGAGAAGGTAACGGACCAGGGTAGGCGTCTGAGGTGGTCCAAAATAGATGGGGAAACCTTCTACAAATCCTTGATGGACACTGGGAAATCTGCCCTCGAGGATTGTCTAGACACGGCAGTACAAGGTCCTCCGTTACTTGCAGCATTTGGGCAGATTGCTAAACTGATAGATGGACTGTTAAAAACAAGGGCGCCTACAAGGAATCATTGTCATCCACGATGGTTCGATCGAGATTGCTCACAGGCCTTAAGGGAGCTTAAAAGTAGTCTCCAAACTAGACCAAGGAACCCCCAACAAGTTGCACTGTGCAGGAACAAATATAAGAGTGAGACCAAGAGGAGGAAATTAGCCCTACAGGGGGAAGCATGGGCAGACTTAAGAGAAGCAGGGGAAAAAAGGGACATGTCTGAAGTCTGGAGAATTATTAACAGACCAAGTTTCCAGGAAAACAATGTCCCCGAAATAGGGTTGAATATTCTGCCGGACCAGTGGGTTTCCCACTATAAGGGGCTGTATAATCATGAAGCAGAAACAACTGAAGAGCAGGTTAAGAAGCAGCACCAGGGCCCACCAGTAGTTTTTTCCAATAAGGAGATTACCGCTGGAATTGAGGGTTTGACGAAAAACAAAGCCCCCGGCCCAGACGGGATCCCGTTTGATTTGTTTCTGAGCTGTGTGGAACTGTGGGCTCCCTTAATGACTAGGGTTATAAACACTGCCATCATTTGTGGTTTGCCGCACTCATAGTCAACGGCCATAATCGTCCCCATCTTTAAGAAGGGCAACAGGGACGACCCCCAGTGCTATCGTCCTATTTCCCTGATTGATGTGTCTGCTAAACTTTTGGGTAGGGGGATCCTTAACCGTCTGACTGAGTGGACCGAGGAAAATAACATCATCTCGGACACTCAGTACGGCTTTAGGATGGGGAGGTCCACTAGTGACCAATGTCTGAACCTTTATATGCTGACTGCCAAGTACACCAAGGCCAGCAATGAAGCCATCTACATGGGGTTCATGGACTTGGCAGCTGCATTCGATCATGTGAAGAGGGATAAGCTCTGGGATATGATGTCGCTTATGGGGATTGAGGTTGACCTAATTAACATTTTAAGGGAACTTCACAGTGACACTTCAGCAAAAGTCCGGTACAATATGGAGGGTGGGTTGACTGAATCATTCCCCTGTAGGAGCGGGGTACGACAAGGTTGCATTCTCGCCCCGTTTTTATTTTCACTTTATATAAATAATTTAGAGTAGTTTCTGTTAAATTTAAGGACAGATTGTCCAAGAGTAGGGTCGCGTTACATCCCTGTTTTACTTTACGCGGATGACGCGGTCCTGCTTGCACGTACGCCAAAGAGTCTGCAGATTTTGATTGACGGATTTGTCAATTTTATGGGTTCTTTAGATTTGCACGTTAACCTGGGCAAATCATATGTGTTGTTGGCTGGCAATAAACCTTGCCCTAAATTCACTTACACGATAGGAAGTCACAAAATAGAAGAGGTTAAAACATTTTTCTACCTAGGCTTACTATTCGAAAAGTCTTTACAATTTAACTCCCTGGTGGTGGAGCGTTGTTGCAAAATGATTGCTACCAATGGTGCTATTGCAAGCTATGGGAGGAGGGTAGGTAGATGGTGCCCAGAACAGGTGATGAACGTTTATGGTTCCATATGCTGCTCCAAAGTCATCTATGGGGCAGAGGTATGGGGCTTTGCTAACATCTCGCAACTTCAGCGGGAGGAAAATAAATATTTAAGATCCATCTTGAAAGCCCCAACAAGCACCGCTGGTGTAATAGCCCATAGGGAATTAGGGAGGCCATATCACGAAGACCTGGTAAAGCTTAGACCGATAGTGGCTTGGCTAAAAATTTGGTCTAACCCAGAGGCGTCTTTGAGCAGGGACATTTTAAATGATTGCCTAGGAACATAGAAATGTATGAGAATCCCATGGCTCAGTTATGTAAAGGCCACCTTAGAAGCTCTGGGCTACAAGAATCTCTTTACTGATCCGGTAGTGATTGTACCCCAGCACAAAGTGATCGTAAAGAAAGCTTTTTTAGTCCAGAAAACAACAGAGAGAGCTGAGGCCGAAGGGTTAAAAAAGACTGTGCGGGCTCACACTCTTGTCAAGAGCACTGAGGGAATGGAGCTATATTTGTACCTCATGCATAACGCCCAGGATAGGTTTTTAATGTGTCGTTTTAGGCTCAATTTATTACCATATTTATTAGCGTCACCAGTAGGGTTTTTAACTACAATTGAGCAGAAGGGAAGGTGCGGCTGCGACAATAGGTCTCCGCAGGATTCCCTTCATTTTGTATTGCTGTGTCCTTTTTACTCAATGCCTAGGCGTAGATTCTTGGTAAATATTTTAAAACAAGCTAAAATGAAACGTGCTTGTGAGGCCTTAATCTATTTACAACAAGCATCCGACCCGTTGACACTGTGTTGCATTATGAATTTTATTAAAGTGGCGGTCCGATTAAGGGTAACCAGAGGGGAGGTATGATTGTTAAGATTGTCATTGTATTCTTTGAGATTCCCTTCTCCCCTTTTATATGTATTTAATAGTATTACAAGCAGGATTCTGACAAAGATTTAATTGAATTTTAAATTGCTGTATGTATATATGTGCTTTTATGGTGATTTTTAATCATCGAATAAAGAATTCTTGACTTGAGTAGTCCCAAACAGAAGACCTAGTGGAAGAAGGCCAGGTGGATGATCTTCTGCGCCTCCTCTTGTGTGCAGGTTCGTGGCGCAAGCTGTGACGACCCCTTGACCATGATCGGCGTGTGGAAAGCGACCTTGGTCGTTTGGGAGGCGGCTTTGAAGGTTTCTTGGGAGCGCCTCTCTCAGGTTCTCTTGAGGTTCTAGAGGGTGAGTATGTCTGCGAGTAGTCCAAGCGCGGACTTCTGCGGTCGCCTCTCCCTCTAAAGTCCTTCAGCCACCGTGGCGACAGACCGAAAACCTCTTTTTCGCCAGTCCTAGGAGATCTCTCTGGAGAAATGTGCACAATATTCAGCCCTGAATGGGCTCTTGACATCAATCGGGATCTCAACGATGATTTGCGCCAGGCCTCCTCGGTGGCCGCTGCAGTGTTGTCCCTCGACGTTGAACGCCTCGGCGTCGATAAGGTTTGCACCACCTTCGCCGTCGATCTGTGCGGCAATCTGCTGTGAGAACGCCTTCCTGTCCTTGACATTGGTCTCAATGTCGACTGCCCGCGGTGATGGGGGGACCTCGACCTCACATGGTGCCTTGCTGACGTCAATCTCCTTGGCGTCAAATGCCGTGACCTTGATGACGTTCTCGACGTCGAGTCTGTCCACTCGCGACATGGTCTTCGCTGGCGAGCCCCTCAACGCCGACCCTCTCGAGGGTGGTGGAGAATGCCTCGCCGTCGGAGGAAGCCTCGACTTCAACGGGGCGTTAACGGGTCTCTCTGGACCCACAGCCTTCGAGCCCGAAGTGCTGTGCCTCGACGCCGACTTACTGGCATGCGGCGGAGGGTCTCGACGTCTAGACGATGACTTGTCCCTCGACGCTGAAGAGTGCCTCTGCCTATTTGAGGGCGATCTCGACGTCGACGGCGAACATTCCGTCACCTGCTTCTTCCTGGAATCAGGGGAGGTGGAACAACGCCGTTTTCGATGCTACTTGCTGAAATAGGGGGCTCTGATGTCTCCATGGCCACCACCATGATGGCTTCTATCCCTCTCCAGCTGGGCATGAAGCTTGATGCGTTCTCCGACACGCAGAGTCTTTTTAGAAAACTTCTGGCAATGATAACACTGGTCAGGGTTGTGTGAAGAAGGAAGACACACAATACACACCGAGTGTGGGTCTGACAGTGCCATTTTCTTGCCACAGGAAGGAAATTTCCCGAAATATAGCAGTCATTCTGACTGGAAAAAATTTGGAAAAAGTCAGAAAACCAGTAGAATATACTTCTAGGAATCAAGAAAAGTTGAATTTTCAAACAAAATGTTGAATATATCAATTTCAGTCAAAAAACTGAAGAGCTCAAACTCCAAGATCCTCACAGAAGGAGCCGGAAAAAAGAACTGACCTAACTGTCACCTGTGGTGCATGATGAGAGCAGAGGGTCTCCTGCAGGTCGTAAAGGCACGGTACCCTAACCCTTGGAAGCCTTAAAGGCAAGGTGTCAGTTTTTTCTTTGTTTCATTATTGCTCTGCTATGCAGCCTACAGGCAACTGCCTGCAATTACAAGTTTTCCTTGTGGCAATAAAGCATTATTGTATGACAACTTTTCAGTGCATGTCCTCTTTTCCTTATGGGTTAGGAGGGTATTTTTCTTACAATGCAAACCTATGTAATTTCAGCATTTTTGCCATGTTGGAAACATTTTAGGCTGCCTGTATAGGTTTTCACATATGTATATATATGTATATATATATATATATATATATATGTATTTTCTAAATGCTCCGGGATCCCGCACGTGGGCGGGGATTATCCACAGATTATGACTATTGATGAGTATCCCCTGGATAAGAAGTTCTTCGGTGGCCTTGATCCAGCTGCAATAGGGGGGCGATGATGGCGGTGGTGTACGGTGGGCATGGAGAAGACGTGATGTATTATTATTATTATTATTAAAGGAGTTTATAGAGCGCATGGCGACGCCATCCCGGCGTGTCCCCGCGCTATGGAGATAGAGGAAGCCGTGACCAAGGCCAGCTAGAGGGTGGACAGATATGTCTTTAACAGTTTTCTAAACTTAGTTTCTGTGTCCGCTAACCTGATGTTAGCTGGAAGGGAGTTCCATTTTTTGGCCGCTAGTACTCTGAAGGAGCGGCCACCCATTCTGGCTTTATTTGTACGAGGAGTTGTAAGTAGACCAGTTCCTCTAGAGTGGAGAGTTCTACTAGGTTCATACGAGAGGGCTAGGTCCTCCAGATAGGGAGGGGCAGTATGCGAAGTGATTCTATAGCACATTAATAGTGCTTTAAATAAGATCCTTTTTCTTATAGGTAACCAATGTAGAGCAGCCAAAGCTGGCTTAGAAGCTGCTCTTTTGGGTAGTCGAAGGACCAGACGTGCTGCGGTATTTTGAAGAACCTGCAGTCGTTTGATGTTTTTTTCAGTAGTTCCTAGAAGTAGCACATTGCTGTAGTCTATCCGGGAAGTCACTAAGGCTTGGGTCATGGTTCGTCTGGCCTCTAAGGGGAGAAGATCTAAGGTGCGGTTGAGATTCTTCAATACCCCGAAGCATTTTCCTACTACTTTCTGAATGTGGCCATCAAAAGATAGTTTGGGATCAATCCAGATACCCAGATTCTTAGCTTCTTTACAAGGAGTAGGAAGAGGACCAAGACAAGTTGGCCACCAATCTGTAGTCCAGCTAGCATCATTTCCTCCTATAACTAATACCTCCGTTTTGGAGCCATTAAGCTTCAGGCAGTGTTAATTCATCCAGCCAGCCAGATCCTGCAAACAGGTTTTGAAGTTGGCAGCTGACGTGGTAGGATCTTGTGATAAGGAAATGAGCAATTGAGTATCGTCAGCGTAGGATACTAAATCAACACCGTATGATTTCACCACATCTGCCAAAGGAGCCATATATAAGTTGAACAAGGTGGGGCTCAGGGCAGAGCCCTGAGGCACCCCCTGTTCTAAGGCTATGCTGTCTGAGAAATAGGTTCCCCTCTGTACCTGAAAACTACGGTCAGTAAGGAACGCCCTCAGCCAGCCCAATGCCGACTTGGTGACCCCGGCTTTGTTTAGGCACTGTAGCAAGATGGAATGTGCTACAGTGTCAAACGCGGCACTGAGGTCCAGCATAATGAGTGCCATAGTATGACCCGCATCTGCACCTACTCGTAGGGTTTCAGTCGCTCTCAGGAGGGCAGTCTCTGTGGAGTAACCTGACCGAAAGCCAGACTGAGAGTTATGAAAAAGATTGTAGTTTTCCAGATGGGCCACTAGCTGTTTATTGGCTATTTTCTCCGATGGTCGGTCCAGGAGAGTCCACTGGTGTGGCAGTAGTTGAAGTTTCCGCTGACGGAGGAGACGTGCTCGACTGTGTGTCCTCCTGTGTGATTGGGAGAGCCGGGGGTGCAATGAGGTCTACAATGGTATCGGAGAATGGGGGTCCATGGCCAGGAAGGCCTTCACATGAGGGTGCTGCAGAGGATGGGCTTGGGGTTGGTCCGGATCTGGAAGTAGAGGTGTTCCATGGTCACCGTTGGGTCATTAGAGTGCGTGGTCAGTCGGAGTGTGCTTCTGTAGGTGATGGCAATGTCTCCTCCTGGACGGTCGGGGTGGTCCTTGCGGGTGATTAGGAGCTGTCAGTGATGGCGATGGCGATGTCCGGTCCGGAGCAGATGTTGGGTTGCCGGCAGGCGATGTGGCGTCCAGGGTTGATAACGAGGAGGGTGCTGGTGTCGTTGTGGTGGAGTGTCCAAGAGGAAGGGTCCTTGGTGCAGAGCGCGGTCCAGGGGCAGATGGACGCAGACGGGCTTGCCTATGGCTTACCTTTGGCACGGGAGACGTCCATTACAACCAGGCATTATATCGTAATGCTTGTACAACGCAACTTCAACAACGCAGGTGCCTTTACATTGCATGTCATTCCAGCGCATTGTGAGGTTAGTAATGGAGATTTTTTAATTTCATGGTGGGTGTGGGTTTCTGGGGTCAGAGATTAAATTTGGTGTGTATTATGGGGTCAAATATGAAATTTGGGGGGTGTTTTGGGGTCAAATATGAATTTTAGGGCGTGCTTTGGGGATCAGAGAGGAATTTCAGGGTGTGTTTTAGAGGGTCAAAGATGATTTTTAGGGTTCAGGGTGTGTTTTGGGGTTGCACTCACTGAAGTGGGAATAGTAATTTTTTCATCTCCGCTATCCAGCACTTTCCCTACTGTTGAAATATGTGTAGAATTAGTATGCATTGTAATGGAATGTGATGTAATGGTATGCGTTTTAACATCATATATACCTTTGGCACACTCGTGGTATGCCCAGTGCGCATGGGTGCACAGCGGCCGCTATTGAGAAGTGCTGCGGGGGGACTGGATAGCTGGGAGGTGGAAATCGCGGGAAAGGACACTGGATGGGGGGACGCGGGATGTGTGTGTGAGCAGGTATTGTAAATATTTTAATGAATGAAATCTTCCTCGAGGCCGGGTCCCATGTCTTCATTGGTCCTGCTCTCCTGGGTCTGCTTCCAGGAACAGGAAGTAGGCAGCCAGGCTCCCTCTCCTAAGCCAATCACAACACTGCAATGCGGTGTAGAGATTGTTTTTGAGCACCATGACAAGGCGTTCAGCCAGGGGTGAGCATGTTCTCCATGCAGGCTATAATGCAGCCTGCATTGCGAACAGGTAAGTGCGCATGACTGCTTTGGGCGGCCTGAGCAGGCAGACTAAACAGTCATTGCACACTTAAGTGGGCATACCACTCAGCCCCTGCCCTGCTCCGTGAGTGGAGCAGCCCTACCCACCCTCCTGCCCGCAAAGGAAACAGCATGATTACATCAGAAAGTTATCATCATGTGATGATTTTTCCTCTTGTTGCACTGCTTGAAAGCAGTGGGGTGATGCTCTTCCGTCATTGCGGATGAGCCGCCACTGGGAGTGCGTCACACCAGGTGCTAGGCCTGGGCGACTCGGCCCCCGGGCCTCCTCTGCTACGCTGCCCACCTTCTCCTTACCTGGACATTGACATTGTGGCGCAATCAGCTGCACTCTCTCCAAATCTGTGACTCAGCCACCAGGAGCCTCAGCCAGGTGGGATTTCACAATCCTGGGTACAGCAGTCACCGCCAAGTCTTCTGGGAAACCTCCAGATGCAGGTGATGCAGCAGAGCCCCCTTAGGCGTGAAGTTGCCGCGCTCCCGCCACACAAGTTCGGCGCAGCTCGGGGGCATCACCCTCCATAGCGTCGGGCCAGCGCAACTTCATCTGGCCTGTAATGCAGAAAGGCGCCACCCACTGTTGGTAATCCCCTCCGTGCACCCCGGTGTAGTGGTGGATCGCAGTATACGATGCAGACCTCCCTATGTTGGTGCGCAGGAGAGGCTGTACCATTCACAGCTCCAAGGAGCTCAAGCCGGTCTTCTCACACAGGTCAGTAACGTGTCTCCATGCAACCTGCCAGACTTCACCACCAGGTAAGGGCGATAGCCGCGCCTCTATGTCTACTGCCACGGCTCATCAACTCCACAGCACCTCCGCATCTCACTCCAGGCTCCAGAAGCAGGTCCAGCGAGGCATCCAGGCTCCAGACGCAGGTCAAGCAAGGCATCCATGCTTCACACGCATGTCCAACGAAGCATCCAGGCTCCAGACGCAGGACCAGTGAGGCATCCAGGCTCCAGACGCAGGACCAACGAGGCATCCAGGCTCCAGATGCAGGACCAACAAGGCCTCTGGGCCCCGGGGACTGTCTGCGCTTTCAAGGTTTTTGATGCCATTGTGTTGTGAAGAGTGCGCAATGAGAAGTGATGCATCACTGGTGTTGCACCGCGATGCACCTCTTTTCATGGATGTAGCCCTACATTTCCTCTTGACCTGGGACTCTGGCTAGTCATCCTGGATGTTGGGGGGCTTGAGGGGGTTGTTGATCTATTCTGCACTTGGCCCTAGCTGCTCCATTCAGCATTCTATTCTTTTTATGGCTATTTTTCATTGGAGGTCGACTGATAGGCTATTTTTGCCTACAGAGGCAAAAAACTCATGTTGGGATGACTAACGTGTGTTCTTTTGCCACTAATGGGCCTTTCGTTAGTTTTCGACCGCTAACGCCGGAATTCCTATCGCAATCACGCTAATATTACTGGCAGTTTTCACCGCTGATTCCTGAAACTATCGCCATGTAGCGACGTCTTGTAAATACATTGCTAACAAGGCGATAGTTTTCAGCGGTGAGAAAACTGCTGCTAACTAGCGTTAGTGGTAGTGATCGCCAGGTCCTTGTACATATGGCCCTTGGTATTTCCTCTGCCAGCCCCAACATAGGAAAGAAAGTGTTTGTGCCCTCGAACCCTCAAGTAGCTGATCACACAAGCAGTGGGAAGGCCAACAGATAATGCTTTTGGGATTTATTGGCTTTGTTAATGGTTGTTAGCCAAGTCGTACAGCACCCACAATACTGTGTAGCATGGCTAAAGAAAGTAAAAATAAGCTTTACAAAAAAGCTGCTAGACTCAGTGGTACTATCATTTTGTTAGAGCATGTAAAATTAGGATTTTTTTTTATTAGAGCGCTGTAGGGGCATGAATGGCCGGTATGTGGGGAAAGCAATACTATAGGGTGGAGGGAAGGAACATGACAGGTTGGAGGGGAAGCAACGCAAGGGATGGGGAGGAAGCCAAACTGCAGAGTTGAGGGGGCGTAGGAGGTAGTGAGGAGGAGAAGCAAAGGGCAAGAGAAAGAAGATGTGTGGGGGGGAAGCAACTTGGAGTGGGACTGTGAATGAAAAGTAACAAACAAGCAAACAATGTAGAACGGCCCGGGGAGAAGCACACGGGGAGAATGCAACAGGCGAGAAAGGAGGGTGGGGGAGAAGCAACAGGTTAGTGCAATTTAGGGTAGAGGAACTACGCGAGCGAGATTGATAACACATGCACTGTCATGGAGTGCTTACACAAAATGAAAAAAAGTAGTTCCTGAAAGAGAGTGTAAGTACCAGGAAATCGCGGAGCATTGCCAGTAAGAGGCATTGCTCCGCGAGAAAGACAAACAGAAGACTGACAGAAAAGTCATCAAATAAGAAGCAGGAAAATGAGAGTAAACCCACATTGTGCCGTCTAGTAGGATCGACCAAAAAGTTTCATTTATTTCAGTGAAGAAAATGCAGTTTTAAAATCTGACATGTTTCTCTGCAGCAGGCCATAATTAGCAATAAGCAAGGTATTAATGTTACCCCATTCTAAAGTGTGTGGGAGGGCAGGGAGGGATCGGTCAAAATGAGCACTTTGCTGCATCTGGCCTCGAGGACTCAAGTGTTGCTCATCCCAGTAAAAACCAGAGCCCCCAGGCCTGTGGCAAATGAAGTGTTATTGTGTTTGTAAGTGCACTGGGACATGGTCAGCTGACTCACCCCTGAATCGGGCTCCATGGCCATATTAACTGCCTGAACCGAGAAAATGCCCAAAAATGTCCAGTACTCAAGCCACATCACACAGGCAAAGTCCCCTTTTCAAGGCTCTGAGAGATCCAATGTCATTTACAGAGGCCTGTAAAATTATTGGGTTTAAAGGCAGCATTAATGGTCTGCCGGAGTTTAAGAAATGACAAGGAACCCTGGCCACTGGCTAGTCGCTTGGTATGAACTATGGTGATGATGACCTGGTATCACCCAAAAGATGGTCTGGACACAATAGCGTAGCCCTAAGTGGGATCGCCTCCGTGTCCTCCAGATGCAGCCATGAAGGAAATCTCAAGGAAGGAAAGACGGGAGAAAGCGTCTGCTGCGATTGTAATAAGAGAAGAATGCATGAACGGGCTGCCTGCTGGGGTAGAACAAGAGATTACGGTCTTAGACAGACTGGAAGAGGCAGTCCAAAGTCTGCCACCGAGGGAACAAGTAAACAAGGAACGAGAAAGCTGAAGCGACCTGGGTTATATTGCATGGATAAAGTGGCAAAAGCCACATGGATTTAGCAGATCTTGATGATAAAGAATGCAGCTTCAGAAAAATAATCAGTCTACTCTGATGGCTGCAACAGAAAACATAAAAAACAAGAAGGGCTTTTATAGAAGCCAGATGTGTGCAAATGCAGATGTCCAGTGCTTGTTCAAAAGGGGCTCTCACCACAAGTCCGGGGTTTTCATTCCTTTGATAGCTGAAAAGTAGGCTATACTACTCTATACGGATTGGCAGGCATTGCAGTGCACATTACAAATCATTTGGGGCCAGATGTAGGTAATCCAGATTTACAGATTCTAAAATACCGAATTTTACCGATTCGGTATTTTAGAATCGGTAAATGGGATGTAGGTATCCATTCGGTATTTTTTACCGAATCGGTAAGATTCGGTAAATACCGATTCGGTATTTCCCATTCATCCCTATAGGCCTCCAGGCCCATAGGAAATAATGGGAATTACCGAATCGGTAAATACCGATTCGGTAAAATGGGGAACACATTCAAGGGTGGCAGGGTGTCACATTGACACCCTATTGCACGCCTGAATAGTGCATGGGTGCACATGTGGCACACATACATGCCCTAAGGGCATGTATATCTGCCACATGGCACTGTTAAAAAAGCACAAAATTGCTTTTTTAACGGTTTTTGTTATTTACCGATTCGGTAAAATGGGGAACACATTCAACTTGTAGTTGGTGGTAAATAACGAATCATTACAAGTGAAAAGCACTCACTTGAGATGCTTCCTACATTAAGGATTTGGTAATTTACCGAATCGGTATTTAAGAATTCGGTAATTTACCGATTCCTTATATTACCGATTCGGTAAATTACTGAATCCTTAAATTAGGCCCCTACATCTCAAATGCCTAATACCAGTCGGTAACGGCCGAAGGCCCAGATGTAGGTAAATCTGATTTACCGACTCTAGAATACCAAATTTTACCGATTCGGTATTCTAGATTCGGTAAAGCAGATGTAGGTAAAAATTCGGTAATTTTTACCGAATCTGTATGATTCGGTAATTACCGAATCGGTATTTACCGATTCGGTAATTGCCATTGATTCCTATGGGCCCGTAGGCCCATAGGAATCAATGTCAATTACCGAATCGGTAAATACCGATTCGGTAAAATTACCGATTTTGCAAGGGTGACAGGGTGTCACTTTGACACCCTGTTGCACCCCTGATTTTGACTTGTGTGCCATGTGACACATAAATAACGAATACCTGTGTACATGCACATCTGTGCATGTACACCTGTGCCATGTGGCACACATACATGCCCTAAGGGCATGTATGTGTGTCACATGGCACAGGTGTACATGCACAGATGTGCATGTACACAGGTATTCGTTATTTACCATGCAATAGAATTACATGGTATATAACGAATCGGTAAGAGCCTGTGGCAGTGTTTTCTGTGCCACCTACAAATTGATTTACCGATTCGGTAAATTTACAGAATCGGTATTTTACCGAATCGGTAACTTTACCAACTCAGTAAATATACCGATTCTGTACATTTAAAGGCCCCTACATCTCCATTTGTAAATACCGGTCGGTAACGGCCGAAATCGGCCGTTACCGACCGGTATTTGCCGACCTACATCTGGCCCGAAATTCGGTAATTTCGGCCGTTACCGACCGGTATTAGGCTTCCTACATCTGGCCCTTGGTCTCTTGCTCAAATAATTAATGCTGCATCCGAGTAACTACAAGGGGGATTAATTGAAGCATTCCTAGCACCACTTTTATCTTAAGTTGATCAGGGTGTGTCATCATTTTGAAACTCAGTGCTACTCATTCTATTAAACTTAAAATAGTGAAAGGCTGAGCCGTCCCATTTAAGTAAGCTGAGTAGCTGTCACCTTGTGCCCCATCTTCACGATGGACTATGTTATCCAGTATAACCATGGAATGATGAGCAGGCACCATCACAGAGTGGTTTCTAATAAACTAGCACATTGAACTGATGACACCAATGACCCAGCAAGGGGTCATGTTGGGCTCTTAATCGCCGAAAGACAGAACTGCTCACCACTAGCCATCAAATCAATTGAGCTCGGGCCTCACAGAGTTATGAATGTCTCTCTGATGGGTTGAGAGATGTGTGAATGTTTTGACAAAAAGTAAAAATACCTGGAGGAACAGAAGCATTATAGAAGAGAATAAATACATTATTATTCTTAATGATAATAATAATAATAACTCCTTAGCCGCTGAGGCTTTTCCTGCCGCATACTGAGCCCTTTTTAGGTCGAGCCTATGCCACCCCGTAGGGATGGTGGGCGAGATTTATAGTAAGGCTTCCGAAAAGTCTCCCCAAACTACGGATTAGGTACAGTTCATGTGAGGCAGGCGCGTGCACATCGCCAGCCACATCCCACACCATGCCTCGGCATCAGACTTCAAAGGAAGCCGCCCCCCCCCACCACGCAATGTCGAGAGCTTGTTCTCTTTCAGGGTCCTTCACTCCCTCTTTCTTTCTTTCTCATTTCCTGTGCCTACAGTCTACTCATATGAACATCAAGCGAGTCAGTTGCTAGCTGCTAAACCCCTCCTGTCAGCAGCTTTTAATCATATTAAGAAGGCATTAGAGCGTGTTTCGGTGCACATCGGATTCCGCTCCCCCAGCTGCACGGGCACCCCTCCCCCCAGCTGCACGGGCAACCCTCACCCTCAACCTCCTCCCCCACCCCCTCAATGCATTCTCTTCTGTACACGACGGCGTCGCATTTAAAACCCGGGCATTTAAATGAACGAGCTTCATGTTTTAAGTCTCTTCGGGAGTGTCTCGTCACAAAGCCAATAATATCTTTCTGCGTACTTGGGAAAACAATGCGAAACCGACTGTTCTCGCTTCCGTAGCTCCGCCTGAAAGAGGTCGCTCTGCGGCAACCCGAAAGTCTGAGGCAATCTATTAAGAACCTCGCATATTACCAATCCGAGAATAAACTGAGAAGCACATTCTTTTTTTTTTTTTTTTTTTTTTAAACCTTTATTGTGCAGAAATTGCTCACAAATACGGGCCTACAACCCATCGGGCCGGCCACCACAATTATAGAAACACATTGGTCAGGACAGAAGCTCCAGCAGGGTACCACAGTAATCCAAACGGGAATCAAAGGCGAAACGCCACAGAGCAACCACCACGAGCAGGATGAGAGAAGGTTGATTTTATAATAGAAGAAGGGGTATAGCAGAATAATGGCAATCATTAAGGTCCAGAGGGCCGTGGCGGGCCGCGAGCAAGCAGTAATACAGAACACAGGAAAATTCAAAAAGAACAGTTACATTTTAGCAAAGGCAGAACGTGAGACCCACATTAGTAAGCAATTGCAACCGCTGCCCAGCGCCCACCCACCACTACGAGAACACACAATGATACACAGAACGGAAAATGGGCTTGCAAAACAAAGAGCCCTCCGCTACAACAACCCAGGGGAGGGAAGAAAAAAAATAAAAAGGGTGGGGGAAAAAGGGAAAGGACATCGGGAAAAAAGGGGGGAAGAAAGAACGCGGCATCACAGCATGCGCCCCATGGCTAACAAAGCACTCAGAAATAGACCGGCACAGGGAACCAGTGGTAACAGGAGTAATAGATGCGTAGTAAACCGTGACGGCAGGGAGACCAGAAGGCCCAAGCTAGCAAAAAACACCCCAGGGGGCCCACATGCAGACACCGCGTCCCGAAAAAAGGGATACATAAGAGCCATAGAACCAAAAAAGGAAAAAAAGGGGGAAAAAACAAAATGACAGACCCCCCCCCACCCCGCACACCCCACCCTGCACCCCTGCAGAAGGCTATGGCCTACCCCCCAGCAGCGTGCCTGTCGCCCTAACCAGAAACCCGAAATATAGAAGAGTTAAAAGTAAAGAAAGAACCACAAAGACAAAAAGAAGAAGGGGAAATAGGGAAACAACGACGGGAGAGGAGCCACATAATCAAAACCATCAGCTCCCACCCCCCCGTCCGAACATACACGGGAAGATAATAATTACAAGGATAAGCTCCAGGAACATGAAGGAGAATCGAACATAGTCATACAGTCACAAACGGATCATCCGACCATACCGCAAAATAATAGTCCACCGAGGCAAGTTCATCTCAACCCTGTCCTCGTCTATCCAAAGCCGTAGGCATCCAACGCACCAGGAACCAGATCATGAGGAACCAGAGGCGAATAGCAGGGAGTCCAATCGTCAATCCACACAAGTCACATCGATTTCGACCCGGATGAACAGGAAAAAACGGCAACCACCGCAGGTAGTGCAGGCACAGTTCCGCCGACAACAGGAGGAAAGCCGTCTCGGCGGAGCAACCACAGGATCTTCGTTCGGCCATGTGAGGCAGAAAAGGAATGGGAGATCCAACGAGACCGGTCCGGACGGGACCCGGCCGGCGGACCCCCAGCACAGGGGAAATCACATGATGATTGAGAGCAGCGGGTATCCGTACACCCAAACAAGCGGCAGCCGCCGGGTCCACGACCTCCAGGAAAGTCCCAGCAGCACACAGCTGCGATGAAGCCGCACACACCGGGGGGGGCCCAGCAGGCCCAGCAAAATGATCATCATCCAGTCCAGCGATAGGTGCGGTCATGGAGGCACTCCAGGAGCGCAAGGCGGCGAGAATGTCGCCAAGCGTAGGCTCACCTTTACGGTATTCAGCAAACGTGCCATGCGGCGGACCAGCGTCGCCAGTCTCGGCCAGGCTGAGAGACAGGGAGCCGGCCGCCATCTTGAAAGCCCGGCGGGGCCGCGGCAATCTCCAACCCCCGTCCGGCCACAAGCGGGGTCACACAGGATACAGCCGACCACAAGCAGAGGCACCCCCAGGGCAGGAAGGCGGGCCACCAGGATAAGGAGGGTCGCCGGCTCCCCCACGCCACCGGCTCCGTTCTCCGAGTCCGGGCGGAGGGACTCAAGATGGCCGGACAGGAGAACAAAGGGGAGACGAGCCACATACACGGTCAACCCCCGTCCATGGAAGGCAGCGCCTCAACACCAGGCCGCAGGATCGCCGGTCCAGGCTCGGAGAGCCGTCACCGGTCTAATTTGCACATCGGCCTCTCCGACCGAGCCCACACCGTCACCAAGGGTCGGCTACAGTGCTCCGCCCCGCCCGGGCGCCGCCGAGGAGTTTCAGGCCCGCCCGCTCCGGAGGCCCCGAAGCGAACAAGGGCGCAGCTCAGGATCCGCGGCACCTAGGAACAGACGGATCAGACGGTAAGTGCCAGCGAAATGTCTTAGTTCCATAGTCTACCAAAGAATACTTCCCGGGGCAGGATAAGACACAGGATAGACGTTCCAGGCAGGAAAGCGAACGGAGCCGAGCTAAAACGCGGCCATCGCGGACGCGAGCTTGGCTCCTCCACATTCTTATTTTGGGCTAATCCTCTTAAAGATTGCACTAAGTAATGAAAGGGTTGGGAGAGAGAGGATTTGTTTTTTAACCCTGACCGCGAGTACACTGCTTAAGTAAATGCCACCTCCCCCTACCCCCACCCTATTGCTTGCAGAGCAATAAAATCAGGATTCAACGGGCCCCTCCGGCGTCTGGGCCCCGGCGCCTCAGTCAACTCAGAAATATATACTGAATCCAGGATCTTTCAGTTTGCCAGATTTTTTTTCACCTTCAGAATCCAAACCTTACAGTAATGTATGATTTCCTTGCAAAGGTCGCTAAAGAAAGCTGGTATTCTTCAATCACGGGCACTCCGAAAAATATATTCAAAAGGCATTCATTCAGCAAAGACAGTGCAATTTAGAGTAGGTCTGCCCTTCAACATAGTTCAGTGGAAGCACTAAGTTAGCCTTTAAATGCATGGCTACAGGTCGAGTTCTATTGAAGGAGTTATGAGAGAAAGGTTTGTGAATTGTACGAGCTTTGGTTATATTGTGTCTTCTTGTGTTGAATCACATCGCACACCATTTGGGAGCCTGTGCGCCTCGGCATCAGACTTCAAAGGGATCCGCTCCCCCATCAGACTTCAAAGGAATGCGCTCCCCCGCCCCCGCCTCAGCAATGCCGAGAGCTAGCTCTATTAACAAACACTACAAAACCTTCAGCTGTCCACCCCACCAGGGTCCCCAGCAAACTACAATTCCGTGCCCTCCGCTTTACCGCTGCCGTGCCTCTTATCGAACTGCAATGCCAAGCCTCACACTTCTACCCTCGTCAGGCCCCCTATCAAACTACAACTCTGTGCTCCTCTGCTCTATCCTTGCTATGCCCCCATCAAACTACACCTCCGTACACTGTAGTTTACTCCGCTATGCCCCCCATCACACTACACCTCCATACCCTGTAGTTTACTCCGCTATGCCCCCCATCAAACTACACCTCCGTACCCTGTAGTTTACTCCGTCATGCTCCCCATTAAACTACAGCTCCGTGCCGTGTGCTCTATCCCCTGTCAACTCTCCCATCAAACTGCAATGCTAAGCCTCATAGTTCTACTCTTGTTTTTTGCGTTCTGGATTGGATTCTGTGCTTTGTTGTGGCCCTTGTTATTGGAATCAGAAGATGGAATAACAGCCGTGCCGACATTTCAATAAAAGTCCCGTCTGACAATCCTCCCTCCGTTTGGGCCGCACAGACAGTGCAATTGTTTATACACGTACCCGTTTTCATGGCCTTTCTATTTGAGTGACCGTGAAATGGGCCGAGCACCGTGACATTAGGACATGCCCGCAAAATACAATGAAATTAACCTGTTCTGCTTGAGGCCTGGCCCCGCATCGCCTTTGCGGGCTGTCCAGGAAGTTACTGGCGCTTCCTGTGTTCACTTTCTGGGGGTGTCATTCAGCACGCGTCATTGGCTATTACTGTTGGTCACTTCCGTTTGATTTTTACTTAAAGATCTTTGTCTCTTTTCCAGTGTATGTTGAGTAAATCTTACGTACACGTGCCTTGCTGTGAAAGAAGAATAGCTGGTGGAGATTTTGAAGTGTTTAATATATAGATAGATGCAAACGTAATTTTTGGCTGTAGAATGTCGGTTTAGATGTAGGAACCCAGTGCTAACAGTTTCCGTCATTCCTTGCGGTGTACTTTAAAGTATGCGTCACACAGACATCGTTCGGAGAAAATGATGCATTCTTAGGTTATACTGAGGCCTGTGCGAACAATTTCCGGCTTTTTGTGTACATTAGGGCATGCGATGGACTATTAAAGTATATGTGGCACAGGGCAGCGTTCGGAAAAAATGATGGCTTCACGGGTTTTACTCAACAGCCCTGAGACGGTGTGGCTTTACGGCCAGGTCTGCCGACTTTTGTGAAAATGCGGAATCGGATTTGAGTACCGGCGCCAGCTTCACATCCTTTTATTCTGTGCACATTACTTAATTTCACCATGCCAAAAAACCCAAAAATCTATTCTGACCCTGTGCACTGTAACTGGTCAAACACAAGGAGATGATGGACAGAGCGCTGTCCTTCCTGGAGGGGCAGTTACTTTTCCGTCTTGCCTTCTGCTTTTGTGGGGAGTTCTCGTGATTAAAGCGGGCTCGGCCACACTGCACACCGCTCACCGCTCCCCGCACACTCATCATCCTGACACGGCACACATGGCAGGCTGCACCCGGCCTCGCCGCTTCCATCGGCGCCATCAACTTTTAATGGCCAGGCTGGGGCGGCGGAGCCCATTAAAACCCCTCTTCCTCAATGCTGCATTAACAGACTAATTCACAACTTTCCAGCCCTGGGTCTGTGTGTGAACCGCACTGTCAAATATGCCTGCAAACGGCTGGTGCCAGCAAGCTTGTACGGGGAGGAACATGACATTCAGCGGAGGCGAGTTTAAGAAAGTGATTTTTGCCTCAGTTAACACCCAATCATATAGCTGGGTGAGTGAACTTTCACTGCATATATCTCTGTCTTTCTCTCTCTGCCTGTGTTTCTGGTGTGTATGCTTGTAGAAAGTGATAAGGAGTTGCATGATCGTACACTTCTGCCTTTCATCCTTCTCCGCCTTTCATCCTTCTCATGCCGGTCAATAGGTTAATGCACATACGGGAGAGAGTTAAGCATGCGCTCTGACGCTCAGGGGCTGGAACATTGGGGGCTGCCTGAAACTGAATTCCTTCAGCAGCTGGTAATGTATATCAGTGGGTTAACAAAAAACAACAATTTAAACAAGGGTCTTAGGGGAAGGATTATTAAAGACCTAGTAGTATCTAACCCCCACTTACAATATATCACAACAAAATAGATACTACTGGTCTATCAGTGCAATATCATATGAGCAGAAAAAAGTCTATGGTGAATCTGTATGTGTCATAAGGACCATGAAATGAATCCCATCAGCCAACCCAATGGCAGAGCTTCATCATCTGGGACGTATGTAGAAAGATGGTCTACACTCAGGCAACCCACCTCAAGTAATCGTGTGTTGCCTGGGTCATCAACCGCCAGTGACAAATCATACCATATAATATGTAATATGTGGTGAGCTTATAATTTTGCAGTGAAAATGTGAGAAAAAGAAGAAAAATGTGATATTAAAATTGACTACCAGGATATTAAAGATAGATTTATTAAAGAGATATCATGGTGTCAAGGGTTAAAAGCAAGTGTAAACAGTTTGAAAAAATAACTGTTATCTGATGGAAAATAGGGTCTACATGTTTCAGCCCAGGTGGGAGATGATAGCCAACTGGCTTTCGTCAGGACCACAAGTACACTACTGGAAAAAACTCTAATTAAAAAATAAGTATATATAGTGCTGAATACAATACATCCTACCATTCATGGATATCCAATGTGAAAGGTGTATGTTCTCAATAAAGGATTCTTTCCTGAAATGATACACAAAACAGATAGATTTGATGCAATAAACCACAGACTCATAATATGCTTTTTGTCATATGTACAAATGATTGACCTATTCATTAAACTGTTATACTGCACTTGATCAAATATTAAATTATAACTCACCCAAACTCTTGTGGGAGTATGCCTCACCTCGCCTGGCAACTGCTCAGGTGATGAGGCCCCGCTCTAAGTAAGGAAAAAGGAAGGGGAGAGGGGATACTGTTACATTGACCCTCCACCTATTTCCAAACTAAAAAAAAAATGGTACAAAATAGTGCTTGCAGGAGGCTTTACAACATGGTCTCATGAAGCGCGACACTTTCAATAACAGCCTTATTGATAAGACTGAAAGTTCGGTCTGTCTATGCCTAATGTCTGGTTGCTCTGAAGAGGCTATCCAATTCTACCCGCAGTTTGCACAACAAATGTAACTAATGCCTATATGGCATAAGGACTGTTTGAAGATATTGGCAAAATGCTGTGAAGAAAGGAGCCTCTCCAAATACAGTTTAAAATACTAAAGAGGTAGTTGTTCAATTGCCCAAAAGCACTATGGCAATAGTAAACAACGAAGCATGGAGGATGCCGCAATACAAAATCTTTCTTCTGTTGATGGCGGTAGCGCGGCGTCTCACCTCTCCGTCGGTACCCCAGGCGAATCCTAAGCCGAAGGGGAGGTACCGGCGGGAGGGAGGAACCACACCATCAGATAACAGTTAATTTTTCAAACTGTTTACACTTGCTTTTAACCCTTGACACTATGATATCTCTTTAATAAATCTATCTTTAATATCCTGGTAGTCAATTTTAATATCACATTTTTCTTCTTTTTCTCAAATTTTTCACTGCAAAATTATAAGCTTACCACATATTACATATTATTTGGTATGATTTGTCGCTGGCGGTTGATGACCCAGGCAACACATGATTACTTGAGGTGGGTTGCCTGAGTGTAGACTATCTTTCTACATACGTCCCAGATGATGAAGCTCTGCCATTGGGTGGGCTGATGGGATTCATTTCATGGTCCTTATGACACATACAGATTCACCATAGACTTTTTTCTGCTCATATGATATTGCACTGATAGACCAGTAGTATCTCTTTTGGTGTGATATCAGTGGGTTAATGCACATACTGCAGAGCTCAGCTTGCAACCTTAAAGGAAGGGACTGTCTCAGCCTTTCATCCTTCCTTAGTGCCTCTAAGCTTGACAAATACCTGTGCCTGATAATCATCGACGCAGTACAGCTTCTCCTCTGCACTAGTAACTTAAGGAATGTTATCGCCCTCACTCTATCTATCACCATCACTCTATCTATCTATCTATCTATCTATCTATCTATCTATCTATCTATCTATCTATCTATCTATCTATCTATCTATCTATCTATCGCCCTCATTCTATCTATCGCCCTCACTCTATCTATCTATCTATTGCCCTCACTCTATCTAACTATCTATCGCCCTCACTCTATCGCATCACCACAGCATCACTCAGCACCGCCACAGCATCACTCAGCACCGCCACAGCATCACTCAGCACCGCCACAGCATCACTCAGCACTGCCACAGCATCACTCAGCACCGCGCCGCCACAGCATCACTGAACGCAACAGCATCACTCAGGGGCACCACAGCATCACTGAACGACACAGCATCCCTCAGGGGCACCACAGCATCACTGAATGCCACAGCATCACTCAGGGGCCCCACAGCATCACTGAACGCCACAGCATCACTCAGGGGCGCCACAGCATCACTGAATGCCACAGCATCACTCAGGGGCACCACAGCATCACTCCGGGGCACCACAGCATCACTCAGGGGCACCACAGTATCACTGAACGCCACAGCATCACTCAGGGGCACAACAGCATCACTGAATGCCACAGCATCACTCAGGGGCACCATAGCATCACTGAACGCGACAGCATCACTCAGAGGTACCACAGCATCACACAGGGGCAACACAGCATCACTCAGGAGCATCACAGCATCACTGAATGCCACAGCATCACTCAGGGGCACCACAGCATCACTGAACATACAGCATCACTCGTCGCCACCACAACATCACTCAGCGCCACCACAGCATCAATCTGTGCAACCATTCAACAACAACTGGTTCAAATATTTTCTCTCTCAATGTTTTAACCTTTATTACAAATGTCACCAAAAATATGTTAATATTTCACTTCTGTGCTTGGATTTTCGTCACAATAAAATACACTGAACATAATCTTCACAAAAGTTATTTACAAAAGTGTAAGCTATTGCCATTATAAATAACAATAACTTTTATTTGAGTATTCATTATTAAAAAAAATTAAAAGCCATTGTTATTTGTAATATCAATATATCAAAGTCATGTAAATACAACACATATTGCATTACAAATGCTATAGGTGTCATATTTGTGAAAGTTATAACTATTGGCATTGTAAATGACAAAGCTATTAATTTCACTATTTTCAAAACCAACACATAAATAAAAAATTTGTCATTTACAATACCAATAGCTTAAACTTTTCTAATGCGGGACCTATTGCATTGCAAATGCTTGTTTTTAATGTTTGGGGTTACTTTGCGATAAGCCTTCATAATATCCACCGTCTCCGACGCTCAGCACACCATCACCAAGCACCACAGCTCCTCCCACCGCAACTGGAACAAGATAACCTAGACACAGTGAACACAGGCCACCAGCACCACCAAACCCGATACTTCATCAAACCTCAAACAGGCCATCCACAACTTCTCCACATGGATCACCAAATGTACTGGCCCTGACCCTCCTCAACCTCTCTGCTGCATTCGACAGTCTCCCACAACACCCTCATAAACAGACTATACAACATCGTCATACAGCAAAAAACCCTCAAGTGGATCGCCCCTTTCCTTACAGGACATACACAATGCATCTGGCTGCCTCCCTTCACCTCCGAACCCAAGGATGTCATATGCATCCTACCCCAAGGATCATCCCTCAACTCTACCCTGTTCAACACCTACATGACCCCTCTCGCAGGCATTGTCAGATCCCACGGCCTCAACATAATCTCCTACGTAGACTACACTCAACTAATCCTCTCGCTCACCGGGGACCCGTCCTACGCCAAAACCAACTTCTGTGACACCATGACAAACGTAGCTTACTGGATGATAGACAACTGCCTCAAATGCATCTTCAACAAGACAGAAGTACTGATCTTTGGGAACATCACTTCCGTTTGGGACCACAGCTTGTGGCCAGCAGAACTTGGACCTACACCCACACCAACAGACCAGACTTGCAACCTAGGCATCATCCTCGACAGCGAACTGACCATGAAACAACATCAATTTAGTTGCCGCCTCCTGCTTCCACGTCCTTGGCATGCTCCACACAATCTTCAGATGGCTCCCAGTCAGCACCAGAAAGACTGTCACCCAAACCCTCCTCACCAGTCGCCTTGACTATGGCAATGCTCTCTACTCCGGCATCTTAACCCAGCTCCTCTGAAGACCCCAGACCATACAAAACACTGCAGCCAGACTCATCCTTGATCTCCCCAAATGGACCCACATGGCCCCCACCTCAGAACCCTCCACTGGATACACATCCAGAAGGGAAGTCAGTTCAAGATCCTCACGCATACCTACACAGCTCTTCACGATCTAGGACCATCCAACATCAACCATTGACTGAATGTTCACCTACCCGTAAGACACCTGCGCTCCTCCTCACTCACCCGCGCGCACATACCATGCTTCCGTCGCAGTGGGGGTCAATCCTTCTTCTACATCACTGACAAGATCTTAAACGACCTGCCCCTTCACCTCCGAACATCACCATCCCTAGCGTACTTCAAAGAGAAACTCAAGACCTGGCTATTCTGCGGAGCCATGGCACCCTCAGTGCCCAGATAACCCTAGGGGTGACAAAGCTGTGCTTTACAAACTCTGATTGATACTGAAGGTACTCGGGTTCTACTGGAAGAAACTGAGAAAATATCCAAAATATAGCCACTTTTTGTGTGTTTTCAAATGGCAAAATATTTATTTGGAAGCACGTTTGGAAAGGCATCAACATAAGATTTGCTGCTATCTTCCCAGCTTTCAAGAACATGAACAGCTGTTTTTTTAACCACCGTTTTTGCATTATGTTAAATGGTAGTCTGCATTTTCTATTTTTTGTGGTTTCAAATTACTTCCAGTTTGAGGTGGAAGAATGTGTGAAATCCATAGGCGAACTCCAAAAGCTATGTATTTTTGAAAACTAAACAAAATTCAGAATTCAGCGATGGGTCCTTTGTGTTCATCGCTAATGGTTTTCCCAAAGAAACTAATCATTGAAAAGAAAAATAATGTAAAAAAATGGGGGGGGAGGGGGAGTTCAGAACGCTTTCAACTCATATTTTTTGCTTAAATGGCAGGTGTACATAAGCAAAATACCATTAGGTCCCCCAAGACTCTTCTGGTCACAGGTTTATATAGTGTTTGTTGGTTGTCTAAAACATGTGATACCCATAGGCAACAACTGAGCTGCAGATTATAAAGATTTTCATTGTGTACTGACCATGAGGCAATTCACATAGTAACATTTAAAGAATAAAAAATGAGTATGAAGGAAATCTATGCTTTGTAAATGTCCCTTGGCGCTGAGCTTATGAATAGTATTTATGAGTAGAACTCTCATACTACCCATACGGATGTCTGTCATTACATCGCATGCCAATACCACCATTGCCATTACAATGCGGGTATTACTACGCGATGTAATGACAACAACATGCCATTACATTGAATACTTTTACCACGATTATGCTTTTACCATGCATGCCATTACAACGCAAAGATATGCGTGGTAAAGCTATAGTTGTGGCAAAAGTGTGCAAGGTAAGTGACTCTACTCTACCCTACACACTAATATAGTACCCCTACACAACCCTCCCCGCCCCAGTCCTCTCCCTACAATAACACTACACTACCCTACACGACCCCCCGACACTAGCCTAAAACACTACACTACACGCACACACTACAACACTACCCTAAACCCTTAAGCACTATACTTCTCAAACAATACACTACCCTAAACCCTAAAACACTGCACTACACAAACTCTACATTAACCTAAACCCTAAAACACTACAACACTACCCTAAACCCTAAAACACTACACTACACAAACACTACAACACTACCCTAAACCCTAAAACACTACACTACACAAACACTACTACACTACCCTAAACCCTAAAACACGACACAAACACTACTACACTACCCTAAACCCTAAAACACTGCAATACTACACTAAACCCTAAAACACTACACTACCCTAAATCCTAAAACACTACACTACACAAACACTACAACACAAACCTAAACCCTAAAACACTACACTACACAAACACTACTACACTACCTTAAACCCTAAAACACTACACTACACAAACTCTACAACACTACCCTACACAAATACTACACTACCCTAAACCCTAAAACATTACACTACACAAACACTACTACACTACTCTAAACCCTAAAACACTACACTACACAAACACAACAACACTACCCTAAACCGAAAACACTACACTACACAAACACTACTACACTACCGTAAACCCAAAAACACTACACTACACAAACACTACGCTTTAAAAAGAAAATCCTTCTGGTGGATAGATTTGCTTTAACAGTGTAGCTGACAAACTGTTCACACCAGACCCATTAGCCTGGTTGACATGAATGGTCTGTCATAGTAATAATAAGGACAGAAATAGTTCCAATAACAATTCTATTAACCCAGTTACTAATATTAAGTAATAATGTGTTTACCTATATAACACTTTTTTCAGTGGTACTTTAAAAGAACATTTTATTTGCCCAATTTGACCTAGTGCTCATCACTGACTCGGGAGCAATGAAAAGCTGTTTAATCATGTTGGTATCAGAATCTATAGTCCTGCAGGTCACACTCAACAGTGGGTGACTGTGCCTGTCTCACCAAGCTTTCACAAAACATATATGCAACATTTTGCGCTAAGGTCTACCATATGTGTCATTAGGAATTTTAGAGTGCTTAACATGTTGAATCACATTCCTATTTAGGCGATGATACCTATTGCACAGCTGACAAGTTAAAACGTACAGGATATGGTTGTTATTTCATTCCTAGTGCCTTCAACTCACATTGGATAGGCTAATCATCCCTCAGTTATATTTGTGTCACTAGTGCCCTTCTGAACACTGTGTACTAATTTATCTAGGAAAGACAACTACACAGTACTTTGATTATGGGTCAACTATTGCTGTTAAAGAACTGGAGGACTGAAGTGAATCTGTTGAACTGTGGCTGCAAGAGATGAGGAAGTATGCTGGCCTGGAAAATATTTCTTACAAGAACAAGAGTCAGACACAGAACCTTGATGATATCTGGAGTGTATTGTTTAGTAGATATTGTCCAGACACAGTTGGGGGGCATGCTTACCTTTAGGAACCAGTCACGTACAATGCAAGTTCCTGAAGCTCCTGAATTTGCATGTCTTCAGCAGCAAAAGAGGTTGAGAGAAGAGTACAGACTGTGGGTGTCATTTGGACAGAAGACTCATGTCTCAGAGAGACATGCTATGGTGAAAAAATGAGTAAAGGCAAGAAGGACAACATATGCCATGGGAATCACATGAATTACATGAGGTCTGCAAATGGTGGAGGTCACCATGAATACCTAGATTATAAGTTCCTTCTGGTCAATACAGTCTGTGCCAGGCAATCATGATGCACAATTGCTGCAGCTAGGAACTCCTGTTAGAATTCTTATAACTGCCTGTTCTGAGAAGATGAGCGGCTGATATAATTGGAGTCAGATAAGTGTTCTCACGCCATTCAGATAAAGGATATATACTTACACTTTGCTGCTTTCACAAGGATCCTTCATTAGGATTACAAACTCATTCTTTCTGTTGGTTATTTCCATAAAGATTTAGGTTGGGTTTGGTTTTATAAGAGAAGTCAGTGGAATCATATTTGCACAGACGTGTTTCTTTTGTTAAAAAATAGTATGGCATGAACATATTGATAGTAGCAAGTATATGAATACCATTGGTCTAAATGAAGGAAAAGATAGTTTCCTGTAACTGTAGTTTTCTTCCAGGGGTATCCTCATCAAAGTCAAAAGCAATATATGGTCCTGCCCACCGGTGGAACCCCAGAGCACTTACAATACATTTATGTACACGTCTATATCAATCTTAAAAAGTATTTACACTCACAACAATTGCAGCCTATGTACAGGCTAAGAAGTCCAAATTTTATTTTCATAAAAAAACCATAGAGTAATAGTGAGCATATCAAACCTTTCACAAACTTTCTTTTGAGAGGAAAAGAAAAGAAGGGCAGAATTGTCCAATTGGGTGCAAGCAATACATTCAACTAATGCAAGTGGTACTGTGCCTTTAAGAACCTCACAGTGCCCTCAGTTTCTCATCTTGCCCCACAGGTGACAGGTCAGTTAATTTTTGTGGCTCCTCGAAACAGGATCCTGGGCACTGAGCTCTGCCTTTTTTGGCAAATATCCAGAGAAAACATTTATAACAACTTGTTTACAGGTTTTTACTCAACGTCCTTTTAGAACCAGAGTAACTTAGGGGCTCATTAGGATGGTGGACGGACTGGAGTCCGTCCTCCTTCCCTGTGTAGACTGGGTCCGTCCGCCATACATGCGGCGGTCTCACACCACAAATCAGGATGCGTCTGCCATCTGTTTAACATTGTGGCGGGTGCTGCTGAAAGCAGCACCTGCCACGAAGTGCAAATGGCATGTTGCGCATTTCACAGCACTGCTTGGCAGGCACCACACAGTGCCTGCCAGGTAGTGCTGTGAAATGTAGGGGGGTATCATGTGTACCCCCCCAAGTGCACCCTCACCACCCCCTACGCAACGGACCCCCAATACAAATCTCCACATGCCTTTCCATGGTTGCCCGGCCCTGCGGTGGCGGTCCTTCCGCCATCCTAATCGACCCCTTAATACTTTTTATTTTTTTACTACACGTACTGGTTTTTCTGTCAGAATGCCTTTACTTTTTGTGAAATGCTCATCCTGTAGGAAGAAGATGGCTCAAACAGGTCCACACAGGGTCTGTTTCTTTTGCCTTAGAGAAGATCACCATCCTAATTTATGCAGATATTGTAAAAAAAAGGAGAAGACTGCTGGTTCCTCAAGAAGCCATGGAGAAAGTTTACCACAAGAGCGCTTTCTTTCCACTCCAAAGACTCCCCTAGAGACAGATCCAAGGAGAGAAGGCATTAAGGGGAGAGATATCAATCCTTATCAGCGTCGAGGAGTAGGATGTCGAGGACCATGGTGTTGAGGAACCTGTTTACCTGTTCGGTACTCCTTAGGAGTCCACATCGATGCACCATTCAACATCACACAGTCCCTCAATGTCAGGGCAAGAGTCAATGTCAAGAACCCTCAGTTGATGGCAAGACCACTACCGTCAACGCAGAGTCCTCCTCCATCGGCATCACCACGGTCGAGGCTTTCACCATCACATCAAAGACACCGCCGTCAATGACCATCCAACTCCCGTTGATGTCGAGACTTACTCCATCGACGTCAAGGACACCACCAAGATCGACATCAAAACAGCCACAGTCGATGTCAAAGAGACCAAGGGACAATATTGGAACCTGGGTAAAAGTAATAGTTGATGAGGACTGTTGTAGTTCCTGTCCGGGAAGGCAGAAGGGTTGCTCATGACTTTAATGAGGATACCCCTGGCAGAGAAGTAGCATTATAGGTAAGTAACTTTTCCATCTCTTCCAGGGGATCCTCATCAATAATCATAAACACTGAACAGAATAGCAAGCCCATCCCTCAGAGAGCCGAAAAGAAATAGAAACAATCTCAATAATTACCCCACAAAATTCCTCAAAGATGCCTGCCCTACTTGAGTATCTACTCTGAAGTGTGAACCTAGACAATAAAGCCTAGTAAAAGTATGGATAGACCTCCAGGTCGCAGCTTTGCAAATATCTGCAATGGGGACATTATTAATAAGGGCTATAGTAGTCGCTTTGCCTCGAGTAGAATGAGCTTTTGGCCTACCAGGTAAAGGTTTCTTCGCTAACTGATATGCAAAAATGATATGAAGCACTATCAAACCAGATCCCGATTGTTTTGTAGAAGGCAATCTTGTCCTGAATGGTCCATAATTTATGAAAAGCCTATCTTATTTTCTTATGTCTCTAGTTTTATCCAAATAGTATTTCAACACCCTTAATACATCAAGGGAGTGGAAAGGTTTATCTGCTTGAGGTGAAGGGTTTGGAAAAAAAAGTGGGCATATTCATTTTTTGATTAATGTGAAAATCAGAGATTAATTTAGGGAATAAACGAGGATGAGTTCTCCCTACAACTCTGCTTTTCTGGAAAACTGTATATGGTTCATTTGCACGCAGGGCTTGGATTTCGCTTACTCTGCACACTGAAGTAATTGTAACTAAGAAAGCTGTTATCAATGTAAGATATTGAAAAGAAGCATTGTGAATAGGTTCTAAAGGAGGCCCCATTAATTTAGATAAAACAATGTTTAGGTCCCATGGGGGAGAGGGAGTTTTAACTGGAGGAAAAACCTTCTTCATACCCTCTAAAAAATACTTAACACAGGAGTTTAAAAAAATGAGGTTTGTGAGGGGATTTTCTGTAGGCGGTTATGGCCTTAAGGTGTACCTTCTTAGAGGATTTCTGTACATGAGACTTTGTTAGATGAAGCAGGTACGGTAATAACGCCTCAACATGACAATTAAATGGATCAGAAGTGTTCTGGATACACCAAATACAAATTCTTCTACTTCAAGGCATAGGATTTTCTTGCGGAAGGGCGCTAGGACTCTCTTAAAATGTCCACACATTCTTGTGGTAGCTTTAGATTGCCATATTGAAAGACTTGCAGGAGCCAAGTGCTCAATCGCAAAACAATGGAACATTGGGATGGAGAATCTGACCTCCAAGTTTGTAAAGAAGATCCTGCCTACACGGCAACCTCTTGTGTGGGTGCTCGGAAAGGCGAAGAAGGTCCGTGAACCACCATTGACGGGGTAATTCCGGCGCTATTAATATCATTCTGGTTTTGGATTTGTACAGCTTGCTCAAGACTGCTAGAATAGGAGGAATCAGTGGAAAAGTGTGGAGAAATGCCCTTGACCCGTATAGGGAGTCGATATTTTTGCATTCTATGGGGCATATTACCAACAAGTAGCGATAATTATCGCTAAATAGGCTTAGCGACGATTTTTTCATCGCTGCCTATCGCTGGATATGTTAGCGGAGAAAACATGCTATTAGCAACGTTTTTCTCCATTGTGCTAAAATATCCAGCGATAGTGGCGAAATGCGTGAATATCGCTGAGAATACAGCGAAATTCACGAATTAGCGACAAAATGCTCTTAGCCATGTTATCCACCTCCCAATGGATAACATGGCTAAGAACTGGTCTGAGCAGGCGTTGGTTTTTGGCAGTAGCGGGAATATTTCCATTGCTACGCCTGCCTTGCTAATAGGCGATAGCGACGTTAGCGACTGCTTTCAGTCGCTAACAGGTTGGGTACGCCCACTTTGCATGTCATTAGCGATAAATATTGCTAACATGCAAACGGGCCCCAAACCGCTCGTTATCGCCTAAAAGCTGTCGCTAACATCAGTTAGCGACAGCTTGCTAATAGAGCGATAGAATTATCGCCGCTTAGCAGCCGAAAACGGACGCTAAACCGGCGATAATATGCCCCCAAATTTTTTCATCAGTATTTTCTACTTCAATATTTTTTACATCAATATTCTGCCAGTGAACAGTGAGGATAGCACCCATCTTTTGGACAGGATGTACTACTGATTTGTTTATGTTAACATGAAGACCTAGTCATGAGAACGTGCCCAGAAATATCTGGAAATGCTTCTGATTTGTTGATGAGGATGGACTCTTTATTAACCAATCATCTAGGAATAGACAAATATCTTTGGCTTTCATAAATGTGCTGCTACAACAATCATACATTCATTTATTATATTTTTTTTAAATCTTTTTTTATTTTAATAAAATAAAAAAATAAAAACAATTAATCATTCTAAATCAGACGTGCTTCACTTTAACAGCACTGCTGATATTTTCCCTCTTGCCATGCAGGAACATTATAATGTAGCCAAGCCGATAAGTTATCTTGGTATTTTTGTGACCACTAGATTGGAAGATTAATATCTATTACATTTTATTTCCACTTTAAACAAAACAAAAAATGTGCTTAAAGAATGGGAAAATCTCCCCATTTCAATTATGGGGCATGTCGCCCTTATTAAAATGAATATCCTCCCGCTATTTTTATTTCCTTTCTCCAATTAAATGATTAAAATTTGAAAACCTTTTTTGATTCCGTCCAATCTGAATTTCGACGTTTTATTTGGTCTGCACAAAATCCAAGAATAAAGTTACAGATTCCTCAATTAGACGTAGTGGACGGGGGCTTAGCTTTACCAGATGTACGGCTATATTATTACACCTCAATCCTTAACTGGCTTAATTACAACAACACAGAGGAGCTGCTCAATGCCAATTTCTTACTTTCAACTATGCTTAAGGAATCAGAGATCGACCTTGCGCCCTTTTTACGTTTACCCTAATTTCCCCAAAAAACACGCTATAAGACCCCAGGGGTGATTACTCTGCTTTTCCAGAAAATATGGGGAATTTATGATATTCCGTGGCTCCACCCCCCGATGACATTAAAGGAATGTATTCCTTTGGGGCTACACTGGTCACGTCAAAATTGTGATCAGTGTGCACAATTGAGGTTTTTTACTCTTCATGATTTTTATAGAAACAAAGGATTTCTTTCCTGGCAACAGGTACGAAATAGTAAGACCAATATAAGCAGTTACCTGATATTTAGCTACGCACAGGTTAAGCAGTTCTGCGCAGGCCAAACTTTCAAAAAAGATTGTCCAGGAGCTCCTCTAGGGAAGGCACATTTTATATCTAACATTAAAGGTATAAGCAACTGGTTTAAATTACTCGAATCAGTGAAGATTAAACAGGTGATCTTGGATCACCTGGAGAAGATCAACTTGACTAGTAGTTGCACTTTTACCCTGCAACTATGGCAGAACTATAATAAGATAAGCCATAAAACAGTCAGGGCTGCTAATCTGAGAAGGATGGCATGGTTTAGCAAATGGATGATTATTACACTCCAGATTGGCTCCATTAAATGTTCCACTCTGTTGATCCAAGGTGCTTTAGATGTGGGCTGGTAGTGGGGGACTGGCTCCATGCCGGGTTTACATGCTGCCACCTAAGAAATTTTAGGCAGGACATTTTCTCTGAAATTAATAAGAAACTGTAAACTATTCTTTTTCCCAGCCCTCTTACCACCCTTTTTGGCAGAGTAGAGATGAGTGAAGACTTGACTGCAGGTCAACTTCAATTTATCTTTATTGCAACTTTAATTGCCAGATCACTTATCTTAGCAAACTGGAAGTCTAAGGTGGTCCCGACATTCTCTCAATGGATTTAAAAAATGCAGAGAGTCTTTTATTGAGAATCTATTTATGCTAAAGGGGTAGGTTCCTTTACCAAACTGGAAAGAATCTGGCGGTTTTGGAATTGAATTGTTTTTCTATCTAATATTTTATTAAGTACTATTCTATTATTTATTTTATTTTATTTTATTTTATTTATATACGAAGTTTTGTATAGTGCTAGCCTGACCGGAGAGTATCAGAGCGCTTCACAACAGTAACAGAGCAGAACAAACTAGAGCAGAACATAATACAATAAAGCGAGCAAAATAGAGCAGTACATATTGCAATAAAGTGAGACAATCCGGATGAGAGTCATAGTAAAGAAGATGTTGAAGAGTTCCGTTACAAGGACTTGTTAGCCCACAACCGAGAGAGGTTCAGTGTAGTTTTCAGCACTCTGACCGTTCCTATCTAATCGCTAGGGCTCGATCGAGGAAAAGGATTTTGAGCTGACTTTTGAATTTAGCAAAGGAGGGAATAGTTCTGATGTGGAGGTGGACAGAGTTCCATATTTTGGGCGCATTTCCGGCGAAGGATCTGGCCGCCGTTTTTTGTTTTCGTGGTTTTAGCGGGATGAGAAGTAAGGTATTAGAGCTTCTGAAGTTCCTGTTCTGACCTGCTTTTTTGAGTTTGGACGCCAGATATTCGGGTTTGCCTGTGTGGAGGGCTTTGTGGGTGAGGCGGGCCGTTCTGAAGTTCGCCAGCATTTCTATTGGTAGCCAATTGAGTTCTTTGAGTGCAAGAGAGATGTGGTCAAATTTCTTTATTTCAGTGACCAATCTGGCAGCCACATTGAGAGTTGTTTTCAGAGGAGCATGGTGTGTTTTTGCTATTCCCAAGAGGACTGCGTTTCCATAGTCCAGTCTTGACAGCACCAATGCTTGAGTGGCTTGTTTGAGATCTTTGGGTGGAATGAAAGGTTTTATTTTGTTTAGTAGCTTCAGGTTAAGGAAGGCTCTCTTAGCCGAAATCTTAATGTGTTTGGTCATGTCCAGTTTTGAGCCTAGCATGATGCCTAATGATTTAACAGAGTCAGCCAGGGTGAGGTTCCCGTTGAGCACATCGATCTCTTTTAGCCACTCGACCATTGTGGGTTCTATTCTTTGTTCGAGATGAGGAGTAATTCGATTTTGTCCGTGTTCAGTTTTAAGTGGTTGCTTGACAGCCAACGTTGCACTTCCCTTAGTGTTTCATTGAGTCTTTGGATGTCTTTAGCAGAGGAGATTTCCAAGTAGATTTGACTATCATCAGCATAAAGGTGAAAGGGGATGTTAGCTTTTCTGAGCAGGGTGGCGAGGGGTTCCATGTAAATGTTGAAGACGAGAGGGGAGAGCGCTGATCCTTGGGGGACTCCCCTCATGACTGGCTGAAGGTCGGTCTCGAAGCTTCTGATTTTGATCTCAGGGAGCGGTTGTGTAGGAATGAGGAGAACCATTTGAGGACCACCTTATCTAGACCAGCCCTTTCTTCGAGAGCTTTGAGGAGAAGTTTGTGGTCAACTGTGTCGAATGCTGCCGATAGGTCTAGGAGAATGAGGAGGCACATTGGCCTGAGTCCAGAGATTTGTGTATATCATCAATTATGTTGAGGATTGCGGTTTCTGTGCTGCACCCTTTCCTGAATCCCGACTGATGGGAGTCGAGGAGGTTGGTATTGTCCAGGTGTTGAGTTAGTTGTTGGAGTACACATCTTTCTAGGATTTTGGAGAGAAGAGGAAGGTTGGAGACGGGTCTGAAGTTGTTTAGGTCCAGGCCTGGTTTTTTCAGCAGCGGGGTGACTTGTCCCACTTTCAGACAATCTGGAACGATTCCGGTTTTTAGGGAGCTGTTTATAATCCTACACCAGAGTGGAGCTAGGGAGAGTTTACATTTTTTGGTGAGTTGAGCAGGGAGAGGGTCTAGGGTGTGAGATGAAGGTTTAGAGGTGGAGATAAGTTTGGCTAACACTTTTTCTGGAATGGGCTAGAAGAGTGACCAGGATTTAGTGTTGGCAGTGGGAGCGCAACTAATCACCCCAACTGGGATGCTATTGGGAGGGGGGGAGCAGTTGGTGACCAGAGTGCGCTCGATCTTGGAGATCTTGTCATTGAAGAAGATGGCGAAGTTGTCGCACCGTTCTTTGGAAGTCTGCCCCAAGGACGTATCTGGTTTGGAGGTTTGTTGTCTGATGATCTTGAAGAGCTCCTTGGGTCTGTTTTTGGCGCAGTCCAGTGCAGAGCGGAAATATACAGATTTTTTGTTCTTGATATGGCTGTTGTATTTCTTCCTGAAAGTTCTGAGTTGATCGCGGTGGAAGTTAGTGGGCATGCCCTCCAGCGTCTTTCTGAGGCTCTTAGTTGTCTCCTTTCTTCATTGATGTCAGAGTTGAACCAAGATCGGGACGGAATGGCTTGGTTTTTTCTAAGTTTCTGGGGTGCTATTTGATCCAGCAGGGTTGCCATTTTCATGTTATATAGCGAGGTGAGATCATTTGTGGAGAGATCATTGCCGCTGGGTAGGAGCAACTTTAACTTTTCTTCCATGACGTCCAGGGGGATCTGGGTGAGATTTCTGGACCATTTGGGGGGTCTTGAACAGGAGGCAGGGATAGAACTCTTTTGTTGATGTGGAATAAGATCATGTGGTGATCCGACCAGTCCACTGGAAGAATGTAGTCAATCGTGATTGCGTCTCGATGGGCAATGATGGCATCCAAGGTCGCTACTTTGTTGTGAGTTTCTTCCGAGCAGTGTTGGGAAAGGTTATTGTCACAGAGGAGATTATTGAGAGATTGAATGAGTGTGTTGTTGGCTTCGTTCCAGCGTAGGTTTAAATCACCCAAGATTAGGTAGTTAGTGTCTTTGAGAGCACAGTGGGAAATCAAGTCAGATAAGTGTTTCCCAAATGTGGAGGTGTTACCTGGTGGGTGATAGAGAAGGTGACCAACTAATGGGTTGTTATCCTTAGTTTTGATGTTGACAGTGAGACATTCTTTTTAAGGTAGGTTCAAAATTTTGCTTTATTCGGTTAAAAAACATTTTTTAAACCATCAAAGCACATACAGTATTTCATCATAGATTGTCAGAATTTGTATCACAATTAACACAACTGTTTACAATATAAAAAGTGCTTTACAATTAACAAGTGGGCTGGGTATGCTCAGACGTGAGTCCCATGCCCTCCACACCACTGGAGTCAAGCTATCCAGGCTGATGAAGGCTGATAGCCAGAAACCGGTCCTTGGATGCTTGATTCCGGTCTGGGAAAGAAATGGCTTGGTAGTTCGGACTGGACTGTTCCCATGAGGCACAGGGTCAGAGCTGATTTGCATATAGCCAGTGTCTAACCCAGGGTGGTGTGGAGTGCAAAAAAACGATGGATTTAGGCCCAGATCCTTGTACTGGGATGAATGTATGACATTGTTCTACATTCTGTCCATCAACTGTGTTTTTTGCAATTACAATTAACGAAGACATATACAATATAAAACGTTTGTTACTCAAATCAATAAAAATTCCGAAATTCATCTAGTAAGCATCACTGGTAAACACTTTCTACTGTACTGCAGACTGATACAAAAAAGGGGCAAAGAAAGATGGTTATGGTAGCAGTATTTTCTTACGACATCTCACAGCCCCTATAATATAACTTGCCACCCCAAAGCAAACCACGGCGGACCCAAGCAGTGAGACATTCAAAGGAGCTATACTTGCAGGAGTCCATTACAGTGATGTCTATGTCATCCTTATGGATGATGGCTACACTTCCACCTCGTGGGTGTTTTCTATCTTTGTTGATGATGGAGAAACCTGGGGCACCAGCATATTAAAACAGGGAGGGGAGATCTCGTTCAGCCATGTCTCCGTGATGAACGCAATATCTAAATCCTGAGAGAGGATGGCTTCTGCTAATTCCGTTGCGTGCTTGGGGGCTGATCTACAATTAATGAGCATGCAGTTTGTGGATAATTTCTTATTGCTTGGATACTCTCCGGATGGGGCCCTCGGTATTGAGGAGAGGGAGGGCGGAGGTCTTGTGATTTTAGCAGGGGGAGGTCTCTTCTGTAGCCTGTGAACACTTGAATACTGGAATTCGGGGAAGCTGAGAGAGGAGAGTCATAGGTGGAGGCTAGATCCAATGCTTCTTCAGCGGACATTGCTGCTTTAGTTCTGGAAGGTCTTTGTGACTGGATCTCAGCATCCTTACTAGGAGGATTCTTTACCCCAGATTGCGGGGGCTTTGATTCTTATAAGAGACTAAGGGCCAGATGTAGGTGTCAAAATACCGGTTGGAATCGTCCGAAAATACCAATTTTCGGCCGTTTCCGACCGGTATTTTGACATTGGTATGTAGGGGCACTGAAAACATACAGATTCAGTAATTTTACCGAATCGGTAATTTTACCAAATCGGTAAAATTACCGATCGGTAAAATTACCGAATCTGTATTTTCCTATGTAGGTAGCACTTCTAACAGTGCTACAGGGCCTTTAGAATTCGTTATTTACCATGTAATACAATTGCATGGTAAATAACGAATTCTTGTGTACATGCACATCCGTGCATGTACACCTGTGCCATGTGGCACACAGACATGCCCTAAGGGCATGTATGTGTGCCACATGGCGCACAAGCCAGCTACAGGGGTGCAACAGGGTGTCAAAGTGACACCCTGTCCCCCTTGTAAATTCGGTATTTTTACCGATTCGGTAATTACCGAATCGGTAACTGCCATTAAATCCTATGGGCCTCAAGGCCCATAGGAATCAATGGCAAATACCGATTCTGTAATTTCAGAATCGGTAAATACCGAATCATACCGATTCGGTATTTGTTACCAAATTTCTACCTACATTTGAATTACCGATTCATGAATACCGAATCGGTAAAATTCAGTATTTATTAATCGGTAATTCACATTTACCTACATCTAGGCCTAAAATCGGATCTCAGCGTCGACCCTGGTGGGTCTCTGCAGCCTGTTCTCGAGGGCGGATGAGGGCCTGAGATGCGGGTTTAGGAGGATAGAGTCAGTCTGAGAAGAGGGCCTGGGTTGTGACTGCTGGGGCTTTCGAGCCTTGCCTAGGTTGGTTAGGATTTCATCAAGGACCCTGAATATTATTTCTAGCTGACTTTCTAATAGGGTCAGCCGGAGCGCCATATTCTCTGGGTCTGGGGCCGTGCAGTTTTGGGTAGGGGCATCTCTCGGGGTGGGGAGCAGGGTCAAGTTGTGAGGCCTAATGGTAAGTCGTCGTCCCAGCTGTCTCTGTTAGCGACATTCGGTGGGGGGTCTGAACGTGGGCTCTGCCTCAATGATTCTGCGGGAGTAGTAGAGGGGTCAGTAGACCAAGCCCGTGGGATGGTCGTGTGATGATGAAGAAGATGAGTTTGAGGGGGTGGTGAGGCCTGATCTACTGCGGAAGATTGAAGGTCATGATTCGTGTGGGCGGAAGGGGGGGACGAGCTTCTACGGGGCGGCTGAAGGATCTCATCAGGGGAGTGGTAATATGTATTTGCTTTGCCTGATGAGGCATGTTGACCAGAGAAGGGGGTTGGGGAGGAGCAGGTAGAAGAGTGTGAAGCAGGGCAGAACGAAGAGCAGGGAAGAGGGAGTCGAACGCTTCTAGGTTCTCGTTGTTAGCCTGTATCAAAACTGTGCCATTTGAATAAATGTTCACTGATGTGTTCCCGTTTCTAGTAGCCTGGTTGGGGAGAGAGGTCGTCAGTTTGCAGCTATGTGAGGTGGTCGTCGTTTTGGATATGTGAAGTTGCATTCTTAATGTGGTGTTCCAGTTCTCAGGTCTATCCGTGTGGAAAATGAGATCCATCTTTACCTGCCCTTTGGAGGTGTAGTGGTAAGCGTCCACAAATAGCGTTTCTGGGTGCTGTCTGATTACATTACGTTTGAAGTCTTTTTCGCTTTTGTGGAGAGGCTAGGGGGAAGCTAATAGCGAAGGCATTCACGCTGTGCGGTTTCATATGGATCGTCATGAATGGGTCGACCGAGGTTGGAGTGCCCGGTGACATTGTTTCGTACTAAATAGACGGGGGTTGTCGAGCTGCTGTTAGAGAGGCGAGGCTCCCTTGGTCTGGGAGTGACGACTATGGGCAACTGAACACGACTAGTGTTTGGCAGGCACGCAAGGGACCTCTCTGCTATATGAGCCATGGAACTCCCTTGGGCGAGAGGCCATTGCGTAGCGATGGGAGAAAGAGGAGGCTGTGGGAACTAGTTGTTGCAAAAAGAGTCGGTGGAGTTCCGGTTACCCTGGTCTGGGGTGATATGGCGGTAGACCTTATAAGTAAGTGAGCCTATCGGTTAGGCTGAGAGAGTAGTTTCTGCTTAATGGAGGAGGAAGTGATGGTCAGTGGGATCTATTTGTCCCGATTTGAGGTGGTCGGAGGGCCGAGTCGACACGAGTGGGAGAGATAAAGGTTTTGGGGCATAGATTCGACAGAAATATTAGCGTGATTGCTGCTGAGAGGAGAAGAGAGAGCGACTTGAAACAGGTCTGGTACCTTAGAGTGGACAAGGAGTCACCAGCCTGGTTGGAGCAGGAGTAGGGTAGTCTTTAGCGTCCTGAGTCTGACCTTAAACTGCGTGGGGATCCTAACAGAGAGTTAAATCTCTATTTTGCCGAGATGGAATAGTGTCGGCCATCTTAAAGTCAGGCATCCACTCCGTGCCAGGCCGGAGCGTGATCAGGCTCCTTTTTGGGCTTTCTTTTGGGCAGGTCTGAGGGGGGAGGGATCCTTCATCCATTTGAGTGACCCTGTGAGGGGGGAACGAAAAGCTTAGTGGATGTTGCAAACCTTCAACCGGTGATGTCCTGGGCGTCGGCCATCTTGGGGCCAGGCATAGACTTTCCATTATGTTTTTCCTTGTGCAATAGTTATTTATGAAATGTTTATGTGATGGTTTTTCTGTCTTAAAATGGATTATGAACTATGAATACCGTATATGCGCAACTGGAGCTATGCAGGTTGCTTCTTTGTATTTCGTATTTTTGTACTGTATAACATTTTATACTTGTGCTACAATAAAAAAAGAATTTTTTAAATAAAAAATGTCCTGGGAGCCAACTTTAGCCCGTATGGAAGAACTGTGAACTGAAGAGGTTTAGAACCTATCACGAATCATAGAACTTTTTGATGTTTCTGTATGATCGATATGTGGAAACAGACATCTTGTAATCTTTAGCCTACGCCTGTCTCCCTGTTGTAGCTGGGGGTATATTTGGTGTAATGCCAGCATCCCAAACTTTTCTTTTTTAAATAAATTTGTTTAGAGTTCTCAAGTGTAGTTTGGGTCCCTTCTTACAAATCAAAAAGTACCAGGAGTAAGCTCCCAATCGTTTTTGTTAGTATGGAACCTACTGCATTTCTCAGCATTAGGGTGTTAACTTCTTTCTGCAACAGATCTATCTAATAGTTTGATCATTTAATTGGTGATATTGAAGGAGGAGGGATCTCAAACGTAGAGAATATCCATTCTGTACAGTATTCAAGACCCATTTGAATTTGGTTATTTGGTGCAACCCTTGCATATAATTGCTTATACTTCCCCCTACTGAAGTGGGCGAGAAAGAAGAAGAAGGAGGAAATCATTGTTTTGTTGGAGGTTTTCCTGTGGAAGCTGTTTGTTGTTGGTGGAGGCCTCCTTTCCCTCTAGAAGTTTTCCTTTGGTGGGACAGTTACCTTGGTTGCTGCTGAGGTGGGTGCAACCAATGAAGGGTTTGAACCCTATAAGGGAAGTAACAACTGTCATAAGGCCTGTATCGACTGCTACACTTCTTCCTCTATTCCAGGCCAACTGCTTTTAAAATTTCCTTTTTCAGAATTAATTCTTGACATTTCGTCATCCGCATTTGTGAGCCCAAAAATGTTGAGCCTGAGAACGGTAAATTAGCAATCCTCTGTTGCGCTTCAGGTTTTAGGCCATTCTCAGTCAAGAATTACGTCTTGTGGAGATGCCATGGCAGTACCCATACACTGCCAAATTGGAAAAATCTGCCGCTATGACAATGATTTAATTTGAGACTAGCATTCCTTCATAAAGAATCTCTTGGAAGGCTTGTCTATCTTCCTTTGGGAGTTTGTCAGTGTATTTTTGTGAAGTGTCCTACACGGATCAATCATATCTTCCCAAGAGAGTTGTTGCACTTCCCGCCTTCATAATTGTTGCAGACAATCCACACATTTTTCTGCCCAAGGAGTGAATCCTTTTGCTCTCTTTCTTCGGTGGGGCAGTAGAAGTAAAAGAAACTGTATGTGGTTTTTTTAGCTGCAGCTTCAATCACTGAATCCAGCATAGGCTCTTGCCACCAAAAAAGGAGGCCCTGATACAGTAGTTTGTACTTCTTTAGAAGTCTGTAAGGAACAGACCTAATCAATGCAGGCATCATGAACAGCAGCACGGTAAGGTCTAAAAGACGGCTCTAAAAGACATGGGACAAAAGGCAATAGAGGTCTAGAAGAGGTTCTTTGGAAGAAAAGTCTCAAAGATGACTGAAGTCAAAATAGTCAAGGTGGGAATTGTGCTGTTCAATATCATAGCCCCTCTCACTAATACCTCATTAAAGGTGGAGAGATCATGTGCTGGAGGAGTGTCTGTCAGCATTGGAGAGTAATCTCTTACAGAATATCATGAGGTAGTTGAAGGTGAATATCTCCTGTGGTGAGATTGAGACCTTGCTGATCTTCTACCTGATTGTCTTGAATGAGAAGAGGTAGATCTTGAAGTAGAAGGTCTGATAGCTCTAGTTCCAGATTTAGAGCGAGTTTGATGTCCCCTCCTCAGTGATCTTGGTCTCTTTAGAGGGGACGTCTGTTTGACTAGAGACAGAGCATAAGGACCATTTACTAACAGTATTGGAGATGAGACGGGCCAATGAGACAGCGAGGTAGAACAGACTGTCTCTGGCATGTTCCTTGAGGACGAGTATGTGCAGGAATAATCCAAACCTGGAGTACCACTTCTCTGTTTGCTTAAGATTTGTAACCATCTTGATGATAGGTGGATTGATGGACATCTAGACTTTGATGTCACAGAGGTTGGTCTTGACTGTGACTGATGCCTCAGTAAAGACGTCGACAGAGGAGGATTCAATGTTGATGGAAAATGCCTTGTTGCAGCGGGTGGTGTCTTTGATGTCAAAACACACAAGATGATGGACGGAATGTTGCACAATGGCAAAACCTTCACCCCCAGTCACAGATCTGGGTTTAATCCATCGTTATTTTGCTCACCAAGCCACCCCAGTTCAGACATGGCCATATGCAAATCAGTCTAGACCCTGTGCCTCATGGGAACAGTCCAGACCGAACTGCCAAGCCATATCTTCCCTCGACCAGAATCAAGCATCCTAGGACCGGTTTCTGGCTATAAGTAGTCTTCAGCCAGGATAGCTTGACTCCAGTGGCTTAGTGAGCGCGGGACCCACGTCTGGGCATACCCTTCCCACATAGGGTGAACAGCAAAACACACAAGATGATGGACGGAATGTTGCACAATGGCAAAACATTCACCCCCAGTCACAGATCTGAGTTTAATCCATCGTTATTTTGCTCACCAAGGCACCCCAGTTCAGACATGGCCATATGCAAATCAGTCTTTGATGTCGACAGTGGCAGCTTGGACGTCGACCTTGGTGGTGTCCTTGATGTCAACGGAGGGAGGCTCGACGTCGATGGGAGTTGCTTTGCCATTAATGGCGGTGTCTTTGACGTAGATCTCGGTGATTTCGTCCATGGAGGGGACTTAGCGCTAAAGGTAGAGAACTTGCCGTCGATGGAGGGGTTCTCAACATCTCAACGTCGACACTTGCCTTGGCGTCGATCAACAGTGTAAAGCTGAATGGTGCCTCGAGTTTGATGGAGTACCTGTCAACATCAAACAGGGAGGCAGCTTCCTCAATGTCATGGTCCTCGACATCATACTCCTCAACGTTGATCAAGACAAATATTTCTTCCCTTGATGCCTCTCCAGGGGAGTCCTTAGACTGGGAGGAAAGCACTCTGGTGGTAGGCTGAACTTCACCATGGATTCCTGATGAAACAACAGTCTTCTCTTGTTGTTTTTCTTGCTGTTTCTTGGTAGTCTATGCAGTTTTTTTTTTCTATCTGTCAGTGTTCTTCTGGAGAGTTTTTTTACAGTATCTTCATGAATTAGGATTGTTATATTCTGGAAGGCAGTGGATACTGATGTAGGAGAGTAGGGTCTGCTTCCTATGGTTACCCCCACTTTTTGCTGTGTTTCACTGGTTTTTCGACTTTAGTATGGCTGCGGCCCTGCTAATCAGGCCCACAGCCTGGCTGTTCTCTCTGTAAATTGATACCATATAATTTAGGTACATACCAGATTGGTTACTGGGTCACCCTTGTGAGCCCCTGTATATGGTGCCTTAGGTACCCAGGGCATAGGTGCACCCTAGGCTTACCAGGGGCTGCAGCATGTATTGTGCTACCCCTGGTTAATCTTCCAAACTGACACCACTGGTCTGTACTTACAGTCTGGGTAAGGTAGTGTAATCACGCCTTACTTAGATATAATATATATATATATATATATATATATATATATTATATATATATATATTATATATATATATATATATATATATATATATATATATATATATATATATATATATATATATATATATATATTTGTTTGAAGGGGTCCCCCACAGTCTGTGAAGACACAGGGAACACAGAAGACTCGCACTCCAGGGTCCGTGTTCAATATATATATATAGACACATATTAACCTATAAGTCACTCCTATGGCAGGCCTTGACAACCCTGGAGGCAGAGTGCTTGATTTGTGTGAGAGGGTGCCCTAGCATGAGCTGAGCCCCTCTGCAGCTTTCGGAACCATCTCCTTATAGCTGTTCTATGATATAGCCATACCATACACTCTTAAGTGCATTATAATCCTCGCGGTTAATGCTAACTTTGGTTTGGCTTTATCAAAACATGTTGTGTAAGGTGTCACAAAATGGATGCTGCTGCCACAAACACGAGTCTGCCCTCCTGCTGCTGGATGAAACTCTGGCAGGGGAGCCCTGGTATGCCAGCACCTCCCCAGACAGGCTTAAGTGTATTGGGGCAGGGTGGGTGAATGCGTATCAGACACTGCCTGGGGTACACAAGGAGCTCCATGCATTTCCTAGTTTAAACCGGTTGCTGGGGCACTCAGGCCCAGCCATAGCGCGAAACTGGACAAAGGGGAAGGGGTGTAACCACCCCCTCCCCAGGTCCACCCATAGGAGGGACCTTATTTATTTATTCATTTAAAAGGTTTTATATAGCGCTGCTGGACCCAAGAGTATCAGAGCGCTTTACAAGGTAGGTGAACATATTAGGATACAATATACAATTGACAATGTGCAGAAAATTCACATGAGATAAAACATTGCATTAAATGAGCGAAGGGGGCAAAGAAACAGAGAGATAATTAAGGGGACAATGAATATTGAAATTAAAGAGAGAGAAGGGGGTGTCGGGAAGGGGAGTGAGAATATGAAAAGAGGGAGAGGGGTTGGATAGAGGTGTGAACAAGAGAAGAGAAAGAGTGAGCAGGGTCAGAATCAGTAACATTAGGAACCCCAATATTTGTTGAGGAGAAGTACTTTGAGTCTTTTTTTGAAGAGAGGGTAAGAGGGGTTGTAGCGAAGAACTTTGGGGAGAGAGTTCCAGATCGTAGGAGCATTACCAGAGAAAGCAAGTGATTGGGTCTTTTTACATTTTATTCTAGGAGGGATCAGGACAAGGGAGTTAGTGCTCCTCATGGACCTGGAGCACCCAGCTTTTTGTAGTTTGCTAGAAAGGAAAGAGGGGGTGTTTTGGTGAAGAGCTTTATGCGTGACACAAGCAATCTTGTAGTTGGATCGTCCTTCAACTGGGAGCCAGTTGAGATTTTTGAGGACGGGAGAGATGTGGTCAAATCTTTTACAGTCAGAAATAAGTCTGGCAGCTAGGTTGAGAACAGATTTAATCGGTGCAAGATGGACTTTAGGGGTGCCAGCAAGTCTGGCGTTACCATAGTCAATCCTGGAAAGGACAAGAGATTGGACAATGGTTTTGAAATCATCAGCTGGAATAAAAGGTTTAATTTTTTTGAGGTGGTGAAGGGTGAAAAGAGCATTTTTGGCTGCATTTTTAAAGTGGGGGGTGAGATTAAGATTCTGATCGATGCTGATGCCTAGGGATTTGCAGAATTAGAGGTGGAGAGGGAGCAATTAAGTGCTTTGATATCATTGATCCAGAGTTGAGTGGGAAGGGAATTGTTTTTGGGACTGAAAAGGATGATTTCAGTTTTTTTAGGATTCAGTTTGAGATGATTAAGATGGAACCAGGCTTGGACTTTAATCAGGGTATCATTGAGGTGAAGGATGTCATTGTGGGATTTGATCTTGTAGTATAGTTGAGTATCGTCGGCATAGAGGTGGTAACTGATTTTAGCTGATGAGTGGTTCCATGAAAAAATTGAATAGGGTTGGGGAGAGGATAGACCCTTGAGGGACACCGAGAGAGACAGGTTGAGGTTTAGAGAGGCAATGACTGAGCTTAATTTGTTGTGATCTAGTTTGGAGGAACGAGGAAAACCATTTGAGTACAGTGCCTTCAAAACCAAAGCGATCTTTGAGAGTGTTAAGAAGGGTGGGATGGTGGACAGTATCAAATGCAGCCGAGAGGTTGAGGAGAATTAGTAGTGAGGATTCACCTTTGTCTAAAGAGCGATGAATGTCATCTGTAATATTGAGCATAGCAGTTTCGGTACTGCATCCCTTTCTAAGACCGGATTGGAAAACTTCAAGGAGATTGAAGGAGATGATATGGTTATCTAATTGAGACAGGACACATTTTTCAAGGGCTTTAGAGAGGAAGGGAATGTTAGAGACAGGGCATAGTTTGTTAAGGTCATTAGGGTCAGCAGAGGTGTTTTTAAGAATGGGGGAGATTTAACCTAGCTGAAGTGAGGCAGGAACACAGCCAGTGGAAAGAGAGGAGTTGATGATATCGGTCCATATTGGGGCAATGATGTATTTGAGTTCTTGAACCATATGGGCGGGAAGAGGATCTTTGGAGTGTGAGGATGGTTTGAGTTTAGAAATGATGTTGATGATAGTGGTTTCTGATACTGGACTAAATTCGCTCCATGAAACATTGTTTTTAGCAAGGTGACCCGTAAGGGAGGAGTCAGGTTGGGGGAGAGCAGGGAGGGGTTGAGAGGGATCGAGATGTGGGGGAAAAGAGGACAAAAGTGAATTAGGAATGTTGGGGAGGGTGTGTTGGTTGAGGGGAGGTTAGAGAGAGAGAGGGGGGAAGAGAAGGGTAGTTCGATCTTATTGACTTTATTCGTAAAGAATCTGGCAATTTTTTCGCATCTTTCCACAGAGACTACTAATTTAGGAGGGCCAGAGGAAGTTTGTTTTTTAGCGATGTTAAAGAGATCTCTGGGGCGGTTTTTAGCCTGGTCAAGTTGTGACCGGAGAAAGGAGGCCTTTTCGTTAAAGATATGTTTTTTGTAATGGGTTCTGGTAATTCTCAGGAGAGCCAGGTCATCAGAGGTGGGATGACTCCTCCAAGCACGTTCTGATTGCCTGAGGGCCCGTCTTTCATTATTGAGTTCGGAATTGAACCAGGACTTGGGAGTGATGTTTTTTTTTTTTAGTTTGATTGGGGCAACTCTGATACATAATTCATGGACCTTCAACATTCCATATCGACTGGAAGACGGAAGAAATCTCCCTTGTGGTCAAGGAGTGACCACCCTGTCCAAACAGGCACCAACAGCATATTTGCCGGTCTGCATTTTCGAGGCTGCTGCCGGATCCTGAAGAATCTGTGACACAGAACATGGACGTCCAGACATCTTTGACGCTGACCTGCGCTCCCAGCAAAGCTGAGACCTGTAGCGGACCCGAGATACGTGGGACCAGTACTCCTGGACATCCTGCATTTTTGCTACTGCACCTACTTCCCGAGGTATCCAGAAGTTGTGCATTGGGGTATTTGAAGCCCCTGCCCCGAGCACCGTTTGCACTGAAGCTCAGAGGCCTACACTCCACGAGCATCCCGTGGGCCCGCTTTGTGCATTTCTGCTCGAGGTCCCTTTGCGGTTCCTAGTCTGTTGGCTAGCGAGCCCCCATGAAGGGCCATCTTTGATTTCTTGAGCTTTCCTGGTAGCTCCAGACTTGCTCCCACTCCTCTCCAAAGGAGGAGTTCCTCAGACCTTGCTGGTCAGCACCGAAGTCCATCTCAACATCCTGTGTGGATTGAGTTTGCCAAGGTTTTGTTGGGTCCAATCCGGATTCCGACACCGCAGACAGCTAGATCCTTCGTGGGACAGCTCGACTCCAGCTCCTGATCATCGTCGACGCCTCCTGGTCCTCGTAGCTGAAGAGACAAGCTTCACCTTTTCACCTGAACTCACCCGACATCGGCTGGTATCTTCCGATCGCCATCCTGGTCACTGGCTAGTGACCCAGACTCTGTCTCCTCTGCTTTCAGGTTCTTCACATCTCCGATCCACCCTTGGATCCACCGGACACTTTTCCTCTGGTCGCCTGCAGAATTTCTTCGCAGCTCTCCATTGGAATCGACGACGAACCCCGACACCAAAAGACACCTATGCACCCGGCTTCCCTGGGTGAGGTAACACGAGTACTCCGGTGGGTCTTGACTCTCGAAGTGTCCTAGTCTAAAAGGGTTCCATCGTAGTTCACCTAGAAGTGCCCTTAATCTTTAAAATTGTAACTTGTTTGTTTACCATAGAAAGTCAATGGTGATCCGCGGCTGTGTTTAGACACTGCACGCGTCCCCCGTGGCCCTCCGGCATCCTAACCTTTAGTGATTCTAGGTAGCCCCAGTGATTCTAAAGGCCCTAGGCCTGCTTTCTATCTCTCACGTGGTTCGTATACCACTATTTTGGTATATGGTTTGTGAGGCCCCTAGGGCATAACGTATTCTGTGCAACTTATTGTACTTTTTGTACTTTTACCTCTGACCTCATAAAGAGTCCAGAGGGTTTGTGTTTAGAATAAATACATATATATATTTGATTTATACCTTGTATGGTGTGCTTTCATTTGAACATTCAAGAGATTATAATTGGTAAAACAACTAGCTTAACTCGCCTCTAAGTCTTAGCCTGAAGGCTGCTCTCCACAACTACCACAGTATAGCTTTCTATAAGGTTGACTTTATAACCTACCATCAATAAGGGTCATTTAGACTGGTGCAAGGTGCCCACTAGAATAGTGGACATCATATACCAGGCCAACTTCTCACAACAGACCCTGTGTGTATCTGTTAGAACCATCTTCTTCCCACGGGATGGGCACTTCATAAAAAGGAGAGGCATTGTGACAGAACAATCAGTACGTTTAGTCAGAGTAAAGGTATTAAGTTACTCTAATCCTAAAAGGACGTCGAGTAGAAACCTGAAAACAAGTTGTTATAATTCTTTTCTCTGGATATTTACCAAAAAAGGAAGAGCTCAGTATCTCAGGACCAAGTTTCCAGGAGCCAGAAAAATCACCTGCCATGTCAGCTGTGGGGCATAATAGGATACTGAGGGCACGGTGAGGTTCTTAAAGGCACAATACCAGTTGCATTAGCTGAATGTATTGCTTGCAGCCTATTGGCTAATTCCATCCTTCATTTCCTTTCCTTTTAAAGAAAGCTTGTGAAAGGTTGGATAACTTCACCTTTACTCTATGATGACATATCAATCTACATGTTTTTCTTTTCAAAATGGAAATCAAATGTGGACTTCTTAGCCTGTTGAAAGGTTGCAACTGTTGAGTGTAAATAATTTTTTCAATTAAAGTATATATGCACATAAATGTATTTTATAAGTGCTCCAGGATCCCTGCTCCTAGGTGGGACTATTCAGTGCGTATGGCTATTGATGAGGATCCCCTGGAAGAGAACCATACAATATTGATACATGATTTTCATATAGAGTTCTCAATCTGTTACATTAAATGGAAGCAGAACTACGAAAACATATTAAATAATATTGCAAATATTATCTCTTTAGCAAACAAACACATGTTCATAGTTACTAGATCAACTCTAACAGAGTAGGATAAAGACAGAGCATGTTTCATAACGGAGAGTGGAACATACAGACTTTCAACAGGTATATCAATTAACTGTTTACCACAGAAAACAGAGACCACCTGAAACAAGTATTCAGTATATATTCCGATGGTGTTGGAATACACTCAGTGTGTTAAAATACCCCTCACACACCAAAAGGGCCCTTGGTGTCATGCTTCATCATCGGGGTCTTCCCGCCCCCGCTGCGGGACGGGGCAGTGCTGCGACAAGCGGCTACGCCGGAGCACCTTTTTGTGAGTACTATGTGAGTGATGATGGAGTGAGTGTACGTGGGGTCAGGAGTGATAATAGTGAAGTTAAAAGATACCTGGCCTGGTGTTTAGAAAAAATTATTTAATAGGCACTGGCTGGTATCGTTAAAAGGGGTGAGGCGGAGGGCAAGAGCGGGTTACTAGTCTTGCTCTCCTGTGTGGGTCAACATGTTTCGGGGCGACATGCCCCTTCGTCAGGACCGGGATAAAAGATCCCCCTGTCACTCACTAATGTCCTCCCACAGGTAGAGAGTCGCGGTGTTGGATCAATGTGTATGAATTAACTTAATAGATACACGTGTAAAAAGCTCGCTCAGTACTACTGATGATATAAGCCTGAAAGGATAAGAACACAGGATATTAGAAGGAGCGCGGATCCCAATGCGCTTTCCTAGTGAATACCTGTTTGGAAGGAAAATACAAAAAGTGGGGAAAGAAACACACTTAAGCTATTTACATGGCACGCCAAAGATTTCTTGGGGGGACCAGGTTTTTGCCGAATATGGAAAGAGAAAATATGAGAGAGAAAATCCTGGGCGTATTGACTGGCAAGCCAAGGATTTCTAGCCAGGGCTATGTGGCCACCAAGAATAACAAATAGGAAAAACAAAAAATAGATAGCAATGGGAAAAAAAGAGACACACATATATATACACACAACAATATGGAGCATCAGAAACTTGCAGTGAGATGTCTATCCAACCAGAGATACATACTTTTTGAATGAGGGAATAATGCCCCATGAGCCAAGCTGGGCGAAGGGTACAAAGGGTCCAGCTGTGGGGAGGAATGGAAAAAAAGGCAAAGATAGTAACCCCAGGAACTAGATAAGCTCCTTTTCACTAGATCAATTAAGGTGAAGTATTCCAGGTCAGGGCTGTCGGCTATGCCGTACTTACTCAACCCCCACACCTCAGTGCTTCCTCCTTCGTCAGTGGCTTCCGTGGTAATGGTAAGCCTAGGCGGGGCGGGTCTTTTATAGTATGACTGAGGCTTGTTCATTGAGCCCTGATTGATTAACTCGATACTGCTGAGAGCGTTAGGTCGAGTGGTTAGGGCTAGAGATCAGGGCGGCCATTGTTCAATGTCCGTGGTCTGCTGGGTGGAGGTGGGTTTTTGCAAAATACAGTAGCCTTGCTCTCAGGATTGGTAGTGGAAAGAGGGGTGCCGATCAGGTTGAAAGGGTGCCCCCTAGGTCCGCTCGAGTGCGAGTATTCGCGTCTATGCGGACTGGTGCGCATGCGCGGTGATGTGTGTTCCGCGCATGCGCGTAGGTGTAGCGTTCAGAGATTCTTACCGCGCATGCGCGTGAGAGCGCTGTTTGTACTACACTACTCGCCTGGAACCACGCAGGCGAGCCTCGGAAAACAAGTGAATGTTATTGATACAGTGGAGCCTGGAATTATTATATGTCTTATGCATTCTTATTACAAAGATCAAACAACATATTTACTGGTAAAACTCCACATAAATTCAATGGATTGGAAATTGTGGCTGCCCTTAGTCAATTCAATTTCAATTCAATAAACTTTTATTCGATTATCAAAAATTTACATAATCATAAAAAGTACAGCTTAAAAGGAACCATCATTTTTGTACTGGGGTTTACATTTTAGAGTTTACATCTTATAAAACAATTTTCGATCGAATTCTTGTTACTATTTTTAAAAAAGTCACTATCATTTTGGCTTCATGCGGGTTTGCCGGTGACTGTAGATAGGCAAGCGCCGGATATGTGTTTCTAAGGCCACTTAGTCGCAGAAGGGGAAGGATCCATTTTTTCCTGGCCACACTGTAGTATTTACAGAATAGTGTGACGTGGACCGTTGACTGCTTGGAAAGCCCATCGCAAGGACAACAGTTCATGATCCGTGACCAGTTGTTCTGTTCTGGAAATGAGACCAGGCGAAAGAAGAGATCAAACCGGAGTCTAGTCAATAGAAACTTTTCGTGGTTCGAAAGAAAGAACGTGAGGTAGGGCTGTATCAGCTTCTCCGATTGCAATTTAGAGATTTTTTCATTTAGTGTTTTCACTATCTCTGCTTGATTCCGGAGTTCTCTCAAGTGGCCTAGACACAGTTCTTTCAATTGTTTCTTGGATATATCTTCAATCGAGGATGGATCAGAAAAGTATTGCTCACGTTTAAGATCTTGAAAAAATTTAAAAACGTAATTAAGCCAGGGAATTTTTCTCCAGTGAGTTAGGCTAAGACAGTCTGTGATGAGGGCGCGTGATACTTGGCTTTCTGGGTTGCACCATATGCGATGCCATAAGATGAGAGGTTGACAGCGTATGGTGTCTGTAACGAATTCCATCCCTAGCTCTCGATGAGATGCTAGTATCGGAGAGCTTTGGGGGAGAGCCAGTACGTATTTAATGAAGGCGTTTTCCGTAGCCTGTAGTTGCTTGATGCACCCATGACCCCAGATGCCTGCTCCGTAACTCGCCACGCTGTGGCATTTTGCGTAGTATAAAGTTATAAGTTCTGACGGGGCCGGTTTGCCTAATTTTCTGGAGAAAGCGCAAAGTGCAGATGTTGCGCGACGAAAGTTAAGGTTTCTGGCTTCTATGGCTTTTCGCCAAGTCATTGAATCGTCGACAAGTATGCCCAAATATGGATATACTGACGTTTTTTCCAGCTTAGTGTTGTTTATGTATATGGGTTTTGTGTTCCCTGGTTTGGGTCCTATGGACATTGTAAATGTTTTCTTTGTATTTACTTTTAGTCCCAATGAGTCCATAAACATCACATATTTGTCCAGCTGTCGTTGTAGTTGGTTGGCTGTTCGGGCCAGGATGACCGAGTCGTCGGCGTAGAGTAAAATGGGTATAGGGCGACGAGCTATTTGCGGGAGATCCTGGCTCCCTGCCAACATTGCTTCCTCAATCCCGTTAGTGTATAGGTTGAATAGGAAGGGAGCCAATACACACCCCTGCCTGACTCCTCGCGTAATTTTGAAGGGGCGCGATAAGTCGCCGCCGGTGCCGTAACGCACTCGGCCTTCTGCGTTGGTGTATAGGCCCCTGAGAAAGGCCAGTATCTCTGGATCTACTCCGAGATTCGACATAATTTCCCACAATTTGGCGTGCTGAACACAGTCGAAAGCCGCGCTCAGGTCTACATAGACCAGATAAATCTTCCCTTCTTTTGCGTGGGCATATTTCCCAGCCAAGAGCGTCAGGTTTAGGGCTTGCTCCACCGTACCGAGTCCCTTCTGGAAGCCGTATTGCAGATCCGTGAAGATGTTATTTACCTTGGCCCAAGTTTGTAAGCGGTCCAAAAGTAGTCGGCCTGCAATTTTGCCCGTAGAATCCAGAAGGGAGATCGGCCGGTAGCACGCTGGGTCGTTTCGGTCCCCCTTCTTAAATATTGGCAAAAGAGTGGATGACGACCACGAGGGAAGGAGACCGACTTGAGCGACTGCGGTCATTACCCGGGTTATTATTAATGACCAGTAGTCACTGTTGTGCAAGAACAGGTCCATAGGTACCCCGTCCGGGCCGGGGGCCTTGCCAGTTTTTGATGCTCGAATTGCTTTTCTGACCTCAGTGACTGTAAAGCGTAAGTTGATTGGAAGAAGATGGGTTTCTGCCTCGGCCACGTGCTCTGTTTGGGGTGTGTCGGATGCCGGGCCGAAAATTTTTGTGTAGTGAAGGACCCATTCATTCTCTGACACTGCGACGTCGAGATGGTTTGGATCGGTGTCATTTTCCAAGAAGGGAGATCTAATGGTCTGCCAAAAAGTGGTGCTGTCCTTTTTTAATGCGCTCTCGTGCAATTGGCACCAAAGGTCTCTCTTGATCTGACGCCTACGCTCTTTCCTTGTTTCATTATACAGTTTCCTCCGGGATGAGATTAGTTGGGCGTCTCTTGGCTTCTGCCGAAGAGCTTCTTTTAAAGCTGAAAGGGCTTTTGTGCAGTCCGAGTTAAACCATCTGTTGGTTTGGGATATAGGTTTATTTGCCCTGTATTTAACTAGTTCGTCTCTTATGGCCCCTTGTATGTTGTGGAAGGAGGCGATGATTAGTTCAGGAGAAGCTTCTGCGGACAGACAGTCCCTTTGCCAGGGGAGCGTTTTTTCGAGTATCCTTTGCGTAGTCGTCTCAGGGTCGACTTTGGCCCATTTAATTGCAAAACCATTCCTTTTCTTTAATGTTATTGTTTGCTGATCGAGGGAGCTCGTTCTCGTTATAGGAGGACCTACTTTCTCCATTATGATCTCCACGCTTAAGGGATAGTGGTCGCTGATCGGGGTCGACCCTACTTTATAGTTTGCTAACGTGTTTTTACACGTGTTTGAGGCTAGGATGAAGTCGATAGTAGATGTGCAGCCTCTCCCATGGAAGGTGGGTTGAAATTCCTGTGCCGGGTCCACTAACTCATTTACAAAGTCTAAATCCAAGGTAAATAGAATTTCGTTCAGCTTGTTTCCACTTTGTGAGTGTGCAAAATGAGGGACCGGATTGCCGAATACAGATAGTAGGCCACAGGTTCCGGTTTTATGGTTTGGGCATATTGGCTGGTTAAAGTCTCCTCCCCAAATGAGTTTTATTGTTGCACTTGGATTCGAATTTTGCAGTGTGGATATATGAGCCACCATTTCTTCCAGGTTTATGCAACAGTCCTGGGTACCTGTGTTGTTATAGTAATTAATAAGTATGTAGATATTCCTTGATGCAGTGGTGAGATATGTCATTTGGATAACCTGGAAGGCAGATGTTTCTTTTATTAATTTTACCGTGGCTGCTAGAATGTTAGAGAAGTATATCATTAGACCACCTTTGGGTCTTCCCATTGTGCTTGGCGTTGCTTTGGTGAAAAATGTCTTGTATCCCGGTAGGTGGAGGGGGGATAGACGCCAGGTCTCTTGTAAGCACAAGATTTGATGGCTTCGTGCTATTTCCAGCCACTGAGGACATGTTATTTTGCTGGCTAAGCCTGCAACATTCCAAAAAGCTATACCTACGGCAGTGGCCTCATTAGTTATTGAGATGGCAAAAGTGGTTTTGCCACTGGTTGTGATTTCAGTGGTTGCGGGTTGCTCAGTTAGTGGGCTTGCGCTCGTGGCCGGGATCTCTGAAGGACAGAGGGTTAAGAGATTGCTTTGTTGAGTCATGGAGGACTCTGCTAGCTCGAGCTGTTCAGGTGGAATTTTCTGGTACTTATTTGGGGCTAGGGAATGTGAGACATCAGCTAAGTAATGAGAGGCAGCTGTAGGTTGATTCAGATCGGCCGTGAATGGTCAATCGATCATATCGAGACACTCGTAGCGGTTGTGGGTTGGGAAGCCCTGCCAATCTTCATATACGGGATAAGGTCTATCCTGCCAATATGGAACTTGGGTATCAACATACCTTTCTCTTGGTCGTCCCCTATCTGGGTACTCACAAGGGAAGTCCCGCCGATTCCGCGGTGTTTGACGCCATGGATCCTGATTTCGTCGGGCTTTGGGAAGATGGTGCCATTCCCAAGGAGGGGGGTTGAATTGTTGTTTCATTGGGGGGTAGAACTGAGAAAGGTGGCAGGCGTCTACTCCTCCTTTTTTCTCGAGTTGTGGCCAGGCACATATATGATCAACCGTTGCGGGATCTTTGCAGGTTACTATTATGCAATCACCGCGTATTGATTTTTTGGTTTTGCCTATCCAGGCTACCCTACGTGCTGATATGATCCCTCCTGATAGGTGGGATTCAAGAGGTCTATTTATGCTAAGCCACTGCATGGCCTTGTTTTTGAGTGACCATGCAGTTTCTGGGGTGTCATCTACTAACTCGGGTACTCCTGTTAAGACTATTGTGTAGGGAGTAGCTTCAGGGGGCAGATGGGCAGGGCGTCTAACTACAGGATGTTTTTTCGGGGTGGTTACCAAAGTGATCTTGGGTGTTTTTTGGAGGGGTAAGGAATTCGTGGGCTGAGAGACGGGTTTCTCCTGGGGAATTCTACTAGAATCTGGTTTTTGTGCTGGACATGAGCTTTGTGACTCAGCCTTACTTTTGATATCTATCTGTTGTCCTTTGCTTTGTTGTGGTGAGTTCTGCGGTATTGGTTTCACCTGCTGGGGGTGAGATGTATTTGTGTTTGATTTGGGCGTGATTAACGGTGGATTGGGGTTCATTTGTACTGTATGTATTGTGTTTGTAGGATTAGCTACTTTCTGATTTTGTTTCTGGTTTTGCTTTTTTGATGGGTGTGTGGTGTTTCGCTGTCCCTTTACATCTATCCTAGTGTTTGAGTCTAAGAGAGTAGCTGATATTATCGTTAATTGAGCCTCGAGGTTTCTTATGCTCAACTGGATGGGTTTCAGATATTGGTAAAGTAGGTCTTTGGTGGTAGTTAACACTTGGGTTGTAATACTACAGGTTCTACATTGCTCAGTTTGGTTGTTGATATTGGATATTGCCTTGTGCGGAAGAGTGCAGTCAGGAATATGTAGTATACTATTAGAACATGAGGAGTTTGAGTTGTTTGCAGGTGAGTTTTGTGTTTTTTCACTGCGTGGTAGTCGGGTTTCTGATGTTGCCCTTTCCCGTACGTCGTGCTGGGGTCGGTTGTCGTGAATTAAGATATCTCCTTGCGATTGACAGCCAGCTAGGTCTGGAGTTGCTTCCAAATCTTCTGATGATAATGATGAGGATTCCAACTCGGAATGGGTAACTGACAAGTCAACTTCAGAAGGAACAGTATTGAATTCCGTGGTTAGAGGGAGTACTGGGAGTGAACTGTTTTGAGAGGTCAGATTGATTGGAGAAGCAGCATTCGCTATGGCGCCAAGTGATGAACGCTTGGCATTAGCGATCGTGAGGTCCAATGAAACCCTCTTTTCCATGAGGGCTATACTTTGATTTATTGTTTCATTGACCCGCGATATAAATAGGTCAATGGGACCTGTTACCTGTGCTACCTCCTGCGCGTGTTTAGACTTCGGTTTGGATTTAGAGGTGCTTCTGGTTTTGGGGGCCATGTTGTTTGTTACCGAGTTGTCAGTGTAAGAGGGATGGCCCGGTCCGGTCTCTACCGGGCACTAACGGGCAACAACGGGCCCGCCCTTGGCCCGGGCTTCGCCCCGGGCTCCGACCCGCGCGCGTCCCGCGATGCGCGTTAGTAATGCGGTTAAGTGGTTGTTCGGTGAGAGGGGGCGTGGCACTGGGAGGGGGCGCGGCTCGCACGGGAAGAGGCAACAGCTGATGTAACTGATAGCTGAGCCTCGCAGTCCCGGAGCCACGCCTCGCGCCTCCTCTGCGGCCACGCTGATGTTCTTCCTCCTCACCTCCTCCTCTCAGCCTGGAACGGGTCAGTTCAATAAGCTACTCCTGTAGCGTCGGGGAATACAATACAACCGGCAGGGAATCTCAGTGCGAGTGGCGCCCGCGTAGCGGGAGCCGCGAGAGGTTGTAGGCGATTTGGTGGGGGCGGGCACTGGGAGGGGGCGCGGCTCGCACGGGAAGAGGCAACAGCTGATGTAACTGATAGCTGAGCCTCGCAGTCCCGGAGCCACGCCTCGCGCCTCCTCTGCGGCCACGCTGATGTTCTTCCTCCTCACCTCCTCCTCTCAGCCTGGAACGGGTCAGTTCAATAAGCTACTCCTGTAGCGTCGGGGAATACAATACAACCGGCAGGGAATCTCAGTGCGAGTGGCGCCCGCGTAGCGGGAGCCGCGAGAGGTTGTAGGCGATTTGGTGGGGGCGGGCACTGGGAGGGGGCGCGGCTCGCACGGGAAGAGGCAACAGCTGATGTAACTGATAGCTGAGCCTCGCAGTCCCGGAGCCACGCCTCGCGCCTCCTCTGCGGCCACGCTGATGTTCTTCCTCCTCACCTCCTCCTCTCAGCCTGGAACGGGTCAGTTCAATAAGCTACTCCTGTAGCGTCGGGGAATACAATACAACCGGCAGGGAATCTCAGTGCGAGTGGCGCCCGCGTAGCGGGAGCCGCGAGAGGTTGTAGGCGATTTGGTGGGGGCGGGCACTGGGAGGGGGCGCGGCTCGCACGGGAAGAGGCAACAGCTGATGTAACTGATAGCTGAGCCTCGCAGTCCCGGAGCCACGCCTCGCGCCTCCTCTGCGGCCACGCTGATGTTCTTCCTCCTCACCTCCTCCTCTCAGCCTGGAACGGGTCAGTTCAATAAGCTACTCCTGTAGCGTCGGGGAATACAATACAACCGGCAGGGAATCTCAGTGCGAGTGGCGCCCGCGTAGCGGGAGCCGCGAGAGGTTGTAGGCGATTTGGTGGGGGCGGGCACTGGGAGGGGGCGCGGCTCGCACGGGAAGAGGCAACAGCTGATGTAACTGATAGCTGAGCCTCGCAGTCCCGGAGCCACGCCTCGCGCCTCCTCTGCGGCCACGCTGATGTTCTTCCTCCTCACCTCCTCCTCTCAGCCTGGAACGGGTCAGTTCAATAAGCTACTCCTGTAGCGTCGGGGAATACAATACAACCGGCAGGGAATCTCAGTGCGAGTGCCCTTAGTCAATAGCAGCTGTTCAGAGGGCTTCTAATGTAACACACACATAACCAGGTAATAGTACATATTTACAAATCATGCAGGCCAGCACCAGCTTGCAGGTTGTTATGATTGCTGGTAGGAAGAGGTGGTGATTTTTCATAAATTTGATATTGTATTCAAGTCACGGACAGTAACTAGGCAACGGATTTATCATGCCCTGAATTGCGACCACGGAATATCATCGTTTAATCCCGTAAGGTGTGTGCCCAAGCGATAGACCCACCGTTGCTCTTTTGCCAGAAGGTCCTTGTCATTCCCATAAACCTCTATGACTGTCCATTTCAGTTCATCTACACTATGACTCATTGTGGCATAGTGGGAGGCCATTCTTGTCGTAGTTCTTTTGCAACGTACGTTGCTGCGATGTTCGCCCATTCGTATCTTGACCGGTCTTGTGGTCATGCCAACATACTCTTTCTTACACGGGCAGGTGATCAAATAGACCAAGTTCCGGCTGTTGCAGTTGGTAAAGGAACGTTGTTCCCATGTGGATTTGTTTGAAAAAGTTATATTATGACTCTTTTTTGTGTATTGACAAGATGTGCAAGAGCCACACGGGTGGTGCCCTCCAATAGTTGAGATAGCAGAGGGTCTCGCATTGGTGAGTTGTTTTGGTCTCGTGTGGACCAGCAGATCCTTCAAGTTCTTACCTCGCCTGTGTGCAAACATGGGTTTTGGGAAATTCAGCTTCCCGCAATTGAGAATGTTCCAGTGTCTATTCACAATTTTTGTAATCTGGTTCGAATTAGTGTTGTATGTTGTGACACAGATAGGGCGTTGGTCTTGTTCTTTTTCTACTGTAGGTTCCAATAGGGCATCTCTGTTATTATTCCGTGCTCTCTTAAAACCCTTGTTGACTACCTTGCTTGGATAGTTCCTATTACTGAGCTTGGTTTTCAAGTCAGCTGCTTGGGTTTTAAAGTCTTCGATAGCACTGCAATTACGCCTCAGACGGAGAAACTGTCCGTAGGGTAAATTGTCGCGTAGATGTCGTGGATGGAAACTGTTATATAACAACAGGCTGTTTTTAGCCGTAGGTTTAAAGTGAGTAGATGTCTCTAGATTGCCATTAGACGGGTAGATATTTAGATCAAGAAAAACTAGGTTTTCATTTGAGGCTGTGTGGGTAAACTTGAGGAACCGATCTTGTTGGTTAAGCCAAGTCATGAATTGGACCACAGAGTCTTGATCACCCCTCCAGATGACTAAAACGTCATCTATATATCTTTTCCATGCGACCACATGGTTCTTATAGGGGTTCTGGTCGTTCAGGATTCTGGTGGCTTCGAGGTGGTGCACATAGAGCCCTGCTAGGCTCGGCGCACAGGTGCTGCCCATGCTCGTGCCGTGTCTTTGTAGGTAGTATGTGTTTTCATACATGAAGAAATTCTTCTTCAGGGTCATGGAGATGCATTCTAGGACCACTTGTCTCGGAGTGTGGTACAACCAAGGAGTTGAGAAAAGAACTTCCTCAATTATTTCGAGAGTCTCCTGGTGGGGGAGACTCGTGTAGAGACTCTCTACATCAAGTCCCAGGAGGAGGTCCTGGTTGGGGTCAAAAGGTATCTCCTTAACCAGCTGTAGGACTGCTTTCGTGTCCTTAAGATAGGTACTGGTCTTTTGTACTATCGGTCTCAGGAAGGCATCTGCAAATTTTGACAGTGGTTCAAGGACTGATTGTATTCCGGATACTATAGGGCGCCCTGGTGGACATGGGGCGTCCTTGTGAATCTTGGGGATGGTGTAGAAATAAGGAGTTTTTGGATTCTTTTGAATCAGAAAATCACTCTCTTGTTTCGTTAGCCAGTCGTGTGCCAATGCTTCTTCAATCATTATGAGGATACAGATCCTGACTTCTTCAGTCGGGTCTTCCCTTAGTATTTGGTAATTGCGTCTGTCCTCAAGTAGTTTCCTGCACTCCCTATCATAGTTGGTATATGTTTGTATCACCGTTGCTCCGCCCTTGTCGGCAGGCTTAATAACAATGGTTTCATTATTTGACAGTTCATGCAGGGCCGTTCTCTCAGCTGTGGAGGTGTTGTTAAAGACATCACCCCCGTCAGTGGTTAGCTTCTCCAGATCTGCCATAACTGCCTTTTCAAAAGTTAACAGTTCAACTGGTAACATAGAGTCTAGAGGTGTAAAAGAGGACTTGTTTTTTAGGCCTGTATCTGTTGGGACAGACGTTTCATTGTTTGAGTCCTGAAAAAAAGCCTTTAGCTTCAGTTTTCGTGTAAACTCTTTCATTTCTTGGCAGAGTTTGAATTTATCCATTTTGTGTGTGGGAACGAAACCCAAGCCCTTACTTAGGACATTCTCCTGGGCTTCCGTTAGTAGGTGGTCAGATAAGTTTACTACTAAGTTCCCCGACTGGTTGACGCTGTTTGACTCCGGGTTGATACCCCTAGGGGTGTGGCTGGCTGTTGATTCCAGTGTACCTGTGTACCTTTCCGATTGCGGCCCTTTCTTGTTCCTTGGCGCTGGCCTAAAAAAGGCGGCTGGCCATAATGGTTGAAAGGGGGCATTTGTTGGTCCCAAGGTGGGAATTGGTTTCCCATGAAGACAGGCCCTGGTGGGTATTGCATGAAACCGGGAGGGCCTTGCATGAAGGGAGGTGGTCCTTGATATGGGCCCCAACCTCTCCCACCTCGTGGGTAGCCTCTGCCAGAGAATTGTGTACCACCTCGTGTGCTCTGGTTGCTGTTCCTACTGGAGTTCGATCCGTTAGAACTAGTGTCCGACATGTCAGTGTCTTGGTCAGTGTTCTGATTTTTGGACACATGATCTTTTTTGATGTAGGGGTAAATACGTTCATGCGTGAAGTTCTCTGTGTCTTTTTTGTGTTTCTTATATTTGTTCTTTTTGAGAGTGCATTCAAATTCTGTCATTTCTTGATTTAGTTCCTCCAGTCTTTTTTTCAGAGCGGTTGGGGATAGGTAGCTCTTTATTTTAACTTCTAACTGGGTTATCTCTATTTTGAGTTCTTGTGTTAGTTTGGTTGCTGTTTTTACTATCAGGACTAGCCAGTCCCTAGTACACTTCCAGCTTATTAGAGACCAGTCCCTCTTGAATTCCAAATCATGTGTGAAAATGAATGGTTCGTTTTTCACTATTAGGCCAGGGGGGGCCGTTTTTGATTTCAAATACTCGGACATGAGAAGCCCATGTAGAGCTGTCTTTATTTGTGTTCTCCTAAGGGCTGCCAACTCGTCCCAGTCACCTGCATTGATGCCCGGTTCAGTGTTGCTCAGCCCCTCGAACGGGCGTAGGTTTGCTAGGATCCTATCGACCTCCTCATCGTCAAATGCGAGGCCTCCAGCTTCCTCCATCGCGTCTAGTAAGAAGTGTGTATGCTGGATGTGTGTGCGTAGAAGGTTGGGACTATGTGTGTAGGGAAGAGAAAAGGAAAAGAGAAGTAGAAAGTACCGAGTTGGTTGTTCTACTCAGGTCCAGAAATTCTGGTAGGCTCTAAATGGAGCGAAAAAACTCCCACAGCTGCGCGCTGTCTCAAAACTAAGGGATATCAAAAAAGGGAGTGAAGAGGTGGTGCGACAAGGCACCGCGGTGGGCTAATCCTCCTCTTGTGAAAGCATAAATAATCAACAGAGACCACCTGAAACAAGTATTCAGTATATATTCCGATGGTGTTGGAATACACTCAGTGTGTTAAAATACCCCTCACACACCAAAAGGGCCCTTGGTGTCATGCTTCATCATCGGGGTCTTCCCGCCCCCGCTGCGGGACGGGGCAGTGCTGCGACAAGCGGCTACGCCGGAGCACCTTTTTGTGAGTACTATGTGAGTGATGATGGAGTGAGTGTACGTGGGGTCAGGAGTGATAATAGTGAAGTTAAAAGATACCTGGCCTGGTGTTTAGAAAAAATTATTTAATAGGCACTGGCTGGTATCGTTAAAAGGGGTGAGGCGGAGGGCAAGAGCGGGTTACTAGTCTTGCTCTCCTGTGTGGGTCAACATGTTTCGGGGCGACATGCCCCTTCGTCAGGACCGGGATAAAAGATCCCCCTGTCACTCACTAATGTGCTCCCACAGGTAGAGAGTAGCGGTGTTGGATCAATGTGTATGAATTAACTTAATAGATACACGTGTAAAAAGCTCGCTCAGTACTACTGATGATATAAGCCTGAAAGGATAAGAACACAGGATATTAGAAGGAGCGCGGATCCCAATGCGCTTTCCTAGTGAATACCTGTTTGGAAGGAAAATACAAAAAGTGGGGAAAGAAACACACTTAAGCTATTTACATGGCACGCCAAAGATTTCTTGGGGGGACCAGGTTTTTGCCGAATATGGAAAGAGAAAATATGAGAGAGAAAATCCTGGGCGTATTGACTGGCAAGCCAAGGATTTCTAGCCAGGGCTATGTGGCCACCAAGAATAACAAATAGGAAAAACAAAAAATAGATAGCAATGGGAAAAAAAGAGACACACATATATATACACACAACAATATGGAGCATCAGAAACTTGCAGTGAGATGTCTATCCAACCAGAGATACATACTTTTTGAATGAGGGAATAATGCCCCATGAGCCAAGCTGGGCGAAGGGTACAAAGGGTCCAGCTGTGGGGAGGAATGGAAAAAAAGGCAAAGATAGTAACCCCAGGAACTAGATAAGCTCCTTTTCACTAGATCAATTAAGGTGAAGTATTCCAGGTCAGGGCTGTCGGCTATGCCGTACTTACTCAACCCCCACACCTCAGTGCTTCCTCCTTCGTCAGTGGCTTCCGTGGTAATAGACCCACCGTTGCTCTTTTGCCAGAACAATGAACAGGACATTGAACAATGGCCGCCCTGATCTCTAGCCCTAACCACTCGACCTAACGCTCTCAGCAGTATCGAGTTAATCAATCAGGGCTCAATGAACAAGCCTCAGTCATACTATAAAAGACCCGCCCCGCCTAGGCTTACCATTACCACGGAAGCCACTGACGAAGGAGGAAGCACTGAGGTGTGGGGGTTGAGTAAGTACGGCATAGCCGACAGCCCTGACCTGGAATACTTCACCTTAATTGATCTAGTGAAAAGGAGCTTATCTAGTTCCTGGGGTTACTATCTTTGCCTTTTTTTCCATTCCTCCCCACAGCTGGACCCTTTGTACCCTTCGCCCAGCTTGGCTCATGGGGCATTATTCCCTCATTCAAAAAGTATGTATCTCTGGTTGGATAGACATCTCACTGCAAGTTTCTGATGCTCCATATTGTTGTGTGTATATATATGTGTGTCTCTTTTTTTCCCATTGCTATCTATTTTTTGTTTTTCCTATTTGTTATTCTTGGTGGCCACATAGCCCTGGCTAGAAATCCTTGGCTTGCCAGTCAATACGCCCAGGATTTTCTCTCTCATATTTTCTCTTTCCATATTCGGCAAAAACCTGGTCCCCCCAAGAAATCTTTGGCGTGCCATGTAAATAGCTTAAGTGTGTTTCTTTCCCCACTTTTTGTATTTTCCTTCCAAACAGGTATTCACTAGGAAAGCGCATTGGGATCCGCGCTCCTTCTAATATCCTGTGTTCTTATCCTTTCAGGCTTATATCATCAGTAGTACTGAGCGAGCTTTTTACACGTGTATCTATTAAGTTAATTCATACACATTGATCCAACACCGCTACTCTCTACCTGTGGGAGCACATTAGTGAGTGACAGGGGGATCTTTTATCCCGGTCCTGACGAAGGGGCATGTCGCCCCGAAACATGTTGACCCACACAGGAGAGCAAGACTAGTAACCCGCTCTTGCCCTCCGCCTCACCCCTTTTAACGATACCAGCCAGTGCCTATTAAATAATTTTTTCTAAACACCAGGCCAGGTATCTTTTAACTTCACTATTATCACTCCTGACCCCACGTACACTCACTCCATCATCACTCACATAGTACTCACAAAAAGGTGCTCCGGCGTAGCCGCTTGTCGCAGCACTGCCCCGTCCCGCAGCGGGGGCGGGAAGACCCCGATGATGAAGCATGACACCAAGGGCCCTTTTGGTGTGTGAGGGGTATTTTAACACACTGAGTGTATTCCAACACCATCGGAATATATACTGAATACTTGTTTCAGGTGGTCTCTGTTGATTATTTATGCTTTCACAAGAGGAGGATTAGCCCACCGCGGTGCCTTGTCGCACCACCTCTTCACTCCCTTTTTTGATATCCCTTAGTTTTGAGACAGCGCGCAGCTGTGGGAGTTTTTTCGCTCCATTTAGAGCCTACCAGAATTTCTGGACCTGAGTAGAACAACCAACTCGGTACTTTCTACTTCTCTTTTCCTTTTCTCTTCCCTACACACATAGTCCCAACCTTCTACGCACACACATCCAGCATACACACTTCTTACTAGACGCGATGGAGGAAGCTGGAGGCCTCGCATTTGACGATGAGGAGGTCGATAGGATCCTAGCAAACCTACGCCCGTTCGAGGGGCTGAGCAACACTGAACCGGGCATCAATGCAGGTGACTGGGACGAGTTGGCAGCCCTTAGGAGAACACAAATAAAGACAGCTCTACATGGGCTTCTCATGTCCGAGTATTTGAAATCAAAAACGGCCCCCCCTGGCCTAATAGTGAAAAACGAACCATTCATTTTCACACATGATTTGGAATTCAAGAGGGACTGGTCTCTAATAAGCTGGAAGTGTACTAGGGACTGGCTAGTCCTGATAGTAAAAACAGCAACCAAACTAACACAAGAACTCAAAATAGAGATAACCCAGTTAGAAGTTAAAATAAAGAGCTACCTATCCCCAACCGCTCTGAAAAAAAGACTGGAGGAACTAAATCAAGAAATGACAGAATTTGAATGCACTCTCAAAAAGAACAAATATAAGAAACACAAAAAAGACACAGAGAACTTCACGCATGAACGTATTTACCCCTACATCAAAAAAGATCATGTGTCCAAAAATCAGAACACTGACCAAGACACTGACATGTCGGACACTAGTTCTAACGGATCGAACTCCAGTAGGAACAGCAACCAGAGCACACGAGGTGGTACACAATTCTCTGGCAGAGGCTACCCACGAGGTGGGAGAGGTTGGGGCCCATATCAAGGACCACCTCCCTTCATGCAAGGCCCTCCCGGTTTCATGCAATACCCACCAGGGCCTGTCTTCATGGGAAACCAATTCCCACCTTGGGACCAACAAATGCCCCCTTTCAACCATTATGGCCAGCCGCCTTTTTTAGGCCAGCGCCAAGGAACAAGAAAGGGCCGCAATCGGAAAGGTACACAGGTACACTGGAATCAACAGCCAGCCACACCCCTAGGGGTATCAACCCGGAGTCAAACAGCGTCAACTTGTCGGGGAACTTAGTAGTAAACTTATCTGACCACCTACTAACGGAAGCCCAGGAGAATGTCCTAAGTAAGGGCTTGGGTTTCGTTCCCACACACAAAATGGATAAATTCAAACTCTGCCAAGAAATGAAAGAGTTTACACGAAAACTGAAGCTAAAGGCTTTTTTTCAGGACTCAAACAATGAAACGTCTGTCCCAACAGATACAGGCCTAAAAAACAAGTCCTCTTTTACACCTCTAGACTCTATGTTACCAGTTGAACTGTTAACTTTTGAAAAGGCAGTTATGGCAGATCTGGAGAAGCTAACCACTGACGGGGGTGATGTCTTTAACAACACCTCCACAGCTGAGAGAACGGCCCTGCATGAACTGTCAAATAATGAAACCATTGTTATTAAGCCTGCCGACAAGGGCGGAGCAACGGTGATACAAACATATACCAACTATGATAGGGAGTGCAGGAAACTACTTGAGGACAGACGCAATTACCAAATACTAAGGGAAGACCCGACTGAAGAAGTCAGGATCTGTATCCTCATAATGATTGAAGAAGCATTGGCACACGACTGGCTAACGAAACAAGAGAGTGATTTTCTGATTCAAAAGAATCCAAAAACTCCTTATTTCTACACCATCCCCAAGATTCACAAGGACGCCCCATATCCACCAGGGCGCCCTATAGTATCCGGAATACAATCAGTCCTTGAACCACTGTCAAAATTTGCAGATGCCTTCCTGAGACCGATAGTACAAAAGACCAGTACCTATCTTAAGGACACGAAAGCAGTCCTACAGCTGGTTAAGGAGATACCTTTTGACCCCAACCAGGACCTCCTCCTGGGACTTGATGTAGAGAGTCTCTACACGAGTCTCCCCCACCAGGAGACTCTCGAAATAATTGAGGAAGTTCTTTTCTCAACTCCTTGGTTGTACCACACTCCGAGACAAGTGGTCCTAGAATGCATCTCCATGACCCTGAAGAAGAATTTCTTCATGTATGAAAACACATACTACCTACAAAGACACGGCACGAGCATGGGCAGCACCTGTGCGCCGAGCCTAGCAGGGCTCTATGTGCACCACCTCGAAGCCACCAGAATCCTGAACGACCAGAACCCCTATAAGAACCATGTGGTCGCATGGAAAAGATATATAGATGACGTTTTAGTCATCTGGAGGGGTGATCAAGACTCTGTGGTCCAATTCATGACTTGGCTTAACCAACAAGATCGGTTCCTCAAGTTTACCCACACAGCCTCAAATGAACACCTAGTTTTTCTTGATCTAAATATCTACCCGTCTAATGGCAATCTAGAGACATCTACTCACTTTAAACCTACGGCTAAAAACAGCCTGTTGTTATATAACAGTTTCCATCCACGACATCTACGCGACAATTTACCCTACGGACAGTTTCTCCGTCTGAGGCGTAATTGCAGTGCTATCGAAGACTTTAAAACCCAAGCAGCTGACTTGAAAACCAAGCTCAGTAATAGGAACTATCCAAGCAAGGTAGTCAACAAGGGTTTTAAGAGAGCACGGAATAATAACAGAGATGCCCTATTGGAACCTACAGTAGAAAAAGAACAAGACCAACGCCCTATCTGTGTCACAACATACAACACTAATTCGAACCAGATTACAAAAATTGTGAATAGACACTGGAACATTCTCAATTGCGGGAAGCTGAATTTCCCAAAACCCATGTTTGCACACAGGCGAGGTAAGAACTTGAAGGATCTGCTGGTCCACACGAGACCAAAACAACTCACCAATGCGAGACCCTCTGCTATCTCAACTATTGGAGGGCACCACCCGTGTGGCTCTTGCACATCTTGTCAATACACAAAAAAGAGTCATAATATAACTTTTTCAAACAAATCCACATGGGAACAACGTTCCTTTACCAACTGCAACAGCCGGAACTTGGTCTATTTGATCACCTGCCCGTGTAAGAAAGAGTATGTTGGCATGACCACAAGACCGGTCAAGATACGAATGGGCGAACATCGCAGCAACGTACGTTGCAAAAAAACTACGACAAGAATGGCCTCCCACTATGCCACAATGAGTCATAGTGTAGATGAACTGAAATGGACAGTCATAGAGGTTTATGGGAATGACAAGGACCTTCTGGCAAAAGAGCAACGGTGGGTCTATCGCTTGGGCACACACCTTACGGGATTAAACGATGATATTCCGTGGTCGCAATTCAGGGCATGATAAATCCGTTGCCTAGTTACTGTCCGTGACTTGAATACAATATCAAATTTATGAAAAATCACCACCTCTTCCTACCAGCAATCATAACAACCTGCAAGCTGGTGCTGGCCTGCATGATTTGTAAATATGTACTATTACCTGGTTATGTGTGTGTTACATTAGAAGCCCTCTGAACAGCTGCTATTGACTAAGGGCAGCCACAATTTCCAATCCATTGAATTTATGTGGAGTTTTACCAGTAAATATGTTGTTTGATCTTTGTAATAAGAATGCATAAGACATATAATAATTCCAGGCTCCACTGTATCAATAACATTCACTTGTTTTCCGAGGCTCGCCTGCGTGGTTCCAGACGAGTAGTGTAGTACAAACAGCGCTCTCACGCGCATGCGCGGTAAGAATCTCTGAACGCTACACCTACGCGCATGCGCGGAACACACATCACCGCGCATGCGCACCAGTCCGCATAGACGCGAATACTCGCACTCGAGCGGACCTAGGGGGCACCCTTTCAACCTGATCGGCACCCCTCTTTCCACTACCAATCCTGAGAGCAAGGCTACTGTATTTTGCAAAAACCCACCTCCACCCAGCAGACCACGGACATTGAACAATGGCCGCCCTGATCTCTAGCCCTAACCACTCGACCTAACGCTCTCAGCAGTATCGAGTTAATCAATCAGGGCTCAATGAACAAGCCTCAGTCATACTATAAAAGACCCGCCCCGCCTAGGCTTACCATTACCACGGAAGCCACTGACGAAGGAGGAAGCACTGAGGTGTGGGGGTTGAGTAAGTACGGCATAGCCGACAGCCCTGACCTGGAATACTTCACCTTAATTGATCTAGTGAAAAGGAGCTTATCTAGTTCCTGGGGTTACTATCTTTGCCTTTTTTTCCATTCCTCCCCACAGCTGGACCCTTTGTACCCTTCGCCCAGCTTGGCTCATGGGGCATTATTCCCTCATTCAAAAAGTATGTATCTCTGGTTGGATAGACATCTCACTGCAAGTTTCTGATGCTCCATATTGTTGTGTGTATATATATGTGTGTCTCTTTTTTTCCCATTGCTATCTATTTTTTGTTTTTCCTATTTGTTATTCTTGGTGGCCACATAGCCCTGGCTAGAAATCCTTGGCTTGCCAGTCAATACGCCCAGGATTTTCTCTCTCATATTTTCTCTTTCCATATTCGGCAAAAACCTGGTCCCCCCAAGAAATCTTTGGCGTGCCATGTAAATAGCTTAAGTGTGTTTCTTTCCCCACTTTTTGTATTTTCCTTCCAAACAGGTATTCACTAGGAAAGCGCATTGGGATCCGCGCTCCTTCTAATATCCTGTGTTCTTATCCTTTCAGGCTTATATCATCAGTAGTACTGAGCGAGCTTTTTACACGTGTATCTATTAAGTTAATTCATACACATTGATCCAACACCGCTACTCTCTACCTGTGGGAGCACATTAGTGAGTGACAGGGGGATCTTTTATCCCGGTCCTGACGAAGGGGCATGTCGCCCCGAAACATGTTGACCCACACAGGAGAGCAAGACTAGTAACCCGCTCTTGCCCTCCGCCTCACCCCTTTTAACGATACCAGCCAGTGCCTATTAAATAATTTTTTCTAAACACCAGGCCAGGTATCTTTTAACTTCACTATTATCACTCCTGACCCCACGTACACTCACTCCATCATCACTCACATAGTACTCACAAAAAGGTGCTCCGGCGTAGCCGCTTGTCGCAGCACTGCCCCGTCCCGCAGCGGGGGCGGGAAGACCCCGATGATGAAGCATGACACCAAGGGCCCTTTTGGTGTGTGAGGGGTATTTTAACACACTGAGTGTATTCCAACACCATCGGAATATATACTGAATACTTGTTTCAGGTGGTCTCTGTTGATTATTTATGCTTTCACAAGAGGAGGATTAGCCCACCGCGGTGCCTTGTCGCACCACCTCTTCACTCCCTTTTTTGATATCCCTTACCACAGAAAACGACATTTATCATTTTCAGATTGTGACCCATAGTTGACATATTTCAAAGCAAAAACTGGCGTGCTCTGATAAATAATGAAGAAGACCTCTGTGCTGCTGCTATGCAGAATGTTGAGTCACTCAACTGAGCCATAAAACGAGAGCAGTCTCCTAGCACAGACTGGAGAAAGGAATACATTGTTTTATAGGAAATAAAAGCCAGTGTTTACGATAGATAGGATGGTGAGAACGAGGCAAAAGAAAGTCTGGACGTTGGATGTAGTCTGCCGCAGGATGTAGGGCTCGCGGCCGTACTCCAGGGAAAATTGTATTCCCAGGAGCTAGCCGAGCCTTGGCTAAAATTGAATTACAATGTAGAAGGTAACGGGACTGCGGCAAAGACGGTACCACACAGAGCACAAAGTTACTGCAAGAAAATAGGCATGGGCAGAGTGGGCCCTGGCCCAGGGACCCAGCCCTTCTGACCCCCTCCCCCCTGATAGAGACAGCTCTGTTCTGCAGAGAGTCTTACCCTGATGACCTTCAATAACCCTTATACAGAGACGTTTTAAGGCATGGGCTTGACAGAGCCAGCTCTGTTGCAGAGTTTTGCCCTGATGACCGTGAATAATTCGTAAACAGATTGTTTTAGATACTGTTTTCATTAAATGTATTTTAGATACTGTTTTCATTAAATGTATTTTAATGTCGCCAATGTGTGAGAGTCTGTTACAGAGAATTTGCAGAGAAATGTTGTGTTCATGTTTCATACAACATCCAGTTAGATCAAAACAGGACTCACATACAAGAAATGGGAGGGGGTCGCAGAGATTGCTCGCTGTAATATTAGTGAGCTGCTGCTGCGTTAACAATATTCAAAACACACATCACTATCCCTGAATATTAAATATAAGCACATTTAGAATTTGGATAAGTGTGCCTGTGCACTGTCAGTTACCTGGCCAAAGAGGGCATGATATAGCTGAAACTAAATCATAAAATCAAAGCTGTTCGGAACAAGGGGTCCAAAATGAATATGGCCCACTGTGCCTAAAATCCCTAAGATGCCCCTGCCCTTTAATAAATTGTTTCAAATACCGGTTTTCCCTTTAATTAGTTTTAACGTGGGCGACGTATAAGAGTCTATTATAGGCATTAGGCACGGAAATGTTGCATTTGTGTCATGGAACATCCATGCAAAAAAGTTTCTTCAGATCAAAACAAGACTACTCCCATTGCACCTGTGCTCTTCGAGTTTGCCGGCCTGAGCTGCCGACTTTGGAGCTGGGTAATCAGGTTCCATCACCGGCATCGGCTCAACATTCCGTGATTCTGGACAGATCACTTACATAGGTCACAGGGATTATTTGGAGGATTAGCGAACTGTCACAATAGTGAAAACACGTCACTATTCGTTAAATATTAGATGTAAACACAGTTAGAACTGGGATCAGTGGAAGTACGTGATAAGCATCTATTCAGGATCAGTTCCTTCACACTGTATGTTTGGAAGTATACCAAAATCTTCCTGGGAGCCTTCCTGTCTGGATGTAACCTAAATGGGTCTCTATGTACCCTCTAGATTTCTGCTTCTAGGTCAATATCCGGACGATCCTTGAGAATATCTGCACGTAGTAATCTGCAAACAAAACCTTTTATGTCCTCCACCTCGGCCCCTTCCGGAATTTTTAGAATCCTCAAATTGTTCCGGCGAGATTGGGTTTCCAATCTCTCTAAATCCATAGACAGAGATCTATTCTGGGCCTTCAAGACTGTTATATCTTTCGAATTGATGTTTGAGGTCTCTGAGAGTGTTGAAACCTTCCCTTCCAGCGTACTGGTTCTAATATTGATACCATCAATTTTTGCCTCTAGTAGATCAAATCTGTCATGCAGACGCTGTTGGTTTTTTTCGGAAGTCTCAAATCTACTTAGTAAATCTCCTCTTAAAGACTGCAGAAGAGATCCAAGACTCTCGCTGCCTCCACAAGCCCCTTCCTCCTCGGTGTGTAGAGGTTGGGGTTCGGGTTCGGCATCCTGCGTGATGGTTTCCGGCTGCTCCCTTTCATGACTCAGTTCTCGGTTAATGGTGCTTGGTAAACTAACTGAGGTTTGTGCAGTTACATCAATTACATCGATTGCCTTGGTTGTAGAGACTGCTTCAGCTGTTCCTTCTAACGTGTCAGCCGACTCCAAACCCCTGTATTTATTACTCAAGGGGAAAGAAGCTAAAAGCGAGGAGACTGCTACCTGAGGCAAATTATTTAAACTCTGCCCCTTTTCGCTCCCTCTTTCCGTTCCAGCGCTATCCGACTTGGAAGACAGTGCATGCTCCATTATCTTGAAGTAACTCTTAAGTGACGGGGTACCCCTAGGCAAATTAACTTTGGATTGTTTTAAGTCTTTGGTCTTTCCCTTCTTCGCTCCCCCTTTTCTGCTCTGTTTGCCCGGTGAAATTGGCTCTGGACCCTTACTACTCGCCTCGACCAAGTCCGCAGTGTTTAGGACCCCTTTTATCTTAAGCTCCCTTCGAGAGCGAAGCTGGTATCTGTTTTTGGTAGCCCTCTTTTGTTCGCTGATAACTACTCCCACCTTGGGAGGCTGTTCAGGTGGATTCACTGAAACGGGCCCTTTCGCTGTATCTCTCTCCCTGGAGGGGCTCACGTTTCCCAAAGCAGATATTACAGGAGGACCCCTATCTGCATCCATGCAAACTGTGGACTCCCAACAAGATACTGACACAGGGAGATATGAATAGAGCTCTCTGCTTACAGCCCCTGTCAACCGATACCATAGGGCTGCTCTCTTGCGGAGCCCGATACTATAAGATCTTACCCTGGGTTTTACACAGACTGCAGTCAGCTCTGCCGGGGGTCGTATAATACTGCCACTGCTCCCATTCTTGGTGCACTGAAGTCCTGCACCCAATGCCGGCAATGACGCTTCTCCAGAGACCCGGTGCAGCTGACCGGTAACCGGCTCCCTGGCGTACCGCCGCTCGTGAAACCAATCTTGCTGTTCTCTCATCTGCCAGGTGATCCGCGCCGGTCCTAGAGCCCTCTCCTTTCCGTCGCAGAACTCACTGCTCCCTGCTCCCTGCTCACGGTTTCAGCGTTCTGCCTCTCTGCCTCTCCGTAGTCACTCTCGATCCGTTAGGCGCAAGGGGAAAAAAAAAGGTAAGAGGGAGAGCTATACACTCATCATGATCCGCTGTAATTCCGCTGTAATCCGCCAAAAGTAGAGGGAAAGAGACCCGTAGAAAACTCGGGTTAGGGCTTCTGGATCAGAGCCTCGCAGCAGCCGCTAGCCTGCCGCCGCCATGTTCCCCGCCTCTAGGTACACTCATCACATTAGATCTGACATTGGCGGTAAAACAGCTCAAAGGCAGTGGGAGTTAGGGTCTAGAATGCCAGAATTACGTTCCATGGGGGCAAATGTACAGATGAAATTTCCAGCACTCTTAAAAATTATGTGGAACAATAAAATGTACACATGTCAATTCCCAGAGGAAGTAGATGCTATTCTTGATAGAATGAAGGCTCAAGAGGAATAGTATAATCAGAGACAGTTCATAGGTTCTATTCCCCAAAAATCTACTATTAGCGGAGGGCAGAGTATGTTTGTAATGAAGTGCAGGGAAAGAGAGGAAGGAAAAAAAAAAAAAAAAAAAAAAAAAAAAAAGAACAAAAATAATAAAAAGAAGGGGGAAAGGGAAAAGGGGGAAAAAAAAAAAAAAAAAAGAGAGAAAGGTAAAGGGAAAGATGAAAGGGGGAAAAAAATAAAAAAAAAATATATAAAAAAATAAAAAAAATATATATATATATATACAATGTTTCCACTACACATAATTAAGTTAAGAGCTTGCACGAAAACAATAGGTGAGATAGGGGAATGAGACCCGTACATATGTTTTTCTTTATTTTTTAGGGTAGGGCAATCAGGGAAAAGGGCCTCTTAGGGCGTATTTTCGCCAATTAGGAGGGAAGGGTTCCCCAAGGGAGGGTGGGTGGGTGTTCCAGGGGTAGGGGTAAAAAAAAAAAAAATGTCCTCATGCACCATAAAAAAGCCTTTTACTTTTGTTAATAACTATCATTTTTATAAGGTACTACGTTTTGTTATTAGCCACAGTCAAAATTTAAAATTAGTATATGATGCAAGCTAGCCAAACTACAATCCTCTCCTGGAATGTTAACGGATTAGGGAGTTATAAGAAACAATTCAACGTTTCTCACTTCTTAGAAAATTCTGAAGCATCATTAATTTTTTTACAGGAGACTCACCTGGAAGTAAATAAATGTAGAGATATTTTTACAAAACACAAGTGGGTTCAGGAAATTTTTTGCTCAAAACAATCGGGTACAACGAGAGGGGTGGCAATCATTATTCGGGCCAATAAAGGAATAGTTGTCCATGATTGGGCTACAGATCAGACAGGGCGGTGGTTGGCGGTAGTGGTATCAGTGGGCACTGTTAAACTCCTATGTGGGGTCTATTACGGCCCGAATGACGATAACCCATGTTTTCTCCATAAACTAGCAAGTTACTTATTACAATTTTCTATCCCTATAGTGTTAGGGGGAGATTTTAACCTGCTACTGGATGCAGAGCTAGACCGCACTTCAAAGGCCAGATATAATAGCCCAAAAAAATCGATTTGTATGCTACATAATATCATTAAGGAGTATGCGCTGTGTGACGTCTGGAGAATCAAACATGGCTCCCAGAGAGAGTACTCGTTCTATAGCAAAAAAAAACACCAATTCTCCAGGATAGATTATTTCTTGCTTGATAGAGCAATGTTATCAGATATACATTCTATTGCATATATTCCGAATGGATTATCAGACCACTCGGTGGTTAAGTTGTGTATTAGCATGCAAAAAAGGAACTTATCAGAATTCAGGTGGACTCTGGACAGGACCGTTTTACTAAAAACAGATTTCAATACTAGCACTAAGAAAAGTATAGAAGAGTTCTTCCTATTTAACAATGACTCAGCTCCGAACCGGATCATATGGGACGCTCTTAAATCTTTTTTAAGAGGTATATACGGTTCTCAAATGGCCTTGAATAGAAAGCTAATTAAAGGTAAAGAAGTAGACAACCTCAATTTAATTAAAATAAAAGAGCAGCAACTTCTCTATGCCATCTCTAATGATCGAACTGAAATATCGAGGGTGGAAAAAGAATTAGATGACTTACGAACTCAACATAGATTACACTCTGAAAAAATATTAAGAGATAAGTGGGAGGTAAGCAAGTTGCGCAATTTTGAATATGGGGAGAAATGTGGATCATTACTTGCCTGGAAAGCCAGATCTGACAGGACCAGAAACAACATTAAAACTTTAATACAACGAGGAACTGGCGCTGTTCTATCGGAGGACGAAGATATTAAAGAGGAGGCCAGATCTTTCTATGAAGATCTTTATCGTGAAAAATTGAATATTTCATCGGAGGAAATAGAAAACCTGGACATTCTGAAAAATTTAACTTGTTTGAGTAATGAAGAAATATCTCTTTTAGGAAAAGAAATTACCGAGGGGGAAATCAGATCTCAAGTTGAGAAAATGGCAAGAAAGAAAGCTGCAGGTCCAGATGGGCTTCCAACAGAAATCTATAAGGATAATTTGGATGAACTTATTGCTCCAATGCGCAAACTTTTCAACGAAATCTTCATTCAAGGCCAGCAAATTCCGTCTTCTTGGCTGGAAGCAACCATTTCATTAATTGCGAAGCCAAACAAAGACCCGCAAAGGATAGAATCATACCGCCCCATATCCTTACTGAACTCAGACTTAAAAGTTTATTCAGGTATCCTGGCAAACAGGCTCGCTAAGGTGATTAAATCCATTATACATCCGGACCAACGCGGATTTATCCCGGGCAGACAATTGAATGAACTCACATTTCAGGCAATTGGAGCTATTGACTATGCAGTTCAAAATAAAAAACCATTGGCCATAGTCGCAATAGACGCTGCGAAAGCCTTTGACCAAGTAAATTGGAAATATTTATGGTCAACGATGAAGAAATTTGGCTTTCCTGAAATTTTTATCAATAGTGTGGTGTCTTTATATAGAGGTCCTAGGGCCAAGATTCTGGTCAACGGAGGTTTGTCTGAATGGTTCAGTGTTGGCAGAGGAACAAGGCAAGGATGCCCCTTGTCTCCACTGCTGTTTGATATCTATATTGAACCTTTTGTTTGTTCTTTAAGGCATGATTCTATTATTTCCTCATTTAAAATTGGGGAATTATTAATTAGGACAGCACTATATGCAGACGATCTTCTGTTGTACACCTCAAACCCCCTTGTAGCAATTCCCAGGCTATTTCAGCTGGCGGAGAGTTTTGGCTCAATTTCAGGTTATTCTATTAACAAGGAGAAAACCGAGGTAATGTGTTGGAATAACTTACTTCCCATTCCCGAAGCTAAATGTAAGATGAGATATTTAGGTATTTATTTAACCCAGAATATAGATGATACCCCGAAGGTTAGCTGGGAAACAGTGATAAAGGAGATTAAAAAACTCCTGTCCAGGTGGAACACTCTGCCTTTAAACATCTATGGCAGAGTGAATCTTGTCAAAATGATCATTCTCCCCAAGGTTACATTTTTGTTTAACTCTATCCCCTTAGTCTTTAGCAGAAAAGATATTCTTAATCTGCAAGGTAGAATAGGCTCGTTTATATGGGCAACAAAATCTCCACGGATAGCATGGAAGAAGTTAAGGAGAGGATTAAAATTAGGTGGTTTAGCTCTCCCAGATTTATTATTTTATTGTTATGCTTTCCAGCTTAAAAACTTTAGGATACTAGCTAATAAATTGGATTTCACATCAAATAGTTTACTATTCCAGGCAATGCTGCAAGATCTCCCGTTTGGTACTGATTATTTTCTGTTTAAATTTGGTGACAAAAAATTTTTCAAAAAAGTTAGGCTGAAAGTTCTAAAGGCGGCTCTACACTATTGGTCGCAGACGTGTAGGTTGCTGAGTATTCAATACTACCATCAATACTCCCCAATTTGGGACTCACCAGGCACCCCGGAATGTTTAATGGACCAATTGGCTCTCCCCTTAAAAAGAGCAGGCCTTCTGAAATGGGGGGACTTATGCGACGAAACAAAAGCTTTAAAGTGGGAATTTCTAGAGGGCATAACTGGAGGGACTTTAACAAGGTTTAAGTTCTAACAACTATCGGCCTGGTGGGGTAGTCAAAATTGGGATATAAATGATGAGGAACCGTTTCTAGAAATATTTAGTCAGCCTAGAGTAATGAAAAGGGAAACGGCACAATGGTATAATACATTATTGAATAACAAAGACAATTTGAAGATAGAAATTGCGAGAATATGGGACCCTTCCACAGTTCAGATAGCTGAGGATGTAGAGAAATTATGGATTGATTCTTTTTCATTATCCCAAAAGATAATCAAACCTTCTAATCTAAGAAGAAATCACTTATACACACTGTACAGGGTATATTGGACCCCAGCGAAACTCTCTAAGATTGCAGGGGCGCGTTATTTCTGCCCTAGGTGTAACCTAATGAGCGCAAATGACATTCATATGTTTCTTGAATGTCCTAACCTAGCTAATTTTTGGGAACAATTGCGCAAATTCTTAGAAGAGGTACTGTCGGTCCCAATTCAATGTACAATGGAGAAGCGTGGCTCAGTGGTTAGAGGCGGCAGACCCGGAAGCTGAGATCGACCGTGGACCAGGGTTCGATTCCCTGCCTCGGCGGGTCTCGGGCTCAAAATTCCACGGACTCAACAATTCTCGCTCTGGTGCCTACTCAACTCACGGGGTCACACTCTGCGACTCTGGGCAATAGCTTGCTTAATCTCCACTACGGCCCCTCGCGGCGGGATGCCTGGCTTTCACCTTGTGGACACCCTGCCAGGGTTTCTCACAGGGGAATACCAGGACGGGTTCCCTAAGCAAGCGCCGGGACGCTTACGGGCAGCTGTGCGCTTTACAAGTCGAGCACATTTACATTTACATTACCCAGATTGGTTTTCTTCGGCCTATTACCTGATTATGTGTTTAATAGTAACTTGTCACAGTTTATTTTCTATGTAATGACCATTGCCAGAAGAGAGATATGCAAAGCATGGAAGTCTGTATCCCCCCCGAAATTTGCAGAGTGTCTCAAATACATCGTCGCGGTGAGTAAATTTGATATTTTATGTGGGGGTGAGAAAGCTGTCAGGTTGTGGTCAGCAATGAATGCCTGGATCGAAAAGTAACAATAGTCCAATGATTATGCCAGAGGTAAGTGGTCCTGTCCTTCCTTAGCAGCAAGTACCAACCCGAAAGGAAGTTGGACGGGTAACGACCATTCCTCTGGGCAATCTTCTACAGCTATCCACAAACACGAGGGCTGGAAAGGACAGTTTGTGACAGTGGCTTGAAGAGCGCCTATTATAGAGCAGTCATTAACTGGTGGCATATATGAGGACTAATAAAAAAAAAAAAAAGAAAAAGAAAAAAAAAAAAAAAAAAAAGAACTGGGATCAGTGTCCTATGCAGTCAGTGACTTGGCCAAAAAGAGCATGACAAAGCTGAAACTCGAGCATAAATGGAAAGCTGTAGGTCAGCTTATAAAATATCATAAATGGAAAGCTGTAGGTGACAGGTCATCTTATAAAATATCACAAAATCAGCGCATAACATGGCACCATATTTGTACGTTCTGACGGGGGGCGCAACTGTTGCTTTTATCTTAATGAGCCACAGTATAACTTACAAAAATTAAATAAAGCAAGCGGCTTGGACTATGTGAACAGCATCAGTTGCAATTGCATACAGCTGGCTCCTCTTTACTGATGTCAGCAGGGAACAGGCGAATATATGAGACATCTCAGTGCCCCCAATTCCTGAAGAGCCAGCTGTGGTTAGTGTTTTTCACCTCAATCAAATTGTTTCCTTTTAAATCCATTGTACACTGATCACTTCAATCATAATAAAACCACTTCACAGCTATAGGCAGCATTTCATTTATTAATGTAAACAGCATGTGCATCCATTATGTAATTTATAAATTAAGCCAACACGTATAAAAATAGGTCTCTTTAATCCAACCAGTGCAACATGTCTAGAAAATGGAGGTTACACAAGCAGGTTGTCTTCTGCTCATTTATTACACTAGGCGGCATGTAATTTGGATAGCAATGGTGGCTGCGGTAATTCCTTCTACCAGTCATGCTGTTTGCTAAACATACTGGGTTAGAACAGACACTACCAATTAGATACAGTGAAAAAATGTAAATTTCGTTTATCTATAGGAACATGGAGGCTGCTGATTTACCCTGCAAGAAATTGAACCTGGCAGCACGCCTGCTGTGATTGGTTCACTTCTAAAGCAAATCTTTGTCTCCTTGTGTCTGATGTGCCATATTGTAGCTATATGGTCTCAGCGGGAGGAAAAGCAGACAGAAAAGAGTTTGCATTTCACCATGGACAATGGAACCAGCATCATGCACCCAATGCTTCATTTGTAATAAGTGCCAGGGTCCTTGCAGGAGGGCCCTGATCTTGTGCTACGCATTGCCCCTGACAGCGCTGCAAATGACAATACCAACACAACTACTAAACATCACATTCCTATAGGTGGGACAATTCAGACTACTCTAAGGCACTCAAAGCTATGAGAAAGCTGTTGTAAGAATGCCACATATTGGCATACCAGTTGCTGCTGGGGAGGGATAGTTGAATCAGTAGTTAGCATTTGCAGGTTCAAATCCCAGCACTTTCCGCTACTTTGGGTAAAGGCTATAATCTCCCACAACTGTCAACAAGCACACTAGTGCTTTGTAATGCCGGAACCTGGCATTATTAAGTAATACATGGGTTCTGAAGTGCTCAGGTGGCAGACAGGAGCTGACATAGAGTACAGGGCCCGGCTACCCTCTTCCACCTGGGCAACTGTCTAGGAGACCGACTGGGGGCTCAACGAAGGAATTAAACAGGCATAACTTTTAGGAGCAACAGCTTAGAGGTAAGGTTTTGACCATCTGGAGTCTCAAGTCCCCCACCCCATTGCAAAGTTAGGTACCACCAATGGAGGTGAGGAGTTTTTCAAGGTCGTAGTAGAGGTTCAAGTTAACTAAGGAACGCAGCTTCAGGAAGGGTATCACATCACTCATAAGGAATGTACGCAAGAGGAAAGTGTAGTGTGTTATCTAGGAAACCTGAATCGATATTCCCATTTCATGCCCTTGTCCGGCTATAATCAATAATATCCATACAACGGCATAATAATCATATCCATAATTCAGTCGTAGCACATGCTGTCACATTAAGCAAGACTACTTCTCCGGCCCCCTAGTAAGCACACCGAGTTCTCTAAACAAAACCAAGCCTCCAGCAACCTGGGAAATCCTCCTTGCCTTTGTTTTGATTTCGTCCTAGAACTCCAGTAAAGACTGTAAGAACGGCCAGTTCTTAGTGACATCTTTATTGACGTCTTATGTCCAACCTTACATCAAACCCAGGCACCTTTCAGGTATAAATATACCAACGTTGCTTTAAGCAAACACACGGTGGTGAATCTGGAGCAGAGCAGCTATCTACTTTCGAGTGCCCAGCTGATGCGAGAGCCCACGGACGCTGCCCCTCCCTTTTGACGCGCTGAGAAAGACGCTGTCTTTTCTCTTGCCGAGAAATCCAGCTCCGGCGTTTCCAGCCTACCCTTGCGGGTTGCTGGGATATCGCGTCCTGAGAGAGAGATACCAGACCTCCTGCTTTCTATCACCCAGGTACGGAACTGACTAAACCCTTACAGAGAATTCTTGAGTCAGATTCTTGGCAAAACAAACTTAACTTAAACTGCTACTTACTTACTCCCTCCCACGTATTAGGCTTAGGTCAGGTACACCGGGGTAGGCGTATTTAGAAGCACCAGTTGAGTACGATTAGTCAATGTATATATGTATGTATCTATTTTATCTATTTTAAGTATCATATGGCTAAGAAACCATATCAATGCTTTTACAGTATTATTTTATAATCCTGCTTTTACTGTACGCACTTTACTTTACTATAAGTATTGCAATTGTAGCAATTCATTTCTCTTGTATGAGGAAGGAGACTGCTCAATAAATAACACCTTTTATTGAAAACGCCCGTCTCTCTTTTCTCTGCATTCTGGTGAAACTAAGTACGCACCTTTGACTGAGTGAAATAGCTGTCTTTTGTTTTCACACGACTCTAGAGATATACTCTTAATCAGGGAGAGCAAAGTTGTCATGTTTTATGGTTGTCAGAAACTAAATCCCTTCTTGTCTATCCAGGGAGATTAAACTCCTCCTCGTTTATTCGAGAAAGTTTCTAGTGACCTCTGAGCTAGCTGGCAAACACTTAAGTCTAATTTAGTCAGTAGAGACCTAGTTAACCTCAGTCCTACGTCTACACTGCTGAATATATTATTCCAATGCGCAGAGCCTATTGGGACAATAGGAACTACACTACATGGCCACCAACGTTTGGTAAGGCGATAAATCTAACGCAAGACGTTAGAGTAACTCAGTCGTGCTTTTTCACACAGACCCTTTCTCCCGTAAATACTCCAAAGACGTCTGGAGTGGGTCAAAGGTTAAAATCCGCCGGAACGTAGTAGGACGAGATTTCTATGTATAGTTTTTGGTTTATTCAACGTTGAAGGATACAGTGTTCCAAAATATTGTGCACCTAATCTTTGTTTCCTTGAAAACCTGATCTGCAACAAAAACCTTTCTGTCAGTAAAAATGTCAGAAACTGAAGAAGAGAGGGAGACAGCTAGAATAGCAGCTCGTCTCCTAGAGGATGACAATAGTTTCCTGTAGTCCGACCCGGATGCAATACTCATTCCGGTCAACATAAGAAAAACCATAACTCTTAAACTAATAGAGAATGGACTAACATCGAGAGGTGGTATAGTCGTATTCGTAATTGAGGCACATGAATATTGGCAGACAGAGGTATTCTATTCATGGATAAACTTTCCAGCAGCAAACGCTGTCACACATGAGTTCCACTATTACAAAATAGAGGAACCACCGGAAGAGTACACTCCTTTCGAGGAGGTGGAAATCCCATTAAAATACCAAGAGCACCTGCTCTGGTTTAAAGGCGCCCTAAAACATAATAATCACATCACCAGGCTCGGTCCACTAGGTAGACCAGGAGCAACGTGGCCGGTTCTAGCCAGCTACACACCACATCCCGACATCGAAAAAATGTCAGTACCAGAACTTTTAGCACAGCTAAAACAACTGATTAAAATACATAGACAATTAGTCCAATATGTAATGCGGACTTCAACAGTCCAACCAGCTATTAACATTCCACAGCTGACCCCTCATCAAGGGAACACAAACAAAATTACACCACAGAACATACAATCATGTCTGGGTAAAGTACCCGCAAAACGGGAACAAATTCCATTCTGGTTAGCACAAAAAATCACTCAAATAGAGGCAGTATTTCCGGATGCTACCCCTACTGAGAAACACAGAATTCTGACTATCTGCCTTCCAATGGGGATCGCACCACATGTGGAGGACTGTGACACTTGGGGCACAGTCTTTGCTTCCATTTACACAAAAACACATGGTGTTCCGTCCATGGCGGTAATACCAGATGTGCTAAGACAGATTCAAAACGAATACGGTCCAGAACCTGCTTTAACTCTGGGTATGAAATTACTGAAAGACTTCAAGTTGGTCTCGGCTATATTATTAGCCAACATAAAAGGGGAAGCAGCATCTGTGGCGATCCGCCAAAAATTGAAAGAAACAGATATAGCAGAACAACCATTTGAACTTGCCAGAATCATAGAAAAATCCTATGAAGAACTAGGAAGAGATAGTTTGGGTGGGAAACCAGTAAAACCCCAACTAACTGAAAATCCTGAAAAAATATTTATTAAAAATAATCTAAACACTCCAAAAAAAATCTGGGATGGAAATAAACAATCCACTCCCAAAGAAAAAAGATTCCAGTCCAGAGGAAGGTCTCCTCGGCAGAGAGAAAGATCTCCGGACCAAGGACACAAGTCTCCCCAGAGGGAGCCCTCTGAGAAAAGATACAACCTTAGAAATAGGGATAATCTAAAGAAACCTGATAGATATCAAGACATTGATACACGTCCCTCTTGATCTTTTCAGACTTCCTCGCAGAAATCGGAAAGAAGAGGACGGTCAAAACAAAGGGAAGAGCACGTCAAGTCCAAAGACAAGGAACCTGCTCATCAAAGTAAAAAATTACAATTTCCAAAAAAGAAGGTAGCCAGCATTAAAATAGTCAAACATGCCGAGGATCCTGAGGACACAGCTGAAAAACGGAGAGTGGGCCCAGACAGCGCTAGACAGCGCAGCAGAAGTGACCATAGCTCGCAAGATCCTGATTAATCATCTGGAGACAGTGGACACGAATGAATACATTCAAGTGGAAACTGCAGACAGCAGAGTTAGCAAACCTCATAAAATATACGAGATAACATTACGTATAGAGGGAGATAAGACTAGGAAAGTAAGGGGTCTATTTTGGGATAACCTTTCCAAAGGCTATGACATCCTTTTAGCTGAAAAAGACTGGCCACCAGAGTTTGTCAGGGAGTGCCCTCATGGCGAAGAAATGATTATGCCTGCCTTCTCAAATCACATTCCAATACATACAAAATATACACTTGCAAGAAAGTGGGCAGTAGCCCAAGCTCCTGCATTATATAAAAATCATGTAGGATGAGACGGGTGACCCGCTCCATCGAGACGAGGAAAAGGCGGCCCTGTTTGGCCGTTTCTATGCTGACCTGTATAGAAGTGATGCCCTCGACCCGGACGCGCAACAGCAATATCTCGCGGACCTGTCCCTACCTCAGGTCTCTGCTGACCGCAACGACCTTTTGACGGCCCCCTTCTCCCGGGAGGAAGTTCTGGACGCCATCAAGGCCTTGAAACCTCACAAGGCGCCTGGGCCGGATGGGTACACCGCCCTATTTTACCAGACCTTCTCGGCCGACCTCTGTGTCTATCTGGTTGGGCTTTTTAATGCGATGGCTGAGACGGGAGGCATATCTGGCACAATGGCCGAGGCAGTGATCTCTGTCATTCCTAAACCTGGGAAGGACCCCTCCAGTTGCTCCTCCTACCGGCCGATTGCCATCTTAAATATTGATGCGAAGCTGTATTCCGCTATCATTGCGCGACGCCTCCAGACCTAATGCCGGCCCTCATACACCCCGACCAGTCGGGTTTTATCACGGGCAGACAGACCCATGACAATTTAAGGAGGGTGATCCATCTGATTGAAAAGGCCAACAGATTCCGCATCCCGGCAGTACTCGTTGGCCTGGATGCGGAGGAAGCTTTCGATCGAGTGGATTGGGGATTTTTGTTCCGTACCCTGGCGGCCTTTGGTTTCTCGGATAAATTCATCACGATGATTCGAGCGAACTACGGTACACCCCGCTCCAGGGTGTCGGTTAACGGCCACTTATCCCCCTTTTTCTCCCACTCCCGCGGGACCAGGCAGGGCTGTCCCCTTTCCCCTCTGCTCTTCGCGCTGAGCATTGAGCCGCTGGCGATGGTGGTGAGGGAGCACGAGGGGATCCGGGGCCTCCCCTTCACCGGGGAACAACACAAGATCTCACTCTTTGCGGACGACATCCTCCTGTCTGTTGGAGAACCTACCAGTTCGCTTCCGAATATCCAGACGGTTCTATCCGACTTTGAAAGGGTTGCTGGCTTTAGGGTTAACTTTGGGAAGTCATACATCCTTAACCTTACACTATCTCCGACTGAGGTGGATCGCGTGCGGCTTTTGACCCCCCTATCCTGGGCGACCAGCTCCATCTCGTATTTAGGAGTCCGCTTGACACCTACGGTGGGTGGCCTATTCACAGCCAATTTCCCCCCGATGCTGACGTCCTTGCGAGCTGATTTAGCCCGCTGGAAGCCCAAATACATCTCGTGGTTGGGCAGGATACATGCCATCAAGATGGTGATCCTCCCCAAGTTTCTTTATCTTTTTCAAGCCCTTCCCATCCCCCTAGATCTGGATTTTTTTAGGCGCCTTAAAACTTTGATGCTTCGCTTCATTTGGCAAGGCGGGCGAGCCCGTTTCTCGTTTTTTACACTGCGCCGCTCGAGGTCAGAGGGGGGAGTGGATCTACCTGATATGCACCTCTACTACAAGGCAGCGCAACTACGTCTCCTGGTGGAATGGTCTCAGCAACTCTCAGAAAAACACTGGCTGCATATGGACAGGAGTATCGCGGGTCGGTCCGTGTGGGACCTAGCTTGGAAACCCAAGGGTGATAGGCCCAGGAATGCCTATATCAGTACCCCCACTAGCACGGTGCTGAAAGTATGGGACACAGTCTCGGGCGATGACCGCTGGACGACGTTCCCGTCGCCCTTCACCCCCATTCATTTTAACCCGGCCTTTCCCCCGGCATTGCAGGACGGCCCCTTCCGACTGTGAAGTGAGGGGGGCTGTAGAGCACTCACTCACCTTTTTCACGGTACCGTCCCGCTTACCTTCGCTAATTGCATGAGAGATTATGGGGTCCCGCCGTCTGAACGGTATCACCATCTCCAGCTCCTCCACTGGGCTACCTCCCCCGGAGTGGGGGATTCGGCCACGAGACCGCCGTCTGTTTTCGAGGCCTTTCTCCTGCGCACTACCACCATGAAGGGAGCCATCTCCTTTCTCTATAAATTGCTGCTTACTACGGCGGCATCGCCCCGTCCGCGGTATATGGGACATTGGGAGGAGCTGCTCGGAAGAAACATCCCCGATGCAGAGTGGGCGAGCCTTTGGCAGGACATTACGTCGCACAACCGATCGGTGGCTCTTCGGGAAGCCCATCTCAAAACACTGATGGATTGGTACCTGTACCCGTCCAAGCTACATCGTATCTTCCCAGCCTCGTCTGACCGCTGCTGGAGGGGCTGTGGTTTCCTGGGGGATTTCCGCCACATCTGGTGGGATTGCCCGGTCATTCGCCCCTACTGGGAGGAGATTTTGTCCCACCTTAAAGACATACTAGGCTACCCAATCTCTGACTCTCTGGAACATGTCCTCCTCGGGCTTCGTGACCCCGACAAGCAGATACTTTGGCTCTGTCTCGGAGCGGCCAAACTCACCTTAGCGGCAGCATGGAAGAAACCAGATGCCCCAGCGATTTCTCTCTGGCACGCTCGACTGTGGAGACTCCTGAGTGTGGAGCGGGTGGCGGACATCTTCCTGGGCAACTTTAAAAATGTCATCTTCCGCTGGGGCCCACTTGTTCGATTCCTTTCACGGGGATTGCCGTCAGCAGTCTGCCCCTCTTCAGTGCGTGCGCTCCACCTGTTTCAACTCTAACTGTACACATGATTTGTCTGTATGTATGAATGGCTGTCATCACCACGGGGGGGTGGGGTGGGTGGAGAGGGGGGGTTCTTTGTTGGTTGATCCTGAAATATGACACCCGTGGTACGTTTGAAAAGACTCAGCGGTCGCGGCATGCTATTGCCTGCTATTGCTCCGGCTACCCTCCTTGACTGCCTTCTGGACATGACCATTGGACCTGCATGGTGCTTGCCTCCTGCATTGCTGTGCCCATATGTAATCTGCATCTCAGGGGTGTCGCTCATGATCTTGTTTTTTTTTTTTTTTTCTTGCTTTGTATTCTTGAAATCAAAAATAAAAATTTTACACAAAAAAAATCATGTAGGATGGGATGAGGACTCTCCTCCTCACAAAATCCAATTAAAATGTCAACCAACTGCACAAAGGCAGTACCCAATTACGCAAGAAGCTAAAAAACAGGTCAGGGAGATCTTAGATCAACTTGAATACCAGGGGGTGATTGAAACATGCACCTCACAAATGAACAATCCTTCGTTTCCTGTCTCCAAGCCAGACGATTCATATCGTCTAGTTTTGGACTACAGACACCTTAACTCATGTTGCAAGACATTTGCAGTACAAAACTCACACAGTGCAGCACTAATGAATAACATCGTGCGCAAAAAATACAAAACAACATTAGACATCTCTAATGGATTCTTTTGTCAAAACATTGCACCTGAAAGCAGGTATTTGACCGCTTTCTCAATAATGGGCTCGCAGAAATTTCTGTCGACTCCCACAGGGGTTCAAGAACAGTCCAGGATTATTCTCAGCAAGAGTAACAGAGTTACTACAACTGTATGATGATGAGGCATTATCTTATGTCGATGACATCTATCTACTAGATGATGACTTGGATACTCACTTGAAAAGAGTGAACAACATAATACTTGGGTTCGCAGCAGAGGGTTACAAATTCAACTTTAAAAAGTCACGAATTGCCCATCTAACTGTCCTGTTTTTAGGATATGAATTATCAAGTGAAGGCAAATGTCTAGCAGACAACTTCTTAGGACAGTGTGCTGTACTCCAAGCACCAAAAACGCTGAAAAACTTACAATCAATTCTAGGTTTCCTGAATTTCGGAAGAACATACATTCTATATTATGCAGAGAGGGTTAAACCTCTCTATGAATTAATAAAACCAGATTTTAAACCGATCAATTGGACTCAAAAACACACAGAAATTTTGAGATCATTGCAAACAGACATGTTAGCAAAAACAAAATTACAAACTCGCGACAATACACGCAACCTTGTAATCCGAGTCATCCCAGGAAGATGCGGATTCCCGTACCTGACCTCTAATGAGGGAGAAAAGGTACCAATAGCATACAAATCACACTTGTACTCACAAGCTGAAAAAACATTCAGTCTTGAGAAAAATGTTGTAAATGCGGTTCAAACAGCTGTGGCAAAAGAAAGTGCCCAAGCCGAAGGCAGACAGATTACTGTCTTAACAGCAGAATCAGCCTTCGAGTCATTAACAAGCCCATGTAATTTAACTACCGTGGCATTAGATCCAAAATGGATACAATGGGAAAATTCTCTTGCTACAGAAAAAGTGAAATACTATTTTGACCCGGAAATGAAAAAATTGAAATATCTAACGTATGAAAAAGAATATCCTCTGCCAATCGAAATTCTGCCTCTCAAACAGTACAAATGTGTAATCTATATGGACAGATTTGCACAACATTACGATGTAGAGAAAAAATCCTACAACGCAGCGTGCGCGATTGTTGAAGGTCGCTGGCGCTTGGGTAAATTCAGACCGTTAGTTACCAAAACTGAATCACTCAGAAACTGCTCAACTCAGCGAGCTGAAATAAGATCTTTAAAAATGGCGCTTGAAAATGCCGAATTCCCCACACTAATAGTGTGCGATTCGCATTACTGCATCAAATCTTACAATAATGATTTGCAAAACTGGGTTCAAAACGGTTACAAAGATGACACAGGTGCCACAATAAAGCATAAAAAGCTTTGGGAACAGGTAGTTATTTTACAGAAAGAACTACAAAAGACTCACGTGATACATACACTGAGTCATCAGCGTGATGGCGTTCACGCTGCAGGGAATTCATTGGCTGAAACAGCCACAGCGGAAGCAACTAAGCCGGCTTCCGTAGCCACAAAAAAGCGTTCAGAAAAATACATAGACGGGGAAACCATGCTGGCGGTAAAAACGTCTTCAAAAGGCGACTGTGCAGCATTACCCGTGAACTATCCACTCAATTATACATACATAATCGATGCAAACTCCGTTCCTTTTGCTCGAATCCCTGGAGTGGGGGATAGAGTAATTCCAAACACGAACAGGAGAAACCTATTAATAGCAGACGCACACATGGGTGAAGGTCTAGGGCATCGAGGGATCTTGAAATCTCTGAGAGAATTACAATCAGACTACTGGTGGCCGGGAATGAGCCTGCAAAACTACAAATTTGCATTTAACTGTCAGAACTGCAACAGAGATCGCAGTGGCGAACTGCCCGGAGTGTTGCCAGGACCCTTCTTTTAGATATCATAAGAATATCAATACGAAATACCCAGAAAAAAATGCGTCCCATTAAAATTATTTAAGACTAGATTCACTTAAAATGTAGACACCAGCGCTCGGCTGACGCCAATACTGTTATAAAAGATTTGCGAGTCTATATCGGCACATACGCAATTGGCAAGCTACATTCTGACCAGGGTCCTGCTTTTAGCTCTCGAGCTTATAAGGAGGCCATGACCAGCATGGGCATTGCATTGCGGTACTCTTGTCACTTCCTTCCTGAGGGACACGGGATTGTGGAAAGAAAAAACCGAGACATAAAGCAATCTATAACGGCAAGGGTATTAGGTACGGGTACTGGGTGGGTCCAACATTTAACAAGTGTCCAACGTAGTCTTAACAATCTGCCAAGAAATTCTCTAAAAGGTTTCAGTCCGTATGAACTATTGTTCGGGACTAGAATGCATATTCAGGACCTCGATAGTCAGACTTCAGTGGTAGAAGAAAAATGCTTTGAAATCAAAGATCGTTTGGCTATTTTACAGGACTTAAATGAAACAAGAAAAGACCTGAGCAACATAAAGATAAAACAACAGCCAACAGCCACTGAAGAGAAACCACCTGTCCCAGCAAGGCCTGTCTGGATTCCAAAGATTGGGGATCTGGTCAGAGAGAAGATCGCGGTGAAGAAGGAATTTGGACCTTCTTACAGAAAAGCAGTACCTGTCTTAGCTGTCAACGGAACAAGATCAGTTGTACTACTACCCCTTGCTGGTAAAAAGGAGAACCGAGTTGTATCCATCGACCTGGTAAAACCACAATCATGTGGCCAACAATAAGTAGTAGGCCCAGTGGACTCCCAAAATGGAGAAGAAGACCAAACCTTGCTACAATCCAAGAGGTTCAAACTGAGAGACTAATCACATTTGATAAACCTGCAGTGATTAATAAAGGACTATGCAATAATGCCATGGAACTTGTGCCTCTTGAAGCCCAAATTACAACAGCTCGCCAAGAAACACCTGTCTACAACGATGTAGCCTCAGACTATGCTAATGAAACAAAGAAAATTCCAAAAGCAAATAAAAATCTGGAAGCAATTCCAACAATTGACAGAACTGCATCAGGCTACTTCATCAATTTTGATGACTTTTCTGAGGATCCAAGCGAACCTGAAGAACAGCCAACAACAAAATCTTTTAAAGACAAAGCAAAAGAACTCTTACATGAACTCAAAGAAACCTATCTGATTTCTCCATGGATTGAATTTTAGATTGTGTTAGGTGTACTTTTCCTCCTGCTTTGGCTCATCATGGTACTTTGTTTGGGAAATTTCATTGAGGGAAAATACAGTACAATGGACACAGCAAGTCAGAACATCAACTTGGTCCTAAAGCCACACAAGTCATCCCACATTGAGAAGAGAGAACTATCATCAGTAAATTTCACAGCCTATCCAATACCCGGTGGGGTAGCTTGGGACAAAACAGAATACGATATTTATGGCCCGGTCGAGCTATTGAAGTATCCACATCAATTCAAGGTTTCATTAAGTGACTTTGTAAAACCGAGCACATTCTCTGATGATTGGGACTTTGAAAGTATTAATGATATGATGTCAGATTTAGTTATGTCAGCAAAATTTACAGAACATGATTATTTACAGGGTTCATCTAATTATGAACAGATGTACTGCTACAATCACTATGCTAACCATTATTTGCATAAATCTGCTCAACCTAGAATTTATTTTAATTATAATCAATGGGAACATTGTGCAACTCCACCAAAAGGCAGTTCAAAAACATTTTTTGATAAATTCCCATACTTCTCAGGGTTTAACACAAGTGATGCAGAAACGTTTTATTTCAAACTGTTAAATAAGACAGGAATGAAAACCATGCTGACAAACACTAAATTGATCTATTCAGAAACATTTTTTGAAAAAATGACTACATTTGGTTTTGATTTTTGGAAAAATAATATTGAAACAAAAACCATCTGGGGTACCAAAGATTGGCAGGTCCAAGGTATAGAATCATTATTTAGAGCCTGCATGATCCCAGAACAAATTATATTCTTGAATGATACCATTCAACAGACAACCTGTCTTGGCCTAGCCAAAATTAAAGACTTAAACAAACCGTCTATTCCAAAACCAACACCTGACAGTAACAGCACTACAGATGTTGAGATAGACGTATCCCATATTTTTAACCAAAACAGAACACATCCTGATTGGAAGAAATGGTTGATCTGGCCCACAGACACAAATAACTGTCAAGATAGATTCCTGAACAAAATACAGGGGTTCAAATTGACCAGGCCAGACCCTAGATACTCCCAGAGACAACATCCAGGGATAGTAATAACATACAGTGTAGGAAAACTCTGCCTCGAATGGCTACAGACATCCACACAGGCAGAAATTAAGCAACACTTGACTTTACTTAAAGAAGGTGCTGACTTGCGCGATTTCATAATGGGACCACGCAAACAGCGTCCAAAACGTTTCATAGCGGCCAGTATATATGCGGCATGCAACGAAGCTTGGAAAGAAACACAAATTGAAACAGCAGAAAAAATACGAGAAATTGACCGTATTCATTTGGAAAAATCACTTTCTGTTGTGGACAATGGGTTAATGACTCTGTCTTCCAGAATATATTCACTGGACAGTATTGTATCATCTGCAATTGATATAATAGAACAGGACTTACTAATGTTACAACACGGTCAGTCCCAACTACGTTCTATTGTACAGCTTGGCTGGACGTTACAAAATCTGCATTCAGGCTACGTGCCTTGGCGTTTAATTAACACAACGTCATTATTCTCTATCTTTAACCTTACTGATACACAAATCAGCTTGGCACAAAAAGGAGCGGAATATACAATTCTGAGCATTGAAAAACTTGAGAGATTACCATTGACAATGTCAGAACGACCTGTCATTGAATGGATAATACACGAAATCATAACTATTCCGATAACTACTTTCCAATTTAAATACTGCCAAGAGTATATACGAGCAGGCCAGTATGAAAGGTTGGGTAAAGAATACATTAAGTCATCATGGAAATTACATTACACACACACATGTTATAGTGAAAAAGGACAGAATGTATTTCTTAGTGGTGATAATTGTAAAAGGTCACTAAGTGGTATACTTCTGTGTCAAGGTATTAACCTACATGGGGCCTGTGAGGGGACTTCAAATAACCTTTCATGCCACCAGCATGGCACACCTGCAACTCGAATAGAGCCATTTTTTAGACGGCTTTCTAATGGGAGCTACATTCTAATAGTGGACCACAGATGTTGTGGCTTGGTGCCAGGAAAAGCTTATCTAGTAAGCGTTTCTTTCATGGTCACTTGCTGTATGCAAGTATTGTTTCCGAACAACACCCCAGACAGGGAGGAAAACATTTGGCCCATTTTGAATATCTCTTCTATTCGAATTGATACTTTAAGCAAAATAAAGTCTGTCCTTTTGCAGACAACTGTGCCCTTGACGTCATCAAAAGAAACGTATGATCTGCAAGTCACAAGGACAACGGCAGAGATACATAGCCTTTTATCAGCAAATTGCCCCCTACATTTCGCAGAAATGTTAAGCCAAATCCTAAATATGTCCGATATTGGAGGTATCCCGCATGTATTTAAGACAATTTTTTCGGGACTGTTAACACCCTTCGAGGCAGTCCTGGGCATCTTTCCTAATTTTGTCCATTCGGTCTTTGGCGGCCTACCACTCCTGTTGGGACTCGTAGCAGGCATTTTATTTTTGATTCTCCTGCTTCGTTATGGCAAGCCATGTCACAGACAAGACTACAGCAACAATGGAGAAACGATCCTAGCTATACGCTATCGGGACCGCATAACTAAAGTCCTTGGATTAGCCCGGCTAAGAGATCTAAATATGACATGGTTTCTTTCATTCAGACCCATCTGGCAGAATTGTATCTTACCTGTGTTAAGATGTATGCTGTGCGGAGAAGAATGCGTGTTAGACGTCTGTCTCACACTACAATCAGAAGTACCATTGGATACAGATACTTTGCTAAGTCCTGTAACGGCTCATGCATCGTGTTGTCCCCAGCGGTTACCCATCCTGATGACGGCATTCGTGGAGACTTCACCACTGCGATTAAAGGGTAGTGAAGTGCAAGATGAGAGCAGCATCAACCAGGTACGACCTTCTGTGAGCAATGCTGATCAATACATCGATGATAGCAATCATTCTCACGACTGCACAGTTGCGGCATTTTCCAACTTGGTCGAACTTTCACCTGAAGCGGTAAACTGCTTTTTTGAAAGTCTGTCTGAAATGATGTTTTCACCGGAGCAAAAAGAATAACTTTTAAGCAAACCAGTACACAGCGTTCCCTGAACTCTGAATTCGGCCTTCGGCTTTGATAACAAAAGCTACTGAACATATTTGGAACAATATTTTTTTTCTCTCTCCCCTGAAAGCGAAATTATTTTTTTCCCCGATTCCAAAATATTTACCTTTTTTTTGGCACATGTACTCTGCTTGAAGTAGAACTATTCTTAGAGAACAGAGCTTCTATTTTAGATACTCTAGAGACAAAATATTACCTCAGCCTCTAGCATATTTACAAATAACTGTATTTATATGTGATGGGATGGTCTCAACCCTTTTTTCTGTATTAAGAGCCATTTCATGTGTAAATTTCGCAAATCATTCATGCTGATATATATATGCATCCTTTTTTAATGAATGATTACACTGCTTGGAACGCGTACAGTACCTATAATCATTTTCATGTATTTCGCTTACACCATTTCAAATGCAAAAATGTATTTTGGGGTGGGTTGATATACACATGCACCTTTTATGTTTACTATTGCTTAGTTTTAGTAATGATGGACATTAATTCGTGGAGTGGGTGTAGTGTGTTATCTAGGAAACCTGAATCGATATTCCCATTTCATGCCCTTGTCCGGCTATAATCAATAATATCCATACAACGGCATAATAATCATATCCATAATTCAGTCGTAGCACATGCTGTCACATTAAGCAAGACTACTTCTCCGGCCCCCTAGTAAGCACACCGAGTTCTCTAAACAAAACCAAGCCTCCAGCAACCTGGGAAATCCCCCTTGCCTTTGTTTTGATTTCGTCCTAGAACTCCAGTAAAGCACTGTATGAACGGCCAGTTCTTAGTGACATCTTTATTGACGTCTTATGTCCAACCTTACGTCAAACCCAGGCACCTTTCAGGTATAAATATACCAACGTTGCCTTAAGCAAACACACGGTGGTGAATCTGGAGCAGAGCAGCTATCTACTTCCGAGTGCCCAGCTGATGCGAGAGCCCACGGGCGGTGCCCCTCCCTTTTGACGCGCTGAGAAAGACGCTGTCTTTTCTCTTGCCGAGAATTACAGCTCCGGCGTTTCCAGCCTACCCTTTGCGGGTTGCTGGGATATCGAGTCCTGAGAGAGAGATACCAGACCTCCTGCTTTCTATCACCCAGGTACGGAACTGACTAAACCCTTACAGAGAATTCTTGAGTCAGATTCTTGGCAAAACAAACTTAACTTAAACTGCTACTTACTTACTTCCTCCCACGTATTAGGCTTAGGTCAGGTACACCGGGGTAGGCGTATTTAGAAGCACCAGTTGAGTACGATTAGTCAATGTATATATGTATGTATCTATTTTATCTATTTTAAGTATCATATGGCTAAGAAACCATATCAATGCTTTTACAGTATTATTTTATAATCCTGCTTTTACTGTACGCACTTTACTTTACTATAAGTATTGCAATTGTAGCAATTCATTTCTCTTGTATGAGGAAGGAGACTGCTCAATAAATAACACCTTTTATTGAAAACGCCCGTCTCTTTTCTCTGCATTCTGGTGAAACTAAGTACGCACCTTTGACTGAGTGAAATAGCTGTCTTTTGTTTTCACACCACTCTAGAGATATACTCTTAATCAGAGAGAGCAAAGTTGTCATGTTTTATGGTTGTCAGAAACTAAATCCCTTCTTGTCTATCCAGGGAGATTAAACTCCTCCTCGTTTATTCGAGAACGTTTCTAGTGACCTCTGAGCTAGCTGGCAAACATTTAAGTCTAATATAGTCAGTAGAGACCTAGTTAACCTCAGTCCTACGTCTACACTGCTGAATATATTATTCCAATGCGCAGAGCCTATTGGGACTATAGGAACTACACTACAAAAGAGTGGGTACAAGTACTTTAAAAAGGTATGGCATATCAGGCCCAAGCACCTGCAGGGTCTAAGTTATAGCCCGCCGACTATGGAGGGGGCACCAACCATGGGGCGGTGGACAAGCCAAAACATGAATCAAATATCACCATGGCAAAGATAGATAGGGCTACGGCAAGGGGCCTCGTGCGTCGGGGTCTGATTAACCCGAGGTCCTCTGGTTACCACTTGGACGATGGGGTGCACCTGACAGGGGTAGGCATGAATATGTTCATACTTAGCAGAGGTGGAGTACTGGAACAGCTGGGTTTCTCTTGAGCAGGGGCCAGGGGAGGCGACAAAGGGGGCAGCTGCCTTCAGTCGTTAAACCGTAGGCAGCATGGCGGAAGAGACCCAGAAAAAGATAAAAAAGGGGAAATTACTAGGGGTAGATGAGCTGCTCACAAAGTGTCCTTGGGATGCTTCACGGCAGGGTCACAGAGTGAGCGAATGACGGCACACAGCCATAGACAGTGTAGATGAGATGCTCGCACAGGGTCCTTGGGATACCACACAGCAGAGGCACTGAGGAGCAGGCAAGTGGCCAGTAAGGGTCCAGGGGAGGTGGAACGGCACTTGTAGACCGGGCTGGTCCTAAAGGACACCCACAAACTCGGTAGCAAGGGAAGCCTGGAACTGCACAACATGGAGGCCTTGCTTAAAGGGGCACCTCGAGCTAAGATAGTGCTATCATAAAAGGACTGAAGAAAAACTTGGAGAACAATGCATGATGTAAAATGACATGAATGTTTATGAATAACCAACCAAAAGTTGCGAGATATATTAACTATGTTTTAATAAACTGCTGCCTTTCTATACACTATACCATGTCGTCACTGGAATGATGGATGGGGAAAGGGACGCAGTTGGGCAGGGAACTAAGAAGGAGGTGTAACTCGCCCCTGGGAGGGGGTTAGGCTCACTGTACACCTCGCCACCTATTGAACAACAGGTGAAAGTTGTCTACTACGAGTACAATAATACATTGACCGTACAGTCAATGCTTTAAATAGGCGGGTACTGTGTCCGGTACTGAGTACCGCCACGTTTTTTATTTTGGGAGGGAGAGCACCTGCATTTTTCAAGAGAGACATAATAGTTGTTTGCAGAGTACCGGAGCTTCTCAGAAACAAGCAGGTACTCTGCTACAGCGTACCGGCACTTCTATCTTTCCATTTCAAGCACTGAGTACAGTTATATGGCGACTGTGCTTGATTAGGATAACAACACAAGATTAAGCATCATTGAGACTGTTCACTAACATCTGTGAGTGCAAGAGAGGGGAGTCGGCTTGTTAAGATGTCCCGTTAGTTTGGAACCGGTCCCCAGCAGGACAAGCTCGTAAAACTATCTCAAGTGACTACGCAGTGGCACATGTTTTTGTTGTCTTTGTTTCTTTCTGTATCTAATACTGACATTCCTCTCTTCCTCCGCTGTGCTATTTCCTGTCCAGGCTTTCTTTATAGGCATGAGCCTTCGGGACTAGTACCGAGGAATCCTTTTGTTTCCACTTAGCATACTGTAAATATCCGCGCCAAATATGACCGAGGGTATACGCATGGACGAGGGCAGGCTCGCGCATCCTAAAGGGCCGAGCACGTGCTTGTGGCGAAGAGGCCTGCATGCATAATGGAATGCATTACTGCAGTCCCCTTTAGAGGGTTCTTTTGAATCACCACTGACACAGTAATTAAGACAAGAGTTTGTGTTAGAAGGGAAGAAACTAAGGCCAGCACACTAGGCTGCCACTCCTTCACCAAACTCCGCCGACAGCCAGAGGGGCTTATTTACAAGCCCCTTGCGTCGCTGGTACGTCACTCTGTCCCATATTAAAAGTGACGCACCAGCGGCGCAAGGGGCTTCTTAATAAGCCCGAATCCTTAGCACTTTGTTCGGCTAATCAGATATTTAATCATTCTCACAGCTATTGACAAGGACACAGTTAATATTTATTTCAATCATCTGAACATGCAATGTATAATCTTTTGTATAACATCTTCTTACAAAAAGGGGAAACCATTCAGAAAACAAATTTAAGGCTGATAAACGTTTTCGGAGATAGGTCGCCAACAGCTGTCTCAATCAATATTAATTGATTGCATACACAAGGTGTTTCTATAAATTAGTTTTCGAAGAAAATACCGCTATTTTCATTTTTTATACAATTAACATACTTAAGCAAGTATAAATGTAAATTGTAAATTGAAACTTGTATAGCGCACTATACAAGGGTCTCAAGGCGCTTGTACCAATACCGCTGTGGAACCCATCCTGGCTTTCCCTGTGAGGTGTCCACTCCTGGGCACCCCCAAGGCAAACGTTAATTCTTAAAAACGAATACTTTCTGGAAACAGTCTTAAAGAAGGGGAGTCTGTTTTTAGCTCCATAATCATTAAATGCCGCAGGCGGCCAAAAAGTATGTTTGTCAGTTACCTGTTTTATATTTCGAGGTCGTTTTACTCATCATTAAACATGCAGTGTTTTCATAAGTTTTAGTTTTCACACTTACAGCTCAGAGACAACACTGAAGAGTGAACATGAATTTATACTGCAAAGCAATTTATAACTTCTTTGCATGCTTTGTAAAAATAGCTTCCGGATATAAAGAAATTTGCACTCCCGTCAACCTGTTATTCAATTGCCATGCAAGAAAAAAAAAAACCCAAAAAAAAACCAACAAACAAAAAACAGCGTTCCACAACCCAGGCGCAAGCAGCGTAGAAAAACACTAATGAAGAAATCAATCAATACTTGGTACATGCTCCAGGTAAGAGACAATCAATCAATCAATCAATCAATCAGGGAATTGTAAGCGCGCTACTCACCCATGAGGGTCTTGTGGAAAAGTAAATTTTGCCATGTTCTGTGTCCCTACGTGTCATCCATCATATGTTATGTGTGCATGATTAAATATGCATATGCATTCCCTATGTTCGATTAATGACGCAATTACAGTTGTGTCCACCTCTAGTATGCCAGTTTCCAGTTCTCGTGAATACTACGAATATCAGGCCTATGTAAAGCTACGTTGCCACGTTTCTCAGTGTGCACGTTATTCTATTGAAAAGTCCCCGTTTCTAGGCCTCAAAAGGGGCCTGGACACCAGATTCAGCTCCTGTCTCCTGAAGCCTCGCTGAGGAGCGATACAGCCCCCACCTGTATCCTCGACCCTTCACTTACTTCCTGCCTTGCAGTGCCCGGCTCACCCTGGCTCTGCCTCTGAGTCTGCCAAGAATATGCTATGATTCCAGTTATCAGTTCAGTCCTCCTTCTCTGCATTCCTAAAGCTACTGAATCGCATCGATAGTTTCCGTCATTGTCTAGCCTTCACGTCTCCACGTTAGAGAAATACTGCATTTAATGGTCATTTAATATTCTTCATCACGCACTACATGTAGAATAATGCATGGTCCAGTCTTAGAATCAAGTTAGCCTTTCCCCTCCTGACTTCTAGTTTATATCAACATGTTCTCTAAACATCAGATACTAGATACTGTTTAGGTACATGTCGCCCTGACTCTCCAGACTTCAGTCTCTGCTCCTAGCACAGAGTTCATAGCCCCCAGCTTCTCCTAGTAACACGTCATTGCCAGTTTGCGCGCACCATCAGGTTAGAGGTCCCGGCTCCTCAGGTAGCCCCCTCCATGGTTTCCGCCCCATTCATGACATATTCTGTTACGTTTGCATCACATGTCTATGTATACGCCCTGTTACACCTCTTTTCACCCTTATCTTTCGCGACTGCTACGCGTCACGCCTTTTGCTCCACCCACTGCTACGCCTATTGCAATGTAATGCTATGTGTTTGCGTTATGTATATATGCTCATGCACTGTTATTAAAAAGTTGTTCCCCTTGTCCCGATCCTGACCCCGGCAGCGCTGCTGGGCCTTGCCATCCTGTATTGCTGTATTAAACCTGCAAAAACTCCTACTACCTCGAATCTTGACTCTTATTTATTGAGCTATCTGTTATTCATTTATTCATTCAAAAATAGGGTATTATTTATTTATTTACCACATAATGGCGCCCGAATAGGGACCTGCCCTTTCCCCACGCGTCGGTGAAGCCACGCCGACCCCCTGACCCTCTGCAGTCGTGACGGAACTCTTCTGCGCACCGGCAGATATTTCTGCTTCAAGTATCCCTCAGGCCCACGGAGGAGACGGAGGAGGCGGTCCAGCATCCAGACGAGACGGTGGAGGAACGCGGCGAGTCCCGACCAGAGCCCAAGCCGAGAGTCCAAGGTCCGAGGTATCCGGAGGCCCACCCGTAACAGAAGTCCGAAGTTCGTCCGTCCGACGTCGAGGCAGTCCAGTCCAGTCTGAGGCCTTCCGTTCTTGCTGCCCGGTGAGTACCGTTACTGGGGTAGTATCTAGACAGGGTCAATTTAATTGACTCTGGTCCGTGGGTTGGTGGTACACAGACCCACAAACGAAGTGTCCACTTCGGTGGATGCGGGTCCTGACGTGTCTCTTTATGAGACCGGTAAGTTTCGTACTGTTTCAGCAGTGCATCTAGTTTCTGTTCCAGTCAGTTCTGTTCTCGAGAAAATTCATGTATTCTGTGTTCCGTATTCCAGGTAGTATTCTGTTCTAACTGTTATTTTTAAATGTTCTTCATGTATTTTAATGTCGTGGTATGAATGGGGAATAAGTATCGTGTTCATTGTGTATTGTATTGTGTCTAGATTACAGTCCAGTCATGCCCTTGTTTTCTAAGTTACGCCAGTTAAAAACTAGAAAGGGTCTGCTGGAAGCAGCAGTTCCTGTCCCGCCTAGGGACAGTCCAGGTCATTTTATGTATCAGAAGCATGGCATAAGCGCCATACTGTATCTAGATTTATGGGTAGAGTATACCAAACAGTTAGAAGACAAGTATAGATGGCCCGTATCGGGTACATGGGATGCCGAGTGCATCATGCGAGTGGAAGAGGCATTATGGAAAAAGAAAGCCAGACAGTCACAGAAAGATGCCATCGAGTTATGGCGCAAAGAAGCTCATAAAAGAACTGAAAAAGAAATCAGAAAGTCAGAATTAAGTAGAGAATCCTTGGAACGAGCCCATGAAAAAGAACTAATCGAGATAGGTGAACGAGTCAAAGCCGAACAGTCAGACAGACAGAGGCATGCCCTTATTAGGGGTATGTATCCTCTCCTTGCCGAGGGCTTGCCAAAAGCGACCCCAGAGGCATCCAGTAATTTCCCGCCACCATTAGTTCCGACCAAGCTACGTCACAAACAGACCGCAGCTGATATTTTTATTTCGTCCTATTTGGACGACACAGTCCCAGAATATGCAAATCCTGTTCGCGCTCCGCCAGTCCCTGTAAATCAGGCACTTCCCGCTCCTCCAGACACCGGAGTACCTGTTACGGTACCCCCGGTCCAGCCCGCCATACAAGTCCAGCCTACATTTCCATTTCCCACTCTGCCAGGACGAAGAGCCTCAGTAGACGACTCTAGTTTAGGGGCCGCAGGGGGAGGTACTCCTCAAACCCCGCCGCCACACAAGCGTTTCACGACAGCCGAATTACATATACAAGCATCACAGCGTACGCCCAGACATCAGACTGTAGCAGAAATAAGAAAATCCCTTGCCGAATGCGGCTATGATCCAGTCCCAGGCGAGGATAATATGGTTTTATATTCATTCCGCGTAAGAAAGGTGGCCGAGTATCTAGTCACCTTACCGAATATGAAAGAAGATCTAGACAGAATATATCGCTTCATCCGTACAGGGGATGATCCAGAAAGCATTGGCGAGGCCATGTCTCAAAGGAAAGCTGAGACCCAGCTCATGATATTAAAGTTTCTGATCAATTGTCTAATAAGAGAACAAGATTACCCGTCTAAAGATCCGGCTGAAATGAAAACCCTGACAAGGTGGAGTGATAATATAGCCGAGGGTAAGCACAAGACCGTCGGTGCTATGGAGAGTATGTACAAGAAAATCCGTAAAGAAATAATAAAGTTACACGAACAGCGTAAAGCAGCACAAGTAAGCGAGAAAGAAAGTAACTCTGATCCTGAAGAGTTAGACGATGAGAATCCCGACAGAATAGCGTATGTAGGAAAATCTAGATTTCCAGATCGCCATTTACGCCTAGAACACAAGTCTATTTTCCATCATCCAGCACCAGAACAAGGTTCTCTAGAACAAGTGTTTCAAGCTATCGATCACATTCTGAAATCACGAATCGGTTACAGTGAGTTAAGTACCATGCATGAACAAGAACTAGCCCGATCAGCAGTCCGATGGATTACTGATTCTACCACTTTTCCAGACGAAATAGTGGCACAAATGTTTCTGAAAATGCCCCCAGCCGAGCAACGACTGGCGGGTATGTATATGATTCAGCACCTCATTACATTGTATGAGGGTCAGCACTCTGATCCAGGCCCGTTACATGATATCCTGAACGAGTTACTCCAGTATAGATGGAAAGGTTTAGGTACCGATTTAATTAGTATCATTCTAGAACAGCGTCACAAATATAGAACGTTTTTGAATCCGCGTTTTGTTCATGTCTCACCCCCCGAAAGTAAACCATTTTATATGGAGAGACAGAATCCGTTACGAGAAGTCCACCCAGTCAGAGGAACGGGTGGCGAACTAGAACGAGTGTTTGTTTACACTCCGATTACAAAGATGGAACTCCTAGAGATGAAGAAATTAATTCCCTGTCATGATAAAGATCCAGCAGGGTTCCATAGAGAATTAAAAGACATGCTCCGTATGGGAGAATACACGTATCCAGATATAATTAAAATGTTAAAGGTTCTGCTGCCCGCAGGGGTGTATGAAAAGCTCAAGGAAAAAGAATGGGAGGTGGGAGAGAAAAAGATCGATTGGGCAGTTCTAGAAGCTGAAGACAAGGCACGAGTACCAGGTACCGGTCTTGGAGCGAAATGTAAAGAATTACCAGAATTATTAATACAAGTTTTACCTAGATTATTGACAACTAGAAAAGAAGACTGGGATGCAATCTCAGCCTGTAAACAGAAACAAGACGAAGATATTAGTGATTTTTATTCTAGATTTGAGAAATGTTTTAGCATCAACAGTGGCCTCAAGACAAGTAGTGAGTCATACCCTCACCTTTTTGTTACTAAATTAGTCGAGAATTCAAGTCCACAAATTAAAAATCGAGTTTTGAAAGTCGAAAGTACCTGGCAAGCTAATACCCCGTCCCAGATGTTGCAGATGCTCCAATACCACCAGAATAGGATCAGGGAAGAACAAGAACACGAGAGAAAACGTATGAAAGACACGAAAATGAAAGTACTAGTTGCACAATCTGTTCCTCAAGACAGTCAGAAGAGGGGTCCGAATCAAGCCAGTCATCCTGCAGCTCCCGTTAAAGGGAACTGCAATTATTGTAAACAGCCAGGTCATTTTATAAACGAGTGTGCAGTTCTGAAACACAACATAGCTACCGGTAAGACTAAAGAAAGACCACGTCCGCCTAGACAAGAACAAGTTTCCCAGATTCCTCAGTCACAGAATGCACCACAGACAGTTACCGCACCGCAGCCTATTGCTGCAACACAGCACGTTACACAGCAGATGTACCAGTATGCACAGTCTGAGTATCCAGAGTACCAACAGTATTCATGAAACAGCCTAGAGAGGGAGGTAGGCTTGCCTCTCATCGAGATACCTGTAGATCAAGAAGGTCCCTATGTTCACAGTCAAGTATTAGGGAAAGACAGAAAGTTTTTGATTGATACAGGGGCAAGTAGGACCACAATTAGTCACGCCGAAGTTCCAGGGGCTCCGCTCTCAGGCTCAAGAAATGTTTCCCTTGGATTTTCAGGAAAACCCATTGTAAATGAAATATCAAAGCCAGTTACTCTAGAAGTAGGTCCATTGTCCCGCACTACTGATCTGTTACTTACTAAGTCATGTCCAGAAAACCTATTAGGCATTAAAACACTGAAAGAGTTAGGTGCAGTTATATGCTGTTCCCCAGAGGGAATACGATTGTTCCTACGTGACTTTAAGGGTCACTATGTATTACGAGATTTTGATCCCAGATTGTCTAATGTCCCGCAGCATCTATGGGCGCAAGGTCCAACTGATGTTGGTTATATGCAAATCACACCCTATCGTGTGACTCTCAAGTCAGGTGTAGTGTTACCACGAATCAGACAGTACAGATTGCCACCTGAGGCTGTAGCAGCCTTATCCAAAATTATTGACGAGCTCATGGCTCAAGGAGTGGTTGTAGAAACTGACTCCAACGTATGCAATTCCCCGATCATTCCAGTCATGAAACGTACTGATCCAAATGCACCCCCAGTATATCGATTAGTGATTGACCTACGAGAACTTAATAAATGTATTATTCCTCAGTACCCAGTTGTCCCAGATATCTCTTCCCTATTGACAGCCATTGATTCCGAAGCCACGTTCTTTACTGTAATCGACCTCAAGAACGCGTTTTTCAGTGTCCCTATTCATCCAGACAGCCAGTTCCTTTTCGGATTTTGTTTAAATGGAAGGAGCTATATGTTCACACGCGCTCCTCAAGGTTTCACAGAAAGCCCTAGCATTTACAGTCAAGCACTTAAAAGACAACTAGACAACATTCACATGCCAACTGACACTGCCCTGCTCCAGTATGTCGATGATCTCCTGATCACAGCCCGTTCTGAACGTGCTTGCGAGCGAGCATCCCTTACAGTCTTGTATTTCCTAGCCGAGATGGGGCACAAGGTGTCCCCTTCGAAGCTTCAATTCTGTGTCCAGCAAGTGGTCTACTTAGGACACTTACTGTCCAAGAGGGGTAGGCAGTTGACACCCGACCGTATCCAGTTAATAGCGAGTCTTCCTCAGCCCAAGACCCAGAAGGAGGTACGTGCTTTTATCGGCCTTACTTCTTACTGCAGACAATGGATTCCTCAGTATGCATTTCTAGCCAAGCCACTGATACAGTTAACGACACAGGAGGCAGCCGTATCGACTGTCCTCCCTTGGACATCTGAACACACACTTAGTTTCAATGAGTTAAAGAAAGCCCTATGCCAAGCTCCAGTTCTAGCGACACCGAACTACAGTAAGCCTTTTACACTTTTCGTCACTGAACGCGAAGGTACAGCATTATCTGTTCTCACACAAGATCAAGCAGGACAATACAAGCCCTGTGCTTATTTTTCGAGCACATTAGATCCTGTAGCCCAGGCTCTGCCTGCGTGCCTCAAGTCAGTTGCAGCCACAGCACTAGCTATCAGACAAAGTGATTCCATAGTCTTAGGACATACCTTGACAGTACAAGTTCCACATTCCGTGGAAGTTCTTTTAAACCGAACACAAACTCAGCACTTGACAATTGCACGTTTAACAGGTTATGAATTGACACTGTTCCAGCCACACATAGAAATCAGACGCTGCAACATCCTGAACCCTGCTACACTGTTACCATCAGTTACTCCGAATTCTGCCGCACATGACTGTGTGGAAGTAGTTAACATTACGACAAAGCCAAGACAAGATCTGACAGATATTCCGTTACCAGACCCCGACCTGACACTTTATGTGGATGGTTCATGTATGAGAACAAGTACAGGAGAACTAGTCGCCGCGTATGCAGTGACTACTGACACTGAAGTTATTGAAACACACCGTATCGACACCCTGTCCGCTCAAGCAGCAGAGCTAGTTGCTCTGACACAAGCCTGCATACACGCCAAGAACTGGAAAGTTAATGTTTACACAGATTCACGTTACGCATTTGGAGTTGTACACGACTTCGGAGTGCTCTGGCAAGAGAGAGGTTTCATGACTTCTCATGGAACCAAGATTCAGCATGGTCTCCTTATTCAAGCTCTGTTAGATGCCATACATTTACCGACATCTATCGCTATCATGAAGTGCAAAGCACATACGAAAGTTACTGACACCATTTCTCAAGGTAACGATCTAGCAGATCGCACAGCCAAGCTTACAGCACAGACTCTAGACATTCCAGTTAACATGACACACACTCCAGATCCGATTACATGTATGACAGTTAAGGACCCTACACAAGATGTCATAGATATCCAGTTACATGCTACTCCCGAAGAAATCAAGAAATGGTCCGAACAAGGAGGGGTCCAGACAGATCAAGGATGGTTAACGAAGGGTAGAGCCACATGGTTTCTCCCCGACTCTATGGTTCAAGTCATTATTAATACCGCACATAGTCCAGCACATTTAGGAGAAAAAGCTATGTTAGACAGTATCCAGAACATCTGGTTCAACAAGCATTTACGAGCTGCAGCCAAGCAGAAAGTCCGTACCTGTATGATATGTTGTCAGTTTAATCCAGGTAAAAGTGTCCCGGTGGAACAAGGTGGATTCCAGCCTCCTGACCACCCTTTTGAAGTCCTCCAGATGGATTATATTCAGATGGAGCGATGTCGAGGTTTCAAGTATGTCCTTGTAGTTGTATGCGCTTTGTCCAGGTGGACAGAAGCATATCCAGTTCCAGATTACACCGCCGCGACCACTGCCAAGCAGTTGGTTCGTGAGTTCTTCCCCCGTTATGGACTCCCTAGAGTCGTATATTCTGACAACGGCCAGCCATTCTCATCCGAGTTGATGAAGCATGTTTCCCTTTTGTTGGGGTACCAGTGGAAGTTTCATTGTGTATGCCATCCTGAAGCAGCCGGTCTCGTAGAGAGACATAACCAGACTCTGAAAATCCGTATTGCAAAAGTGTGTAAAGAGAAAGGTGTGGACTGGCTAGTAGCTCTGCCAGTCGCTTTATTTTATATGCGCATGGTCGCACATTCCAGATCAGGTCTGTCCCCGTACGAGGTCGTTTTCGGCCGCCCCCCTAACATGTGGGGTACTCCTAGACCCCGAAGTATTACCGATGTTTCAAGTAATATGCTGACAGATTACCTAGCTTCCTTGATGTCTGCCCTCAACTCTTGTCGTTCACAGGTTGCCGCCGCATTTCCAGACAATACCGAGGTGGCACCGCATGAAATCGTTCCAGGATCCATGGTCCTTGTCCGCAATTTTGACCGCTCAAGTCCGCTGGAGCCACGCTGGAAAGAGCCCCGACAGGTCCTCCTCGCCACCCGTACAGCCGTGAAGTTGGAGGGTCGCAAAGGCTGGGTGCACCTTTCACATGTAAAAAAGTTTTATGGACTGAAACCCGTCTCAAAGAACATTTCCCAGGATTTGAAGGATTGCCAAAATATTGTTCTCAAGGACTGTCCCGCAAAAGACATTGCTACAAACCCTCCCCTGTTAGAGAAAACTCCGCAACAGGAGTATAAGTTGAAACTCCGGTCTAGTAAAATAAGTCAGCCAGTTTGATTGTCTAAGTCCTCCCCTAGGTGAAACGGTTAAACTGTTTCTGACATGTATAAAATAGACCCCCATAGTGAGAGAGTTAGTCAAAACTCAATTCGATGTATCGTTTTTCTATGTTTCATATTATTTCTCAGCATTATGATTTCCTGCACCAGTTACGCATTTTACCTGTGTTTCCCAGTTTCTCATGTAAATAAGTCTGCTAATGCTACAGTAGAGCACACGTTTAGTGATCTGCCTCCTCATGAACTCTCTTACCGCCTCGCTATGAAAAATAATTCCTTCATCCGCATGTTACATTACTCACATCAGACCAGCAATGCCACTAATTGTTGGGTGTGTGGTCGACTCCCCCCTTTCCAGATACCGAAGGGAGTTCTGCCACTTTTTCCTTATCCATTTTCACATAATGGTTCGTGTGGAGCATGGTCCACGTTAACGTCATCCTCAACAGATATGTCTTTTCTTAACAGTACATGTTTCCCAGACAAGCAAGGTCTCCCCCACAAACCGGGTTAGATCTAGAAAATGAAGTGTATAATTTAGGTAACTATTCTTCGAATTTCATGGTCTTGAATGTTCAGTCTGATTCCACTCCAGATTTACCTGCTATTTCAGTATTACCAGTTAAAGGCGAATTATGTGTCCGAAATAATGGTTCTGTACACGTAGGACATAGTGATTGTACTACTATTGTCAAGTATAGTGACAGTGGGAAATCCATTTTCAAAGCTTCACGTCATTCTTATTTTATTTGTGGTCAAACTGCATATGTTCGTCTGCCCCTCGATTGGGAGGGAACCTGTTACATTGCCTTCCTACTGCCACCAGTTTTCCTAGCCCCACCTGATTATCATAGAAACACACATCTAGTACACATTAGACATAGAAGGGAGTCCCCAATTGTCGATTATACTGAAACTGCTCTAGAACAATATACAGATTTCAACAGAGGTTTCTTTTTCTTTATAGGACCTATCCAGAATAGTAAGCTAATCCGTAGGTTAACCAGAACCCTCGAAGCTGTAGTAAATGAGACTGCCTCTGCTCTAGGTAACTTAACTGAAGAGCAATCTGCTATGAGATTTGTCGTTTTACAGAATCGTCTCGTCCTTGACGTCATACTGGCCGATAGGGGCGGGGCCTGTAGAGTCATCGGATCTAGTTGCTGCATTTTCATTCCAAATAACGCGCCGTCTGTTTATTCAGCTATAACCAGACTCCATAAAATTGCCCATCTGTTACACCAAGATCCAGGCACCTGGACATGGTCCGGTTGGTTCTGGAATATAATTTCCGCCTGGGGATGGAAAGTCTTGTCCTTTCTAGGTATTGCAGTAGCGATCATATTCAGCTGCTGCCTCTGTATACAATGTGGCCCTGCGATTTGCGGCATTTGTGCTACCTCTTGTATTCCTAGTCCCAAGCCCCGTTCTAAATCCCGTTCCAGGATAATTCGAGACGAGCAAATGATACTGTATGAAATGATAGATGGTATCATGAATATTGATGTTTCCTGATGGAATCGTAGTGACAAGGAGGGAATGTGGAAAAGTCAATTTTGCCATGTTCTGTGTCCCTACGTGTCATCCATCATATGTTATGTGTGCATGATTAAATATGCATATGCATTCCCTATGTTCGATTAATGACGCAATTACAGTTGTGTCCACCTCTAGTATGCCAGTTTCCAGTTCTCGTGAATACTACGAATATCAGGCCTATGTAAAGCTACGTTGCCACGTTTCTCAGTGTGCACGTTATTCTATTGAAAAGTCCCCGTTTCTAGGCCTCAAAAGGGGCCTGGACACCAGATTCAGCTCCTGTCTCCTGAAGCCTCGCTGAGGAGCGATACAGCCCCCACCTGTATCCTCGACCCTTCACTTACTTCCTGCCTTGCAGTGCCCGGCTCACCCTGGCTCTGCCTCTGAGTCTGCCAAGAATATGCTATGATTCCAGTTATCAGTTCAGTCCTCCTTCTCTGCATTCCTAAAGCTACTGAATCGCATCGATAGTTTCCGTCATTGTCTAGCCTTCACGTCTCCACGTTAGAGAAATACTGCATTTAATGGTCATTTAATATTCTTCATCACGCACTACATGTAGAATAATGCATGGTCCAGTCTTAGAATCAAGTTAGCCTTTCCCCTCCTGACTTCTAGTTTATATCAACATGTTCTCTAAACATCAGATACTAGATACTGTTTAGGTACATGTCGCCCTGACTCTCCAGACTTCAGTCTCTGCTCCTAGCACAGAGTTCATAGCCCCCAGCTTCTCCTAGTAACACGTCATTGCCAGTTTGCGCGCACCATCAGGTTAGAGGTCCCGGCTCCTCAGGTAGCCCCCTCCATGGTTTCCGCCCCATTCATGACATATTCTGTTACGTTTGCATCACATGTCTATGTATACGCCCTGTTACACCTCTTTTCACCCTTATCTTTCGCGACTGCTACGCGTCACGCCTTTTGCTCCACCCACTGCTACGCCTATTGCAATGTAATGCTATGTGTTTGCGTTATGTATATATGCTCATGCACTGTTATTAAAAAGTTGTTCCCCTTGTCCCGATCCTGACCCCGGCAGCGCTGCTGGGCCTTGCCATCCTGTATTGCTGTATTAAACCTGCAAAAACTCCTACTACCTCGAATCTTGACTCTTATTTATTGAGCTATCTGTTATTCATTTATTCATTCAAAAATAGGGTATTATTTATTTATTTACCACAGTCTCAAGGCGGTTGGGGGGGGGTCCGTAGATCTGTCTACCCGAAGAACCAGGTCCTGAGGGTTTTCCTGAAGGTGTTCAGGGAGGGTCTGATGTCTGCCGGTAGCTCGTTCCAGGCCTTGGCAGAAATGTGGGAGACGGATCTTCCGCCTTCTCTGGCTCGGTGGATGCGCGGCGTTTTGGCCAGTGCGACGTTGGATGATTGGAGGTTTCTTTTGGGTACGTGGATGTTGATTCTGTCTTTGAGGTATTTGCGTCCGTCGTTGTGTAGGCAGTTGTAGGCGTGAGTGAGGATTTTGAAGGTGATTCTTTTCTCCACAGGGATCCAGTGGAGACTTCGTAGATGCTGGTTGAAGTGTTCGTGCCGGGGGATGCCGAGGACGAGTCCGGTGGCCATGTTCTGTATTGTCTGCTGGAGTTTGCGGAGTAGGGACTTGTTGATGCCGGCGTAGAGTGCGTTTCCTTAGTCCAGTCTGTTGGTGATGAGTGCGTGGGTGACTGTCTTCCTTGACTCCGGCGGGATCCATTTGAAGGTCTTGCGGAGGATGAAGAGGGTGTTGATGCAGCTGGAGGTGACGACGTTGACCTGTCGGTTCATGATGAGTCGAGTACGATGATGAGGTTCTTGGCGTTGTCTGCGGGGGTAGGCGGGCTTCCGAGGGATGTCGGCCACCAGGTGCTGTCCCATGCTGAGGGGGTGGTACAGAGGACGAGGACTTCAGTCTTCTGGGCGTTGAGCTTCAGGCAGCTGTTGGTCATCCAGGCTGCTACGTCTTGCATTCCTTTCTGGAAGCTGAGTTTGGTGGTGGTGGGGTCTTTAGTGAGGGAGAGGATGAGTTGGGTGTCGTCAGCGGACAAACACACAAAGACAAACTGAAGCGGACACACGCACTTCCCATGAGAAACAAAAATAGGAAGTGACAACAAAGCCAACCGATGGTAAGTAATGGGTGGGCCAAAAGCCCTTTTACATTTTTTTTTTTAAAGAAACAAAAGATCTTCAAAATCAACAGCACATGTGTCTCAGAGCCAGATGTACAGACACACAAATGTTATAAATGGGTGAAGGACAGAGTAAGGGCACACAATACCACATGTACTGTTCACATTGATGAAACACTTAAGAGTACCAGATGCATACTAACACACAGCTTTAACAAGCAATAAAAGAAGGAAATTGAAAGGAGTGGTACCAACTTAAATAAAAAAAATGCTTAAAAAGTAATGTGGACCTTACAAGACATGAGTACAGTCGCTGATGGTGTTTGAGTTTGTGGTGTCGACTTATACCATTGAAACACTTTGTCCATTAATCTTACGTCGTTTGTAAATAAGGGCAAGTAGAAGAACCCCAACTCGCTGATTCTTGGAATCCTAGCTCTGCTAGAAACACAATAGTGCAGTAATCAAGGCTGGGTATGGGCATCTGGGGGTGCTCTTCCTGTGCTAAGCTGAGCACTGCCAACTACCACATCCCAAACATTCCAGCGCCATTAGTTGATCTCGGCCCCTCAGAATCCACAGTGAATGGTAGCGCAACCTTAATCCATCAATCTACTCACAGAAACTGGGATGTGAAGGAGGTTGATGGATTTTATGCAGGTATTCCACATCTGTCTGGGACTTGGAAACAGGTCGACGCCCACAAAGGCGTTTATCCATGTACAGTAGTGAAGTCTCTGACATGGAACAGTTTAATTTTTCACCCACGCACGAAATTTATGATGGAAGAACAGAATGTTCTTAATTAGGGATGGAAATTAGTTGACGAAGGACAGGCGAGACTTAAAAATATGTCTCCGTGCATTTGGGAGGCTGGAGCCTGTCATAAAGGCAGCAGTAGGAACAGAAAGATAACGGCTCTGAAAACCCCGTTCCTTTGTGCAGTTTCACTCATTGCAATTCCCATAGCTCATCAGTAGCAAACAGGAGGCTGTCGAAGAGCTAAGGATGGGACAACGGTTCGAAACTGAGATGTCATCGTGGAATAAAAGGTGTGGATGTGACTTCCACTCCCTTAGCATTGTGATGATTTGACGCCTACGTACAGAGGCAACAGGGGTCATCAGTTTGCATGAGTACACTGAAGTTTTCAAATCAAGATCATTTTGCTGTTTGTACTACTTGTAGTATATTTATCCATATTTGCAACTAGTGAGGGCCTACCCCTGTTCTCTATTCAGCACTTCACTCTCCCAGTCGGTGCTTAATTTCTAGAAAGAAAAATACATAAATGCAGGGGTGTGTAGTGTTTTTAGGAGCCTTCCACAAATGTTGCCAAATGCTGAAGTTCCCAAATACCAACACTGATTAGTTGTTATTACACCTCATACTTTTTTGCACTGTGGATGTATTTTTTCTGCAGGCCGAGATGTCGACATATTGTGGCACATATTCCACAGCTCCTGGGCTTGCGTCCTAGAATACAAGATAAAAGAAGAGGTAGGTGTAATGTGTTGATCCTAGCAGAGACATTACTTCTGTTGCAATCACTCACAGTGATTACAAAACATGAAAGATTCATTTTAGAAAATAACCAGTTTGAGCTCATATTCAATTTTTAGGTATGCAGGCGGGACAAATAAATTAAAGCAAAGTGTAGTGGTATTGCAGGTCCCAACTAGCTGGTTCTTGGAAGCCTAGCTCTGCTAGAAACAGAACGGTGTACTAATCAAGCCAGGGTAAAAGCAGCCTGGGGTGCTCTTCCTTAGCTAACTCGGGCACTGCCAACTTCCACATCCCAAACATCCTAGAGACAAGAGGGGATTTCGCCCCCTCAGAGTCCACTGTGAATGGCTGTGAATGGGGATTGGGAAAAAACCCCGGCATCCAGCGTGAAGAAGCCCGATTCTGCAGGAAAATCCTGGGTGCCCCAATCTCCTCTTCTGAAATGATTTGTCATGAAGAACTTAACCTCCCCTACGTATGCGATTTTATCAGATCTAGACCAGCTCTCTTCTGGTTAAGGATCTGGAGAAATGACTCAGCAACCCTAACTCAAAATATAATAAAAGACTGTCTTAAATGTGATCATAGCATGTCAATCCCCTGGCTCGCGGATGTCCTAAAAACACTGAGCGATGTGAACAGGGAAGATCTTTTCTCCGATCCCAGTAAGATTGAACCTAAAGATAAAATTGAGGTCAGACAAGCACTGTATGCACTTTATAGTTCAGATCGAATGGAAAGAGAAGCACTCAAATCAACTGTTGCGATTTATCAGAAAAATGATCTAAGCAGGAGTAACCTTGCACAATACCTCACCTTACCTATGACGAATTGGGAGAGATCACTGCTGTTCCGGCTAAGGGCAGGCTCTATTAAATTCTTGCTGGGATTTCCCCTGGGCTATCAGCATACAAAAGATTATAATCCATGCCCATGTGATGGTATTAGTAAACAGAATGATTTGCACTTTCTATTCTTCTGTAAATTTTATTTAAAATATATTAATTGTTTTTAAACTCCGTATTTTAGGAATCACAAACCCCTTTCGTTAGGGGAATCCTATTCAATGTTATTGTCCCTGGACACAGATGAATTAATTTTCCGCACTAGCACTTTTTTGAGAACTATAACATGTGTACGCAAAACAATGGAAAGCCCTTGAAAATTGTCTTATGAGAAATGCATCAGTTTTTAATAATTTATGAATTTTATTACTTGGCTCTACTGTGAAAATGTATGTTTTATTGTGGAACTTTTATGAATTTTACGAAATTCGAATAAAGGTCTTTTGAACTTGAACTTGGCTGTGCAACCTTAATCCATCAGACTGCGCAGAGAAACTGAAGGAGGTTGATGGATATTATGCAGGTGTTCCACATCTGTCGGCGGCCAGGAAACAGGTTGACTTCCAGGATTGCATATATCCACGTGCAGTAGTCAAGTCTAGGACACGGAACAGTTTAAGTTCTCTTAGACACAAGATATTTATGTTGGAAGAACAGAATGTTCTTAATTAGAGACTGAGAGTGGCTGGAAAGAGGAGACACTTAAATATATATCCCCGTGTTTCTGACAGCCTGTATGCTGTACGAACCCTGCATGAAAACTTCAGATAGAGTGTGTGTGTGTGGGTTTGTGTTTTTTTGGGTGTTGGATAACTTACAACCTGAGTAAGATTTAAGTGGACGGGTTACTCCTTTACAGTGGTGACAGATATCCCATCCTCAGAAGTATAAATCCCAAAAAATCCTACAGCATAGCTGGCAGTAGCTGTAGAGACAGCAACAACAGCTATACTGACAACGTCGTTGCCGTGTCTAGAGAATGCTGCTATAGCAGTCTACAACTTCGGTCTTTGCTCTCTCTACCGAAGCCGTGCCGAGCTGTGCCTGGAGACAAGGTCAGAGGTTGGAGGCTGGTGGATGACTGCGGATCGTGCAGTCTCGGTGTATGCCACTGCAGCGGTTTCTGTCCTCGATTTGCTCATCCCGCTGCCACCGCAGACGCGGCCGGTATCGGCTGGTGGCGTTCTTTTCGAGCTCCGTCACCCTCCTTCAGGCCCTAGGCGCAGAGCACAGCATTACTGCATATGCTAACAAAACGCAAACGGAAAAGGGAGTCACAGCCGTAGGTGGCTGTGGGATCATGTGCTCTGAGTCCCCCACGGAAGCGGTGCCGGGTGCGGCTTGCGGGGTTGTACCCAGAAGGCCCAGCCAGTGCCAGTGTCAAGGGCGGCTCCAGATCTACAGCCTCTTCAGCGCCTACAACTTTCTACTATAAGGAGGTGATCATCAGCTGGTAGCAGTCAACAGGTCTGGAGGATCCTGAGGAGACGGCATAGAAGAGGTGAGACATTCTTCAGCCTTTTCACCCCAAATGTCAAAATCCGGAATGGACTTTATATGGGCAGTGGTGGTAGGCCAATATTAAGCCAGTTGAATGGACCTGATTGCCTAGAGTGAACTTCAACGCCATTTGCTCTGGCGTTATTAACTTCTCACAAGTAGCCCACCAGTTACATATGACCCCCACTTAGGGAAATTAACCAGTGCACTATCGCTGATGAGTCTCGGAGGAAGTAAGTAACTTTAATAGGAGATCTCCAGTGTTTTTGCCACCAAAAATAATTACTATCCATACCTGGTTGAGTCAGAACTTGATCAAAAGCGCCTAAATGGCTTTTAAAAAGTTGAGAAATCGCACAGTGTATATGATAAGAATAGAAACTGCTCAAACACTGCGAAAGAATAAAATAAGATTGAAAATGTAAGCATCCCTGTAGGGATACCCCCCATAACGGAGTCTTTTCCTGCGAAAACTGCACCTGGAAATATAAGTCAATGCCTCAAGTGCGACTTCACAGCAGCACGAAAAGAGAGAATGGATTCAAACAGGCAGCTAGTTGCACCTGTACAAGACGGCAAGGATGAATTACATGTATCAATCTTAGCAGATCAGCAATAATCTTTACTACAAGTCCCTTTGAAAGACACTGCAAATATGTATTTTACACTACCAGACATAAGACTCAGTCAGCTGCAACATCTAGCTACGGCCATGGAACTGAAGGAGCCCCCGTAGTTACTAAACAGCACTCCTAGTCATTCTCAAGGGTCAAAAGATAATTTATCCCATTCACCCGACTTTCCTCTACTATTATCCCCAACGTTTATAACTCATCAAGACATTTTTTCTGAGTAGCTTCTCTCTTTACAGAGAGTGCTAGAATCGACTCTCTTACTCCTGGAAAAATCTACATCAATTTCTGATCCATCGTTGGAAACAGTAAATCAAATCCTGCAACTTCTGGTTACTCGTGAAACTTAACAACCCAGTTCTTCACCACAGATCACTAAAGAAAAACATAATACAAGACTGGATGAAAAACTCGAACACATAGAAACACAGTAGGGAAAAAGATCTCCTTGGAATGGAAAAAGTTCAAACGCAACGCAAACTTGTAATATAAATAGAAAGAAAGTGGGTAAAATGAAAGGAAAGGGTGATAACTTAATACTCGCTCCGTAAGCTCTTTCAGGATTCTGAAGGTGAGAGTGATCCAAATCCATCTCTTCCAAACTTTTCCATATTTACCCAAAGAAAGGGGCAACAGCAACCTATCTCTTTTGTTTCATCCTCTAAAAATAAAAAATCGAAGTTGATAGTGTGTATTACATCTCAAATAATTTCTGATGAAAATAAGTCAGAGCGTACAAATGCACCAGCAAAGAAAAGTAACAGATTGTCGAAATCGAGGTTTCGGAAAATAAAGTTCTTACAATTAGATCCCGAGGAAATCGTTCCACAGGAGGAAAATGAATCTGCAAAAACTGGCAAATACTTGAAACAAAACTCTATACAGGAATAAGGCTCGCTACAAAAACCATTTGAGTAGAATGTTCCTACAATTAGATCGCCAGGAATTCGTTCCACAGGAGGAAAATGAATCCACAAAAACTAGCAAATACTTGAAACAAAACTCTAGCCAGGAAAAGGGCTCACTGCAAAAACCATTTGAGGAGAATGTATCCCAACATCTGAATCCTTGTTCTGAAAATGTTATAAGTAATGAATTCCCAAATATCAATCCTTCGATGACTCAACAAATCTTGGCTGCGAAATTCTACTGATTTACTAATAGAAAACATAGCTTTTCAGGATATTTCTTGCGCTTTAGAGTTTACGGATTTTTTTGCGACAGGCACTGATCCTTTGAATCAATAGAGGATCCTGAACCTTCTACTGAACCTCATTTCTCTCTATAATTTTCATCTCCTGAAATAAAACTAGTCTCTTTTGCAGGTAGATCTAATGTGGCAACAGCAAGGGTGGATTTCTGGTCAAACGTGATATCATTTATAGTTTTAAAAGAAAGTAAAACGCTACATAAAAAAGGATTCGATGTTTTTGGAGTAAATGCCCAAAAAATCAGTTCAAGCATCGCAGTGGGATCCAGGGAGAGGCCATCTCATACCCAAAGTCATCGCAAGATGCCTTCCTCATATGCTGCTTCAGGAGAAATTCTGACAATCTATCTTGCAGATGGTTACAGGACAATATGGAATAACAGACAATCGCAGTTAGAGGATTCAACAAGTAAAAACTGCTGGACTTGGGTCGCGAGTTCCTTAAACGGCAACAGGCTGGGAAGAGGTTTTAAACTTCCTTTTTAGTAATACTAATAACATTGTTTCCTGGAATAAGGCAGGGCTTGAACCCCAAAAATTATCTAAATTAGTAGAAACATCACTAGTAATCGCCTGTCTGCAAGAGACTTGAGCTGTAAAAGAGTTTTACCAAACAGGCTATTTTATTTTCGTTATACATGCTGCGAGAGTGAGTCGAGGTTACGCAAAGGGTGGTTTAGCTCTTTTGTTATCTGAGAAAATGATATGAAAGTATTCAGTCACTGAGTAAAAATGTCCCGTTGAAAATACTGAAGAACTCCACCTCTGTAGAAATACTTCTCCTATTTAACATCCATGCCCCCCCCCAATCCCCCCCCGGGCAGAACACAATACAATGCTGGTTCACATCTTTGATTTAATTGATTATACCTTAGACTCAGAATTTAATCCGCAATTCCTCCGATTAGGAGATTTTTATGTGAAATTTTCCAATAGCCAGATAACAGCTTCTAGCACAATTGACTTAGACGACTATTGGTCTCTCCCAAATTCAGTCTAGCTGGAGTGTATATTATAATAGGCAATGAACAAGGGAAAATATTATTATCTCTGCTCCGAGAAATCAATGGAGTAATTCTAAATGGCAGGACAGAAGGAGATGTCCCCAAGCGAGTTATAAGAAGGAGAGGTACTGGACAATCCATTTTAGATTACATCGTCTGCAGTTTTGGTATAGTTCAGAGAATACAGCACTCAAGTATGTATTTTACACAAAGTAGTGACCATGCAATTTTTATATTAAAAATCAATCTGTTTCTCCCTTCTTCGTGTTTTTGGTCTTTATTTCAAATGAATGGATATTACCTTATAGCTGATATGAAGGGCAGAGTTATCTGGAACACTGCGGGCCTGAGGAAGCTGAATGGTTTGATTATCTCACAACAGCTACTCCAATACACAAAGGAAAATAATCCAGTTTTAAAAATTTGAACTGATACTTTTGGCAGTTGTATAAGCTGCTCAGAATTCTTCAGCACCTGTTATAAAATCAAAACATTTCCTCCACTCTCCTCCCATGGGGCGTGTAGGATACTACCTAAGGGTAAGAATGTGAGATGATTCTCACGTATGTTCTTTAACTTTGTGTGTTCACAGTTGCAGTGACACGTTTTGCACACAATATAGCCACTTTGTATGAAGTAGTGCATGTGGTTTAAACTGTATTGATTATGACCTAATCTCTTGATGGTATCCTTGTCTCTCTCCACTTGTTTTACAGGTTTATTGAGAGTCCTCTCCTGGTAGAGTAAGACATAGGTCATCCTACCTAGTGGTAATTTCATACCATAATTATGGTAAGAACGGAGCCCTTATCTATTTAATTTTTAGTCCTGATGAACGCCGCTGACCTTTTGGGCCAAGAAGGCAGAAACATGTCGACTACAGCAATCACTACAGTGAGGGGGGCAATAATATCCCCCATTTAATCGTTGTCGTATTTTTAATACATATACAGGCACATGCATCAACCATTTTTGTGGGCGCAAACGGTGCGAGTCGCAAAAATCATCCGTTTGCGCCCGCAAAAAGGGCAATTGCGATGCAGCAAGGTTCATGGCACTTGCAATTTGAGAATTCGTAAATAATTGCAATTTCTCAAATTGCGATTGCATTTAAGGAATCGCAATTTGCGATTCCTTAAATGCAATGCATGAACCACTTTAAAATAGCGATTTCGCTATTAGGCAGACCCTCAGGATTTCACAATTTGCCGCAAAATCAGCACTTTTGTAAAAATGCCGCGATTTTTACAAAAGTGCCTGTGAAATCGGCACTTTTGTAAAAATTCTGCGATTTTTACAAAAGTGCCAAATACCTTAGTATTGTTCATTCTCTTATGTCCTAAGTCTAGCGAGAAGTTATTTGAAAGAAAACTAATTTTAGATCGCCACAATGGAAAATAAGCTTGTTCAAAAATGTGTATATTTTTTAATTACATAGAACAGCTATATTTAAATAAAAGGGATCAGTGATGGTGAAAAGTGGCAGAGCAAGGATTAGTAGTAAAATGTATAAAGTTAATGTTATGGTTTAGAGTTGTCAGGATTAGTGTACAGGTTAGGTTTAGAGTTACAATTATGGTAGTGTTAGGATTCAGTTAAACATACATTTAGAGGGGTATTAGGATGCGCCCGCCACAGTGGCGGGCGCATCCTGTATTGTTAACATTGTAGCGGACGGTGCTCTCAGCACCGCCCGCCACACTGCTAACAATGCACATATGCATTTACATTAATAAAGCCGCAGGCACCGCGCGGTGCCTGCCGCTTTGTTAATGTAAATGCAGGGTGGTACCACAGGTACCCCCCCCCGTGTGCACCCCCACCTGTCCTTCACTCCGGGGGCCCGCATGGGGCCCCCGAAGTGAAGACCGCATGCCTTAAAGGCATCTGTTTTGGGCAATCCTAATATGGCTTGCGGTGTCCAATAGACACCGCCACCATATTAAACCTTTTCCGCCCCGGCCGCAAGGTGACCGGGGCGGAAATGCGGCGGACGGTTTTTCCGTCCGCCGCAGTCCCCCCCACCATCCTAATATGGCGGGGGGAATGCAGGTGCGGATGGCGGGCGGATTGCCCCCGCCAGGCCGGCGGTGGCTACCGCCGGCTTGGCGTGGGCAATCTGCCCGCCATCCTAATGGACCCCTAAGAGGCAAGGTTTCATTCGTTTTAGGGTTGTTTAAAGTCTTCATTAGGGTTTCGGTCAGCCAGTGTTAAGGTTTTATGGATATTGAAAAATTGTATTTTTGCTATAAATTTTTTTTTTTCATAGCACTTTCTTTGTGTTTATGAGTCTTTCTAATGTTAACTAAAAACCTTTTGTTCAGGTTTCTATGCACAAGTATTCCTGCAAAGGCATTTTTACTGGAAAGTTAGTTTTTAACAACATATAATATTATGCATCCCCTTAAAGCACAATACTTCCGTTTTGCAACCACCATTAAGGTTCTTGCCACAAGATTCCAAACAAAACGTAAAAAGGCCAAACACTTTTTAATGACTGTCATTACATGTGTACAATTTAGCTCAGTGGTGTGGGCACCTCATACCAGAGTGGGAATCTGACTAATGGTTAGTGATGCTCTGGTAATTTAAGTGTCTGAAGCTGTTTGACAGCAATAGGCTACGTGTAGTTCGGTATTATGTGAATTTTATTGAAATTCATTTAAATTTAATAATTGATAAAGTGGATCAAATAGACTTATTACAGTGATCATTTTTAAGCAAATTGATTTGAGCTCTACTCACATTTCCTCATTTTCTTGATTTAGTCAATTTCAATTAAGATACAATTGATAGAATCCAATCAAATTCAGTTTCTGAAATGTTATCAGATATTCATAGCTAAGAAAATTCAAACCTGCATTCTGAAATGAATATTACAACTGCAGGTTTGTGTCACAGGTTCTTACTCCATACATTAACATGCAGTGCAAACCAAACACAAAGAAAGCCACCTTGCCTCGCTCCTTTCTTCACCTGGTCCATCTGCTCTACTCCGAGTCAAAATCCGGGGTGAAGACAGGCTCTTTCATTTCAGGCCCAATCTCAATATGTAAGGGTACCTGTCAAGGTTGCTCACTATCCCTGCTGCTCTTTTCTTTATCTATAGAGCCCTAGCGGATGGCATAAGCTGGGGCATTCCACTGGGAGTTGAAACACACGCAATCTCTTTATATGCAGTCAACCTTCTACTGTATATCGGAGACATGCGTTTGAACCCACACGCACTAGCTCAGATGCTTGATGACTTTGCTGCTCTTGTTGTATTTCAAAGTCTTAAAGTAAGGAAAGACAAATAGATAACCACTTACTTGCTGATTTGTACAGAGTGAAACCAGAAAATCTGGATGAAATCGTGGCTTCCATGCTGAAATTGTGTGATCTTAGGCAAATATTTAATTTCATTAAGGTAGGTTCTGGAATGCCATTTCCTATGGGATGCTACCAGGCAATCTTTGATGGGCGTCTCAGAACGTATACTAAAGCAAATAGACGACTGGACTGGACGACTGCATTCACTTGTGGGGGCTGCTTCCTCTGTTCCACATCCCAGGTTACCTATTTCAAAGCGGAATACTTTGCTAAAAGAGTTTCCTTTGATTTAAGGCTGAAAATGAATGATTATGAGTAAAATAAAGTGCCGCAAAAATACCGGTAAATTTCCATATTTGTGCCGCTAAATTTCTATATTTGTGCCGCTAAATTTGCTAATCCATGCCGCTATATCCTGGGGGGTCTTTAGGGGGCGCAAATTACAATGAAATTGAACTTCATGGTAATTTGAAAAAACTTCGAAAAATGCATTTTTGTAAATTTTCAAAGTTTCATGTTGGGCGAGTCGCAAATAAGAAATGTGTAGGAATCGCTATTATTATATTGATTTCTACATGCATAGGCTTTTGCGAGCCCTTAATTGCGATTCCTTAATTATCGCAATTTAATACTCGCAAAATCCTACCTTGAGGCATGTGCCAGTTAGTTACCCCTCTTATTATATGTAATTTGGTAACTACTGGTTTTTAACTTCACTCACTTTCACAGGCCCCCACTTAGCTTTAGAAGTGCCTCCCTGTCTCCAGGTGAAGGCCCGCCCTCTAACAAACCGAGTTTCTAGAGGGCGAGGACTGCCGATGATGAAGCATGACACCTGGTGGTGTGGGAGGACAGTCCTTCACTTTTCGTGAGATGTCAGCATCCTCACTTAATACTTAAGAGAGCTTTTCGTCATAACCTTAGGAGCAGTTTCTGTTTTGTACTCATAGTAGGTTGAAGGTCAGTTTGCTCCTAGTGCCCCGCGCCTCTAGTTCCCTCCCCTAGGATTCACCTGGGTTAGTGTGTAACATGTTTGTACAGCTGATGGGTGTGGGAACAATCTAAGGGGTCGGGATCGCCCTCCCCTTTCAGTATTTAGAATATACAGGTGCCAGAAAGAGCACCCATTTGTGAACAATAAAGAATTGTTGAAAAGATCAATAAACATTGAAGAATCATTATTTTGGACATCAAAGAAAAGTTGATTTTGGATAAAAAGAAGAAAAGAAACTCTTTTGGTTTCAAGATAAAGGTGCACACACCTAAGGGGAGGGTGATCCCGACCCACACAGTGCAACAGGTGGTGTAGCACAGGTACTAAAAAAGATTAAGTTGGAATAACGAGTGCACTGAGAAAACTCGGTTTGAACAATCTAAGGGGCCCATACAACTACATACTGTAATTTGTACCGGCAATAATAGCCAGACAATGAAGGGACCTTGAATACAAGGATTAGTCCCCCATCATACATCAGAGCATACCACAAATTGGCACAGGCAACCCTTACCCTACTCTGTACCAAAGATGGAGAACGAACTTATGTTCGATGAAGCAACAATCGCTGAAATTCTCAAAGCACCCTCTCTACTAGCAGAAACAGTCGTAGCCCAAACAGTGAAAAATTCAGACTAATGGGATGCCCTTTCAGCAAACAAGAAGGAACAAATCCGCACTGCTCTACACGGGGCATTTATGATATAATACCTGCGGAAAAATACGGCACCAAGAGACCTGATAGTCAGCAACGAAACGAACCGAGACTCTTCACTAACAACAAAGAATTCCGGAGAAATTGGTTGTGCATCGCATGGAAGTGCACTAAAGACTGGCTAGTGCTAATCATTAACACGGCCAGACAACTAGCCGATGCTTTACTTATTGAAATACAACAGAGGGCTAAAAACAACTGTGCATATCTCCGTTTTAAAAAGAAACTGGAGGAGATTTAATAACTATCACTCCCAATATAAGGATTACTTGACCCAATCAAAATTGACAAAATTAAAAAAAGATGCATAAAAGTTCAGGCATGAAACAGTCTACCCATACATCACAGATGAGCACTATGAGAAACCACAACAACCGTCTGCAGGTAAAATACAGCAACGGTTCAGACCCACCCCACAGAACTGGACCTTCAGCTCTGGAGAAGAAAGAAGTGGCAGTGACAGCAGCAGTGACGAAAGCACTGGGTACCAACAGGGGAGACAACTCCCGAATTCCCAACAACCACTGATGCACCCTCTGATGCATCCATTTGGCTATTGGCAACAACCCTACTACCCACCAGGTTTTTTGTTCCCACAGACCCGCCGCCTTTTTTATACAGGGGCAGAGGCAGGGGAAGAGGAAGGCAAAGACAATTAAAACAACACACCAGAGTACAGAAGGAAGACCAGACACCCAACATAGTGGTAATCCGGAGCAAAGGGAAAGAACACGGCCCGACAACCAGCAGGGAACCACGAGACACACTACACCTAACCTTCACCATCCCCATAAGAGAAGTAAACTGATATTTCCGAGCCTTCCCATTTCTTTACCATCTTTTTTCCTAGCTATGGAGAAGGACAGCCTATCTAAGAAATCCAGCAGCTAAATAATTCATTGTAGGAGGTAGAAAACTCAACTGTAATTCGCATTGGGAGGATTGCAGACCAAAGGGAAGAACTAATACTACAAAATAAGATGCCCCTTGATTTTCTCCTGAGTGCCAAAGGTGCGTTTGTGAAATCATATGGTCTGAACGTTGCACATTTATAACTAAAGTCTCTTTAGGCATGCAAGAAAAGATTGATCAGATACGTGAACGTGTTAAGAACTTACACACCACTGATGACTTGATGGGGGCCTGAGAGTGGCACATCTGGTCTTGGTTGAATTGAATTTTTCTAAGTTTGAGAATGAAGATTTTTTAAAATGACATTGGACACATTTGTCATGCTTATACTGATTTACATTAATATCCAAGTTTGCATTACATCAATCAGTCTCATTACTCGAATCAAGGACACCCTCCATCTTTCTAATTGAAAATGATTGATAGTGATGAAATACACTGGTAATCTGATTATAGTTCTCTATGTTTTGAGCTCGATAAGAACTTGGAAGTGAATTATTAATGATCACTGATGTGTCGTAAGTTTCACTAATAGTTAGGGCTGACAACGTACAATCTTTGTCTCAGTGTAAAGATTGCAGCTATGTATTATTGCTCATACTAATTATGCCTAAAGAAAATGCCCGTCTAAGATGCTTAGAGCCTCTCTCTAACAACTTGGGTTCCTGCGACAAGAAAGTGTTGATTAGCTTGCTCCCCTGAAATGTTTACTTTCGAGTTACTACTTGAGGTAATGAGTTGTCCTTTCTCATGATCTCATTCTTCGGCATGTGTACTCCCTTTATTTTATGAAACAATGTGACTCCAATTAGAAGCCTACTTGATAAACATTATGTATATGTGTTCTGCCTCTGCTTATATTACAGTTGCTGATGTTGCTAAATCCTGCACCCCCCCAGCTATTCAACAAGTGTTAAATTAAAACCTTCATTCCTTTCTCCTCTTGAACACTTCTATTGTTCTCTCTGGTCTAACTTTAACTACTGCACTTCTCTGTATGTGGGCCTAACTAACCATCTTTACTCACATTTGAAATCCATATAGCATGCTTTTCCCCTACCAACATCAGCAATACTGACTACCTTTCCCCTATTTTGTTAATCTTTAAAACCCCTATCCCTAGCTCACTCCACCTTACCCAACTTCTTAAATCTTGTCCTATGTTCCTACCTGTTGTTTGTGGCGCACCTCAGCATTCTGCTTTCCTCTCCTCGTTCTCATTGTCTCCCTCACTCTTTTGAACGCCTGCCACCTTTTTTTGTGGAACAAGCTTTACTTTGCAATCACATCTACTCTAGTTTAAAACCTTTCTAAACTAGTATGTCTTATCTAGGTGTTCTACTTCCTGAACAGGTCAGAGCTCGAACTGTGGACTTCTACGGCCTATTAATCAGTTGTCCGCTTGTTAGTACTGACATGCTTTGGAGAAAAAAGCTTTAATAAACTCAGTAAGTAAATAAATATGTTGGCCATACATTGCTTCCCAAAATGCAAGAACTAGGAATGCTTAAAAATATGTTCAAATAGAGAGCTGCTTATTGACTTCTTGGCTTGAGGAACCCATGAATGGCCAGTTTCTATATTTGAGACCTGCGCCTCTATAAGTTGAGGTATGGTAGTATTCTTAGGGTACCAACTAACACCTAGTGGTATTGTCACATAATAAGGAAACGCCCAAAAAACTGGTTCTGTACATGAGAACTGCTACTTTTCTTTGAAAATCCTTACTCCATTCTGGGGAGAGGTTAGCTGAGGGGTAATGTAGACAGACTCAAATGAGAATGCACTTCAGTTTAGGGGTCTTCAATATCAGCTCCTAGATTCACCAGGGTGCCCCAGAATCCTACTGTAAGCCTTAAGTGGCCCCAATCCTTATCTCTGGCACTCGGGCCAATTCGCGCTCATCTCTGGTTGGTTAAGGACTTCTCTGAAATTGTTTATGAAGACCATGCCCTTTAGACCCTCCCTAGTTATGCTGCAGTTGTCCAAGTAGGATGAGCTGTGAGCACAGAAGAGAGTTAATCGGACTTTTTGAGAGCTGTCTTTAGAATGATAAGCAGAGTGTGTCCAAGACTGCAGGAGTTTTAACAAACCGAGTAGCATAGATCGGTGGGTCAGTACTGACTTCAGAACACAGCAATAGGGGTTGCACGGAATAATAAGAGAACATGATATTTAAATACTGAAATTACACATTTAAAAATCATTTTTTTTTCCTTTTTAATGTTTATATTGAAGTAAAAAAAAAAAAAAAAAAAAAATTATGATTTGCTGCCGTGCAAAAGAAAATATTGTGGACAAGCAATTGCTCTGAAGTGCAAATTCTGAAAATAATAAAAATATACAGTTAAGCTAGAAATGTTTTGTCCAATGGGAGCGTAGAGAATACCCTCACAATCATAAATATGACAATTTAATAAAGATTATTTAAAACAATCAGTGGCACAGCCATTAGGTCTGCCTTTTAGTAAGGGGTGTATTTTGGTAATAGTTGGAAGACAAAACTTTATGTCGGAGTCCAGTCCGTGTTTTTGTTGGTAATAGTTGGGTGACTGTTTCCCTCTGCTGTCTTAGAAAGAGCATTTAGTAATGAAGTAACATCTTGGGTTACAACAACATAAAAGTTGGAAGCGCCCTTCCAGATTAGTCTTCATGAACAGAATTTATCTGGGCGCTCAAAGAGAAGTGTCGTAAAAACAGAGTCTAAATTGAACGTCTGCACTATGAATGGGTAACTTAAAAAGCACGTGGTTGCAGTCTCTTGGTGTAAGAGAGTGTCCCCCTATTGCACTCGATGTGTAATGGGGTATTAACTTGCTTCACAATGTTGTTTGTCATATTTCTTTTTTTATTTTCATGGGTTATCCAAAGAGAAAATTGTCCATATAATCTTCAAGTTGACTTTGAATCACATTCATTCAAAGTGCCCAATGCATTTCGGGCCAATGAGCCCTTCATCAGGGGCTTATGCACTACAAATGAGGAAACAAGATATCAGCAAAAAATAATGCTGGATGATCATAATATACATGAAGTGGAGTCACAAATAGTGAATGTTGAACGTATGGTTAACTGCAGTGGTGATACCACATGAACCACTCTGGTGAATTTGAAAATCCTTAAAAAGTATCAGCGTGATCGGTGCTTGTCAACGTGTGTTGTAATCATTAGATCATGCAGTAAAAACAAGATAAAATGTTGCATTTACGATTCTGGTGATGGTAAACAAAATGTGCGAGTGGTGACAAAGGACTGTGGAGAAAAGTCTAGACTTGTGGTTTGAGTGCTCATGGTGAATTAGGTGACCGTATTATAATGTGGTGCGGTGATTAGAGAGCTGACATGGTAAATGGGGGCCGGTTGTAAAATGATACTACAGTAGGTACAATGAATGTAAATGGCGATTATAAGTGTGTTCAAGAAAAACGCCAGACACGAACACACACTCGCCACAGACGCCGTCCGGCTCTAACAAGAACCCGCGGATTACTAACCGACACCTTTTAACATCAAGTAAATTTTTTACATCGCGACGCACCGCTGATGGTTATGTTATGGTATGTTACATACGCTTCTATAGCGCTCGACTCACCCGGGGGCATCTCGGTGCTTAACTAGAAATATTCCTGAGATTGAAAGAGGACCGGAGGAATTAGAAAAATGTGCCTTAGTTGTCAATTTTGCGAAGGGGATCTGGTAGCTCATTCCAGTATCTTGGCGCTAGATACGAGAATGCTTTCCCTCCAGTGCGACACAGCCTTATACGTGGTACTTGTAGGAGACCCCGCGTCCCAGACCTCAAGTTCCTGTTAGGTACATTTTTGATGAGTCTCTTTTGGAGGTATTTAGGACCTCTTCCATTGAGTGCTGTGTACGTGAGACAGCAGATCTTAAAAAATGATCTCTTTCTCACCGCTAGGCAGTGGAGTTCTCGCAATAAGGGCGCTGATGCGGAGCCCACTGGGCAATTCAGTACCATCCTAGCTGCAGTGTTTTGGATCACCTGCAGTTTGTTCTGCAGGGTCTCTCCTACCCCTGCCAACAAAGCGTTGCCATAATCCAATCGACTGATAACCATAGCCTGGACCAAGGTTTTCCGAAGAACGGTAGGCATAAAGGGGAGGATTTTACGCAGCAGACGCAGGCTGTAATAGCAGGAGCTGGTCGTGGTGGCGATATGGTCTTTCATGGATAGGGACTGATCTAATTTTAGCCCTAAATTTTTGACACAGTGAGTAGGCAGAGGAGCAACTCCCAATTGAGCGGGCCACCAGTCGTCAGACCAGCTTGCTGTGGCTTTGCCCATTAACATTATCTCGGTTTTGCCACGGTTCACGCTGGAGACAGTTCTGCATCATCCAGCTGGAGATCTTGATTATGCCCAGCATTATATTTTCAACATCTTACGTTTCAGTATCTTTTTAACTTCGTAGATACTCGTAAACCGTCCTTACAGATGCGTAAGTTTACTGTAGTATCCATTCACTCGCGTTGCCACATTTTATTTACACGCTTTGCTTTTTAATTCACCAGTCTTGGGACTCAAAGTACTAACATCACAGCACTTTTAACATTGTCTGAATACCCGCCGTTTTCTAGACTTTTCTCCACGGTCCTTTGTCACCACTCGCACATTTTGTTTACCATCACCAGAATCGTAAATGCAACATTTTAACTCGTTTTTACGGCATGATCTAACGATTACAACACACGTAGACAAGCACTAATCACGCTGATACTTTTTAAGGATTTTCAAATTCACCAGAGTAGTTCACGTGGTGTCACCATTGCAGTTAAACATACTTTCGACATTCACTATTTGTGACTCCACTTCATGTATATTATGATCATCCAGCATTATTTTTTTTCTGATATCTTGTTTGCTCATTTGTAGTGAATTATCCCCTGATGAAGGGCTCATTGGCCTAAAATGCATTGGGCATTTTGAATGAATGTGAATTCAAAGTCAACTTGAAGATTATATGGACAATGTTGTCATTGGATAACCCATGAAAATAAAAAAAGACATATGACAACGTTGTGAAGCAAGTTATTAGCTCATCAATGAAAGATTGAACTTATCGAGTGCAATAGGGGGACACTCTCTTAAACCAAGAGAGTGCAACCACGTCTTGATCATCCTCATACTCAGGAGGACTTACCCTATTGCAACACCTACCGTATTTCTTTTTAACACATTCTGAACAATTCAATGGAGTGCATTACTCTCTTTTTCACAGTCGTTCCCCAACCTAACTTAAAAAGCACACACTGCAAAACGCTGCACATTAGAGACTTTTGAGAAAGAGCTAGTATTTCTATTTCATCCTCGAGAAAGCATTTTAGTGAATACTTTGTGATTAAAAAAGCTGTAAATGTATGATAAAGCACTATACACCCCCCTTCCCAACATCTGTCACGAACAGGCCTTAAAAAGGACTACAGTCCAACTTTAGTCCAGAAACAGCTAGGATGGAGTAACAGAATAACACAGCCCACCCCACTATATAATGCAGAAAGGTTGGGAGCCCTGGGTAGATTTTGTGGATTTGACAAATGGGACCTAATAGGCATATCCCACGTGGGTGATTTATGGATGAGTGGGGATGTGAAACCTTTCGGAACACTTCAGCAAGAATACGAACTGTCTGATAAAGAGACGTTTCGCTACTTACAAATCAAACACGCATTGCAGGCGGTAATACCTAAGGGTACAGAACTCCCAGAGTCTTCCCCATTAGAGGACAGTCTTGATTGACCACAAGGACCGCAAAGCCATTTCACTGACATATCAAAAATTAGCTAACAATTCCCCAGATCCCCTCTTTGGCCTCTGTGACCGATGGCAAATGGACTTCGGTGAACTGGACGAAGAGGAATGGCAAGAGGCGTTGAAGTCCCCGAGGGAAGTAGCCATATCAAGTAAATTTTGGATAATACAACTGAAAGGGCTCCACAGAGTATATTACTCTTGCCGAAGTCTTGCTAAGATGAGTATAAGAGATGACTCCTCCTGCAGGAGAGGCTGTGGCCAGGAAGAGACTTAATACCACATAATTTGGGAATGCCCTCGCATTCGACAATACCGGGGAACCATAGTTCGGAAAATAAGTGAAAATACGGGGGGTGGAAATGAGCCCTACCCTGGAATGGTGTCTTCTGAACGTATGGGGACCTACAGACCTTAGTGAAAACTAGAAAACCTCGGCTATACTGGGACTGGTCATAACTAAATGTAATATTGCCAAAAAATGTGGAGCGCCAGATTTACTGAAACAAAGTGAACGGATAGAGGACCTTGATTGGTGCATGGTAGCGGAAAAAACAGTATAGAGGGCAGGGGCTGCCCTGGGAAATGGGAGCAGATTTAGAACATGTGGAATGCCTATCTTGGTAATCTATGTGGGTTCCCGGGACGGAGAGGACAACATGGAATGGGCCAAGGGGATGACCCCCCTTAAGGATGAGGCAAAATGTAAAGGACACAGATAAGAAATTGTGAAGATGTATGTGTGTACCCAGTATGAAATTAGGTACCAGACAGCGACAACTGAATTGCATAAATTGTAATGTATCCTGACAACTCTCAACTTTCAATAAAGAGATTTTATTTACAAAGCTGCAAATTCATTATTTTATCATGATAGCAAATTAAAACCAATGAACGTAAGAGGAAATAAGTAGCACTCTTTTTATTATACAGTAAGGCATTTAAATTGCAAACGCTTTCTAAACAAAAACATAAACTAGCGAGAAAATGCTGTGTCGTCAAGTAATACATCAAAGAGCATCCAGTGGCTATAGCCTAATGAGGAAGTGTAATCTTGATCCCAATCGAGATAATGTAGGAGTGCATCATACTCATGCATATTCAGCACTCAAATATATTCTGTAGCAACTAATGTACTAAACGGGGTGGGTCAGTTTATACTTAGACGTTTTTTTAAAATGCATGTATTTAGCATGTAATTAACATAAGTTATGTAACAATTTATGTATTAATGTGACAGGATAAATTACCTGAAATGTTGTATTATGAGGTACTTACTTAGGATGTGTGCAATTAATGTTTAATGTTTATATGCAAAAAAATTATTTAATTAAGTGCAAATGCATTTATACTGAAATGTTTATAATTCAGTGCATGTATTTGTGTTTTAAGTAGTTGCATTTATATTTTGATGTGTATAAAGGAGCACATATTCAGTATCCCTGTGCACATGTTAACATAGCAAACTAGGCCTCAAGAAGAAATTAGTTCAGCTGCAGCTCACATTGAGATTTGAAATGGAATTCACGGTTAACCCTCAAGCATGGGCCATTCGCTACTCAGTTGTTTCTATTGCAGGTGTGGATAAGAAAACAAGTTACTTACCTGTAACTTTGGTTCCCCAGTATTGGTAACTTTCATAGATTCCCATGCTTTGTATCATTCCCCGTCGTCGGAATGGGAGCCTCGGTAGTATAAAAAACCATAGAAACAAAAGAGAAACCTAGGCCTAGGCCTCATCTCATTTTGTATTCTATCCACCTCCTTTTGTAAAAAAGAGACCAAACTTTTGCCAGGACCAATCAGAGCAGCCTCACCCTCTAGAACCTTCCTGAGAGAGCTCAGAGCCTCAGATTTTCGTAGCCGTTGTGCAAACCGCCACAAACTCTGTAAAAAGACTGAGCTTTCCCAGGGGAGGCGGGCGGGCGCATGGGAATCTATGAAAGTTACCAATACTGGGGAACCAAAGTTACAGGTAAGTAACTTGTTTTCTTGCCCCAGTATTGGAACTTTCATAGATTCCCATGCTTTGTATCAGAATAGCTAGCAGTACAGCACCATGAACACATTTTGTAAATACATGGCATCACATAACCATAGAAAAATACATAAAGTACAGTAAAAACAAACAAAATGTGCTCACCAGGATGGAGGGATCGTAGGGAAAGCTCACCTCTCAATGAAACAGATTACGCAGGACTGCCTGACCAACAGCCGTATCATCTCGTCCTGCAGATTCCAGGCAGTAGTGTTTCGTGAAGGTATGAGTACTGCTCCACGTTGCTGCCCTGCAGATGTCCTTAATGGCAACTCCCGAAAAGAGAGCCACAGATGAAGCCACCGACCTCGTGGAATGTGCACGGACTCTGCCGTCCAGCGGCTTGCCCGCTTCCTGATGACAGAATTGAATCGCACTGGAGATCCAGCGGGAAATGCCAGTCTTTGCCAAAGGCAACCCCTTACGAGGTGCACTGTAGGACACAAACAACTGAGTAGACTTCCGAAAGGGACGTGTGCGCTCCAAGTAAAACTTTAAGCACCGTTGAATGTCCAAAGAATGGAGAGTACGCTCCGCAGGTGTAGAAGGATGTGGAAAGAAGGTTTTCAGAATCACCGGTTCATTCAAGTGGAACTCAGATGGCACTTTCGGGATGAATTTGGGATTAGTCCGAAGAACCAGACCTTGTTTTGTAAATTGCAGGAATGGATGCACTATGGAGAGTGCCTGAAGCTCACTCACTCGTCTAGCCGATGTTAGAGCTAAGAGGAGGGCTAGTTTCCAGGAGAGGAACTTTAAGTCTGCCTTGTGAACCGGCTCGAACGGAGCTTTCATGAGTTGAGCCAAGACAAGGTTGAGCTGCCACACTGGTGGAGGAGGACGAACTGGCGGATACATCCGGAATAGGCCCTTCAAGAATTGTTTAACCACCCTAGAGGACCATAAGGAAGGACCTGCCGAACTGCGTCGAAACCTTGATATGGCCGCTAGATGCACCTTTACTGATGAATGTGCCAAACCAGACTTAGCCAGAGATAGCAAATACGGCAGCAACTGATGAGGTTGGGAAGTGTAAGGATGGAGACCTTCCCGTTGACACCACAAGCAGAATCTCTTCCATTTTGCCGTGTACGTCTTGTTGGTACTTGGTGCTCTGGCATGAGCCAAGACCTCTCTGCATTCTTGAGACAAAGCTAGATGACTGAATTCTCTGTGTTCAGGAGCCACGCCGTCAAGTGGAGGGATCTCGGATCCGGGTGGAAAACCTGTCCCTGACTCCTGGACAAGAGGGACGGAATGGGCCTCAAGTGAATTGGAGGAGCTTGGGAGAGCCGCAGCAGTTCTGTGTACCAGAATTGTCTGGGCCACGCTGGAGCAATTAGAATCATCCTGCAGGGTTCCGCCTTCATTTTCTTGAGAACTCGAGGAATGAGGGGAATGGGAGGAAAAGCGTAAAAGAACGCGCTGTACCAGGCCATCGAAAGAGCGTTCCCTAGGGACCCCCGATGGTGAACCTTGCTTGCGTAGAACCGGCATTTGGCGTTCTCCGGCGAAGCAAAGAGGTCGATGGTCGGCGTCCCCCAAACTGAGAACACTCCGTCGAGAATGGATTGATTCAACTCCCACTCGTGAGTCACTTCCGTCTGGCGACTCAAGGCGTCCGCCTTGACATTGAGAGTTCCCGCCAAGTGCTCGGCTCTCAGAGTGATGTTGTTGTGAATTGCGAAATCCCAAATCCGTTGAGCTTCTGCGGACAGAGTCTGCGATTTGGTGCCTCCTTGTTTGTTTACATAGTGCATGGCCGTCGTATTGTCCGTCCGGACCAGCACTGAGCGATTGCCCACTCTGGGCAGAAAAGCTTGCAAGGCCAACCGAATGGCTGTCAGCTCCAGGAAATTGATATGGCACTGCCGCTGTCCTGGACTCCAATGGCCACTGACTTGAAGCTCTCGGAGCACTGCACCCCAGCCTTCCAACGAGGCGTCCGTGGTCATCACCATGGGTGAAGGAGAAATCCTGAACGTGAGGCCTTGGGCGAGATTGCTTTTCTGAAGCCACCATTCGCTCGCTGCTCTCATTGCTGATGTTACGACAACCCTGTCGTTGAACGACCCCTCTGCTTGGCGCCATTGCTTGTCCAGCTCCTCCTGTAGAGGACGCATCCTTAGCCTGCAATGCGGTACTAATGGTATGCAGGAGGACATCGATCCGAGAAGGGATTTGTATTGGCGGACCGATAGGACCTTGCTGCGGCAGAGTAGTTGAGCCGAAACCATCAATTTTTGTTGTCGCTCTTCCGAGGGACGAGCCGTACAATGCGTGGTGTCCAGCACGGACCCCAGGAATCTGGCAGTTTTGGAAGGCAGGAGGACTGACTTGTGTTCGTTCAACTGAAGGCCCAGGCAGCGGAACAAATGGAGGCAAGTAGACACGGCTTGCGAAGCGTCCTGGAAAGATGGTGCCTTGACGAGCCAGTCGTCCAAGTAAGGGAAAACTTCGAGAGATTGTCGTCGAAGGAAAGCTGCCACCGGTGCCAATACTTTGGTGAACACTCTCGGTGCCGATCGAAGGCCGAATGGAAGCACTTTGAACTGGAAATGGCTCTTTCCCACTGTAAAGCGAAGGTATTGTCTGTGAGCTGGGTGTATTGGAATATGGAAATATGCGTCTTCTAAATCCAGCGACGCCAAGTAGTCGCCTGGATTTAAGAGAGGAAGAATTTCCTGGAGAGTGACCATCCTGAAGGAGAGCTTTACGAGATAGGTGTTGAGCTCCCGAAGATCGAGGATGGGACGCCAAGTGTCTTTCGTCTTCCGCACTAGGAAGAATCTTGAATAGAACCCCCGGCCCCTCTGAGAGAGCGGGACCGGTTCTATTGCTCCTTTGAGGAACAACTGGTGGGCTTCTAGATGTAGTAATCCTAGATGTCCTGAGCGGATGGCGCCCGGAGCTCGTGTTGGAGGAAAGTTGTGAAACTCCAACGTATGGCCACTCTTCACGATGTTGAGGACCCATTGGTCCGATGTTATTGACATCCAACTGTCCAGACAAAGGGATATCCTGCCCCCCACTGATGTGATCGGGAGGGGAGGAACAGCAGGTAGAGCCGGGAGGCCGCTATTGTCGTTTGGTGTTGTCACGGCCTTGTCGCTGTTGACGGCCTCGCGGAGGGTTGCGAGAGAAAGATGCTGATTGCCCTTGTCGCTGATTCGAGTAATGGGGTTTATATGACTGGGAAGACTGCGAGGAAAAACGTTGTTGGTTTCCTCTGTAAGATGTAAATCCTCTCCCTCGTGCGCCCCTAAAGGGGACCTTGCGATATGTGAGAGAGCCCAAGGACTTTGCTGTGTCTGTGTCCTTCTTGATGTTCTGTAGGGTATCATCCACATGCTTCCCGAACAGCATCTCCCCATCAAAAGGGAGGTCTAGGACTCTGTTCTGGACCTCCTGACGAAACCAGGTGGCCTTCAGCCAACCCTGACGCCGTAAGACGGCGGAGCCGGCCAAGGCCCGGAAGGCCGTGGAAGCAATGTCCATTGCGCAGTCAATCACTTCTGCTGACGATTTCTCTCCTTCCGCCAGCACCTTCTTGGCGTCCTCCTTAGTGGGCTCAGGTAATAGGTCCACGAAGGGTTCCATGTCGCACCACATCTGGCGGTCGTAACGGCCTAAGATGGCAAGGGCATTCGCCGCTCGAACCAGTAAGCTGGCCATAGAGGAAAACCGCTTTCCCACATTATCCAGACGTCTGCCGTCTTTGTCCGGAGGAGTGGTCAATGGTGTGGACGGATTCTTTGACTTGCTTTGTGCCGCCTGAGAAATCACCGAGTCAGGCTTTGGCTGACCAATAAGGCAAGCTGGACTGCCTTCAGGAGCTTTATATTTCTTCTCCAGCCTGGGGAGGACTGGAATCACCGTGGCAGGACTCTGCATGATCTTCATGCCCTCCTCCCATACATGCTCTATAATGGGAATAGATTTGACAGAGCGTTGGTGTTGTTCCTTAAAGTCATAAAGGAAACATTCCGATTCCTCTCTTGAAATAGGTAGGCCAAACCTCTTAGCAGCCCGTTCCATCAGATGATGAAAACCCCCTATATCCACCGGAGGGGAGATGGAAGTGTCACGACCAGCAGCATTTGGGTCTTGCGGGTCATTGTCCCCCTGATCCGGGTCAGGGTCCTGTAAAGGATCCATCAAGGGATCCACTGGAACAACCTCCTCATCCGAAGAGGTATCCTGATGGGCATCGGGCAGTGGTACGGGATCTGGTGTGGGAACCCGGGCCAAAGGTGTCACTGGTGGTGGTGTGGAGGGTACCACCGGAACACTAGTAGCCGGCTGCACTTGCGGCTGTGGTGGAAGTGGAAAAAACGTAGTCTGTCCAGAAGGGTCTGACGGAAACCTTTTTCGATAATCCTGAAGCATGTCCTGAAGATCCGAAATGAGAGAGGAGGGCATGGCTACCATGCCTTGTCCCAAACTCGGCGGATGTCGGTCTTCCACAACATAAGGATGTAGTTGTTGGCCACCTGCCTGGTCGAAATACTCCTCCGTGTCCGTCTCCTGCAACTTTACGTTCAAGTCCGAGGGACTATAGGCAGGTCCATAATTGTCCTGAAACTCATCCTCGTCAGACTCATCATCTAACAGCATTGTCGGTAGATGGGAAGAGACTCGTCGCGGAGACGTCATCTCCGGCGTGATTTTCATTCTCCGAACTGGAAAATGCACTTTTTGTACCGTCGACGGTCTCGTCGACGACGCCGTCGTCGTCGGAGCATCAGTTAATGTAACCGTCGACGGCTCCACAGCCTTCGTCGACACAATCTTCGTCGTCGATGGGACCACCGTCGACGGTCTCGTCGACGAACTCGTCGTCATTATCATCGTCGTCGACGTGGAAGCCGTCGTCGTCGACGTCGTCGACGTAGTCTTCGTCGTCGTTGCGGCCGTCGACAGCGGCCTGCTAGTCGTCGTCGACGTGGAAGTCATCATCGTCGACGAGCTCGGAACCTTGAACGTCGACGAAGTCGCCGTCGTGGACACCGCTACCGTCGACGAGCCCGTCGACGGAGCCACAGAAACAGCGGGAACTTTAGCCAAAGTCACAGTCGTCGACGTACCTGGTGTTCTCGTCGTCGACGGACGCTGTTTTTTCTCCGGCCCAGATCCTGAAGTGCCAGTAGAGTGTTTATCACTGGGCTTGATCTTTTTGGACGGAGGAGAAAGGACCACCACCTCCTTTTTGTCCTTTAAGGCTGGCACCACTGCTGTAGCCTGTCCCTGCCTCTCCTTTACACTTTCGTGAGGAGATTGAAGGGGACCAGCCCTCTCAGACCTGTCAGAGATCTTGTGAGGGGCTTTAAGAGGGGGCTCAGATGTCGAAGAACCAGGGGGAGACCTACCCCTCTTCTTTGATCTTTGCGAGGAAGCAGCAGACACGGAATCCTCCTCATCCGAAGAGAGCACCTCCTTGCGTGTCTTCATCTTCTGAAGCCAGGTAAGTAGCCGGCCTTCTCTGTCCCGAAGAGTCTTGTTCGAGAAAGTCCTGCAGATCTTGCAGTCTGTGGCCTTGTGGTCAGGATATAAGCAATAAATGCAATTATCATGCTTGTCCTCCACAAAAAGACGTTTTTTGCCACAAGAGGCACAGGACCTGAATAAGGCCTTCTTCTCCTTGTCAGACATGACCAATTGAAGCAGAAACTTGAAGAAATAAGTAGAAAAACAGTGAAAACTGAGCAGAGCTCAGTGGAGACTCCCTAGCACAACGTGCGGTAGAAAAATCTGAGGCTCTGAGCTCTCTCAGGAAGGTTCTAGAGGGTGAGGCTGCTCTGATTGGTCCTGGCAAAAGTTTGGTCTCTTTTTTACAAAAGGAGGTGGATAGAATACAAAATGAGATGAGGCCTAGGCCTAGGTTTCTCTTTTGTTTCTATGGTTTTTTATACTACCGAGGCTCCCATTCCGACGACGGGGAATGATACAAAGCATGGGAATCTATGAAAGTTCCAATACTGGGGCAAGCCTCATTATTTAGAATAAAGAGCTTTTGTTAATAGATAGCAAATCATAAGAAAGAAGAATTGGCCAAGGGGATCACGGTAACATGTGAGGAGAGGAGTTCATATGGGAAAGGAATGGCCAAGGACGAAGAGAGATAAGGTGCTATCTGACTGAGAAAGGGAGCTGAAGTATCCAGTTGTGCGAGTGCTATGGAAATTTCTCAAGAAGAAGCCACATGAGTCAACAGCAAATGATATTATGCGCTGTGTTTTAGTTAGGGAACGCGTCCATCTCGTTTCGTTTGGGAGCAGATATATGCTGTGACTTGTGTGGCTTTATGCTACTCGACCCATCGTCAGTGTTGTACTGAAGATTCTGATGACTGACACCTTTCTTTTTCCTTATTTGATTTTGTTCTTGCTTAAATGCTTTTAGTTTAGGGTTGCCCTCATAAACGTAGAGTAGGGAAAGTTAGGTTACTCATGCTCGTTAAAGAGAATCATCTGATGCAATTTAACCTTCATTTCTTCTTTCTGATCACATGTGCCATTGTCTTAGAGTAAGTCATTTGCTTTGTACTATATAGGGTACATCTCTGAAGGAGATATGAACTTACTGTGATCTTTTTGTATTTGTATACAATTTCATTGTGAATGATCTACATTGACTTGTTTTTTAACTTATAATTAAACCTACTAAACTCAAATCAAAGAGATGAGAGGCTCAATGTGTAGCCACATTGGTTGCACTGTATTGAAAAGATAACCTTTCTACTAGAAAGATCTATCCTCCCTGAAGAGAAATTGGGTAAAAGGGCCTAGACCGTAACTGGTAGCATGTCAGATGGTTAGTTAGTGAAGTAATGGGGATTAGAACTTGACCTACAGAATCTGGATCCCAACATTAGTGCCCTCAATTCAGAATTCAGGATCGAAGCGTGTTCTAGTGGTGTGAGCTGAAACGGTGGCGGAGGAGTGAGTATTAGTAGGGATTTGTGTGTTAAATTCATGCTTAGCTTGCAGTATAGTACCGATTGTGTGATGTCTGGTGGAGATGTTGTGAGGGTCGTGTGAATGCGGTATTAAGTTGACTTTGTTGAAGTTATCAGTACTGACGTGACCCAAGATACCAGGATATAAAATAAAGGCGCAAGACACTGTGTTGTAATTGTCTGCTAAAGTTTTGTGGAGTTTGTCATGAGACGTCTGCGACGGCCCAATTGAGATAGGGAACTTTTGTATGCATGATAAGAGTTTTAATTGGTGTGGTAGACCTTTGTGCGGGGAACTATACTGATTTGGGTGATTCTCCGTTTGTCAAGGTTTCAATTGTGGATGTGTGTTCTTTGTGTCAGAGATTACACCAATTCTTAGAAAATGTTGCCCATCTAGTGAATAGTATTCTCTATCTTGGTTATGTTGTGGTTTCTGTACAACTGCGTGGGTTTCTGTTCCAGCCTTAGTTGAACTCAAACTCAATCACACAATTAGCGCTATTAAGGATATCATTAATAGTATAAGTGCTGCAACTATCATGTACCTACGTCTACGACCATTGCCATTCGATTTCATTCTATTTAGATTCCGACTAAGTGTGTAGAGAAATAACAGTCACAGAATGTCCTCTGTTGGTCTTCCACCTGTGCAATCGGCAAACAGTTTTTAATTTTGTGAAGCAGTCTTTTCATTCCAATTTTATTCACACTATGTAAATCTTCGTGCGGCTTCCCTGGCCATACTCCACGGTATTCTAAATGTAATCCCTACTTTCATTCTTCGTCCACTCTTACCTAGGTATTCATCTTTAAGCACCAACACAACTTCATTCAACATCTCTGATATTATGAGAACCAAGTTCATTGATGAGCATCTCTAATAACATTTCTCTCAGTTCAGCAACTTGCACAGGAAACTCCTGTGAGCTCAAATGAGGAAATTCATTCAATACCAGGTTCCTTAGACCCCTCAGGCTGGTTGGATACCGAAGGGCAAATGTAATAAAAATGTTCAGACTGCTCTCTGGAAGTCTCAGCAGAATTTCCACTGTCAGTCCAGAATTCCCATTCCTTCTTTTTGTTGTCATTAGTAACCAGGTACGTCCAATCAGGAGAAGAGTACTTCCGACTAGGCCCCCTCAGCCTTTTAGATTTTCGAACACTCGGCCTTTCACCTTCGTCTTCCTCCACTCTGACTTACTAGGGGCTTCCGGTATGGGTGCAGGGGCCTTTTTCCGGGGACAACATTGATTTTCTCCTCTCTTTAGCCTTTGGCCAGCCTTCTTTCACCATTCATGATTTCACAGCACTAATTTTTTCATTTGGGTCAGTCTCTGCTTCATTCACCAGCACTGTATTCATCATCGAATTGAGACTCAGCTTTAGATCCGCTGTGACCCCCTTCAGATTGCTCAACGGCTGTCTCAGGCTTCGTCCGGTCCCCTACAGCTATGCTGATTTATTCCCATGGGTCTTCGCCCAATGTTGGCATCTCTTCTGGGAGAGGTTCTGCTTTCTCGTTCAAGGGGATACAGGACTCTACGAGTGTGGGAGGCGTACACGCAGTTTGGAAGAACACCACACTTCACAGCTGTTGTAGTGACCAAAATCACCTGGCATGGACCACACCAACGAGGCTCACAGCAACTCTTCCTCACATGCTTCTTCACTACGATCCAGTCACCTAGATAGTAAGTTTGTGGCACTGCTCCTGATACGTCGGTGCAGTAGTTGCTTCAACCTGATGAGACACAGAATGAACCACATTAGCCAATTCTTTACAGTTATCATGTACCAAATTGCCTTTGATATTAACTAATATGTTTGTGGGCATATTAATTAGTCTCATAGCTCTCCCCATGATGATCTCATGGCGTGAGAGTCTTGTTCTCTGAACTGGGATACTGCAAAGACTCATCAGCATCAGAGGCAAATCATCAGGCCATTTCAAAGATGCTGAAGCACACACTTTAACAATTCTAGACTTCAAAGTGCCATTGACATGTTCCACAATGCCTGAAGCTTCTGGCCCGATAACTGCAATGCTATTTCTGCTCCACTTGTAATACTGCACATAGCTTTCTAATTACCTCATTATTAAAATGGGTTCCTCGGTCTGACTCTAAAGAGGTTTGAAATCCGAATCTTTGGATAAGCTCTCTCAGCAACAGTTAGCTACAGTGAGCCTATCACATCTCCTGGTCGGATATGCTTCCGCTCAACGTGAAAAGATGCCCACCACCACTAGAATGTACTTCAATTCACTGCATACTGGCATCTCAACGAATTCCAACTGCATCCTGTTAAAAGGACCTCCAGATCTCGCTATGTGACTCAATCTAACAGCAGTTTGTTTTCCTACATTCATCTTTTGGCAAATCACATACCGGTAGCACATGCCTCAGCCATTGCACGAAACTGCGTGTTAAACCAAGTCTGCCTACAAAACCTCAGCATAGCATCTCTCCCTATATTCATGGAACCATGATAATGCCTGGTCATGTGGGGCAATAAACTATTAGGCTATCCTGGCCTTCTGTCTCCTGAAACCAAAAATGTTATCATCTCGTTTCACACAACCTGCTTTTATCCAGCTCTAATGTTCTTCCTCAGTAACCTCTTGCATTCTCTTCCTTTCTTCCCATGTATCAGCAATTGTCATCAAAAGGTAGAAATTGGCTTCACCTAATGTCTCGTTCGTGTAATTCCCCATTTAAAGTACAGACATTCAATGCACAGTAACGTGTGATATCATCAGCATACCTGTTGCCACTTGTCTCAAAATCGTTGCCTTTGCAATGAGCAGGGCATTTAACAACAGACATTTTGCATGCATTTGAAGGGCTTCTAACAGTTTTCTCATATTTTCCCCATTGCGGATGGAGGATCCTGACGAGGTCAGGAAACCCCCTCTGAAACCGTAACTGTCCTAAGTCATGAACCACACTGAACCCATACTGGCTATCTGTGAATATGGTTACTTTTAGCTGGTCTGAAACACAGCATGCTCTGGTAATTGCAAACAATTCTGCCACCTGCTCAGAGAATTCTTCTTGAAGCCAGGCAGCTTTCACCATGCCCGTAACAGTACAGGCAACATAGGCAGCTCTCAGGTTTCCATCTTTATCCCTGAAGCAAGAGCCAACCACAAACAGAGTGGGATCAGATTCAGGCTCATACAAAATATTGGGACAGGGCTTGGTGCATAGTTCAGTGATATTAAGATTGACGTGCTCTATTTCAACTCCATCCACATCACAATCAGTTAAGGGCATCAGGGGGGTTTAGGGTGCAGAATCTCTTCAGAGTCACGTTGTCTGTGGCCAAGACGAGCTGCTCATACCTAGTGAGCCTGCTGTTGGTCAAGTACTGAGTATGTGTTCTGGTTAGCAAAATCTCCACTAAATGAGGAACAGAGAAGTAAAAGGGTGACCCATCATGTTGCTTTCGCATCTCTCTACATTGATACCTGTTGCTGCAACAGATTTAAGACATTTGGGCAACACTGAGGCTACTAGATACAAAGTTGCTGCAAAGTAGACCACTGGTCTATGGGCACTTCCATGAGTATGTGTTAATAATGATAGTGCACAACCTCCTCGTTCATAGCAAAAGAGCGAAAACGCTTTGTTGTAATCTTGCACTCCTGGAGCAGAAGCATGACAGAGGCTTTCTCTCAGCTCTAAGAAGACGCTCAAGCAATCATTGTCCCTAGGCACCAGATTAGACACATCTTTGTGTGTTAGCCTCTGCGAAGGCTTGGCCATCAAGCAAAAGTTGGTTATCCACCTTTCCCAAAAACATCCTGACTTTCTTTCTGCGTCTGTGGCAGGTTCATTTGTATGATCGACAAGATTCTTTCTTGTGACACCTTTCTCGCACCCTTCACAATATGAGGTACCAGATTGAGGACTTCTGTCATACCGTACTGCAACTTACTTGGGGATACCTCAGGTCCATTCTCAACCAGATCGTTCAGCAGAGCTATTGCATCAGTTTTGCAAGCCTCTTGGGTATTCGATGTGACCATCAACTCATCAATATACTGGACTAGGACAGAGTTACAAGGCATGACCAGAGACTCCAGATTTCTTCCCAAGATCTGATTGAATATAGAAGGACACTCCATATACCCTTGTGGGACATGACATCATGTTAAAACATGATTCCCCAGCCAGAATGTAAATAAAATTGGCTCTCCTTATGGAGGGAAACAGAAAAGAAGGGCTGGCAAAGGTCTATGACCGTAAACCATTCAGCCTTACATGGAATCTGAAACAATATTACAGATGGATTCGCTACCACAGGACAACAAGGAATCATTATATTATTGACTTTCCTGAGATCCTGCAAGATGCTGTACTTGCCGCTCGGCTTCTGCAAGCCCATAATTGGTGAGTTAGATGGCCTCCCCAAGATCTCCTTAAGAATACCTTGTTCGATTATTGTCTCAATCACAGCTGTAATCTCGGCCACTGTATCGGGCGTCAGATTATACTGTGATGTTCATGGATATTCTGCATTGGTCTCAACTTGGATACGGACTGGCTCAACCCCTTGGATGAGTCCAATGTCCTTGCCAGAAGAATCCCAAACTTTGTCTCTCACTGTATCTCTGAGATCTAACGGTAAGACTTCCACTGTTAACTTGGGAAACAAAGGGACATTTAAATTCTGATTTGCTAGCCTAAAGGCAATCTCATCGTTGTTTGTTTGGAGTTCTATTCCCTATGGCGTGCAGTAGATGGAGCAGTTTCATTTGCACAGCACCATCACGTTCTTGAAGACATACATGACTAGAATCACATGCTATAAATTATTGATTATCCTCAAATGTCCCTATCTTTATAGGTACTCCTTCAGTGAGAGGATTCACCAATCGTTTATTTGCAACTCCTAGGATTATTGTTCCTGAGAGGGGTAGGTTTGGAGCGGGTAGCACCAGTGTCGATCAAAAAGGTGACATTGTGACCATCTACATCTTCATCAACATATGGTCCGCTCTGGTTTACTTCTAAGATTGCACCAAGTGTACAGTCTTCCTCCCCCCTCAGGCAGATCCATAAGGACGAATATGACATAATCAGTTGAAGTCTCCAACATTGGGTAAGTCTTGGACACTTTCTGATTCACATTCATGTCCATGTTCTGATTAAACCTATGGTTACCTACAGCTTGCTGTGGCATCAGGGGTTGCGGTACCTGCATAAAAGGACCTTGTGAACTAGAAAAGTTTTGAGATCTTTGTCTGGGCACATTTTGAGGCTGCACGGTATTCCCTGTGACTAAACCATATCCCCATTTTTTCCTGATTAGCAGGATTTAGACAACAATCTTGCTTCCAATGCCCAACCCTATTACAATAGTGGCATGGACTAGTCTTTTTCACTGGCAATATTGACTCCAGTCTTAAGATCTATAGGAAGACCTCTTCCCCTTCCTCGTCCCTGAAAGAGTTCATTTTGTTGCATAGAATTAGTATTCCCTACATAAGGCTTTTCTATACCCCTCTGAGTTCCCCTCACCTGTGCTGCCATCAACTTCATATTTCAACCTTTTATGCATCATTTCAATTTTGTCTCAGCAGTACTGCAGAATTTCCCTGACAGATGCATTCTGCCAACAGATTAAATCCTTCTGAATTGTTATGCTAATCTCAGGTCTCAACCCATGCACAAACCTAGACACACGTTTTCCCATGTCCTTTGGCTCCAAAGTGTCCATTCCACTGTACTGCTTAAAAGCCCTACAGCAACCTTTCATAGAAAGCATGAATTATCTGTTTAGTATCCTGAGTCGTCCTGTCAATTTTTACCCAATCAATATCCTGTTGTGGCACCTTTGCCTTCAGCCAAGTAATCACCTGCTCTTCTGCTCCCCTGTACTTCTTCATTACTAGAGGTGCCGCACCATGTATCACTGGATCTCTTTCAGTGTCACCTCCAGGCCAATCTATAGCTATCTTGCATGCTGACCACAATTTCAAACATGGTTAAATCAATCCACAGCACCTTCGAGATTTTCACAAATCGATCAACCTGCTTGTACCACTCGACAGGTTTCTCCCTCAATCTTGGAAAATCATTTGTAAATGATGCATGTTCATCTCTACTCCAAGGTACATGTACATATCCTCCACTCTGTACTTCTCGTAAAGGGAAAGCTTGGACATCCACTCCCTTTTCCCCTCCAGGAGGAGATTCTCGCAGTAATCTTTTGGAAGCTTTCCTCTTTGCCAACTCACTTCCCATCTATTCAATGTACTTCAAATTAGAATGCACAGTATGAGGTCGCAAATTTGTGTTTTCAGTCCTGGTGCCCTCAGATTTTCTATATCCTGATCAGTAAATGCAAGTCTGTGGTTTTCCTACAGTGCCTTAGTTCATTCCATATCATAATCATATCTATAAGCCAATTCAGATAATTACTCATGGGCCTGTCTTGCTCTTCTAGTAACATCTTTAATCATGAACAATAATTCACATGGTTGATAAGAGGCTATTCTACAGAGTTATAAGCTTCCACTTATCATTGTATCCAATTCAGTCGTTAATTTGAACACATCCACCAAATCCACCCTTATGGCTGACTTAATAGCCCCCTTACTAGTTTCAGTACCTTGGCTTCCTATTGATTTTTCATTATGCTCCTTTAACCACTTCTCGAAGTCTTGGACATCAAATTTATGTTCACTCCCAGATGTTCCCTTCTCTGGAGTAATATTCTCTTGAGGTGTGCTGTTGCACAGGGTCAGGAGTGTTTCCCATACAATGTGGGTCAAGACCTTCTAATCCTGGAAAGGACCTTATGGGTCTACATCCATTCTTCAAAGCAGACAGGTCAGCACTTTCTATACAAGGTGTACTTGCATTCATCGGAACTAATAGTACAAATTGCATTCTCTGACCCTCTACTGCCTTCCCTTCTGTAGAAGAAGACATTCTTTGACCTCCATTCCCTGGAGAGTTAAGATCATATATGGGGATAATTGGCCCAATAGTTATCAGTACTGTAAGAGCATCTGGAAGCTGCGAAGCCAAATTAGTGTCACTGTTTCCAGAGGTTAAACTTTGCATCCCACCAGTCGATAGACCTTGGGATAAATTTTCTTCCTTCGTCCACCAGAAGGCTGCCTTCTTCATTGCCGCAGTGACCACTATCTTGTCTTCGAACGATCCGTGAACTTGCTGCCATTGCATGTCGAGCTACTCCTGAAGTGACCGCATCCGCAACCTGCAGTGGGGTATTAGAGGAATGCACGAAGAAATCACTCCTAGCAGGGATTTGGAACGGCATACTGGAAGACACTTTCTTTTTCGCAATAGATGAGCCATGGACATCGGTTTCTCTTGCCTTTCGAAGGATGGTGAAGCCTTGCTGAGAGACGTGTCTAGGATGGCTCCCAGGAATCGGGCCTTTGTGGACGGGGAGAGAGAAGTCTTCTCCCTGTTGAGAGTCAGGCCCAGATTGCTGAACAGATTTGTACATGCATCAACTGTTTCTTTCGCTGCACGCCTGGTCGGGCCTTCAGCAACCAATCGTCCAGGTAGGGAAAGACTTGAAAATGTTGTCTCCTTAGGAAATCTGCCACCGATGCCAGTACCTTGGTAAAGTTCCTAGGAGCAGACCGAAGTCCTAAAGGTAGAACTTTGAACTGGAAGTGGCTCTTGGCTACGGTAAACCGCAGAAACCTCCTGTGGGCTGGATGAATGGGTATGTGAAAATACGCATCTTCGAGATCGAGAGTGGCCATGAAGTCTCCCGGGTTGAGGAGACGTATAATATCCTGAAGAGACACCATCCGAAAGGATTGGCTTATGAGATAGGTGTTTAGCTCCCTGAGATCTAAAATGGGGCGCCACTTTGCCAGCATCTTCTTGACCAGAAAAAATCTGGAATAGAAACCTTCTCTCTTCTGAGAAAAGGGGACTGGCTTCACAGACCCTTGAGGAGCATCTGATGAACTTCGAGCCGCATAAAACGCAGATGTTTCGAAGGCATGGCGGCAGGGGGCTTGGAAGGTGGAAAATGACCAAACTCCAGCGTATGGCCACCTTGAATGAAGTTGAGTACCCAATGGTCTGATGTAATCCACTTCCAGTTGTGGAGGTATTGAGACACCCTGCCTCCCACAGATGTTGGGGAGGGGGGTACAGCAGGTATAGCCAGAACGCCGCTATTGTCGTTTAGTGGTGTCACGCCCCGGAAGATTCTGCTTCCCTCTAGAGGTAGACCTAGAGAAAGTAGAGGTCTGACCTTGTCTCTGATGATAAGACGGGTGATAGGACTGAGGCATTGAACCAATAGAAGAATACCGTTGCTGCTGGTATGAACCCCTGTAGGATGTGGTACTCTTTCCTCTAGCTCCACGGAAAGGAACCTTTTGATATTGTAGCGTTCCTAAGGGATCTTGCAGTCTCCGTAACCTTTTTTATGTCCTAGAGGGCATCATCAATATGTTTGCCAAATAATGCCTCACCATCAAACGGAAGGTCCAGGATTTTGTTCTGGACCTCCGGCCGGAACCATGTCGCCAGGAGCCAGCCTTGGCGACGAAGCACAGCTGTGCCTGCCAGCGAGCGGAATGCCGCCGTGGCAATATCCATTGCACAGTCGATCACCTCCGCTGATGTAGGCTCTCCCTCCTGTAAAATCTTCTTCGCTTCCACCTTGGACTCCTGCGGCAGCTGGTCTAAATATGGTGAGAGGTCACACCACATCTGGCGATCAAATCTGCCAAGTTTACCAACGCATTAGCCGCTCTAATCACAAGACTCGCCTTCGATGAAAACCTTTTCACCTCATTATCTAGGCGTCTGCCTACCTTATCAGGAGGAGTAGTCAGGGGCACAGAAGGATTGCGAGAATTTCTCTGAGCCGCCTGCGATATTACCGAATCCGGCTTCTGTTGACCTATTAAGGATGCTGGACTATCATCAGGGGTCTTGAATTTCTTCTCCAGGCGTGGCAAGACTGGAAAGACAGTAGGCGGATTCTTCATTGCCTTTAATCCTTCATCCCAGACACGGCTGACAATCGGAATGGAACAGACCATTTTCCGAAAAGGTTCTTTTAAATCATAAAGAAAACACTCTGTTGGAGCAGAAGGCAAGGAAAGTCTAAATCTACTTTCCATCAGTTTGTGAAACCCCTCAATGTCTGCCGGAATCACGTAGTCATCCCACTCCACACGCTGGGCAGGCCTGTTGATATCGTCCTGATCCTCGTCCGAGGAATCGTCCTGTACCTCCGGAACCAATGGAGGTATACCTGGGCCGGAGACCTGTGGCTGTGACACCATCTGGGATGGTGCTTTTGGCAAAACCACAGAAGAAGCTGATGGAACAGACACTTCTTGCACAGCGGAAAATGTAGGAGAAGGAGGAGGTTGTGAGAATCTTTTCCTATAGTCCAGCAACATGCCCTGGAGATCTGCCAAGAGGGAAGAAGGAACAGAAATCATCTCTTGGCTCGCTTCCTCCTGACGATGAAAAGACTGCTGGTATGAGTGCTCATGAAGGTATTCGCCTTTAGAATCAGTATCTTGGTATTTGACCAGAAGCTGTGAGGGGCTATTGGCATAGCCAAAAGAATCATTTTCATCTCCCTCAGAATCCTCTTCTTCTTCAAGCAGGCAATGGGGCAAGGCTCCTTGGAGATGTCATATCCGGCGATATCCTTTTCAAAGAAATGGTGATTCTCTCCGTCGACGAAGATGTCGTCGACGGTACCGTTGGCGGTGGGGATGAAAGAGAAATCATCGACGACGAGGTCGTCGACGAAAGAGCCACCGTTGAAGGTTGAATCGTCGATGAAGAGATGGGCTTCGTCAACACTGCCGTCGACGAAACCGTCGACACTCCCGCCGTCGTTGTTGTAGATGTCTTCGTCGACGACACAGTCGTTGCCACTACCGTCGTCGACGTAATCGTCGTCGATGCGCCCGCCGACACTGACGTCGAAATGTGGATACTTGAAGGTACTGTCGACGAGTCCGTCGACGTTGGTACTTTTTTCACCTGTATTTTAGCAGTCTTCGCCAACTGAGTCTTCTGCAGCGTCGTCGCGACTTGGTATCTTTTATCACACTTCTCAGATGTTAGAGAAGAAGGCTTTTTGAAAGCTTTAGCAGACTCCACCACTGCTGTAGCTGAAGGTAGTCCTTCATTCTCCTTTGCACCACGGTGAGGAGATTTGCTAGGACTCCGGCTCTCAGACTCACGGGGGTCTTTTTTGAGGCCTTTGTAGATGGTGAAGGGGAAGCCCTACCAGGGCTCGACAAATCCGAAAAATGGTACTAGTCCTGCAGGTCTAGTACCATGGAAAATCCCCTCGACCTGACTCCAACCCACTTGACCTACGTCTCTGAAAACGGAGCAAAAGTGACAAGATAACAAGATTTAAAGGCATGTTTATTGCTCATTTCCTTTGTGAGCAATAAAAATGCCTTTAAATCGTGTTATCTTGTCACTTTTGCTCTGTTTTTAAAGACGGAAGACAAAAGTTAGTTTGATTTCCTACTCGCCAGAAAGGGCGAGTAGGACCTAAAAATAGCTCGTCCTCATCCATTCTCCCTCGCAAATGCGAGCGGGCGAGTGGATTTGTCGAGCCCTGCCTACCCCTCTTCACTGACCTTCTGGACAAGGTGGCAGATGATAAATACTCGCTGTCACTTGACAGAGTTTCCTTCCTCGACTTCAGCTTTTGGAGCCAAGTGAGGAGGCGACCCTCACGGTCCCGGAGAGTCTTTGTTGAGAAGGTGCAGCAGATCTTGCAGTCCGCTGACTTGTGGTCAGGGTACAGGCAATAAATGCAGTCCTTATGCCTGTCTTCACATACAATCTTTTCTTGCCACAGGTGGAACAAGCCTTAAAAAGGGCTTACTTCTCCTTGTCCGACATTCCAAGATGAAATATTAAACAATTCTGAAGAAAAAACTGCTGAAAAATAGTCAACTAGAGTTGAAGTGAGCAGAGCTCAAAGGAGACTCCCTTAGCATAACGTGCGGTAGAAAATCTAAGGCCATGAGGTTCTCTCAGTAGGGTTTTATGGGGTGAGGCTAATCTGATTGGTTGTTGCTTTACTTTGGTCTCTTTTGCAAAAAAAGGTGGATATGCTACAACAGGGAATGAGGCCTAAGCCTTCTTCCTTCTCTTTTGTACCTACTGCTATGTTATTTTGGTTACCGAGACTCCCATTCTGACGACGGGAAATGATACAAGCTATGGGAATCTATGAAAGTTCCAATACTGGAGTAAATGATGAAGTCTTCCAAACAATTAGGGCTTTCTACATTACACTTAAATAAGGGAGTGAAGGCAAGGGAGGGATAGGGTTCATTGAGCTCTCTGGTACGGACGAAGTTGCTGGAAAGAAACTGCCCTTCATCACAAAAATAATATTGAGCAAGACTATTTAAATACATCTATTTAAATGTATATTCTGTTTTTTTACAATTAATGTTCCCATCTGGAACCTTAACAAAAAAATTTGATCTAGCTGTTTGAAAAGCACGACTTCTTTTAAATTAACATTGCACTTTGTGTGAGGTGAAATATGAGAATGTATGCATTGTAATTTGTTAAGGGTGCAATTTAGTTACATCATGAAAGCAGTGCCAAACAGAAGTAATAAATACCAGAGCTTTTGAAACTACCCCAACACCTTTCCAAGGCCTTTTTGATGCAATTGAAGTGCACTTCCTTGGCACAAACAAAGCTGCATGTTCTTAAAGTTCAGAGGAGACACAGAGATACATATCTACAGACTTCCTTTTTCATCACACCCTTCTCCCGCTCCCTACCATGGTTTGTTTAGGATAGCTATATCTAAATTACAGTGTGAACATTTGCTACATGAAACACAAAGTTCCAAGTCTCCCTGTTATGTATTGGATAAAGTACTCCCCACTGTATATTATAAGGATATTGCAGTCAGAATTCTGTGACTACACAAAGGAATGCAACGTGAAAGTCTGTGTTTCTTTATAAGGTAATGGAACTCCAAAGTGACTTGCAATGTTCTTTTTATATGTGGCAGAGGGTATTTTATTCCTTATTATATTTGTTCACACCATCACCATTCCCATAAAGCATTTAACTCCTAGATGTCTTACTCATTCATGTTAATTATATACAATATTAACTGCAGAATATGTACCAAAGCACAAATCATAAAATCTACAATAATCCTGCCCATAAATGCTGCCTGTGCTCCGAACAGGTACAGGGGAGGACTGCAGAGTAGCCTGCCGACCAGCTGTATCCTGAGGACACATCTGAGACATTGGCTCGCAAGGATCCCGTACCGAAGCCACAGCGGGCTCTGTGACCTGCACTCAATCAGAGGTATATAAGGAAAGCTTGATGTCCAGGCTACTGATGGCTGTAGACCACCAGCAGTCTCAGGGAAGTCTGGGCACCCAGGAGCACCTGTGGATGTCCAGGAGATGGTTGCAGCGTGTGTTCCTGTGAATAGGCCACCTCAGGGCCGGACTGGCTACCGGGCAGTTGTGTGTGCTGCCGAGCAGGGGGAGGATTTCTCCGTGATGTGAGCTTATTTCGTTGATGGGGACCTGCGTGCGCTGTGAAATAAAAAAAGCAAAACGAATTTCGTTTTGCACACACAGGTCCCCATCAACGAAATGATCCCCCTGCTCGGCAGCACACACAACTGCCCGGTAGCCAGTCTGGCCCTGGGCCACCTCCCTCCATTTTCTTCGGTGTGCAGTCATAATATCGAGTTTTTTTATTTCGACTAGACAGAATATCGAGTAAAAAATATAGAATGGACATAATATCGACTAGACATAATATAGACAACAAAAATATCGACTAGAAAAAATTAATATCGAATAGAATAGACATAATATCGAATCAAAAATATAGAATGGACATAATATCGACTAGACATAATATAGACAACAAAAATATCGAATTTAAGGTAAGTTAATATTATTTTTTGTGTAATCTAATTCTGTAGCGGGTTGTGGGTTTATAGGGGAATAGGGTGGAAAGTAATTTAATTATAATTAATTAAATATGTTAATTTATTTATTGATATTTATTTAGATTTAATTAATTAATTATTAATTGGTAATTAATTGAAATATAATTGGTAATTATTATAATTGATTAATTGATAAATATTTTAATTTTAGTAATTTATTTTCTGTAGCGGGTTGTGGGTTTATAGGGGAATAGGGTGGGAAGTAATTTAATTATAATTAATTAAATTTGTTAATTTATTTATTGATATTTATTTAGAATTAATTGATAATTAATTATTAATTAAAATATAATTGGTAATTAATTATAATTGATTAATTGATAAATATGTTAATTTTATTAAATTATTTTCTGTAGCGGGTTGTGGGTTTATAGGGGAATAGGGTGGGGAGTAATATAATTATAAATAATTAAATATGTTAATTTATTTATTGTTAATTATTTTGACTTAATTGTTAATTAAATAATAATTGGTAATAATTTAAAATATAATTGGTAAATAATTTTAATTGATTAATATGTTAATTTCATAAATTATTTTCTGTAGCGGGTTGTGGGTTTATAGGGGAATAGGGTGGTAAGTAATTTAATTATAATTAATTAAATATGTCATTTAATTTATTGGTATTTATTTAGAATTAATTGTTATTTATTCTTTAATAGGTAATTAATTAAAATATAATTGGTAATTAAAATTAATTGATTAATTTTTAAATTGTAAATTAATTTATTGTTAATAGGTAATTAATTAGTATTAGTAGGTAATTTTTATAAATAAATAATTTTAATTGGTATTACTATTTATGTTATTTATATTTATATATGAAGTATTTACTTTCCCTACTATTGCACTCACTGGAGTTGGAATAGTCATTTTTACCCCTACACTATCCAACACTTTCCCTACTGTTGCACTCTCTGGAATGGGAATAGTAATTTTTACCCCTACGCTATCCAACGCTTTCCCTACTGTTGCACTCTCTGGAGTGGGAATAGTAATTTTTACCCCTACGCTATCCAACGCTTTCCCTACTGTTGCACTCTCTGGAGTGGGAATAGTAATTTTTACCCCTACGCTATCCAACGCTTTCCCTACTATTGCACTCTCTGGAGTGGGAATAGTAATTTTTACCCATACGCTATCCAACGCTTTCCCTACTGTTGCACTCGCTGGAGTGGGAATAGTAATTTTTACCCCTACGCTATCCAACTCTTTCCCTACTGTTGCACTCTCTGGAGTGGGAATAGTAACTTTAAACTCTACGCTATCCAACGCTTTCCCTACTGTTGCACTCTCTGGAGTGGGAATAGTATTTTTTACCCCTACGCTATCCAACTCTTTCCCTACTATTGCACTCTCTGGAGATGGAATAGTAATTTTAACTCCTACGCTATCCAACGGTTACCCTACTGTTGCACTCTCTGGAGTGGGAATAGTAATTTTTACCCCTACTCTATCCTACGCTTTCCCTACTGTTGCACTCTCTGGAGTGGGAATAGTAATTTTTACCCCCTACGCTATCCAATGTTTTCCCTACTGTTGCACTCTCTGGAGTGGGAATAGTAATTTTTACCCCTACGCTATCCAACGTTTTCCCTACTGTTGCACTCTCTGGAGTGGGAATAGTATTTTTTACCCCTACGCTATCCAAAGCTTTCCGTACTCGTGCACTCTCTGGAGTGGGTATAGTAATTTTTACCCCTACGCTATCCAACGTTTTCCCTACTGTTGCACTCGCTGGAGTGGGAATAGTAATTTTTACCCCTACGCTATCCAACTCTTTCCCTACTGTTGCACTCTCTGGAGTTGGAATAGTAATTTTAACCCCTGCGCTATCCAACGCTTTCCCTACTGTTGCACTCTCTGGAGTGGGAATAGTAATTTTTACCTCTACGCTATCCTACGCTTTCCCTACTTTTGCACTCTCTGCAGTGGGAATAGTCATTTTTACCCCTACGCTATCCAACCTTTTCCCTACTGTTGCACTCTCTGGAGTGGGAATAGTAATTTTTACCCCTACGCTATCCAACGCTTTCCATACTGTTGCACTCTCTGGAGTGGGAATAGTTATTTTTACCCCTACCCTATCCAACGCTTTCCCTACTGTTGCACTCGCTGGAGTGGGAATAGCAATTTTTACCCCTACCCTATCCAACGCTTTCCCTACTGTTGCACTCGCTGGAGTGGGAATAGTAATTTTTACCCCTACGCTATCCAACGCTTTCCCTACTGTTGCACTCTCTGGAGTGGGAATAGAAATTTTTACCCCTACGCTATCCAACGCTTTCCCTACTGTTGCACTCTCAGGAGTGGGAATCGTAATTTTTACCTCTACGCTATCCAACGCTTTCCCTACTGTTGCACTCTCTGGAGTGGGAATAGTAATTTTTACCCCTACGCTATCCAACGCTTTCCCTTCTGTTGCACTCACTGGAGTCGTTACAGTAAATTTAAACCTCTTGCTATCCTACGGTAAAAATATTGTATATGTTTTGTTAATAATATGTATCTATATATATATGTATTAAAAATAAATTCTTTTTTTAAGTTATATTAATTATTTTTTAATGTTACGTTTATTTAAGTATTTTAAATAAGTTAAAAATAATTTTAATTATTATTATATTACTTTAAATTACTTTTAAGACATTTAAAAAATTCGATATTTTGACAGTCTATATTTTTTACACTCAATATTTTGGACTTGATATTGTTGTACTTACCTGTTTGAAGATAGGAAGTCGATATTTTGTAGTCGATATTTTGACCTCGATATTTTGTCATCTCGATATTGTGACTGTCGATATTCTGTCAGTGATCCATTTTCTTCTGTGGCAAGGGCCAGGGCTGAGCCTCAAGGTACTCCCTCCCTCAACTGGCCGTGATGGGGACTAAAAGACACAGAGGCTGAGACAAGGAGGGCACAGAGGTTGTGGGACCGGCAGGGCTTACTACCAACTTGCGCAGGAGAATCGTTAGGGGAGGTTGACTGGACTGGAGCGACTGCGAGACCTGTAAGGCTGAAGGGGTTGGTCTGAAACACAACCCTGGAGACATTTGGGAACTGGCTTAAGCAAGGCAGTGCGTGTGAACAGACAGCCCCAGAGGGTTTCCTTGCTGAATGGCATAGCGTTCTGCAAACAAACAGTGTCTGACTGTAAGGGGGTGGTGATCATACCCAATGATAACTGCCATAACTACAATGTGGGGCGGAGGAAACACATATACCGCATTCCAAATAACATTGAGTTTTTGAGGGTATTTTAATATACTTCTTAGCCAATGGTCTAGAAGTGTCACAAGTGTCCGTTTTCATCTTGATTAATTCAAGATCATTCACACGATTCACGGCCTCAGCACAAAGTAGCAGGCGCCCCTTGGAGGTGGCAAACGGAAACAGGGATTGACCCCCTCTTAGCCCCTCTTCAGTGACACTGTAGACTAGACCCGGATAGAGAGGGAATAAACGTTGCTGAACCACGATGGCAGGCCTGACCTATACATTGAAGTTTGCTGCTGACCAGGGAAGTGAAACTGAATCCTATTTAAGAGTCCTGCCAGAGGACCACCAGTGGTTCTTTCACTGGACTTATCTTTGTTTTGGAGTTGTCTGGAGGAATCCCCAGGCTCCTGGAGGGGGAGGGCAGCAACTAAGAGAAAAAGACATGCAGGCCCAAGACCCTGGAGTGTTCATTGCCGACTGCTGTTGCTGGCCTGAGGGTGGGGTCTGAAGGGTCGGCCACCACAGTACATGAGAGAGGCAGGTGTACTGAGATCCCGTTGTTGACCCGCTGATTTATACTAACTGCTTATACTTGATGGCTGCGGTACTGTCCAGCGAGCCATACACCATATTAGCGAAGGATAAAGGCCTTCTCAAACTGGGAAAGATGGAAAAGTTCACTAAGTCTCTTGCACAGCTAGGAGATCCAGCATCCACCGACAAGGCAGAAGTGCTCCTTGAAGCAATATGTCCTCACAGCCGGCCCTAGAGCTAAAAATTGAAGAGGGTGAGGCAGATGTAGCACTCCTTCTGCTACACCTCAGAAAAACTACAAGTCAAGTGACTGAAGCAGAGACTTGCATCACCACATTAGAGGACACAGTGAAATATCTTCATCAAACTGTGCTGATGTTACAAAGCTCAGCTGCAGAGATGTCAGTCAGAGTGGTGGAGGAGGAGGGGACCTCAAGCAAAAAACAATCTCCCATCTCTGGAGACAGTGGAGGGCACACAGCTGCATCAGCTCTTGGAGGCGCAGTTGCAAACCTTTCATCCTGTAGATCAGATCATTTCTTGTTTCCAGAATGAAAGGGAAAATCTTACACTCACAAAAACCTTCACTGGTGTCCAAACAAGACAGATGATCTGACACTTCCTAAATTAGAGGCAGATCAGACTCTTCGGGGGAAGTCCCATTCGAATCAAAAGAACCTGTCTTTCCAGAGTACATGAGAATGGTACAGCAGCATAGCAAAACATTTTAACAGGTAAAGCAGAAACTCTGGGCTTTGGAGGTGAACAATATGCTGTTATAGCCTGCAAAAGTAAAAGTTATCCATGTGGGTAAATGCTGATTTTTGAACTTCCAGATAGATTCTGAGAATAGGTCGAGGAATGTGCCTCTCGACAGACAGTGACCTTCTGGTGCAAGGAAGAGAAGCAAAATGACGAATGAAGATACCAAGATGTCCATCGGTAAGACATTGACCCTGCAGAGGACAAACATCATAGATGACACCCCATGCTTGGGTCAACGGCACAGGCAGTGAACAACCAGACTCAACGGGTACTGATGGTGGCAGTGTCCCAGCTAACCACTCACGGATGGCAACAGACCAGGGCCAGCCAACTCTACTTGACTTTCACAGAAACCCAGATCCTTAGGGATTGGCTGAACGCTAGCCAGACCGAGTTTAGAGACAAGAAGCATTAGTAATAACAGAGGATGTTTTTAAAAGGATAGGGCAACAGATGCTTCTATCTGTAAAGTGTGGAGAGTGGCTGGTCGGAGGTAGTTCAATTGGGGAGTTTTAAATGAAGATGCAAGGTGGAGGGGGAAGTTCAATTGGGAGGGAATTATAACCATGCGTAGCAGAGTAGCAAAAATAGCATGATGCCAATGAGTACTATACAAGGATACTATAAAATAAGGATATGGAACGTCAATAGGCTTTTAGACAAAATGAATAGAGAGTCAGTCAGCGCCATTAACCTTAAGGGGACGGGGAGGCTTCGCAGGGAGCGTCTGAAATAGGTATAGTATTTTCGGGAGCATATTCGTTTTAAGTGCTGACACACGACCCACAGCCATGAAAGGCCAAATGGTCGCCAGCAACATAGGTCTCGTTGGATCTGAGATGAAAGGTGATTATAGTTTGGAGTGACTGTGGCTTGGGTGGAAGTTGCTAGCCTAATGCCCAGGTATGGGATCAATACCGGCTCCCATTGGATCAGGCATAGCTGTCTGAGGATGTCCTAGGTAGAGGGCTGAAGAGAGATCCCCAGGGCTTGTGATTTGGAAACGTTGTCACGGAAGCCAAAGGCTTCCGCAAAGAGCTCTAGCTCTGCACCGAGAGCCGGGATGGCGGTCTGAGGGTCTTCCAGCGTAGCGATTACATCGTCCGCATATAAGCTTATGTTGTGGCGGTCTCCTCCAAAGTAGACCCCGGAGATCAAGGGGTTCACCGGCACTCTCTGAGCCATAGGCCCCATATACAAAGCGAATAGCAGCGGAGAGAGGGGGCACCCCTGTCTTGTGTCGTGTGTCATCGGGAAGGGATCCGGGCTGTAACTGGTGAACACCAATTTGCAGAAGCGAGCACCTATTCCAAAGCGCGCAAGAGTAGCCTCCAGATATGCCCCGTGCACCCTGTCGAATGCTTTTTCAGCAGTGACAAATAGCGCTACCCTCTCCACCCCTTGCCACAAACCCCGCCTGGTCCGGGTCCACCAGGCCCTGCATCAATGGTCCAGGCCTAGCCACCAAGATCCCCGTAAAAAGTTTTAGGTCAACGTTCAGTATGGATATTGGTCTGTATGAGGCATTTTGTCAACCATCCATACCTGGTTTGGGTAGCACGATGACTGACGCTAGGAGCATTGTAGGGGGGATGTAGGGGGGATGTCAGAGGTGTCCCCTATAGCGTTGAAGAGTCTGGTGAGGTTGGGCGCTAAGGTAGAAGAAAAGGTTTTGTAGAAAATAGCGGTGAACCCATCAGGCCCGTAGATTTGAGGTGTTTGAGCCAAGCAATGGCTGCGATCACCTCCTTGATACAGATTGAGCTATCGAGACTGGAAGCCTGAGCTGTAGTCAGTTGGGAGAGAGTTGATCCATGGAAATAGTTCAGAGCGGCTTGTTCCGACAGGGGCTGTGCAGTGTACAGTTCAGCGTAGCAGTCGCGAAATGCGCGACAGATTTCTGCTTCTTTTGTGCACTCAAAGCCGGTCATGTCCTGAACCGAGTGGATGGTGGCCGACTGGCGCTGGGCATGCAGCATATGGGCCAACAGGCGCCCACATCTGCCCTCCCCCATATAAAATAAGTGTTTCAGTCTGAGGGCAGCGTGCTCTGCCCTGTCCAGGACAAGGCCCACCAAATGCGAGAGAACTGTCCTCTAATTGCCGCCACACCCAGGGAGCCCCAGTCTGCTTATGAATATGATCTAACTCCCGCATTTGTTTAGTAAGGCTTTCTCTTTTGTCCCTTCGGATTTTATTATTCGCCGAGGACAGAGCAATGAGATCCCCCCTCACGACCAGCTTAAGTGATTCCCATAGGGAGGTGATTGAGGTGTCCAGTGTGTCATTGAAAGCCAAGAACTCCTCCAGTGTCTTGGTCAGACGTTCTTCCGGACGGTGTAGGAGTGTATCACGCAGCTGCCAGGCGTGTGGTGGCCTGTCTGCAGGGGGAATTGCTAGAGTCAGGGTCAGGGCTGCATGATCTGAGAGTGTTTGGGGTTCAATGTCTGAGGCGAGCGCCAAAGAGCGCAAAGATTGAGATCCAATAAAATAATCGATTCTGGCATAGGTTCTGTGCACGTGCGAGTAGAATGTATATATATACTGGATTTTGAATTGACAAAATATTTCAATATTTGAGCATATGTTTGGTGTACACTTGTTTTTGTATTTTTGTGTATTGGTTTGCATGCCAAATCATAGAAACTGTTTGGGCCAGCGGCACACAGTTTTCAATAAGGACTACATGAGGGTTTTGGATTCCACCAATGGTTCAGGGTGGGTTCGCAGAAGTCAAAAGGTTAAGAACTGTTGCACTAAAGTATACCAAACGAGATTTAGGAGATGTTCCGAGGGTGGCAACAGAACTCCACAAGTCTTATCCCACGAAATAACGTGTATTTTTAAAGCACACGTTCACCCCTAACGGGGTATCTTGGTACTGAATAAGAGATGTTTATTGCTACTCAACTCAATGGTACTCATTTTATTGACCTCAGATGGATGAAGGGTTGAGTGGACCCACCGGGATTTGAACCTGTGACCATGACGTTGAACACAGGTCCCTGCAGTGGATGCATTAGTCCGCTGAGCCACCAGACCCAGCCTAACAGTGACAAGGACCCACCTAGATAAAATGGGTAGGTTTCTTGGTGGTAGAAGGTTGTTGTAGTGTACATGCCCCCTCCCTAGATAGCAACACTTTACAATTAGTTACCACGCTACTTTTGGACGCCGATGGGTTCATTAGGATTTCAATTTGATACAACAGATCTAGATGTGGACTCCCTCGTCTTGGTGTCAGGTCCTAGACAAATGGATAAACTCAATGCGCGAGATGTCTGGTGGGCATGTCATCACAACAGAGACAGTTCACACATTACTCAGCCCACATAAGTGCTGTTTTGCACTAGATTACATTATTGCCCCAGATACAGCATTATGAGCCACAATTAGGGCTAATATATTACCCAGAGGCTTATCAGACAATGCACCAGTGGAGAAACAATTGTCCTTCCTGCAATAGGTTACTAGTGGGGGGGTTGGAGCCTTGATGTGAGGTGGATGAGACGAGGCACTCACCAACTCCCTTAGGAGTGAAAGTGCTGAGTATTTTGAATTGAATGTCTCTTTGGTGCGTGCTTCGGGTACAATTTGAGAGGCCTTAAAGACAGTTATCCAGGGACTCGCCTTACAAGTAGAGTGGAACAGGAAATTGGAAATAGTGGAGCTTCAACATGAAATACTAGCATTAGAACAGGACGCCCAGAATGGGCAAACTGAAACAGAAAGATACCTTGAGGAGCTGCTGAAATCTATGAGATTTCACTGGTTCTAGGACGCCATTGTGTCAATATCTTGCGCCTGCCTCACAGCAGACGTAAGACTGGCGCAGGCCCTTTCACATGGCTTGCCCCATGTGAAAGGACACATTACTGGAGTTGCGTAATTTTTGTGACACACTCTAGCAATGCGTCACTTTTGCGCTTACAGATACGTCAGAAATACTGACGTATCTGTAACTCCTTGCGACATGATGCCTCATACATTAAATATGACGCATCCAGTATGTCGCAAGGAGTACGCACTGAGAAGTGACGCATCGCTGCTTTCACGCAGCGATGCGTAATTTATCATAAATGAGGCCCTAGGCTTCTAGTTATGGCGAAGCTGGTGTGGACAATGTCTTGATGCTAAGTATATGAGTTAGTGAACAAGGCGAGCAAGGTCTTCACTGGTTACCTCAGAATGAAGAAGAGACTAGAAATGTTCCCACAGTCCACATCTCCACATTCCGAATGGTTACTATCGCAGCCAAGATAGCAGAAATGTTTGCGAATTACTATAAGGAGCTCTACATGTTGAGTCCCCCGTAAAAGTGGAGAGCTCATATCGCATAGCAAATGATTTAATCATACAAACATTTTCGCCAAAGAAGCTGGACGAGTTAGTTTTGCTGCACATGTTGGAAGAGACTCGTCAGCATCTCAACTATGACCACTTGTAAGGCACCCAGGCCAAATTACCTTCCTGCTGAACTCTTCAAGCCATTAACTTCACTGTTATCACCATATTCAATACAGCTGATCACAGAAATAGGATTGAAAGTTTATCTACCAGCAGATCCCAAAAAAGGCTACAACAGTCATTATCACTGAATAAAGTAACATGGACTCTTGTGCATGATGACAAGAATGGTTTAATGTGTGGTAGAAGCACAAGGCACTCTGCAGTCTGCACTCAAGTTGTGATGGCAAACGTAAATGACTTTCAGGAATCAGCAACACTGTTTTTTACTGCCTATGATAAAGCTTAACATGGTGCACTGTCCCTTCCAGTCCCAGATACTTTAAAGAATGAACATTGATCAGCTCTTTATTATGCATATCTAGACTCCGTATGAAACCCCATCTGCGCAGGTTGGGGTGAATGGGATATTACCCCTTCCATTCTTCATTGAATGTGGAGCAAGGCAGGGATGCCCACCTTCCACTGTCCTTTTCGACCTTACCGTGGAGCCATTAGCTAAGTGGATCTGAAGGGGACACCAAGGAGGAATTCTGTTGGCCTAATTCCCAGGACAGAATCGGATCACAATTAGTTGACATGCTATTCTTCCTGCAGAGCCGACAATGCTACTTTTAGAGGCCGATTGAGATGCTTTGGGTGTTTGGAAATGTTCCCGGACTGCAAGTAAATTGGACAAAGACCACTTATATTCGAATACTGGGTCCTCCATTACAACAACAAGCTCTCCTCTCACACCCTCGAGTGGCAACAACCAACTTCCAATATTTGGGAAAGATTATCTCCAGCAATCAATGCGAGGCCTGGGACTTCACCCTGCTACATGCACCTGCAAAGACTGAAAGGCATGTGCCTCATACTGCTCTCCATAATGAGCAGGGCAGCTCTTTATAAGATGATTGCTCTCCCTAGGTAGCTCTATATACTGGAAAACTACCCTTAACTGCACCTGCCTTGCTTCTTCTATGAGTTACAATCTATGGTCACCAGATACCTATGGGCTGGAAAGTCCCTCTGTGTATCCTTTAAGAAATGCAGTGCAGTAATGTATGAGGGTGGATTGGAAGCACCAGATCTTAGATTATACGATTGGGTGACCCAGTTGGTGAGTGGTTGTTTGGAGACACGCATGATTCAGCACCAAGGCTGGAGTTGGACATCCTTGAGAAACTAGGGACTTTAGGTTTGGGGCACAGTCAGTGGTTCATGTGTTGCCTCTCCAACCCCCTCACATGTACCCCACTACCTTATGACCCTTGAGCGCTACAACACATTACAAGGATTGTTGCCATGTGACGGTGAGAGGCCCAAGGCACTCTAACTTGTTGAATACATTTATTAACCTTGTAGGCTGGAAATTGGAGTGTTGCAGGTGCCTGGGTTAGGGGCCCTGGACCTTATAGGAATCTCACACGTGGGTGATTTATAAGCACTAGACCATATAAAAACCCTTCTAGCAACTAATAAATAAATTCATGCTACACAAGGTCCAGTTTTACATATATTCACAGCTTTCCTTTGTCTTGACAACTTACAAGGGTGAATTGGAGGAGGTTCCAGACTTTACCACCTTGAGTAAATTTGGCCATGAAGCCTTCTGGTACAAGGGGATTTCCAGAGTGCACAAATCATTGATTCTGAATGCTTGAGGTCCGCTTTGGAAGATTTGAGCCTCATGGGTGCAAGAGGTAGGCAAGACAGATGAGTGGCAGTAGAACAAGATGGCAGCCTGGGTATTGGCTAACCTCTCCAACCTTAAATTAATACAATGTAATCATTTTTATACAGGTTTAGTACAAATAGGATATGGTAGATGTTAGGAGGAGCAGCCTGGATTGCTCAAGAAGTAGGAGGGAAATCCGCACCTTTATCACATTCAGAGGTACTAACAGACAATACATGACAGATTGTTGGCAATCTCAGGTGACTGGCTGCGGGAGGGGCCTGAAAGGGAGGCAATCAAGGGAGTGGCTGGATCCCCCCCCCACCCCCCCCGGTCCAGCAGCTCGACGCCCCAACTCAAGGGGCGAAGCGAGACACCGCTTTACTGAGCAGCCAGCACACAAGCCACTGCTGTCCAGGAGCAGTGCAGACAAGCGCAGCAGAAGGAGGAGGCCCGGAGCAAAATACAGACCGGGTACCGGCAGCAGGCGTCTGACAGAGCCCTCCCCGGACGGAAGGCCCAGAGAGGAGGAAAGAGTGAAGTTGGCGGACTCTCAGATCGGGAGGGAGAAGCCTGGTCCAACAAACCCCCCACCCACAACAGCCACTGTGCACCATAGGAAACAACAGGTGGCGGTAGCCTGGGCCCATATTAGCTGCCAGGAGGCCAGATCCTAGACACCACAGAAGGGGACAGCTTCTCCCATCCAGGGAAACAAGGAAGGGAAGCCCCACAACAAAGAGACCCTGACCTCAAGGCGTGGCAAGGGGGACCTCGAGATCCCCCTCCCCCAACAGATGATAACGGGGGAGCGAGAGGAGGCGCAGCCCACCAGAAAGCAACGGTTGCGATCCCTTCAAAGACCCGGGTGGGCCCAGGCGACCAGATGAGGGTTACCAAAACTGAAGAACACGCCCAATGAAATGGTGAGTACCAACCTGGTCAGCAGCTGGATCTGACCCATAACCAAGCAGAGAGGGCACACCATACACATTTGCCACAGACAATGGGGAGGCTGCGATCAAACACAGGACAGCAGCTAATGACCTCCACACATATCCCTGACACAGAAAAGGGAAATCGACAGGGGAACTTGGAGACCATGAATGCACACTCAATGTCCAAAAAATTAGACAAGGTCCTGGCAGCAATCAAACACTTGAGAGTTACAATGGAGGAACGCTTTAGCACCCTGGCAACCGACCTTGACATCATCATCACAAGCTGACCGATAAGATCACTGACGGAGAGAAAGCCATTTCCGTACTGCAACCACTAGCCAAGGAACAACAGGAAACCCTGTAGGACCTACAATCCAGAGTCTCACACCTCAAAGAGAGAACAGATGATTTAGAAGGTTGCTCCCACAGGAGTAACATACGAGTAATAAATCTACCGGAGGGGCGGAAGGGACAGACCCCATCAGTTCTACGGAGACATGGCTCAAATCATTTACGCCCGCCTCAGAACTCACACCCTTCTTGGTGGAAAGGACACACTGGGTCCCGGTGTAGAGGCCTCCCGCGGGAGCCCCTCCCAGAACGTTTCTAGCCAAGCTCCTCCACTTTAGGGATAGAGATACAGTGCTACGGGCAGCAAGAGTACATGGCCCCATTAAAGTAGAGGACAAGCTTGTAATGCTCTTTCTGGACCACTCTTGTGCAGTGCAGCGTTAATGGTTCTCTTTTCTGGAAATAAAGTGGCTTCTTCACCAAAACGGAATACATTATTTACTGTTATTCCTAGCATGCCTCAAGAAAATATACGAGGATAAGACAATTTCTTTACGGACCGAAGGAGGCATATGACTGGATGGAACTTCACATGCAGAACATTCACCGCTCATAACCTGCCTGGAAAAAACAACAGCGTCGTGGGCGGGAAAGACACGATTCAAGCCCCGGTAACGCAGCGGGCAAGTGGGACCTCCCGACCTTGAATAAATCATAGCAGAGCGTCGGAGGGCCCTACGGGCGGCTGCAGATCTGGGACCAGCCTTGGCGATCTCGGACGAGGAAAGAGGTCCACACATTTTCACGTCCGAAGAAGAAAGAGTGACACAAGTACCTCTGGCGCAGAGTTGGTAAACCCCCCATTGGACACTCTTATATGATGTACTTTGACAGGACATAGGCCCACCCTGCAATTTCATTCACCCCCACACAGACCACCAAGACTCAAGTGCACACACACCTGCCCACTACCATGACTGACACAGTACAAGTGCCGCTACAACATTCATAGACTAACGGGCCAAAGGCACTGCCGAAGCTCCACGAACACAGCCCCCTTTGAGCACAAGATAGTTTATATTATGATCTGTTTGGACGTACTGCCTGTAGCAGTAGGCCCACTGAATTTGGAGTATGTCCTGTTACAGTTGTCGCTCCCTCCTCCCAGTCCTTCCCAACTCCTAGAGCTGCACACATACAAAGGGTGCGCGATTGCACTAGGTTACACGTACCACACTCGGGACGAATATTGGCACAGCGTGCTATCATCCCCAGTGTTCCTCTGGGCGCCAACAAAGATACCCCAACATGGATCGCACAGCCGACACTACCTTCCTCGCATTGAACATTAGAGGAATGCACACGGCGCGGAAGAGATATGCAGTTTACTCGTATATAAAGCGACAGCAGGCACACATACCGCTACTACAAGAACCATACCTCAGGACGGGGGAGTTAGATAAACTGCAGAGACGCTGGCGAAGCACCTTATGCACCACAACATATTCCACAAATGCGCATGGAGCGCTGATTTGGCTTAGACCGGGGGTCCCATTTCAGGAAACCTGTAGGGTGATTGGCGCAGAGGGACGGTACACATTTCTGGAGGGACTGCCGAATGGTCAGCAGATATTAATAGGCAGCAGTTATGCAACAAACATGGAGCAGGGGAAGGTCTGGGACTCCCTGTCTGGGGTCCTGGCCCAGTTTACATCCTCACAGTGGAACCTGGGAGGGGAATTTAACTGTGTATTAGATCTCTCCCTGGACAGATCACCGCCCCCCCCCCCCCATCCCCGGAGCCTCGACGTGGGCACAGGTGGATTGGTACCGTGCCTGGGTAACCAACTGGTCCCTCCCAGACGCTTGAAGAGCATACACCCCACAACAAAGATTTACTCTTTTCACTCTATTTCACACAACTTGCGGGTGCGCTTAGAGTGATATCTATGCTCACCGGCAGTCATACCTCTAATCCAACGCTCAGATTACATTAATTGAGGTCTCTCAGACCGCGATGTGCACGTGATGACAGTCAGGTCGTCCCCTCCCCCGCTTCCCATCCCAACATGGAAGCTGCCCCAAGACTGCCTCGAGGACCCAGTATTTCGCCACGAACAAGAATGGAGCATCCGGAATTACTTTCCAGAGAACATCCATTCTGCCTCCTCTAGGTTGCTGGAATGGGATGAATTTAAAGTGGTCATTCGAGGTGTATGCATTAGGCAGATAGTGGGTATCCGCAAGACATTCGAACCTAAACTATTAACCACAGAAACAAAGCTAGCTCACTTGATCAAGGAGGGGGACACCGGCTGAGCGACAGCAACCCAGGTCGCTGAGGTTAAAACCACATACGCAGAGGCGCTAGCAGATGGCGTAGATATAATTTCAAAGCTTATGCAGCCAGAGCCCAACGGGAGAGGGATCGTTCTGGAGCATTACTAGCCTGGCTTATACGTCAAGACAAAGCTGCACACCCAATTACGGAAATAGCCGACCCCATGTGTACCATGGTTCACACACAGGCAGATATCCCGCAAACCTTTTGTACTTATTACACTAAGGTATACACACCCCCAGGACAGGAAAGTCTGGAAATATTCTTAGCCCTACTAAATGTGCAGTGGATCTCCCTGGCGGATGGAACAGCTCTAGATGCACAAATCACGTCATCAGACATGAAACAGGCAATACAAACCCTGGCACGGAACAAGGTCATGGGCTATGACGGCCTTCCAATAGAATACTATGCCACATTTGCCGCGCAACTGGCACCCAGGCTCGAAGAGAAGTACAGAGCAATGATAGACGAGGGACAGCTCCCTGGTTCACTTTGAGAATCTATTATGGTGTCATTCCCGAAGCCAGATTGGAATCCCACACGACTGGCGTTCTATCTACCAATCACGCTACTATCAGCAGATTGCAAGATTCTTGGAAAGGTCCTGGCGGACCAGTGAACCCGGATTCTCCCAACACTGGTCCATTCGGACCAGTGTGGGTTCGTACCGGAAAGAACCACATCCCACAACATCAGACGGCTGTTCTACGTCCAGGACTGGGCCCAAGGATCAATATCTCAGTGCGGACTGCCTGGTACTGGACCTGGAGAAGGCGTTCGACACCCTGGCATGGCCCTACTTATTCGAAGTGCTGCAGCGGGTAGGCGTGGGCCCCAAACTATTGGCGTACATGAGACTATTGTACACAAATCTGTCAACCTGTGTACGCTTTGGCTTACCTCATATCAGGATTTTTCCCGGTAGTAAGGGGCACACGTCAGGGATGCCCCCTCTCCCCATTCCTCTATGCTCTAGCAATGGAGACACGGGCAACCCGTCTCAGAGAAGGGGGCCGGGAATATGGCATTCACAGTGTATCATTGTATGCAGCCAATCTGCTCTTGTATGTGCATGATATCACAAGGGACCTCGCTCCCATCTGGGAGATACTCGCTGACTTCGCGGCAGCAGCCGGATTGAGGGTAAACTGGACGAAATCCACCATATACCCCCTTAACACCAGTATCCCCCCATTGGAGAACAATATGGGTGACACCAGACTAGCCTGGAGGGGCCAAGCCCCCGGTATCTAGGTATTAGACTATACCACACTCCTCGTGATCTATACAAGAGAAACCTCTGTAGGACACTATCGGGGATACAAGCCCAAGGAGGCTTCTGGAAGACCCTGCCCCTAGCCCCAATTGGTAGAATAGCCCTGGCGAAGATGGTCATGGAGCCATGCCTCCTCTACCATTCCATCACACTCTTTCTTCAGGGAACTGGACTCTCTGCTATTCTCGCTTATATGGAGCACAGACTGCCGTACAGTAGCCCTGAGCAAGATGCAGTTGCCGATAACTCAGGGTGGACTAGGAGCCCTGATATTTTACCTGGCAGCACAGCTGCAATGGATGGCTCGTTGGGCAGCCGGACGGGGTCTAGGGGAGAGTGTATCAGATGCGGACCCCATGACGATCCCAGCGCTATGTCATCTAATCCTGCCAGTCACCAGATCAGGCCCAATGTACCCGCTACAAGTCACAGTACCCACTTTCTGCATGCGAAGATTCCACTACATACCCTGTGAGAGGTAGCTGTACACCTCCCTGCTGCCGCTAGCGGGCTTGCCCCAGGCAAATAGACACTATACAGACAAAGCCACGAAAACATGAAAGGACCATTTGATTCTCGAGATATGGTCCCTATTCGAGGATGGTCAACTCCTCCCCTTTGACAGCCTGGCGGAAGACAATGGGCTCCCACGAGGACAATTCCTCATACATAGAAAAATAGTCGCAGGCTGCGGACAACTTTGGGACCTTTCTGAGGGGGAACCACAGACACACCCAGTCCTACACACCATATTAACCATGGGAGCGGGACAAGACCTTATCACTTGGCTATATTATGCACTTTGAGAGCGAATGGTCGCACTGCTAACCCAGCTGAGACACGCATGGGAGGAGGACCTTGAGCGTCCGTTACATGACTCAGAAAGTATCCCAAAACACGAATTAAAAACATCCAATTCTTCATCCTACACAGGGCATGCCTCACGCCAGAGCGACTCCAGCGGCTATTCCTAAACACACAATTATGCTGCCCACGATGTCAGACCCCCAGTGATACGTTCCGATATATGTTCTGGAGTTGCCCACCATACAACCCTATTGGGATGCAGTTCATACAGTGCTACGGGAGCTTACAGGGCTGCCCAACATAGATGCAAGGGTAGCCTGCGCGATCAGTGTTTTCTGACATTAGAAACAATATATAGTTCAGACACCGTCTGCATCACTTGCCATCTTACTGGCAAAACGGGGTTTCACAATGCAGTGGCGAGCACTGGGGGGACCTGCGCAGGAGGCTTGGAAGGGAGCAGTAAATAAGTGGGGCGTGGCAGAAGAGGATGCAATGAGAAATGAGGAGGCACGGGGTTATGTAGATGCCGTGTTTCCACAGAGTGGGCTGCCCTCCTCCAGTGATTCCGGCAGCAAATGACAGACAAACAAGCACCCATGTCACAGCCGACCAACTACACGACACCCAACAGAATATCCACCATGGAAGCCCCTAGTACAACCGCTTGCCAGCACGCACCATAACTAAGGCCCCACGACATAACAGAACAGAATGAACTTATGCCTGCCCATCCTCATCCCCGTCCCTAACACCACGTCCCCAGTTAAAGCCAAAGTTAGAAGTTGAACTGCTCACATAAGTTTTTCAGAACTACAAGGGTTATACTTCACAAGGAATCATATCAAGGAGGTGATACCTAACCACAGTCTAACATGCGAAGGACACGATCATGCTCCCGCCACCCATCTCTGCTCCCCCTGAAATCGCATCACATTCACATGGGGAGCAATATCCAATGTCAACTGTAAGAATGGGCAATGTGATGTGAAAGTATAATAAAAATGTAATGTGAAAAACCCAATAAAATGGGGTACCTACTGACAACTCGCTGAATGCCACTCTCCACAAGGTAAGACTACTTATAATCAGCCTGTGGGTGGGCTCAACCTTGCCTCTGTGTCCTTGATAGAATTGAAGCTTTCTGTTACAATAGCTAGGACATTTTTCATTCTATGTCTAGACCGGAGGTGAGGATTTTGCTAATTTAAAGCTATTGAGGAGACTTGTTTAACATACAATCTTTTAAAAGTCGAATTGGAAGACCAGTGTGCTGCTTTGAGGATATCTTGTAGACGCACCCCACAGGCAAATGCCTTGGAGGCTGCAGCACCCCTGGAAGAATTGGCCTCAAACAGCTTAGTGTCAATACCAGCCTCCTAGATGGCCCATCTCACCCACCTTGCAATCTTAGGGGACGATACCACCCTGTGAGTTTTCTTAATTGCAATGAATAGGTGCGGTTTTCCAGGAACACGGACATCCTCTGTCATGGCTTTGTATGCCTTAATACAGCGAACCACACAGAGCTTGGGGAGAATCTACCTGTTAAGTCCAGAGCCCTGACGTCTAATACTCGTCTGCAGGATTCCAGGTATAACAGTGTAGCCTATTTTGCCGATATCTCCTTCCTGGAAAAGTATCTATTTTTGGGCCAAGAAAGGAACTAATTCAGCACCTTATTTACATCCCAGAGAAACCCACTATCTCAGTTGCAGAGGCAATGATAATCTAATGTCTCTAAGCAATTTTCGAACCAATGGGTGATCCCCTACCGGATGGTCACCTACATGGGAATGCCCCACTGAATCAACCGATAGGAAGGTATTGATCAATCTATGAGCCATGCTATCTGAGGCTAGGGAAGCAAGGAAGTTTAGGATATAGACAATAACTGTCCCCACTAGATAAATGTAAATGTAAATTGATACTTGTATAGCGCACTACTCACCCCCAAAGGGGTCTCAAGGCGCTTGTACGAATACCGCTGTGGAACCCATCCTGGCTTTCCCTGTGAGATGTCCACTCCTGGGCACCCCCAAGGTGGAGACCAGGCATCCTTAGCGCTGTGGGGGCCGTTGTGGAGATTAGGCAAGCTATTGCCCAGAGTTGCAGAGTGGGACCCATGATTGGAATTGGCACCGAGGCGAGAATTATCAGGTCTGTGGAATTTTTGACCCCAAGACCCGCCGAGGCGGGAATTGAACCCTGGTCCCGGGCTAGACCTCTGCATCAGGGTCTGCCGCTCTAACCATTGAGCCACACTTCTCCACTCCATTGAGCCACACTTCTCCACACTTCTCCACTTCTCCACAGATACATGTGTCTCTACTAACACCAGCCCATCCATTGAGACCAGGTTGACCAATATTGTTTGATCGTCCTGACGGCCCACGCTCTGGAAACGAGGTAAGCGGTATAGAATCATAATATTGATGTTTAAATATTGATATGCCATAATATCGATGTTTAAATATCGATGTGACTCAATATCGACCTGCAAGAATATTGTCAACCAGAATATTGACATGCAGGTAAGAAATATTGTTTTTGTTAATATCGGAGTTAGTAATATCGTTAGTCAAAATATCGTTGTTAATAATATCGAGATTTATTTTAGTGTTCTGTATTTTAGTATATGTGTTAAAAGTTTAGTTTATTTTTCTATTGTATGTTTGAAATTTTTAGAAGTAAATAATTTTATGTTGAGTAATACTTGCGTATTTTAGTTCCGTAGCGGGTTGTGGGTTTATAGGGGAACAGGGTGGGAAGTAATTTAATTATAATATATTTAATAATACATTTTTAGAAATTATAAATTTTTAAAGAAATTAAATATTGCATTTTAGGAAATAATTTAATTAACGTTAATTAATTAATAATGTTAATTAATATATTTGCATGTAATAATTTATATTGTTAATTGTGTTCATTCATTTGTTATTAATTAGTTATTAATTGGTTATTCATTATTAATAATTAAATGGTAAGTATGTTAATTGTGGTATTTTTTTAGGAGCCGGTTGTGGGTCTATAGTGGAGTGGGGTGGGAAGTAATGTAATTGTATTTAATAATTGTATAAATTAATATTTATGTATTTAATATTTTATGTTAATTGTGTTAAATATTTTGTTATTAATTGGATATTAATTATGAATAATTAATTGGTAAATATCTCAATTGTCTTTTTTTTAAGAGCGGGTTGTTGGTTTATAGGGGAGTAGGGTGGGAAGTAATTGAATTATAATTCATTTATTAATAACTAGCAGCCCGTCCCGACATTGTCCGGGTATGAATTGCTGCCGGCCAGTAGTATATTGTTTTGTAGGATTTCGTTTTGAGAGCATTTCTTATCTGTGACAGGCCTGTGAAACGCTCCAATTCACAGTGCACTGCTGATGCACTTAAGAGTGCGCGTTCAGTAGTGTGTGAACTCGAGTTTCCCTACTTTATTTTTCCTTGCAATATTATATAGCGCAAACTCGACAACATGGCATGAGCACAATTTACATTACAGAAGAACACATTCATTTGTGGTAGGCACGGGGAGACAAAGCGAATTGCCTGGAATCACAGGATGTTGAGCTGATGCCGAGATTCGAACGTAGCTCCCCAGTTCTAAAGTTCGCAATTCTAGAATTTTTGGCGGGAGGTGTGTCTAAAAGTGTATGTCGGTGCTGGCCATCAATGAGAGAGACCTGTGCATTTTTCAAATCGGTGGTGAAAAAATATGAGCATGTAGCTGGAGATGTGGGCCGCCGTGCCACCAATGTACTTACCGGGGAGGGTAAACACCCATTATTCCGCAACTTTCTTTCCGCATACCATCACTCCGCATACTTTCATTACGAAAGTACCATGACTCCGCAATGCCATTATAACGCATGGCATTACATTTTATATGCTTTTACCACGCATACATTTACAACGAAATTCGTTGTAAATGCATGAATGTTAAAAGCATGTTTTTTTTTAATGTTTGGATAAGGTAAGTACGGGTATAGGGGCATATGTTTTGGGGTACTGAGGTATATGTTTTGGGGTGTTTGGGTATTTTAAGGGTTCAGATATCGTTTTGGGTTATGGGGTACAGTGGTAGTTTTAGGGTTTAGGGATAGGTATGGGTTTTGGGGTACAGGGGTATTTTTAGGGTTCAGGGCTAGGTTTGGGGTACAGGGGTATTTAAGGGGTCAGGGGTAGGTTTAGGTTTAGGGACACAGGGTTATTTTTATGGTTCAGGGCTAGGTTTGGGTTTTGGGGTACAGGGGTATTTTTAGGGTTATGGGGTAGGTTTGGGTTTTGGGGTACAGGGTTATTTTAAGGGTTATGGGGTAGGTTTGGGTTTTGGGGTACAGGGGAATTTTTAGGGTTTAGGGATAGGTTTGGGTTTTGGGGTACAGGGTATATTTATAGGGTTAAGATTGGTTAGTGTTTAAGGGTGTTGGGGTATTTTAAGGAGTAAGGGTGGGTTATGATTATGGGGTGCAGGGGTATTTAAAGGGAGCAGGGTGGACACCCGGAACTGGAATGTACAGAACCTGGAAAGAAAAAACAATGAAATATTGGGCACAACTCTTGCTTTTTTTCCGTAATCCCACGCCCTGCACACGCCCACGCCCCCAGCACACACCCACAACATACGATATGAGACATGGCATGAAGGGCGGAACGTACCACACCCCCCCAGCATTTGTCACGCCCCCAGCACACGCCCACAGCACAACGCAGACACGCCCACAAGGGACTACTTTGCTGGTACGTTTTTTTACCTTTTAAATGTATATGGTGGGCGTCTGCATAGCCTATGTCCTTCTGCTGCAACTGCCCTTTCCAACGCTGTATTGGGTGTTGTGATTGGTGCTGTGGTTCCTGAGATTACCCACCTCAAAGGTTTGGGCTCTCTCTTTATTATATTAGTATAGATTTGTATTAATTATTTGTGTATTTAAAATGTCATATTGTTAAGTGTGTTCATTGTTTTATTTATTTATTAATTATTAATTGGTTATTAATTATTAATAATTAATCGGTAACTATGTAAATTGTCTCAATCTTTTATGAGCAAGCTGTGTATTTAGAAGGGAGTAATGTGGCAAATAATTAAAAATAAATATAATTTTTTAGATAATATTTATTTATTGTTATTTTATAGTCTTAATAGTATGAATTAATTTATTACTCATTGTTTTTAATTGTTTTGTTAATTGTTAGTCTTTAATTACTTGTTAAGCAATTATGTTAATTGTGTCATGTTTTAGAATAGTGGTGGTGTTTTTTATAGGGGTATTTGGTGAGAGGTAAATAATTTGTTATTATTTAAGTATTTGTTAATTAATGTTTATTATTTTGCTGGAGTGGGAATAGTAAATTATTCACCTCCGGTATCAAACACTTTTCCTATTTTTACAATTGTTGGAGTGGGAATAGTAAATTATTCTCCTCCGCTATCCAACACTTTCCCTACTGTTGCCCTTGCTGGAGTGGAAATAGCAAATTATTCCCCTCCGCTATCCAAAACTTTCCCTACTGTTGCATTAGTTGGAGTGGGAATAGTAAATTATTCCCCTACGCTATCCAACACTTTCACTATTGTTACACTTGCTGGAGTGGGAATAGTAAATTATTCCCCTCCGCTATCAAACACTTTTCCTACTGTTGCCAGGGGCGTAACACAGGCCCCTGCAGCCCCCGGGGTGCGGGGGGCCCTCACCCTTCAGGGGGCCCCGTCAGCACCGCACTAATGCTGGGGAGCACTAGATTGAGTCCGGATGGGGCCCCTTCACGGTTCGTTATGCCACTGACTGTTACACTCCCTGGAGTTGGAATAGTAAATTATTCCCCTCCGCTATCCAACTTGTTCGATATTGTTGCACTTGCTGGATTGGGAATAGTAATTTCATCCCCTTCGCTATCCAACAGTTTCCCCATTGTTGCATTAGTTGGAGTGGGAATAGTAAATTATTCCCCTACACTATCCAAAACTTTCACTATTGTTGCACTTGCTGGAGTAGGAATAGTAAATTATTCCCCTGCGCTATCAAACACTTTTCCTACTGTTGCAATTGTTGGAGTGGGAATAGAAATGTTATCCCCTCCGATATCCAATACTTTCCCTGGAGATCAAATAGTAAATTATTCCCCTTCGCTATCCAACACTTTCCATACAGTTGCACTTGCTGGAGTGGGAATAGTAATTTTATACCCTCCGCTATCCAACAGTTTCCCTACTGTTGCAGTTGCTGGAGTGGGAATAGTAAAGTATTCCCCTCTGCTTTCCAACACTTTCCCTACTGTTGCATTCCCTGGAGTGGGAATAGTAAATTATTCCTTCCGCTATCCAACACTTTCCCTAGTGTTGCACTAGCTGGCGTGGGAATAGTAAATTATTCCCCTCCGCATTCCAACACTTTCCCTATTGTTGCAGTTGCTGGAGTGGGAATAGTAATTTTATGCCCTATGCTACCCAATATTTTCCCTACTGTTTTAGTTAATGTAGTGTAAAATATTATTTTAAAGATTAATATTTATTTTAATATTTTATTTTATTCTATATATAATTTATTTTATTATTTTATTTTTAATATATATATATATATACTTTATTTTTATATTTATCTTACAGGTTTATGTATATACATATGTATTATCATTTGTATTATGTTTGTAACGTATTATAATTTAATAAAATAATTATTTATTAATAGTAATAAGTAAATATATATATAACTTGTTTTTATATATGTATGTTTAATTCATTTTTATATTACATTTATTATTTATAATTTTTAACATTTTTAAATAATTCTAACTATGTTTTTATTAATTATATTTATTATTTAATTTATTTTATATTATTTTTTTATTTAAAAAAACTATATTTTGAACAACGATTTTTAAACAGCGATATTTTGGTTTCAATATTTTTGTACTTACCATTGTAAAGATAGGATGTTGATATTTTGTCCTTCGATATTCTTGATACGATATATTGTGGTAGGTCGCTATTGTTGTCGTCGATATTATGTCAGTGATCCAAGGTCAGCAGCCTCTCGTGAAAGCTCTGACATGTTTCATCGTTCCCTTTAATCCTCCACACCATATGATAAAATGTGCCTTACAGAACCAAGAATTCCAAAGGAGACCCAGGAAAAGTGGTAGATAGATTGGAGAAGTCCAAAAGAGTTCCATCAGCACTAGATACCAAACTTGAGATCTACCAATAGGGGTCACTACCACCAGATCTGCTTGCTGCCTTTGAGCTTGAGCCGAGAGCCTCATGATCATCGAGAAGGGAGGAAACTCATATCCCACCTTCGACATCCATTCCTGCAGAAAGGAATGCTACTGCTAGGTTGCTACTTCATGTGGGTCTGGTCTCCAGCTGAAGCACCAGGAGAGTTAGTGGTCCAAGCGGGACACAAACAGATCCACCGTGAACGGGCCCCATCTGGTCGAGATGGCCTGGAACTCTGTTGGATCCAGTTTCCAGAGACTCGTGTTTCACAGGTAGTGTCACTGCCAATCCGCCACTTGGTTGGCGGTCCCCAGAAGGTGTTCCACGATCACAGAGATTCGAATCGAGGCAATAACCCCAGAAGCTTGAGACAAATCCGAGATGCCCTGGATTTCCTCTGCCCCAGTGATTGGTGTGACAGACTGCTGCCTTGTCCATTTTCAAGAGGACGCAGTAGTGTGCCCTGTCCTTGTTCCAGTATTTAACACTGAAAGAGCCGGTAATTAACTAGAGATAGTTAATATGTAAAGATTTGTTTGAGAGCTTCCCATCTGCCACCGGTGGAAAATTCCATACATCGTGCCCCCCAAACAGTGTTGTTGGCGACTGACTCGATCACCAAGTCTGGGAGGGATCCGAAAATATCACGCCCATTTCAGGCTTCCATGTGTTTGAGCCCCCAATGTAGTTCATCCTTGTCCAAGAAAGGGACGCTTTGTAGTAATTCACGCCTCGGCGAAGGTGGGAAGCCTTTGGAGGGCCTGATAGTGCAGGGGTCCTGGGAATATGGCCAGGATCGCGGAAGAGAGGAGCCCCACTATCCTCATGATCTGCCTGAGAGATGTGCTCCGTTTGGTCAAGATTCCCCGTAGTTTGTGTTCTATTTCGGAGATCTTTCTGGAGGAGAGGCTCAAAGTAGTTTTGGCTGCATTTACTATGAACCCCAAGAATGTGAGGGTCTGAGTCGGGGCTAGGATGGCTTTTGCCCCATTAATAATGAAACCCAGTGACTTAGCAGGTAGATGGTCATCTGCATATGTGCAGACAATGTTGTCGGGCATTGGTCCATGAGAAGATGTCATCAAGGTATATAATCAGGCATACATCCCTGACCCTGAGATGTTTCACGATGGGTTTCAGAACCTTGGTAAAGCACCATGGTGTTAAGGTTAGTCCAAAAGAGAGCGTTGTGAATTTGAAAGGCTGGAGTCTCCATTGGAACTGTAAGAACTGAAGATGTGGCGAGTAGATCGGGATCGTAAGGTAAGGGTCCTTGAGATCCAGACGTACCATCCAGTCTTAGGTCCTGTAGCAGGTGAATACTCTCTATTTTGAAGTGACAGAAAACCAGCCACTCCTTGAAATCTTGGAGATAATTCCTCTAAGAATACGTTCCTGAGGATACCATTGGGGTGGGTGGTAATTGGGGCTATCGCTCATTTGGGTACCAGGTCCTGTACCTTTGCATTGATCAGGGTGGCCTCTGTGTTTGAGAAGAAAAGGGGAGGAGAGGAGAGGAATGAAGCTGGGATCCATAGACCTCTATATAGAACCCTTGAACTATTTGAAGCACCCACGACTCTTGTCACCACGTGTCATTTGTGGACGAAGCGTGGCAGTTTGCCCCCCAGTTTTTGTGGAGAAAAAAGATGTAGGCTCACTACAAGAAGTGCCCTGATTGATGTCTCCTCTGGAGCCTCTGTGTCAAGGATAGCCTCTAGATGGTGTAGAAGCCTCTGAATCTGGAGGGATCATGTCAATGGCCTAACTTGGAGTTCTGACCACTGGACAGGGCTAGATATTGGAAATGGACGGCCGAGCGCTCCCTGGCACGGCCAGCTCCTGTGAAAACCTGTGGTGTAAAGATTTTTTTGATTGAAGATTGGGCTTTATCCAGGAAGTTAAAGGTGGACACAAATGTACTTAACTCCTTTAAAAATGGGTCACCGAAAAGCCCCCCTTGCACAATTTGGCCCACCTCCGAGTTCGCTTGGTCTGCCAACTTTAGGTCGAACTTGATTAGGGTGGTCATGAGCTGCTCGGTGGAGATGGCACATTTGGCGTTCCCCAGGAATATGATGTCCTGTTAAGCCCACCCTGAAAGGGATCCCTGTGGATGATAGAGTCCGACGCCTTAGTGTCTTTGGCCATGTCGAGATTCTTGGTCAGAGTGCCGGTTATGTCAAGGAGTTCATGCCGACAAGACCGCTAGGGGCAGTCAATGCCTTTTTTGGGGTCTTGAATGTATTTGGCAAGAAAGTGGCTATTCTGGGAATCGATCTCAGGCATCACCGCCACTTTGACGGCCAGCAACGGATGGGAGCACTCTGCCCGCTGTGGATCTCTTTGTCCAATGTTTCTCTCAATCTCCCTGCCATGTAGGTGGCTAATCTTCCAGCTGGGCCCATTCTGAGGAACAAGAGCTTCCTCTTGGTCCTGCATATCCGACTCTGACTTAAGCTGATTTATCACGTGGGGAGTCCCCAATGGGTGTGCAGAAGGACATCATGGCCCATCGGGCTTACTTCCCCATCGGACCCTGCTCAGGAATCGTCACCATCTAGGGGAGTGGGTGGAATCAGCCCGTTCTGAAGCAGGCCGAATCAGGGCTCCCAATGATGGAGGTGGTTGGGTCCGGCCTGGAAGGGTCTGGCCCATGAACGCCTTTTTTAGTCAGTCAAAAGCATCTAAATCAACACCAGGGTCACATGCAGATGAAAAACAAAGTGATACACAGGGAACTATTCTTGGCCCGAGGACTGCTCAGGGGTCAATGGGCCGGGTCACCACATACCTGTGACATTGTAAAAGGCTCAACTCTATACTCCTCTGGGTCACTGTCTCGAGAGTTAAGCCGTGAAGCATTATTCCCCCAAAGATATTTTGCCCAGTACCGAGCCCAGAACCGAGCTCAGATGTTGGCATCAAAATTCCAGGCAGCAGTGGCCGCAGCGCCGAACACTCGGCATATTGGTGAGTTAGTACTGGATGATCAGGAATTTTCCCGTAGCATATTGCAGGACCGAGGACTTTATTGGTTCATGCCCTCTAGAGGTCGGAAGACAGCACCGCCCGCTGACGCCTCACCTGAGGCGAGGATAAAGAGATGGTCAGCGACCACAAAGGTGCATCGGAACGTTCCAGCGGCCACGTTGAGGAAAGCCGTAAAGTAAATAGGGGTAAAAAATGTGATAATATCAGCAACTACAGCAACAAATAGTACAAATGGGCCCAGGGGGCCTAAGCACTTATCTGTTGGCTGCTATAGCAGATAAGAATGAGGGGCAGAAGAGTTAACAAGGGACTATAAGGAGAGGCCTGACATGCTGATTGGCTGGACTAATATTTCCAGGTTTTTTTCCCCTTCCCAATGGTTTACGTTTATTGACATTTGACAGCAAATACAGTGGAGAAAGAACAGCATAATCTTCGCCTCTGGTCCTGACATAGAATCTCACGTCCTCCAATAGTGCCAATCATTTTTGTAAAATTGCAGCAACTAACCAAAATTGGTTTAGCCACTATTTGTTTTAACACTTCTGATGTGGGATTCCTCAGGGATTGTTTTATCCTCTTGGGTTTTCAGCATCACTTCTCAAAAATTTCAAAGACTGAAATCCTCCAGAATTTGGATGTCTTACCGGCATAAACAATAAGTCAGTCATGTTCTCCCTAAATCTAGTACGAGAAAAGTAGCTCCAGATTTTGTTGAAATGTGCACACGCTACTGTTAAACATTTGGGAATATGGATCAGCAGGGAATTAAATGATATTCGGTGTGCAAATGATGGGAAACCTCTGTTGTGTTAGAGGATATAATGCCTGTTTGGTCCAGACTGCCGCTGTCTATGGCAGGAAGAATTGGCATTGCCAAAATGATAGTACTCCCTAAATTCCTGTGCCTTTTTGTCAACTTTCCCTGTTGTACCATTACTGTGGCCAGGATCAGTTTCCATATTATTGGCATTACCCCATCTTTTATTAATCGCATGTTGCAGTGGACAATGATTAAGCACTGATTAGCCCGCTAAACATTGCCATCTAATCAGCTAGCAGGCATCCTAAACTGAGGTTGACAATGGGATGCACTGCTTGATCTTGGAACTGTTTAAGACAGTGGGCGAAACTGGACTGCCTATATGCAGACCTGATTCTGACCTTCCGGAATCCAGTATTGACAATGACTGTATATCGAAGGATCAGTCTCCAAATGAAGCACCGACAGTTGATCACATTGATGAAGCTCTCCGCGTAGGGAATCTTTACCCAGACACAAGCCATCACTGAGAACTCTACATTGTTAGACGCTTATGTTCCACAGGCTGCGAGCAACTTGCAAACAGTGTAAAACATATATCGATGCCGCTAGCACTGCATGCACTCAAGATGAACCTAGGTCTACAGTCCTCAGAGAAGCTTATTACTCATTTATATACCATCATGCAGCATTAGGCCCCTATTTGTTCACCAAAGGCGAGAATAGTTTGGAAACTAAATTTAAAACTTCAGCTCATGGATGAAAAAGTTACACTGCTGTACCTCCTATCCTATGTAAAATTGGTATGTCGGATGATCAGCTCTGTGGGAGGTGCAGGGAGCTGGATGTTGACTTCTCTTGGCATTAATAGGGTGGTGGCTTTCTGCATATCAATATTTGATGTATACGGTTGCATTAGTGACTTTCAGATGATGAGAACTCCACTAACAGCACTGCTAGGGAATGTAAAATATGTTCCAAAAGGGGTTAGATGCCCATCAGCTGTAATGCATGGGCTAGCTAAGCGACAAATGACAATGCACTGGGGGAGCCGTCCTCCACCTCAGATGGAGGACTGGATTCAAGATGTTGTCCAATGCCAAAAGCAGCTGGACTACTATTGGGATCTCTTGCCACCCAGATCACAACTAAGGTATCGGGGGTTCCCTGGTTCTTACCTGTCACTAGGAGAAAAGCACGAACCCATGGGCACTGCACATCTGACGGCAAAGAGATCTAGGACGTGTGGGGGGAGGGTTAACAGTGAGCCTCCCGGGGACAGCCCTGCCCAAAACTCAATATTTGTCAATACTTGGGGGTCCATTACGATGTCGGGCGGTTTGCCTCCGCCAGGCTGGCGGTGGGCACCGCCGGCCTGGCGGAGGCAAACCGCCCGACATCGCAAGCCCAAATCCCCTCCGCCAGATTAGGATGGCGGAGGGGAAGGCGGCGGTGAAAAACACCGCCCGCCTGTTTTCCGCCCGGACGCCTTGCGGCCGGGGCAGAAAACCTGTAACATGGTGGCGGTGTCTCTAAGACACCGCCGCCATATTACAATGGGCTGGGAGGCAAGCCTTTCGGAAAGGCAGGCGGTCTTCACTCTGGGGGCCCCCTGCGGGCCCCCAGAGTGAAGGACAGTAGGGGGTGCCGACGGCCCCCTGCATTTGCGTAATGAAAGCGGCAGGCACCGCGCGGTGCCTGCCGCTTTCATTATGCAAATGGTGAAAAGCATTTTCAGCATTGTGGCGGGCGGTGCAGAGAGCACCGCCCGCCACAATGCTGTAAATACAGGATGTGCCCGCCACTGTGGCGGGCACATCCTAATCTCTACACCTGGACCCCCGCCCTTATGGCGGGCGGTCCCATTCCCCACTATGGTGACGGGCGGATCATAATGACCCCCATAGTGAAGTGTGTATCCTGAATACTAAGTTCAAACATTGACCTTTTGAGGGGCTGAGGGGCTGTGTGGCTGTGGGGCTGGTGCGCTGTGGGGTTTGGGGGGTGCCTATCTGGAACACTGGCAGTGAGAATAATCTCAGGATGCATGTATAAATGTACTATGCTGTGCATACCCATTTATCTTGCCAAAGTATATTGTATCTGGGTACTGCTATATGTACTCGAATGTTACGCTGTTAACTTTCATAAACCAATAAATATAAAATAAATTTAAAAAGACAGAACTCATCAAAGAAGACATGCCATATAACAATCCTGCCATTCATCTGCCCAGAAGAATAAAAAACCACCGATTCTATCCAATGTATTATAACATATTGGTTTGATTCAGAACGTTTAATTTTTTGTACATTTTCATATTGTGCAAACCTGGCCATAGAAATAAGAGTTCTCTACGTGACTTTGTTAAGCATTTTTTAGGCAAAGGGAGACTATTGTCCTGAGCTTAAGTTTGGCAGATGGTGCTCTGTTGATCAGGGTGGCGGAGGTCATTTCATTACTGTCCACCAAACAATTCACCACTGGTCCAGCAGTGAGCTCTATACTTTGATATGGCCCACCATCATGGCGGATCCTGTCATGATAACAGAAAGTTTGGAGGAAGGCTGGCATCAGTAATGACGACTCTGTACTAAACATTTACAAAGTTTTTGAAAGTGTGAGTTTGTTCTTGAAAAACAAAAATAATGACTCACACCCAAGGAGCTTTTAAACCTGTGAATGGAGGTAACTGATTATTTTCCTCTCACCGCCAGGTATGCAACAGACAGGTAAAAAGGTCATATAGAGAGGGCACTGTAATTTCCTTCTTCCAATTGCCCCTATTCTCCATTGGCATCAGAGGACAATGTCCCATCGACAGAGTCAACAGGGGATTGATCGAGAGAAAGGTAGTAGTGCTCCTGACTCTAAATCAGGCAGACAGACAGTCAGTTTGGTACACAGGCCATATTTGCGGCTGAATATCCTGGCTTCCAAACTTTAAATCTGGCCCAACGTTTAAATCTGGATGTTGAGCAGAGGCCAGGAATCCAACCTGGTTCCCCAGTTCCAAGGCTGACTGCTCAAGCCACAAGGCCACATCACCTTTGGTCACAAATGTCAGCACTAGTTAAAAACACCAACTTCTAAATCAGGGTGCTGAGTAGAATCCTCCCAGAGCTCCAACTACTACATCACACTGAATTCAACAGAATCTCGACATTGTTGAAACCGGCCTAGTGTAAGATAAAAAAACCCTTACCGTCTGTAACGCTTTTTCTAGTGGTAACTGTATCTAACCACAGATTTCTCCTTTACTGAATATTCCGCTGGAGTTAGACTGGATCTGGAAACTTCAAAGAAGTACTCACGCACATCTGTAAATGGTGTCTTACGGCTTTGCGCCGACTTCATTCTGATATGGAAGTAAATAGCAGAGGCATATAGAAGCACCACCCATGCACACCAACATGAGTTCCTCTCTTAGACTTGTCCATACCCTCAGGCACAGGGTCCACTGGCAAAGTGGCATGACCAGTGTGCAGATATCTAGACTGGACCTTTTTAGGTGCAGGAGTCTGATTCACATGGGGATGTGGATCACTGAAACAATATAGATGTCAAGAATATCGAATTACAAAAATATCGAGGAAAAAATATAGAATACCAAAATATCGACCTCCTATCTCCAAACAGGTAAGTACAAAAATATCGAATCAAAAATATCGATGTAAAAAATATAGTTAGTCAAAAAATTGATTTTTTTAAAATGCTTTAAATTAATTAAAAATTAATGAAATAATAAATATAATTAACTTAAACATACTTAAAATACTTAAATAACCTTAAAAATAAATAATTAATGTAAGTAAAAAAAACATACAAATTGATTTGTTAATACATACATATATATATATATATATATATATATATATATATATATATATATATATATATATATATATATATATATAAACGTAATATTAATAAAACAATTACAATATTTTTCCCGTAGGATAGCAGAAAGGGTAAAATGTACTATTACCACTCAAGTGAGTGCAACAGAAGGGAAAGCGTTAGATAGCGTAGGGGTAAAAATTACTATTCCCACTCCAGAGAGTGCAACAGTAGGGAAATCGTTGGATAGCGTAGGGGTAAAAATTACTATTCCCACTCCAGAGAGTGCAACAGTAGGGAAAGCGTTGGATAGCATAGGGTTAAAAATTACTATTCCCACTCCAGAGAGTGCAACAGTAGGGAACGCGTTGGATAGCGTAGGGGTAAAAATTACTATTCCCACTCCAGAGAGTGCAACAGTAGGGAAAGCGTTGGATAGCGTAGGGGTAAAAATTACTATTTCCACTCCACAGAGTGAAACAGTAGGGAAAACATTGGACAGCGTAGGGGTAAAAATTACTATTCCAACTCGAGAGAGTGCAACAGTAGGGAAAACGTTGGATAGCGGCAGGGTAAAATTTACTATTCCCACACCAAAGAGTGCAACAGTAGGGAAAGCGTAGGGGTAAAAATTAATATTCCCACTCCAGAGAGTGCAAAAGTAGGGAAAGCGTTGGATAGCGTAGGGGTAAAAACTACTATTCCAACTCCAGAGAGTTCAATAGTAGGGAAAACGTTGGATAGCGTAGGTGTAAAAATTACTATTTCCACTCCAGAGAGTGCAACAGTAGGGAAAGCGTTGGATAGCGTAGGGGTAAAAATTACTATTCCAACTCCAGAGAGTGCAACAGTAGGGAAAGTGTTGGATAGCGGAAGGGTAATAATTACTATTCCAACTCCAGAGAGTGCAACAGTAAGGAAAGCGTTGGATAGCCTAGGGGTAAAAATTACTATTCCAACTCCAGAGAGTGCAACAGTAGGGAAAAGCGTTGGATAGCGTAGGGGTAAAACTTACTATTCCCACTCCAGAGAGTGCAACAGTAGGGAAAGTAAATACTTCATATATAAATAAAAATATATTAAATATTAATACCAATTACAAATTAATTAAAAGTAATTAACAATTTTATATAATATAATAAGTAATCAATTAAAAATAAAAATTAATTATTAAAAATTACCTAATACAAATTATTTACCAATTAACAATTAATTAATTAACAATTAAAAAATAATTAAAAATTAGAACAAAAAACTAATAAATAAATTAAAATATTTAATTAATTACAATTAAATTACTTCCCACCCTATTCCCCTATAAACACACAACCCACAACAGAAAATAAATTAATAACATTAACATAATTATCAATTAATTAATCAATTAAAATTAATCACCAATTATATTTTAATTAATTACCAATTAGCAATTAATTAACAATTAATTCAAAATAAATACCAATAAATACATGAAAAATTTTAAATAATTATAATTAAATGACTTCCCACCCTATTCCCCTATAAACCCACAACCCGCTACAGAAAATAAATTAATAAAATTAACATAATCAATTAATCAATCAATTAAAATTAATCACCAATTATATTTTAATTAATTACCAATTACCAATTAGTTAACAATTAATTCAAAATAAATACCAATAAATTAATTAAAAAATGTAATTAATTATAAATAAATTTCTACCCACCCAATAAACCCACAACCCGCTACTGAATTATATTACACAAAAATTAAATACCATAAAATGAATTAATTAAAATAAATTATAAAATAAATATGAACAAAAGTTACTTACCTGTAAACTGTGATTCTCCAGTATTGGTGTCTTTCATAGATTCACATGCTTGAATATCCCCCGTCGTCGAAGTGGGAGTCCCACGGTACATAAAATAGCAGTCATATATGCATGTATACATGAAAATTATAATAAATAAAAATATACATACATATAATGCAATAAATTGTAAATTCTAAAAGTACCATAGAACATAATAGGCCCATTGAAAAGCCTAAGGGAGAGCTCACTTTAGTAGCTTATCAGTGTCATTATGTGTTGGTCCACATTCCAGCCAATCAGGCTGTAGCCTCCTCTAGAACCTTATCCTCAGAAGCCCAAGTCCTCAGATTTTCGTAGCACAAGTAAATAAAAGTGCCTGAGGAGAAGAGAGCCTCTGAGGGGAGGATCGCATGTGAATCTATGAAAGACACCAATACTGGAGAACCACAGTTTACAGGTAAGTAACTTTTGTTCTTATCCAGTATTAGGGGTGTCTTTCATAGATTCACATGCTTGAATAGAGTAGAAAGCAGTAGATCATCACAAAAGTCATAAAGGTGATACATCAAGCAAAGAAGGTAAACATATTTAGACAATATGCAACAAATACCAAACATTATTAAGAAAAAACCTTTATGACTGGAGGCGGGTAGCAACAGAGGCTCACCTTTATTGGAAAAGATTCCGCAGCACCGCTTGACCCACTTCCGCATCCGCGGCGTCTGTTGATTGCAGGCAGTAGTGCTTAGTGAAAGTATGGCTGCTCGACCAAGTAGCAGCTCTGCAGTTCTGTCGTAGGGGTACCCCTGCAAAAAGGGCAGCCGAAGTGGACATTGCTCTAGTCGAATGAGCACGAACTGGAGCAGGAAGGGGCTTCCCAGCCCGTTGGTGGCAGAAGGATATGGTAGAGGATATCCACCTGGTTATAGTCTGTTTGGTAACGGGTTGCCCTTTGCAAGTTGTACCATATGCCACAAACAATTGATCTGATTTTCTGAAAGTTGCAGTCCGTTGAATGTAGAATTTTAGACAACGTTTGACATCTAATGAATGCAATGACCGCTCAGCTGGAGTTTGCGGAGCAGGAAAGAAAGTTTTAAGGATTAAAGGCTCGTTGAGATGAAAGTCACTGGGAACCTTTGGGATGAATTTAGGATTAGTTCGTAAAGTCACAGCCTCATTGGAGAATTGCAGGAAAGGAGGCTGTATGGTAAACGCCTGAATGTCACTGACACGTCTTGAGGACGTCAAGGCGAGCAAGAGAGCAACTTTCCACGTGAGAAATTTAAGATTTGCAGAGTGAATAGGCTCAAATGGTGGTAGAAGTAGTTGAGACAAGAGCAAATTCAAGCGCCAAGCAGGCGGAGGGCGACGGATAGGTGGAAACATCCTAAAAAGGCCTTTGTAAAATTGCTTAATGATCCTTGAAGAACATAGAGATGTGGAACCATCATGACGGAAACGGGAAATCGCCGCCAGGAATACTTTAAGAGTTGAGTGTGACAGTCCCGACTTTGCCAGGGATAAAAAGAAAGGCAAAATTTGTTCAGGTTTTGCAGTCATTGGGTCCAAATCCTTAGTGCGGCACCAGACACAGAAACGCTTCCACTTTAATTGGTACGTTTTTATAGTGGAGGGAGCGCGAGCCCGCGCTAATACCTCCCTGCAGTCCTTGTCGATATTTAAACGTGCAAATTCGTTATACTCAGGTTCCAGGCATGGAGTTGAAGATATGCCGGATCCGGATGACAGATATGTCCTTGCTGCATCGTGAGGAGGTGCGGTAGAGGATGGAGTGGCAATGGATCGGACTGTGAGAAGAGGAGCAGGTCCGTGAACCATGGCCGTCTCGGCCATTTGGGCGCAATCAGGATGATGTGACAAGGTTGGAACCTCATCCTGTGTAACAGGCGAGGGATCAGAGGAAGTGGAGAGAAAGCATAGATGAAGTCGTTCGACCAATTGATCGAAAATGCATTTCCGCTCGACTCTCTGTGGGGATGCCGACTTGCAAAGCGTTGGCATTTCCTGTTGGCAGCAGTCGCGAATAGATCCATTTGTGGCCGGCCCCACCGCCGGAAGATGAATTCGACCGTTGGCTGATTGAGTTCCCACTCGTGATTGTCCGATGATGCCCGGCTGAGTGAGTCCGCCAGGACATTGGACACACCCGGCACATGAATGGCTGTGAGATGAATTTGACGCTGAACCGCCCAATCCCATATTTCTTGTGCCAGTTGTGAAAGTAGGAGAGACCTCGTGCCGCCCTGCTTGTTGAGGTAGTGCATGCTGGTGGTGTTGTCCGTCCTTACCAGCAAAGTGTGTCCCTGCACTAACCTCTGGAAGGATTTTAGGGCTAAGAAAATCGCCAAGAGTTCCAGACGATTGATGTGCCAAGTTCGTTGGGTTGGTGTCCACTTCCCTTTCACAGACATGCCGTCGAGATGCGCTCCCCATCCTTCGAGAGACGCGTCTGTTGTAAGCGTCAAAGTTGGAGGTTCGTCCTGGAATGGACGGCCCGCAGATATGTTTGGAGGGTGAGCCCACCACTCCAGCGCTGTCTGGATGTGAGGTGTTAGATGAACCTTGTCCTCGAACGACCCTGACACCTGTTTCCACTGCTTGTCCAATTCCTCTTGTAGAACCCTCATGTGCAATCTGCAATTTGGAATAAGTTGGATGCACGAGGAAGTCATGCCAAGGAATGACTTGAACGTTCGGACAGAAACGTACAGTCTTGATTGGAGGAACCGCACCATCTTTATCATGCGGTCCTGTCTTTCCTGGGAAACGAACACCTTTCCCTGCCGAGAATCTAGCAAGGCTCCGAGAAAATCTCTCCTTTGCGATGGTTGAAAGTGTGACTTCTGGCAATTGATTGAAAGCCCCAAGGTTTGGAAGAGGGAGACGCAGACTTGAGTGTGCTGCTCCGTTAGGTGGAAAGTTTTTGCTTTGATGAGGCAGTCGTCCAGGTATGGGTAAAATTGGATACCTTGGAGACGCAGGAAGGCAGCTACCGGGGCTAAGATCTTGGTAAAGACCCTCGGTGCTGATCGTAGGCCGAATGGTAGAACTTTGAATTGGAAGTGCAGCTGTCCGACTGTAAAGCGTAGATACTTCCTGTGTCTGGGGTGGATTGGCACATGGAAATAAGCGTCCTGGAGATCGATTGTTGAATAGAATTCCCCTGGATTGAGAAAATTCAGAATTTGAAGCAGGGTTAACATCTGAAAAAGTTTTTGAAATGATAAATTTGTTTAGGGCTCGTAAATCCAAAATTGGACGCCATTCCCCCGACTTCTTCTTGACTAAGAAAAAACGGGAATAAAAACCCTTGCCGCTTTGACCTTGCGGCACGACTTCGAGGGCTCCTTTTTGATCATCAATTTCACCTGGGCCAGAAGTTCTTTGAAATGGGGAGAGGGTGGCCCCGAAGGTGGACGAGTGGGAGGAAATTTTGTGAATTCCAGGGTGTGTCCTTTGGAGATAACGTCCAGGACCCATTGGTCGGAGGTGATGTCGGACCATTTGCAAAAGTATTTTGAGATGCGACCTCCAAGATTTACAGTCGGCAGAAGGAAAGGACTGAGGCTGTCACTGCTTTTTGTTGTTTGAGCCACCTCTATAGGTGGTTTTCCGTTGGTAGGTTCTGGTGGTAAACTGACGATTTTGGGATTGGTAGGAACCCCTCTGTCGGCTATCGTTATAAGTGTTGGACGAACGATATTGACTTGATCCTCGAAAAGTAGAGGAACCTCCGCCTCTACCTCGTGCCCCCCGAAAGGGCCGCTTCTTGTACTGGAGGGTAGCCAAGGACTTCGCAGTGTCGGTGTCCTTTTTGATCGCCTCAAGGGCATCATCAACGTGTTTGCCAAACAATAATTCTCCGTCGTACGGCAAGTCTAGGACTCGTGCTTGTACCTATGGACGGAAGGTGGTAGACCTCAACCAGCCTTGACGCCTAAAAACTGCAGCCCCAGCCAATTGACGAAAACCCGTTGAGGAAATGTCGAGTGCACAATCAATGATTTCGGAAGAAATCGATTCCCCTTCTTGTATAATTGTCTGTTGCTTCTGCACGGATTGCATCAGGTAGTTGAGGAATCAATGCAGCAACTTCGGACCACATCTGGCGGTCGTAACGGCCCAGAATAGCCAGAGTATTAGCCGCCCTCACCGTAGTAGCCGCCATGGTTATGAATTTCTACCCTATAGAATCCAACTTGCGGCCTTCCTGATCAGGAGGAGATGTAAGTGGCGTAGCAGGATTGCGTGATCTTTTCTGTGCAGCCTGAGTTATTACCGAATCTGCTTTAGGTTGAGACACTAATCAGGCCGGGGAAGATGCCGGAGCTTTGTATTTCCTGTCCAATCTGGGCAAAACTGCAGGTACAGAATTTGGACGTTCCATCAATTTAAGGCCCTCCTTCCAAATATAATCCACGATAGGTATAGTGTGGGATTGCCTTTGAGATAGGTCCTTAAAATCATAGAGGAAGCATTCACTTTCATGCTGATGTTTTTCGACCGTGAGATGAAAAAGTTTTGCAGCACGGATCATCAAATTGTGAAAATTTGCGATGTCCACTGGAGGCGACGCTAGAGGTGAGGCGGGCTGAGTGGAAGGTGTTTGAGCCCTGTAATTGTCCCACTCATTCATATCGACGTCATTGTCGTCGTCATCAGTATTGTGAGGATCCGGATCTTCGTCGCCAGTGTCAGGACGGGCACCACCCGGTGACACGGGTAAAACTGGTGCAGGTGTTTGAGGAAGTTGAGGTTGAGGCTGCGGAGGAGGTTGCGATGCTGGAGAGGCAGGTGTAGAAGGCGGAAACCTGCGGTTATAGTCATCCAGCATGTGCTGCAGGTTCATGACCAAAGAGAGAGGTATCTGTGTGATTGGTTCCGAAGGCACTGGTTCCGACGCATCAACAGGAAATAATTCATTCCCATCTTCGACATTGTCCACCACATCACCCTCATCACTATATTCCTGACACTTAATGTGTAAATCCGAAGGACTGGTAGCCTATTTAAAAAATTCTTCTACCTCTGAATCGTCTCCGGATTCTTCCGCACCAGACTGGAACAATTGGTCTGGAAGACGAGTGCCACTTCTCACTGGACTTAGTTGGATGAGAGGAACTGTCCGCAAAGAAGAAGCAGTAACCACTTTATAGATGGCAGCTGTTTTCGGCAAAGGTTGTCGAGACGTCAACGAGCCCGTTGGCGTAAGTGTGGCAGTGTCAGAATGAGCCTGAGGCGACTGCGTCGTCACCACGGAGGAAATCGGCGCCGAAATGGAAGGATTTTTCTTCGTCGACGAGGATTTCTTGACCGTCGACGGGGTCGTCGACGAAATTGGAGCCTTCATCGTCGACGATGACGTAGACGGGATGACAGCCGTCGTCGAAGCCGTCGACGATGGGATGATGGTCGACGACTGCGCCGTCGACGAGACAACCGTCGACGGGCCCGTCGAGGAGGTGCTGCTAGAAGACTTGATCTTCGTCGACGGTGTTCGCGTCGACGATGGAAGCGTCGACGATGACCTCGTCGTCGACGGTTTCTCTTTGACGGTCGTCGACGAGATCTTCACAATAGAAGAGATGGGTCTCACCTTCTTGGTCGTCGTCGACGAGGTGATCGTCGTCGACATAGCGCTGGTCGACATTTTACATGTTGTCGTCGACGTAGAGATGGCAGACACTGATTTCGTCGACGCTGAAGACGTCGACGGGTGCGTCGACGAGCCCGTCAACGAGCCAAAACCAGATTTTTTAATGGAAGGCACTGTTTTGGGCGCAGACGTCAGAGAACTAGGTCCGGTAGACGTGCCCTGAAACAAATCCTGTGGGGAGACAATCCTAGAGGACTCCAACAGTCTACTCCTCTTAAGAAAAGGAGAAGGAACCTCAGTCTCAGACCCACGCTTCTGAGAGGATTTTGAAAAGCCAGAAGATAAACTGCCTACCTCAGAAAGTGCAGTGTCCGAAGTCTTCAACCTCTGTAGCCACAGAAGGAGACGGGCCTCTCTATCCCTCAGAGTCTTGGGAGGGAAAGTACGACAGTACTTACAGTTTTTCACCTCGTGGTCTGGGTAGAGACAGTAAATGCCTTTACTGTGTGGATCCTCGTGGAAAAGGCGCAATTTACCACAAGAAGGGCAGGCTTTAAACAAAGATTTCTTGTTTGAAGACATTTTCTGATGAAAAAGAACAATTAAAGTTGAAGAAAACTGAGCAGAGCTCAGGGAGACTCCCTTCACACGACGTGCGGTAGAAAATCTGAGGACTTGGGCTTCTGAGGAGAAGGTTCTAGAGGAGGCTACAGCCTGATTGGCTGGAATGTGGACCAACACATAATGACACTGATAAGCTACTAAAGTGAGCTCTCCCTTAAGCTTTTCAATGGGCCTATTATGTTCTATGGTACTTTTAGAATTTACAATTTATTGCATTATATGTATGTATATTTTTATTTATTATAATTTTCATGTATACATGCATATATGACTGCTATTTTATGTACCGTGGGACTCCCACTTCGACGACGGGGGATATTCAAGCATGTGAATCTATGAAAGACACCCCTAATACTGGAGAAACACTTTTCCCACATATACTAACATATAAAATCACTTTAACAAATTGGATATTATTAAAAAATTGAAATTAACTTACTTACCTCAAATTAGATATTTTTGTTGTCTATATTCTGTCCATTCCATATTTTTGTTGTCTATATTCTGTTCATTCGACATTTTGTCCATTCTATATTTTGAATTCGATATTACTTCTATTCTGTTCGATATTTTTGTAGTCTATATTCTGTCCATTCGATATTGTGTCCATTCTATATTTTTAATTCGATATTAATGCTAATCGATATTAAAAACTCGATATTTTGAGTGTATACCTGGGGAAGTGGAAGAGACGGTGAGCAAGCTGAAGCATCCACCAGAAAGTGTTATAGAAGTAATCAACTTGTTGTTCTGGTGGATAGTTGTAACAGATTCCACATTTATGAATAGATATCACAGTGTTACCTCCAAAGGTGGTAGGTGTGTGAACTGGCTCATGCAAAAAATCCTGCAGGACCAAGCGGTCAAAATGCTCATCTCACTGGACCCGACTGTCTAAGCTGTAGTGTTTTGTGAATGTGTGTACCAACACTCACGTAGCTACCTCACAGATTTTGAGGACAGGTAATTCGCATGCCAAATCAGTGGTATAGGTTTTGACTCTGGTGGAATGAGCCCATGAGCCTTCCGGTGGCTGCTTCTTGGCCAATAGGCAGGGCACAATCCATCAAGTCTGCTTGTGCACCGCCTTTCCATTCTTTGTACCAGTAAACTCCACTGATCGTTCACTCGATGTTCTTTTCAGTAGCGGCCGGTGTTGTGGACGAGTGGCCGGCGGGGAAGGAAAAGGGTTGGCGGAACGACAAAATTGATAAATAAATAAAAATTTAACAAATTACCTGAAGCCGACTACGTTGCGCTCTGTTGCTCCTCTCCTCACATGCACAGTGTTGTGTTGTAGGTAAGTACTTCCAGAAGACTAAGGGGCCCATTAGGATGGTGGGCGGATCGCCCCCGCCAGGCTGTCGGTAGCCACCGCCAGCCTGGCGAGGGCAATCCGCCCGCCACCATTGCTGCAAAGACCCCCCCCGCCATATTAAGATGGCTGGGGGGTCTGCGGCGGACGGAAAGACCGTCAGCCGCTTTTCCGCCCGCTTGCCTTGCGACCGGGTGGAAAAGGGTTGTATATGGTGGCGGTGTCTATCAGACACCGCCAGCCATATTACAAAGGCTGTAAACAATGCCTTTCCGTGGCGGCATAAGGCATGCGGAGTCTCCCTGCGGGTGCCCGTTGCGGGCCCCCAAGGACTCCGGGGGGGTTGGGGGTGCACATGGGTGTACCTATGGTACCCCTCTGCTAATTCCCCCACGGGACCCCCGCCCTTATGGCGGGCGGTCCCGTTGTCCGATAGAATGGCGGGCCTAATGTCTCCCTTAGTTAGGTTATAGATGATAAGTTTATTCTTCTTAGATGGTTAGATAGGTTTTCCAGTAGATATGTAATCAAAGCCCCACCAAACATTCCAATGACATCACATTCACACTAACATTCCACTCACACTGGCTGAACATCAGAGGCAGAGAAACAGGGAAGATGTAAGGTAGAACCCTTAGATATAACACACAGGTTCCCAAGCCTCCACTGCGCCCAATCATGATGCTGCTCTCATGTCATGAGAGTAGCATCAGGATTGGCCTGAGCGCTCTGAATTTGTGCTCCTAGTGAGGTTGGGAGCCTGTGCCTGCTGTCTCCAACCCGGCAACGCAGCTGGGTTGGAGACAGTTTCAGTGTGCATCATGGTTTAGCCAGCCTGAGACGGCCGGCCAAACCGTCATGCGCACTGATCACAGTGCACTACCACTCCCTCTGCAGCCTGTCATACCCCCTGGCCCGGCCCCCCAAGACTCGGCAGGAAAGGAAAAAGAAAACAATTTAAAAAGTGTTAATTATTGTTTTATTTATCCTTTCCTGCTGTTTTGAGGCTGCTGGGTGGGGGGGGGGGGGGGGGGCGATGCTCCTCTGCCACAGCGGAGGAGCCACTGACAGTTCTTTTGTGTAATCAGTGTAATTACTGAATGCTCTTTTGGCCTCCAAACAATTGAGTCTCTCTACCTCTTTCGAGGGATAAGGTGGAGCAAAGTACGCTAGCACTGTAACACCCTGTCCGATGTCAAACTGTATTACCACTTTTAGCAGAAAAGGAGGTCCCTGTCCCCAGCACCAGCGTACCTGAAAAGAACATGGTATAGGGTGGTTGGACAGAAAGAGCGAACTCATTCACACACTGAGCTGATATTATGGCAATCAGGAAGACTGTTTTGAGGGTCTTTAGAAGTAATGGACTACTGGGCATTGGCTCAAAGGAAGCCACATTTAAATCCCACTGTGGCAACACAAAAGACTTTGATAAACTTTCAAATATCTCATCACAGTAGGTGATTTAAACAGCCAAGCCATATCCGTCACCAGCAAAAAAGCTGACAGAGCCAACAAATAGCATTTAACACTGCCCAATGTAAGTCCTTGCCAGGTCAGGGACAAAACAATAAAACTTCAGACCACTTGGACTGCAAAGGATTATTCTTGAGTGTGCTGTACCAAGCCAACACCTTTGTCCCAATGACTGGTGTACACACATTTTGCAGAGGGACGCCTCTCCGCCAAGATGACATATTTGACCTCAGGAGGAAGGCCAACTGCTGCCGCTCGATCTCCAAGCATGGAGTAACAGATTGTGCATGGCAGGGTGCAGCACCCTGTGCTGTTGCTGTGGCAGAAGGTCTGCCCAAAGAACAGATGCTGGCCCAAACCGGTGACACTAGGTTGACTTAGACCAGGACTTACCTGATCTTCAGAACTCTTGCAGGAGAGGTAGTAGCGGGAACGCATACTGGTGTCTTGAGCTCCACTCTAGACAGAAGTAGTCTCTGAGCAAGCGCCTCCTTGAGAACTCCAACGTGGAAAAGCATTGATAGTGCACATGCTCAGTAGGTGTGGGGGGAAAAATGTTATTGAGCCAAGGTTCTTTACATTGATGGAAGACACCCCACACCACCTCCAGGTGTCACTGCCATTCGTGGTCCGCCAGGCATTGGTTGGTGAGTTCATACGCAGTGGCATTTAGAGATCCCACCAGGTGGTTCACCACCAGAGAAATTCCCTGGTGCTCCAGCCATTTTTAGAGATAGAGAGCCTCCTGGCACAGGACCCAAGACCGCACCCTGTCCTCTTTCTTGCTGTACCACAAGGCAGTGTTGTTGTCTGGGAGTACCTGCATCAGCTTTGATCTGATAGTGGGCAGGGAAGCCTTCAATGGCAAGTGAATCACCACAACTCTAACAAATGTGGAGCTGAGCATGCAGACCTCATCTAGGACGTGGCCACCCTTGTGCCAATCGCCCGACCTATGCATTCGGTCATGTTCAAGCTTGAGTAGATCACTAATGTTGCTGCAATGTGGCCATCCTGAATAGCTTATTTATTTATTTAGGAATTTTATAAAGCGCTAGTTACGCTCACCGGCGTGTCCCTGCGCTGAATTGCTAAAAATGAGAAGAGTGAGGGGGTAGAACTAGGGTAGTGCTAGGCTTAAGTCTGGGCCGTCTGGAAGTTGTCCAAACCAGTTGGTAAAACTTGAGGCACTGTGTCACTTAGGGAATGAACGTAAGGGCCTAGAAGACAGTTGGCATTTACAGACCACAGAGCATAGAATATCCACTTGTTAATGTTTTCTATCATTTTTGACTACTGATCCGGTGAAGTGGTGGTCAAGGACGCCAAGCAACCTGCATGTTCACTTGTGGTCTTGAACATGGTTTCTCCCAAGGGCCAAAAGTGCAAAAGCTTTTACCAATGAGAGTTTCATTAAAGGGCAATAGAGGTTCTGTAGGTGCCTGGCCAGGCTGGACTACCTCTGAAAGAATATTGATCTCCACCTATGTAGCAGGTAGTTGTAGGTCCAGTATTTTGGCTGCCTACCGCATAATGACAGCGAAGGAGGTACTTTCCATGTTGGCAAGGCCGGGAGGAGAAAAAGAGGCCAGTATCTGGAGAGATATCCAGGCCTCTAGCATCTTGTAGCTCCTCATACACATACAGGTCATCTTACCGGGGAACAAAATCATTTTTTTAAATCAAAATTATCATTGTCCAAAGCAGAGCCAAAAAAGCTTTGGTCGGAGTAGATTCTGCTCTGAGTCTGAGAGCACAATGGGTTGTGAATCTTCCTCTGGTATTGATGCTTGGCAGTTCGGGCTGGACTGTTCCCATGAGGCACAGGGTCAGACTGATTTGCATATGGCCATGTCTGAACTGGGGTGGCAGAGTGGGCTAAAGAACGATGATGGATTAAACCCAGATCTGTTGACTGGGTGTGAGTGTTTGATTGGTTCAGATGCTCCGTCCATCACCACCCCCTTTTGTACCGAAGGGAACCAACGCAGCGGGTGACGTTGGAATTAAAGCCAGCAACGGAGCCAATGATTATCCCGAAGTAGGTTCGAGAGACACCAACAGTGCAAAGGGATATCCCGCCTGTAGATGTCTTACTGGAGGCCCCAGAGGATTCTTGGTGTCCGAAGGCGCACCTGTAGGACCACCTTGAAAGGTGCCAAAAATTTACAGCATGGCCTCTCTAAAGACCTCCACTTGCTGCTACATCCCCAACAGTCCCCGAAATCTGGTGTGCATGAGAAACAGGCTTGGAATCAGCTCTGATGAAGTCTGGGAATGAGACGCAATTCGAGAAAGGCTGATAGGGCAAATTAATGCTTTAATATCTTATGCTTCTTTTTGGACTTACCCAATTGCTTAGATTGTGGAGAAGATCCACAGAAATTACTTTGTGAGTGGGAGCTTCTTTTCACACTCACCATGAAGTCTTCTGCTGTTTGGCACCAAAGATTCACCTAGCAGTTCCAAATAGCCTTCGGATTCATCTGGGCACAATAATCACAGGCCCTGGAACTCTGTTCTGACCCCAGACACCACAGGAACAACTTGAGAGGGTCACAAAAGTGTGCGTTATCATATTACAAAACACCGTTTTTTGGATTAACAGCATACCTGATTAAATGATGAACAATACGGCTATCAATGAGGAGTGAAGGTAAAAGCTATACATTATGGGTAACCAGGAGTCTTAGTGATGCTTGTAATGGCACAAAACATAAATCCTCATAACAGATAACCATTCCTGAACAGCAGTCAAAAGCACAACTACATCTTCAAGAGTTATCAAATAAGCAGAACAGGATATGCTACAACTATGCATTTAGTGGATTACTGAAGAAATTGCCCTCATATCTGGTCGAATACTTATAATTGGCCATTCAGAAAAGGTCCGAAAACATTCTCCGAGAATAAGGATCACTGCAGAACCTCAAATGTTTCAAGATATAGATTTGGTTACTGCCAATGGAGTAGTCATTCGCCGTCATCATAAGGCGAAACACCATATAATCTGAAGTATTGTGTGAGCTAGCCAGTTTGGTTGAAAGTTAGATGTGCCCATTGGTTTCAACCATTGTTACCCCCCATAGAAACCACTATTAGTGAAGGTGTAGGCAAGACCATAAGATGTTCATGACATTGCAGTCCTATCACCGCCATCACCAACATGCAACATCAGTGTGAAGGATTGCCTTTTGGAGTTTGAGAAGCAACCAGTATTAATTGTGTGAATTCTTCAAACACAAACTTAAATGTGGTTTTCCACAGACTCTTGTCACGACTCAATAACAATGATGGTCATACATCTTAAGGGAGCTCACAGGGTAGGTGTTCCTGCCAAGCCGTCATACATCTAGTCCTGTTGCCTCTGAGCAGTGTTCCGAGATTAAGGTAGAAATGCGTTACTTACCTGTAACAGCAGTTATCCAGTATTGGTATCTTTCATAGATTCACATGCCTGAATCATTCCCCGTCTTCGGGGTGGGAGTCCCCGGTAAATAATTATAGTAATGTCACATGGACATATACTTAGTACTAGACCAGAGGCCTCACATTAGTAGCCTATCTAGGTCCTTATGTAAAAAGGACCAAACTTTGGCCAGTAGCCAATCAGCCCTTATCACCCTCCTGACCTTCCTGGAAGGAGCCCTTGTCCCTCAGATTTTCGTAAGCACCGTGCCAAGTAGTACCTACTGAGAAGACTTAGGTGAGCCCTTCCAGGGGAGGCGGGTGGGTTGCATGTGAATCTATGAAAGATACCAATACTGGATAACTGCTGTTACAGGTAAGTAACGCATTTCTTATCCAGTATTATGGGTATCTTTCATAGATTCACATGCCTGAATCAGAATAGCAAGCAATAATGAGCACATTTCTCACATATATCTTGAAAGACATAATAAACGTTTCATAAGTTGTTACACAGTTTACATGATACTCACAACCTGATAAGAAATGTGCGATAAATTACCTGGAAGGTGGGATGATAGGAAGAAGGCTCACCTCTAATGAAATAGATGACGTAGGACAGCCTGTCCTACTGCTGCATCCTTCATAAGTTCAGAATCCAAGCAGTAGTGCTTGGTGAACGTATGCGGCGTCTTCCATGTCGCCGCTCTGCAGATGTCGACAATGGGTACCCCAGCAAAGAGCGCCATGGAGGTGGCTACCGCTCTAGTGGAATGTGCTCGAACCTTTGAAGGCAGAGGATGGCCCGCCTGTTGGTGACAGAATGCGATGGCCGCTGAAATCCATCTGGAAATGCTTTGTTTTGTCAATGCTAGGCCTTTCCTGGGCCTACTAAATGCCACAAACAATTGGTTGGACTTCCGAAATTGCTCTGTCCTGTGTATATAGAACTTGAGACATCGTTTGAGGTCCAATGAGTGTAGAGATCTTTCAGCCGCAGATGATGGATTTGGGAAGAAAGATCTCAGGACAATAGGTTCATTAAGATGGAAAGAGGACGGAACCTTAGGTATAAATTTTGGATTAGTCCTTAAAATGACCCTGTCATTCTTGAACTGGATAAAAGGGTCTTGCACAGAAAAAGCCTGCAGTTCACTCACTCTCCTTGCTGACGTGAGCGCCAGTAGTAGAGCTGTTTTCCATGACAAATATTTAAGATCTGTTTTGTGAATTGGCTTGAACGGGTGTTTCATTAGTTGAGCTAGTACCACATTTAGTTGCCATGTAGGTGGTGACACTCGTACTGGAGGGAAAGTTCTGAATAATCCCTTCAGAAACTGCTTGACCAGTCTGTTGGTCCATAGTGAAGCGCCACACGAAGACCGTCTAAACCTGGAGATGGCCGCTAGATGGACTTTTATTGAAGCGTGTGCCAGCCCTGAATTGGCTAGGTGGAGCAAATAGGGCAGAATTTGTGCTGGAGTAGAAGTGAACGGATGCAATTTCTGAGTCCTACACCACAAACAGAACCTTTTCCACTTAAGGGAATATGTCTTATTAGTACTTTCAGCCCGGGCCCGGGCTAGAACGACTCTGCATTCCTGTGGAAGATCTAGATTCTGGAACTCTCTGAACTCAGGAGCCAAGCCGATAATTTGAGAGATGTTGGATCCGGATGTTGGACTTGTCCCTGGTTCATTGTAAGGAGATGTGGGCATGTCCTGAATAGAATTGGAGGTTCCAGCGATAGAAGGTGTAGTTCTGTATACCAGTGCTGGCGTGGCCACGCTGGGGCTATCAGGATCATGGTACAACTCTCTGCTTTCAATTTCCGGAGAACCCTTGGGATTAGGGGAAACGGTGGAAAGGCGTAAGCAAAGGTCTTGCACCATGTCATCGAAAAAGCATTCCCTAGGGATCTTTTCTGGGGAAGCCAGCTTGCGTAACGTTGGCATTTCGCATTCATTTCCGTCGCAAAGAGATCCAGGTGAGGCTTGCCCCAACGGGAGAACACTGAGTCGAGCGTCTTCTGGTCGAGCTCCCACTCGTGGCAAATTGAGCGCTGTCTGCTTAGCGAGTCTGCCAGGATGTTGTCTACTCCTGGGACATACTCTGCCCGCAGAGAAATGTTGTGCTGGAGTAGCCACCTCCAAATTTGCTGAGATTCGCGAGACAACGTCTTGGATCGAGTACCTCCCTGTTTGTTTAGGTAGTGCATTGTGGTGGTGTTGTCCGTCCTCACAAGCACTGGGAAGCTCCTGATTCGGGGTAGAAATGCCCGAAGAGCTAAGCGTACTGCTCGTAACTCTAGCAAATTGATGTGGAGTCGTTTTTCTGCCACTGACCACTGACCTTGTACTTGCAATTCCTGAAGGAACGCTCCCCATCCTTCCAGTGATGCGTCCGTGGTTATGACATAAGGGGAGACTGGGAGTAAAAAAGGAAGGCCTTTGTTCAAGTTGTCGCCCAGAAGCCACCATCTCAGAGCCTTTTTCATGACCTGAGTGATCTTGACCCAGTCGTCGAAAGATCCTGTACTTTGGATCCACTGATTTGTTAAAGCTTCCTGTAGAGGTCGCATGTAGAGACGACAATGCGGAATGAGAAATATGTTGGAAGACATCATTCCTAGCAACGACTTGAATAGTCGAACCCTGACTCTCTTTTTGGTCTGAATTTGGACGGCCAGGTTTTTCAGCTTGACCTGACGTTCCCTGGAAGGGAAGGCTTTCTCCTGTTGTGTATCCAATGTCGCTCCTAGGAAGTTGAGACGTTGTGATGGACGTAGATTTGACTTTTCCTGGTTGAGCGTTAGGCCTAAGTTCTCGAAGAGACGAAGGCAGGCGGTAGAGGACTTGGCCACGCCTGTCCGAGTAGGAGCCTTGACAAGCCAGTCGTCCAGGTAGGGAAAGACTTGATGATGATGCTGGCGAAGGTATGCTGCTACCGGAGCCAGACACTTCGTAAAGATGCGTGGAGCTGGCTTCAGGCCGAATGGTAAGACTCTGAACTGGTAGTGCCTGCCAGCCACTGTAAACCTCAGGAATTGTCGATGACTCTTGTGAATGAGGATATGAAAATAGGCATCCTGGAGGTCCAAGGATACCATATAGTCTTTTGAATTGAGCAGGTGTAATACCTCCTGAAGGGTAACCATACGAAAAGACTGCTTCTTGAGGTATTTGTTTAGGTTTCTCAAATCCAGTATCGGTCTCCACTGCTTCTTCTCCTTTTTTCTGATCAGGAAGAATCGGGAGTAGAATCCTCTCCCCTTTTGTTCTCGAGGAACTCTTTCCACTGCTTTTTTCTGAAGCATTAGCAAGAGTTCCTGTTGAAGTATGTGTAGATTTTTGTGTTGCGCCGGACATGGTGGATTTGGAGGAGGATGCTCCAGAAACTCCAGAGTGTGTCCGAAGCGGACTAACTGCAACACCCAACGATCTGTAGTAATTTTCTTCCAATTGTGAAGGAAGTTGGTAATTTTTCCTCCAACTACGAACTGTGAAGAAGAGGTGGAGGCCAGCTGGAGAAAGCAGTCATTGACGTCTGTTATTGTCTTTCTTTCCTCCTCTTCCTCGAAAGGACGACTTGTTATATGAAGATTGTCCTTGTTGTTGTTGCCTCTGCTGATATTGAGGTTTGTACTGTTGGGAAGAATTATAAGAGGACTTGTAACCTTGATAGTTGCCACGAGACTGTTGTCCTCGACCTCTGGACCCTCGAAAGGAATTCTGCTTGAATTGTAGAGTGCCTAGAGCTTTCGCCGTTTCGGTATCCTTCTTAATGCCTTGTAGCATGTCATCAATATGTTCACCGAAAAGGCGCTCCCCATCAAAAGGCATGTCGAGGACTTTGGCTTGCACTTCAGGCCGGAATGCTGTGGCTTTAAGCCAGCCCTGGCGCCTTAAAACTGCTGCTCCCGCCAATTGACGGAACCTTGTGGAAGCAATATCCAGGGCCACCTCTATCATCTCTGAAGCAGAGCGTTCACCCTCCAGCAAAATCTTTTTAACCTCGTCTTTCTGGTCTTCTGGAATTGCCCCCAGATATGGGGCTATATCTGCCCATATCTGTCGATTATAGCGACCTAGTAAAGCCAGAGAATTTGCAGCCCTGATTGATAGGGCGGACATAGAGGAAAATCTCTTGCCAATGGCATCAAGCTTTCTTCCTTCTTTATCAGGAGGAGCGGTCATTGTCGCTGACGGATTGCTGGACTTCCGCTGAGCGGCCTGAGATATAACTGAATCAGGTTTAGTTTGACCAGTCAAACATGCGGGTGCAGTGTCTGGGGCTTTGTATTTCTTTTCAAGTCTAGCCGGCACTGGAATAAGAGAGAGAGGAGTTTTCATTATTTTTTGTCCTTGCTCCCATATATAATCGATTACTGGAATGGAGCGAGCTGACCTTTTGAAGGGTTCTTTGAAATCGTGAAGAAAACAGTCCTTCGTTTCTGATGCTATTTGGATGTTGAATCTTGCAGCCGCTCTTCATACGATATTATGGAATCCCCCTAAGTCCTCAGGGGTTGAATCGTCCTGTACCTGGTCTGGGGATATTGGATCTGGGTTAGTATTATCATCAGAATCCATATCATCGTCATTATGTATTTCGCCCTCTTCATCCTGGGCCTCATCAATTCTCACTTCTTCCTCATAATCTTCCTCATCCGTAGAAATTTGAGGAGGAAATGTCTCTTGTTCCTGATGCACATCCCGCGGGAGAGGCCGCTGTCGATGTTTAGGAGTTGGTGTTTCCTGTGGTACCTGTACTCCAGAGGCAGGAGCAGATGATGGAAATCTTTGTTTATAATCTGAAATCAGAAATTGTAGGTCAGAAACAATTGAAGCCGGAAGGCACACCATAGGCTGAACAGTGGTATGCTCTTGAATTGATTCTTGAATTGTAATTTCCTCAAAATCTTCACAGTCCAAACTCTCATGAATCTTGATGTTGAGATGAGAGGGACTGGATGCTATGGGAAACATGGACTGATCTTCTGGATCTTCTGTGTCTAAAAACTGCGTTGGCAACAACTGTTGAACCTTGCTGGGTGAGGTCATCTCTGGTGTGACCAAACATGACGACATTTTAAAGTGTGTATAGGTATACTTCAATGAGGGAGAGCCCTTGGAGTGTAAATCCTTTGACGCGGTGTCTGTTGATGGTGTAGCGTCTACTATTTTTGATGTTTCAGGTGTTTTCATTGTCATGGATGTCTTCGTCGACGACGACGACATCCTCGTCGACGGCGGCGTCGACACTGTAGCTTTCGACGACGACGATGCCACCGTCGACGGCGACGGCGCCGTCGACGGTCTCGTCGTCGACGGTCTCGTCGTCGACGGCGGCGTTGACGACCTCGTCGACGACGGTGTCCTCGCCGATGAGGAACTCGTCGACGGCTGTATCTTCGTCGAAGGTTGTGTCTTCGTCGACGATGGGATCTTCGTCGACGATGGTATCTTCGTCGACGATGGGATCCTCGTCGACGAGGAAGTCCTCGTCGACGATGGGATTTTCGTCGACGCTGGAAGCTTTGCCTTCGCTGATGATGAAGCAGACGTCGACGGGAGCGCTGTCAAAGGCGACGACGACGATTTTGTGACAGGAATGACAGAAGATATTGACCTACCCATCGTCGTCGACGTGGTAGAAGTCGATGCCATGGAGAAAGTAGACGCCGTGGATGTCGAAATGGAGACTGTCGACAACGTCACAGGCAGGCTAGACGACATTATAGCAGGCTTTTTGAATTCTGTCATCTGAAGAGAAGGCTTGACCTTAGGATGACTCTCAATAGACTTTGGCTTCTTGTGAGGAGGCGCCACAGACTGATCTGGAGATGACTGTCCAGGCCTTTTTGAAGCGGAGTGGAAGCTCCTGAAGGAACACTCGCTCTCACCTGAGGAGACTACCTGCTCTTTGTTCTTTAGTCTCTGGAGCCACAGAAGCAGTCGCCCTTCCCTGTCCTTCAATGTCTTGACCGGGAGAGTGCGACAAATCTTACATTCCTTGGCAGAATGCTGAGGATAGAGGCAATACAGGCAATCTTCATGTTTGTCCTCTATATGTAACCTCATTTTACTACAAGAGGCACAGGGTCTAAAAAGCCCTTTTTTAGGAGTAGTAGTCATATTTACTACCAAAACTTGAAGAATAAAAGGATAAAAGGATATAGGAAAAAACCTGAGCAGAGCTCAGTGGAGACTCCCTTCAGCACGACGTGCGGTAGAAAATCTGAGGGACAAGGGCTCCTTCCAGGAAGGTCAGGAGGGTGATAAGGGCTGATTGGCTACTGGCCAAAGTTTGGTCCTTTTTACATAAGGACCTAGATAGGCTACTAATGTGAGGCCTCTGGCCTAGTACTAAGTATATGTCCATGTGACATTACTATAATTATTTACCGGGGACTCCCACCCCGACGACGGGGAATGATTCAGGCATGTGAATCTATGAAAGATACCCATAATACTGGATAACTACATTATATTGAGATGGCACCTTTAGATTGACCACCCTTTCTGTAAGCATGCCGTAACCAATGAACTAAGTAGGGCACAAAACATAGTGGGCATGTTCTTTACGGATGGAACATTGATGAACCATGACACATTTGTGAGAGCACAGGGGGTGCCGGACATACTATTTCTGCTCCATGCAAATATCACTCGATACATCTGAACTGTTCAGGCCCCAGAAGGGACGGAACCTTCAACTCACGAGTTAACTCACATGCAATACTTTATGGGCAATGGTAGTCATTTGACATAATGGTTGTACCGAGGGATTCGAATACACACTGCAGTGTCCCTCCAGACCACTCGAGACAAATGGAACACAGACATAGGTCGTGTGCTCACTGATAAAGAATGGGGAACACTACTGGAATACCCAAGAAAGGTATCCAGGAATCCAAAATGTAAATTCATACAGCTCATGATTGCCCACCGTGCCTACTTGACCCCGTACAAATTAAACTTCATGTTTCCAGACACGGCGGATACTTGCCCCAGATGCCACTCCTCAAGTGCAGCTTTACTACATATGTCATGGGATTGTCCGAGATTAACCTATTACTGGTCATCAGTACACAGAATAGTGAATAGTGTTGCACCGATAAGGAACAGTGTCTCATTGGAGTACAATGTATTAGGCTTGGGTCCAAAAGGAAGCCCTGTCCGCAAATGTGCAAATTTGGCTCTGATATTAGCTAAGAGAAATATTACTAGGAGATGGAAGACTGCCAAATCACCATCGGTATTTGTGAGAAGTTGGCCTGATGTGCAGTGTTCACTATTCTAGTGATCACTATATATCAGTCCAAACAACCCTTATTGATGATTGGTTGTAAGTCAACCTTATAGACCAGCTATCCTAGTAGCATGGATACGAGCAGTCTAAGGCTAAGACTCTAGAGGGCGTGTTAAGCCAGCTGTTTTACCATCACATTACCCCTTGAACACCCAGTGAAAGGACACCACACAAGTGTTATGAAAATAAACAATGTATTTATTAGAATCACAACAACCCTGTACTCTTTATGAGGACAGGGTGCTAGGCACACAACAAAACTCTTACGAAAATACTTAAGTTAGCACGGTATACACAAATGCCCGAGGGGCACGAAAAACCATATACTTTAAAAGTGGAATGCGAAATTACTAGCAGGTAAGTACAGTACTAATAGGCTTTGGAATCGCTAGGACTTGACTATAGAATCGTTAGATTACTTCTAGGAGACCTAGGGGACTCGGGTGTAGAGTGTGCACTCTCACGCGGGATGCGGGACAAAGTCTATGGAAGCTAGTAAAGTTAAAGTTAGTGTTTACGGGCGAACCCGACCTGGTAGGAAGAAAACGACAGTGGATCCTGACCCTTGGATAGTGAGGCTATGCTGGGGCACCGAAATGCCGAAGTTACCTAGCCCAGGGGCTGCAGCTGCATAGGTCTCAAAAGACGTCGGGAATCCTCGTTGCCGGACCATGGGCCTGGAAGAAAAGATGCTGGCAGGCGACCAGTGAAGATAGTTCGAGTTGATCCAAGCCTGGATCTGGAAGATGGATGACACCTGAAAGCAGAGGGGACCAAGTTCGTGACTACTAGCCAGTAGTCAGTGGGCACCAGGAGGGCACCGGATGGCAGTCACCTCGACTAGGTGAGTGGGCGACGCTGGCTCTGCAGATCTCACGGACCAGGAGGCGTTGTCGGCGACCAGGATGGAGAGGCGAGCTGTCCCACGATGGATGAAGCTGTCGGCGTCGAAGTTACCCAGGATTGGGCAACAAGCCTTGGCTAATTCAAGCCCACGCGGTGGACTCAAAATGGCGTCTTGAGTGGACCAGGAGGGTCCGGGGTGCTCCTCTTCGGAGAGGGAGCAAGGGCCAGCCTGGAGCAACCAGACCAGCAGCAGTGATGTCGTCGGGCGTCGTTCAGAAGGCCACAAGCCAGCGGGCTAGTAGCCAAACAACGCGGTGAGCAGCAAAAAGCAGAAGGGCCCCACGCAGATCGTGGAGATGCTGGGAGGCTGCACTTCGGTGCTGGAGCTGCTCAGGGTCGGGGCTTCTCGGACCCCAAAGCACTCACCAGGAAATTACTCGGCGGGCTTGCTGTGCAGAAGTCGTGCAGTCTTGAAGATGGCCGGTCCCTCGAGGTCTCGTCGCACCCACGGTTCTCAGCTTGGCTGTAGAGGTGGGTAGAGGTCAGAGGTGCCAGGGAAGCCGTTTCTCGTCGAGCTGGGCAGTCGGATTCCGGAGGAAGGACGTGCAGCAGACCGCAGTGTTCTTGATGGTGCCTGCGGATGCAGGGTGACTACTCCTTAGCCACAAGGGAGAAATCTTAGGAAGAAGTCTTGAGTTCCTTTCGTAGAAAGTAGTTTCAGGATTCAAAGATGATCTAATTTGGAAGGGGGCCTGCTCCTACCTTTATCTGGGAAAAGGGGGCTGGCACGCGACTAAGTCCTGCCCTAGGGGTGGGACCAGGAGGGGGGTGGTTACACCCACTTCCTTGGCGGGCTTTTCCCCAGCACAGGGTCTGGAGTGTCCCTGGAACTGGTTCAAGCCAGCCTATGCACAGTGAGCACCGGGGTGCCACGTGCAGTCACCTTCCTCTGAAGCCCTGCCTACCTACAATACACAAAATCCTGTCTGGGACGGTGCTGGCACCGCCCCTGGCAGGAAACCCTTTGTCCTTATCTCCTGCTCTGGGAGGACTCCCAGCAGCAGGAGGGCAGACTTGTGTCTCGGTGGCAGCATCCATTTTGTGGATGCTAAGGCTCTGTCTGACTTTAACCGGGGTTAGGGGTTACATACATGTCGTGTCCCTCTAGAAGGGTGGAATGCTAACCCCGTCGCCAGAATTGGCGAGGGGTTAGTATTCCAATTCGTATGACACCTTACTCGACATGTTTTGATAAAGCGATACCAGAGTTGGCATATAACCGCGAGGATTATAATGCACTTAAGAGTATATGGTATGCGATATCATGGAAACGGCTAAGGGATGGATCCCGAAAGCCGCAGACAGGCTCAGCTCATGCCAGAGCACCATCTCACACGATTCCAAGCACTCTGCCTTCAGGATTGTTAAGGCCTGCCATAGGAGTGACTGATAGGAGATCTGTGTGTCCATTTTAGGGTTAGAGATAGGTATACTATATCTAAAGCAAAGGGTGAGTACACCACCTTGCCCCAGCTGTCGTGCAGCCAGTTGTGTCAGTTTAGTTAGTCAGCCCAGGGGTGGCATAATACATGCTTCAGCCCCTGGGAGACTTCTGGGTACACCTCAGCCCTGGGTACAGGGACTTGGAGAGGGCCCAGTGCCAATTCAGTACCTGAGTACAATTTGGATAGAGAGAACAGCTAGGCTGTGGGTCTGATTAGCAGGCCCACAGCCAGGGAAAGTCGTAAACCAGTGCAGCAAAAAGCAAAAATCTGGGTGATCATAGGATTGCAGACCCTACTCTCCTACATGACCCCCCCCCCAAACTTTGGGACAATAAACTAACCTTGACCAGGTGAGTCTTCTTGCTCTAAGTGGAAATACCTGGAGAGCCCATCAGCATTGCTGTGATCAGTACCAGGTCTATGCTCCACTGTAAAATCCATCCCCTGTAGGGTAATGGACCACCTAAGCAGTTTGGGGTTTTCACCCTTCATCTGATTTAGCCACAAGAGGGGCTTATGGTCTGTCTGAATGGTGAAGTGAGTGCCAAACAAGTAGGCTCTCAGCTTCTTCAGGGCCCAGACCACAGCAAAGGCCTCCCTCTCAATAGCTGACCAATTTGTCTCTCTGGGTGTCAACCTCCTACTAATGAAAGCAATAGGCTGATCATTACCATCAAAATTCAGTTGAGACAGAACAGCCCCCACACCCAACTCAGAAGCATCTGTTTGGACAATGAATGGCTTGGAGTAATCTGGACTCTTTAGGATAGGTGCTGTGCACATGGCCTGCTTTAGGTCATTGAATGCTTTCTGACAGCTTGCTGTCCACTGAACTTTCTTTGGCATCTTTTTGCTTGTCAGGTCATTAAGAGGGGTCACTATGGACCCATAATTTCTGACAAACTTCCTATAGTACCCAGTCAGGCCCAAGAAAGCTCGAACCTGAGTCTGGGTGATTGGAGGAGTCCAGTCCTTGATGGCCTGTATCTTACTCTCCAGTGGCTGAACCTGGCCTCCACCTACCAGGTGGCCCAGGTATACAACCTGTGTCTGCCCTATCTGGCACTTTGTGGCCTTGATAGTGAGGCCTGCCTTTTGCAGAGCCTCTAACACTTTCCTCAGGTGGACCAGGTGATCCTCCCAGGTGGAGCTAAAGACAGCAATATCGTCTAGATATGCTGCACAGAAGTCATCCAGCCCAGTGAGGACTTGATTCACCAACCTTTGGAAGGTGGCAGGTGCATTTTTCAGTCCAAAGGGCATTACCACAAACTGATAATGCCCTCCAGGGGTAGAAAATGCTGTCTTGGGTTTGGCCTCCTCAGCTAACCTGATTTGCCAATACCCAGCTGTCAAATCAAATGTACTTAAGAAGTTGGCAGAAGCCAATTTATCTATAAGTTCATCTGCTCTTGGTATTGGGTGGGCATCAGTCTTAGTGACTGCATTGAGGCCTCTGTAGTCTACGCAAAACCTCATCTCTTTCTTACCACCCTGGGTGTGAGGCTTTGGCACTAGAACTACTGGGCTAGCCCAAGGGCTATCTGAGGGCTCAATGACTCCCAGCTCCAACATTTTCTGCACTTCAGTTTTGATGCAGTCTCTAACATGATCAGGCTGTCTGTAGATTTTACTCTTGACAGGCAGACTGTCTCCAGTGTCAACATCATGGGTACACCAATCAGTTTGGCTGGGTGTCAGAGAGAACATATGTCTGAAGGATTGCAGGACTTGCCTGCAATCCTGTTGCTGATGTTCAGTGAGGCTGCCACAAAAGACAACACCATCAACTGATCCATCATCAGGATTCTGAGTGAGCAGGTCTGGGAGAGGGTCACTCTCTTCTTCCTGTCCCTCATCTGTGGCCATGAGCAAGCTCATGTCCTTCCTGTCAACATATGCTTTGAGCCTGTTAACATGGAGCACTCTGAGAGGGCTCCTGGGAGTTCCAAGGTCCACCAGGTAGGTAACCTCTCCCTTTTGCTCAATGATGGTGTGGGGCCCAGACCATTTGTCTTTCAGAGCTGCTGGGGCCACTGGCTCCAGCACCCACACCTTCTGCCCTGGCTGGTACACAGTCAGAACAGCCTTTTGGTCATGCCAAGCTTTTTGAAGTTCTTGGCTGGCCTCAAGGTTTTTAGATGCCTTTTCCATATACTCAGCCATCCTGGAGCGGAGACCAAGTACATAGTCCACTATGTTGGTTGCAGGCTTTTTGAGAGGTCTCTCCCATCCTTCCTTCACCAAACACAGGGGTCCTCTTACAGGATGCCCATACAGAAGCTCAAAAGGGCTGTAGCCAACCCCCTTCTGTGGGACCTCTCTGTAAGCAAACAAGAGGCAGGGGATCAGGACATCCCATCTTCTCCTAAGAGTTTCAGGTAGCCCATGAATCATCCCTTTGAGGGTCCTGTTGAATCTCTCAACAAGCCCATTGCATTGTGGGTGGTAGGGTGTGGTGAACTTGTAGTTCACACCACACTCCTTCCACATTGCAGTCAGATATCCTGACATGAAGTTTGTACCTCTGTCAGAAACAACCTCCTTAGGGAAGCCCACTCTGGAGAACACTCCAACTAGGGCCCTTGCCACTACAGGTGCTGTAGTGGTCCTAAGTGGAATAGCTTCAGGATACCTGGTGGCATGATCCACTACCACCAGTATAAACTTGTGCCCTGATGCTGTCTGGGGTTCCATTGGACCAACAATGTCAATCCCCACCCTTTCAAAGGGAACCCCCACCACAGGTAGTGGTATGAGGGGGGCCTTTGTTGTGCCACCTGACTTACCACTGGCTTGGCAAGTGACACAGGAGCGACAAAACTCCTTGGTATTCTCATTCATATGGGGCCAGTGAAAGTGTGAGACAAGCCTGTCCCAAGTCTTTGTCTGACCTAAATGACCTGCAAGGGGAATCTCATGGGCCAAGGTGAGAAGGAAACCTCTCAGAGACAAGGGGATGACCAGCCTCCTGGTTGCACCAGGCTTGGGGTCTCTTGACTCAGAGTACAGGAGTCCATCTTCCCAGTATACCCTGTGGGCACCTGTGGCATTCCCTGCAGCCTCAGCAGCAGCCTGCTGTCTGAGGGGTTCAAGGGAAGGGCAGTCTAACCGTGCCTTCCCCAGGTCTGCTCTGGAGGGTCCCCCTGAGCCCAGAAACTCAACTTGATCAAGTTCAAGCTCTTTAGGCTCAGTTTCCCTCAGTTCTCTCAGATCAGCCTCCTCAGAGACTTGATCCTCAACCTGGGGCAAGGGGGAAGGCAAAGCCTTACCCTTACTGCTCTTCTTCTTGGAAGGTGTCTGGTCCATAATTTCAGGATCCAGCACCTGTTCAGTGGGGCATTTTCTGGCCTGTGACCTAGTCACAGCAAGCACATGTGCTGGCAAGCCTAACATTTCCATGTGAGTCCTCTGCTCCACTTCTGACCATTGTGATGACTCCAAATCATTGCCCAACAAACAATCAACTGGGAGGTCTGAACTGACTACAACTTTCTTTTGTCCCTTCACTCCACCCCAGGAGAAAGCCACAATTGCCACACTATGACTAGTAGTGACATTGCTGGCATTGGTCACCAGGAAATCAGTACCTGGCATGATCTGTCCAGGGTCCACAAAGTTAGGTGTCACCATGGTGACACTGGCACAAGTGTCCCTAATAGGCCTGAGCCATTTTGCCATTAATTAAAGGCGTCTGCCTGTACTTGCCCAAAGTATTGGGACTTATCTCAGGGGTTATATCCATATCCCCTGTACAGACAAGGACAGCCTGAGTGAGTGTGCCAACTAAGTTGTCAGACCCCTCAGTTCCCAAGGTTAACCCAACTAATGCCTTGGGAGGTACACTACCACTACTGACTGTACTAGGGGGTGCAGTTGCCTTAGGGGCTGTAGTGGCAGGAGTTTGTCCTCCTCTTTTGGTGCACTCACTAAACCAGTGAGATTTACTTTTGCAGTACTGGCACCACCTTTTTGACTGGCCTTCTTGAGTCTTCTTCTTCTGGGAAGCCTGACCCCCACCCTCTTTGGTTTGTTGGGGACCTGGTGAAGACTTCTGGTCATTTTGTTCACTCTTTGCTTTACCCTTCTGGTCTGCTTTCTTCTGACCACCCTGGTTCTGGTTCTGGTTCTGCTTGATCCTTGTCCTGACCCATTTGTCTGCCTTCTTTCCCAATTCTTGGGGAGAGGTCAGATCTGAATCAACAAGGTGCTGGTGCAACAACTGGTTCTGACAATTGTTTAAAATTTGTTCTCTCATCATAAGATTATACAATCCTGTGTAATCTGTAACCTTGCTACCCAGCAACCAGCCCTCCAAAGCCTTAGTGGCACTATCCACAAAGTCAGACCAGTCCTGAGACTGAGTTTTCTGGGTGTCTCTGAACAGCAACCTGTACTGCTCAGTGGTTAAACCAAACCCATCAATCAGTGCATTTTTCAGGACCTGGTAATCATTAGCATCCTCCACTCTTGTAGTGAGGAGCTTATCTCTACCTTTACCATCAAAGGAGAGCCACAGTATAGCTGCCCACTGACTTCGGGGAATGCACTGCACAGTGCAGGCCCTCTCCAAAGCAGCCATCCATTTCTGGATATCATCCCCTTGCTTAAAGGGGGGCACTATCTTAGTCAGGTGTTTAGTATCTAAACCCTTCTCTCTATCTCTTGGGAGATTGCTGCCACCAGTGGGAGCTAACCCACTCATCTGCTGCTCTCTAGCCAAGGCAAGCTTCTCTTTGGCCAGGGCAATTTCTCCCCTTTCAATCCTCAGAGTAGCCTGTCTCATCCTAGCTTCATGCTCCAATTCTCTGAGGGGAAGTCAATCTCCTCTGGGGAGAGTTCCTTCTCCCCTGAGAAGAGGCATTAGAGTGCAGAGATCTATTGGAGTCCCTAGAAAGAGATCTATCTCTCCTAACTCCAAGGTTAGGCCTACTTAGGGTCAGTACTGGGGGTCCCCCAGACCCTAGCCCAAGCAAGTCTAAGTTGGCCCTAGTTAGCCTTCTGACTACCTCAAGACCTTTGTCTACCTCGTCCCCAGAGAGTTCCCCTTGATCCTCCTCCTCAACTGCATTGGCAATGTTGGGGAGGTCTGGATCCCCAGAGGTACCCTCTAAGGCTGGCATATTCCCATCTAGCTGAGAAAGCTTTCTCGCATCATAAGTCTCTAAGAGACCTATTAAAAAGGGAATGGTGGGGTTAGACCCCTGCTTCAGTTTTCTGGAGACACAGATTTGTCTCATCTCCTGGAAACTGAGAGCTGCATATCTTGAAGTGACCTGTGGAGGGTCAACACTGACCAGGGGAGTCTCAGTAGATTCTCCCTGGGTAGACATGCTTTTCTAGTGAGGTGTAAGTGGTGCACTTACCTACACTATATGTTTGCCTACTGATCCCTTGCTAGAGTTGTAGTTTAGGGTGTGCTAGGCCCTAGGAGCTACAACAGCTGGTTCAGTAGAACTCAGAGTATTCTAAGCTAAGTTATATGTACCTTTAGTACTTATGTGATCTTTCACAAGATATTCTTAGGATATGTGTGGTAAAACAACAGCAAGCTCAAATCCCAACCGCTGCTCACCAATGTGAGAAGTTGGCCTGATGTGCAGTGTTCACTATTCTAGTGATCACTATATATCAGTCCAAACAACCCTTATTGATGATTGGTTGTAAGTCAACCTTATAGACCAGCTATCCTAGTAGCATGGATACGAGCAGTCTAAGGCTAAGACTCTAGAGGGCGTGTTAAGCCAGCTGTTTTACCATCACATTACCCCTTGAACACCCAGTGAAAGGACACCACACAAGTGTTATGAAAATAAACAATGTATTTATTAGAATCACAACAACCCTGTACTCTTTATGAGGACAGGGTGCTAGGCACACAACAAAACTCTTACGAAAATACTTAAGTTAGCACGGTATACACAAATGCCCGAGGGGCACGAAAAACCATATACTTTAAAAGTGGAATGCGAAATTACTAGCAGGTAAGTACAGTACTAATAGGCTTTGGAATCGCTAGGACTTGACTATAGAATCGTTAGATTACTTCTAGGAGACCTAGGGGACTCGGGTGCAGAGTGTGCACTCTCACGCGGGATGCGGGACAAAGTCTATGGAAGCTAGTAAAGTTAAAGTTAGTGTTTACGGGCGAACCCGACCTGGTAGGAAGAAAACGACAGTGGATCCTGACCCTTGGATAGTGAGGCTATGCTGGGGCACCGAAATGCCGAAGTTACCTAGCCCAGGGGCTGCAGCTGCATAGGTCTCAAAAGACGTCGGGAATCCTCGTTGCCGGACCAGGAGCCTGGAAGAAAAGATGCTGGCAGGCGACCAGTGAAGATAGTTCGAGTTGATCCAAGCCTGGATCTGGAAGATGGATGACACCTGAAAGCAGAGGGGACCAAGTTCGTGACTACTAGCCAGTAGTCAGTGGGCACCAGGAGGGCACCGGATGGCAGTCACCTCGACTAGGTGAGTGGGCGACGCTGGCTCTGCAGATCTCACGGACCAGGAGGCGTTGTCGGCGACCAGGATGGAGAGGCGAGCTGTCCCACGATGGATGAAGCTGTCGGCGTCGAAGTTACCCAGGATTGGGCAACAAGCCTTGGCTAATTCAAGCCCACGCGGTGGACTCAAAATGGCGTCTTGAGTGGACCAGGAGGGTCCGGGGTGCTCCTCTTCGGAGAGGGAGCAAGGGCCAGCCTGGAGCAACCAGACCAGCAGCAGTGATGTCGTCGGGCGTCGTTCAGAAGGCCACAAGCCAGCGGGCTAGTAGCCAAACAACGCGGTGAGCAGCAAAAAGCAGAAGGGCCCCACGCAGATCGTGGAGATGCTGGGAGGCTGCACTTCGGTGCTGGAGCTGCTCAGGGTCGGGGCTTCTCGGACCCCAAAGCACTCACCAGGAAATTACTCGGCGGGCTTGCTGTGCAGAAGTCGTGCAGTCTTGAAGATGGCCGGTCCCTCGAGGTCTCGTCGCACCCACGGTTCTCAGCTTGGCTGTAGAGGTGGGTAGAGGTCAGAGGTGCCAGGGAAGCCGGTTCTCGTCGAGCTGGGCAGTCGGATTCCGGAGGAAGGACGTGCAGCAGACCGCAGTGTTCTTGATGGTGCCTGCGGATGCAGGGTGACTACTCCTTAGCCACAAGGGAGAAATCTTAGGAAGAAGTCTTGAGTTCCTTTCGTAGAAAGTAGTTTCAGGATTCAAAGATGATCTAATTTGGAAGGGGGCCTGCTCCTACCTTTATCTGGGAAAATGGGGCTGGCACGCGACTAAGTCCTGCCCTAGGGGTGGGACCAGGAGGGGGGTGGTTACACCCACTTCCTTGGCGGGCTTTTCCCCAGCACAGGGTCTGGAGTGTCCCTGGAACTGGTTCAAGCCAGCCTATGCACAGTGAGCACCGGGGTGCCAGTTTCAGTCACCTTCCTCTGAAGCCCTGCCTACCTACAATACACAAAATCCTGTCTGGGACGGTGCTGGCACCGCCCCTGGCAGGAAACCCTTTGTCCTTATCTCCTGCTCTGGGAGGACTCCCAGCAGCAGGAGGGCAGACTTGTGTCTCGGTGGCAGCATCCATTTTGTGGATGCTAAGGCTCTGTCTGACTTTAACCGGGGTTAGGGGTTACATACATGTCGTGTCCCTCTAGAAGGGTGGAATGCTAACCCCGTCGCCAGAATTGGCGAGGGGTTAGTATTCCAATTCGTATGACACCTTACTCGACATGTTTTGATAAAGCGATACCAGAGTTGGCATATAACCGCGAGGATTATAATGCACTTAAGAGTATATGGTATGCGATATCATGGAAACGGCTAAGGGATGGATCCCGAAAGCCGCAGACAGGCTCAGCTCATGCCAGAGCACCATCTCACACGATTCCAAGCACTCTGCCTTCAGGATTGTTAAGGCCTGCCATAGGAGTGACTGATAGGAGATCTGTGTGTCCATTTTAGGGTTAGAGATAGGTATACTATATCTAAAGCAAAGGGTGAGTACACCACCTTGCCCCAGCTGTCGTGCAGCCAGTTGTGTCAGTTTAGTTAGTCAGCCCAGGGGTGGCATAATACATGCTTCAGCCCCTGGGAGACTTCTGGGTACACCTCAGCCCTGGGTACAGGGACTTGGAGAGGGCCCAGTGCCAATTCAGTACCTGAGTACAATTTGGATAGAGAGAACAGCTAGGCTGTGGGTCTGATTAGCAGGCCCACAGCCAGGGAAAGTCGTAAACCAGTGCAGCAAAAAGCAAAAATCTGGGTGATCATAGGATTGCAGACCCTACTCTCCTACAGTATTAGAGTGGTATAATGAAATGGTTGGATGGGGTAGAGGGCGCTGAACTTAAGCGGGAGGAACATAGGGGATTGTGTAAGAAGTCCATTTCACTGGAATGGAATGCTATGTTGTAAGAGGTTATACCTACAGACGTGCAGGCACAATACAAGAACCCAAACATACTTACGGATGTCGCTAACAAAAATAGGATGGGCAAAATGCGGGATGTTGTACGCTCATATACAGAACAAAGGATATGGAATATAACTGTGTTCTTATGGATACAGGTTTATACTGTAGTGCTGGCTGCCAAGCATGTATAACAATGTAAGGCTGTGTCTGTATGGGGATAGGAACAGGTGGAATAGTTTAGTATTTGTTCTCGCTATTGCAGTGTAATGTACACGCTATGCACAATTGTTTGTGTGAATAGTAACGTCAAGAAAATTAATAAAAATATGTTTTTAAAAAACAACTAAGAAGGGCACAGGAAACTCCACCAAAGCGGCTTTCAGAAAGCGCAATAGCTAATGATACCTCAAGCACTGGTTGTCAAAAAAATAAAACTAGGTGTGCGCATCTGAAAAAAAAAAATTATTTATCCCATCACTGAGAAGATCATTCTATACAAGAACGCCATTCATCGGACCAATGGTTTATGGCACCAATTACATTTTCACCCCCAACAAGGAAAGGAGCACTGTTCCAAGTTGGGGCCCCGGAATAGTAAATGTCTTTTGATTTGAATGCACATGTTGTCACTGTGGTTGCCAACTGTGACACACTAGTTGTCCATGCATGTACTGTTATTAAAAATGTATCGTTTTGGGGGGCGTGGCTACGAGCCGACCGAGATGGCTGCGTAGCGCGAGTGCTCTGACACCGAGGCGCCTCCTTTGTCATTAATCCGAATGATCATCCGGCACTAGTGTACCTTCAGACGCGGAATCGGAGTGCGGGAGATAAGCGGCGCCTGCTGACGCTACCCCGGACTAAATCGGGCGAGGATAGCCGGTGGAGATCCAACGGTCCAGGAGGGGCCCTGCCGCGTGTGCAAGCACCGGCCTGCCGCACCACTGCAGCCCGACCGGAAGTGGCCGGGGGACGGAGGACCTGGCCGGAAGGGGCCGCTGACGGCGGTGGAACGCACCGGAGATAGTTTTGCCCTCAAGCGGCGACGCGCCATACCGGCCGCGGATTTACCGCTATGCGACCTCGCTGCACACCCACACTGCTCTGAGGTTGGCATACCTCACGGATGGCCTGTAAACTGCTTTACAGACGACACGAAGCCTGGAGGGGGATGGTGTGACTCGAACGCTCGCTTTGCCTGGCTGCATAGTGCAAGTAAAGACACTGCCTGCCGAACTGTTGCGTTGCACGAGTAACGCTTTCAAGTGCCCACGTGTGACAGACTGTTTGGTCCCTGGTAGAGCGCCCTGAGGCGGAGGGCCCATCTGACCGGCTGGGCGGGCGGGCGGGGAGTGCCGCCGGCCCCCACATCGGCCAACGGCCTCGCTGCACACCCACACTGCTCTGAGGTTGGCATACCTCACGGATGGCCTGTAAACTGCTTTACAGACGACACGAAGCCTGGAGGGGGATGGTGTGACTCGAACGCTCGCTTTGCCTGGCTGCATAGTGCAAGTAAAGACACTGCCTGCCGAACTGTTGCGTTGCACGAGTAACGCTTTCAAGTGCCCACGTGTGACAGACTGTTTGGTCCCTGGTAGAGCGCCCTGAGGCGGAGGGCCCATCTGACCGGCTGGGCGGGCGGGCGGGAAGTGCCGCCGGCCCCCACATCGGCCAACGGCGCCATTGCCGAATATTGTGCCAGCGGTCCCTGGGTGCGGTGCGCGGAGGCGGCTGCACTTGCTCCTGTGCCACGGGAGACGGCGAGCATCCGTATTCAGAGGCGCGTCCTCCACCTCCATGCCCGCTGATTCTCCGGTCTGCGCCCGGCAGTGCGCTGCGTGAGTCAGTGGCGATAACATCAGGTAGGAGATCGTCGAGTACTGCCCAGGAGCGTGAGGTAGGGGGTCCTGCAGATTCCCCTGTGAGGAGGTGGAGGTCTGGCTGCACACTGCTTCCTGCCCAATAGCGCTGTTGACCTGCACGCCTTGTGAAGTGGTGGTGCTTTGGCGCGAAACGCCATCTCGTTACCGAGGCGGAATGTCTGTGCTGTGAAGCTGCCCCCAGCGTGCTGTCTACCGGGCGCAATGGCAAACAGAGGTCCCAGGAACGCTGCGGCGCAGGCGAAGCTGGAGAAGTATGCCTTCGAGAAAACTGCCGCACATCATTCGGAGGGTCGCCCCTCCGCGGGCAAGAGTCCAGAAGATGATGGCACAAAGCGAGTAACGTTGGAGGATCTAATGAAAATGCTTACGAGTGTGCAAGCGACAGTGGGAGCAATCTCTACTGATGTTGGACTACTGAGGGCGGATTTCCACAAAATGACGGAGCGTGTGGCCCAGGTGGAAGTGGTCACTAAATCGTTGGTGGAGGACACTTCTGAACTGCAGTTGGCCACTGAACGCCTGGAAGCGGTCGCCAAGAAGCTGCAAGAACGACTGGACGATCAAGAAGGGAGGTCGCGGAGGAACAACGTCCGCATCCTGGGCATACCGGAGTCGGAGGGCAAACGCACGATGGATTTGTATGTGGAAGAATTAATCACGACGAAATTGCAGCCGAAGGGTCTCTCCCGTTTCTTTTCTGTTGAAAAGGCGCATAGGGTCCCCGGGGGGACGCCGAAGCCAGGGGCGGCGCCGCGGCCGGTGTTGGCTAAACTCTTTAATTTCAGAGATAGAGATGCCATACTTCAAACTGCCAGAAATTCCGCCCCTATCAAGGTACTGAACTCCACTATAGCTTTCTTCCCTGATTATACAGCTGAGGTGGCCCGACGACGAAAAACTTTTATCGACATCAAAAAAAGCTTGCGGGCCAAGGACATACCATACTCCATGCTATTCCCGGCAAGACTGAGAGTCGTGGACAATCACAAAGCGTGGTTCTTCGACACACCGGAGGCGGCGAGGGACTGGCTGGACGGGTGGAGGCGTGTGGAGGCACCTAGGCGGGACGGCAGAAGTCAACGCGAAAGAGGAACAATGAATCAGTCGGACCAAGTGGCGTCACAAGGCCATAGCCAGGACCTGTTTGCGGAAACGGGTCTGGAGGAGAGAGAGTATCCGGAGGAGTGAGTGCCGGCGGACATGTGCAGTACACTGCCTGAGAACTCTTGGTCCCCGCTCTGTGCAGGGCGGCTGAGGTCACATGGAGCTGCCTTCGGATTGCAGAGCTTCATATCCCCGACAAGCAAGTACAATGGGTTGGGGTGGGACAACGCGCTCTGCTAAGTTGGGGGAGGCGGGCGGTTTTCGACCCGTGCAGCAGGGAGGCAGGGAGGGGTGTGGGGGGGGTTTGTTGGTTGTTTTGGTTCTGGTTTTCGTATTTTATTGTAGTATTTTATGGCACAACACAGGATACACTGCACTACGTGAAGGTAACACTTTAATTGGCGACGATGCTCTGCTGGGATCGTTCCTTCCTGACTTATACCGCACCCTGATCGATGGCGACACACGTGATGGCTATACCTGAGCTCCACATGACACGTCCCTCCCGCTCACCAACATTGACGGCACTCACATGGAATGTTAGGGGGTTGGGCGATAAGGTGAAGCGAGGCCTAGTGTTACAATATTTGAAACGCTGTAAACCGGCGATAGTCATGCTGCAGGAGACCCATCTTGTGGGCACAGCCTCTAGAGCGATGGATAGATGGGGGTATAAATTCATTACTCATGCGGACTTCTCCTCCGGCTCTAGGGGGACTGGGATCCTTATACGGAAAAACTTCCCAATGATATGTCAACAAACTAAGATGGATACTCAGGGCCGCTTCGCAGCAGTGACGATACAGTGGGAGGGCCAACTCTTCAACTTTGTGTCCGTCTACATTCCGCCTGGCCTACAGGCCGCGGCTCACACTGCCCTAGCTTCCTTTCTACTGGCCCTACCGACGGCGACACTGGTTTTAGGGGGCGATTTTAATGACGTTGTGGATCATGCGCTTGATAGACACCCACAGGCTGCGACGATGCGGGGAGGCGGGCGACTCGCCGGTCTGTTGGACGCCTTGGGACTGACGGACTGCTGGCGAAACAAACACCCTTACGACAGGCACTATACCTATTACTCAGCGACACATAATTGCCTCTCACGGATTGATCACATTTTAATATCAGGGGAGGGACTACGTGGGGTCGAAGAGGTGGACATCTGTCCCAGGGGGATCTCCGACCACTCCCCGCTACGACTCACATACACGAACCACCGCTCCCATAGGTGCCGTATGTTTCCGGTTCATGCGAGTTATCTGCAGAACACCCCATTGAAAAAATCTCTCTCTGCTACTGCTGAGCACTATTTCCAGGAGAACGCGGGCTCAGTTGACTCTCGGAGTACCCTGTGGGAAGCGTTTAAAACGGTGTTGCGGGGGCAGGCGATCGCATCCGTAACGGCCCATAGGAGAACGCAGCAGCAAGAACTTAGCACCCTTGAGGAGGCCCTTGCAATGGCCATCTCTAGACAGGAATCCCATCCATCCCGGGGAGCTGCCCAGGCGGTCCGGCTGTGTCGAATAGAATGGATGGCATATCAGAAGGAATTGGTTAGGTCCTCGATTCAGGCCACTCGACACAGGGTTTACGAGCTGGGCGATAAGGCAGGAAAGATGCTGGCTTGGCTCGATAAAAAAGAAAGGGCGGGAAGGGTCATTGCACAATTGGCGCTGCCTGACGGAGGTGCGACCTCTGACCCCGGTGTCATAGTTGACCTGCTGGCTGATCACTTCGAGGCGATATACGCTCCCCAGGCGAGGTACTCGGCGGAGGAGGCTTACGATTACATTAAGGATCTGGCGATCCCCTGTCTCTCACCTGAGACAGCGCTTTTACTGGAGGCCGATATTACCGTGGAGGAGGTGCGAGAAGCGACTGAGGCACTGGCGTCTGGAAAAGCACTGGGACCCAACGGTCTCCCGGTGGAACTGTACAAACAAACAGCCCAGATGACAGCCCCCCACCTCCTTAACATGTTCAAGGACAGCCTGGAGGTAGGAATGCTGCCGAAAGATGAACGTTTGGCCACAATCATCCCGATCCACAAACCTGGTAAGGCATCGGAGGAGTGTACTTCTTACCACCCCATCTCCCTGCTCAATGCGGAACCAAAGATCCTCGCCAAATTATTAGCGCAGCGGTTGGCCCCCCCACCTTGCCACTCTGGTGCACCCAGATCAGTCCGGCTTTATGCAAAATCGTAATACCTCACATAATTTGCGACATTTGCAAGCGGTATTGGCTCGCCGAGAGTATATACAGGAGCCGGTGGTATTGCTTTCCCTGGACGCCACTATGGCGTTTGACACCGTAGAGTGGCCTTATCTGTTCGCTGTGCTTCGTCACATGGGCTTCGTCCCCCAGTTCTGCGCATGGGTCCGACTGCTCTACACCAGCCCCCTGGCTCAGGTGGCGGCTAATAGCCACATCTCCAGGGACTTCCCGCTCGGGCGTGGGACGAGGCAGGGTTGCCCATTATCCCCTCTGCTATTTACACTAGTCCTGGAGCCGCTGGCGATTTGGGTCAGATGGGAACCATCCATTAGGGGTATCCGGTGGTCACCGACGTGGGAAGATCGGATATCGCTATACGCGGATGATGTCCTGCTCTATCTCACCTCCCCGAAGAAATCGATCCCGGAACTGCTCAATGTTTGCGAGAAGTTTGGGAGAGTATCGGGCTATAGAATTAACTGGTCGAAATCAGTTCTATTCATTCTTGCTGGCTGCCCCCCCCCCCCCTACCGAGGGACTGTCCGTTGAGTTACACTACCAGTTCCACGTCTTAAACTTGAAACCCCCCCGGAACGGTTTACTAGAGATGTCAAGGTGTGGCGCTCCCTTCCTCTCACTCTCTTGGGCAAAGCTGCCCTGTTTAAAATGATGGCGCTGCCCCGTTTTTTGTACCTCCTTGAAAACTCGCCGTTTCCGGTACCCCCCTCCTATTTTAAAGCCATCGCAGCGGCAGTTTCTACTCTGCTTTGGGACGGGAAGCCGGCTCGTATTCCTCAGAACAAGCTGGTGAAAGACTGGTACGATGGGGGTATAGCGCTCCCTAGTATTGAATTGTATTACTGGGCTGCCCTCCTTAAGCAGATCAACTACTGGTTGCACGCCTCACAAACGGAACCCGCCTACATGGCGGACAGGCAGAATATTGAATCCAGAGGCCTGTTGAGAAACCTTTATAGCCGAGCCATCCCGACTGAGCTAAGAGGCCCGACTCATCACACGATTCAAATCTGGTATAAGGCACACAGACATCTTCAGTGCGCGAACACTATCACACAGATGACACCCCTGTGGGACTCGTGCAGGTTGGGTTACATGGGCAATACAAAGGGATTCAAGGCGTGGGACGCCATAGGAGTTTCCGTGGTGAGGGACCTCTGGAAACACCACAAAGTCGTAGATTTTGATTTTTTACAGTCCAAATATGGTATGGCTAGGTCCGAACATTACAGGTACATGCAGATACGGCATGCGCTGAGGGCAGCCATTCCGGAAGGGACGAATTTGCAGGAATCTACCCCTCTAGAAGACAGACTGCTAACTGAACATATGTCCCAAAAAGCCACCTCCTACACATACCGCAAATTAGTTAACAATCTCCCCGACATGCTGTCCAAACTGCATTCCAGCTAAGTGGCAGATGTTGGTGACCTTGACGACTCGGAGTGGCAGGAGGCTCTCTCGTCTCCGCGTGAGTCTGCGATTCCTTCCAGGCTTAAGCTGGTGCAGCTGAAAATACTGCACCGCACATACTATACTAGGACGGTCCTGCACAAGATAGGGAAAACTGAACACGAATACTGTCTCCGTGGCTGTGGAGAAAGAGGGACGTTATATCACACAATTTGGGATTGTGGGCAATTGGCCAGGTACTGGACAGCAGTGATGCGAACTATCTCCCAGACTATGGCTACCTCCCTGCTGCCCGACCCGCGCTGCTGCTTATTGAACATATGGGAGGCAGTGGACTTAACCCATAGACAGCTGGACTGGGTCATGTTGGGCCTGATGGTTGCAAAGCGAAATGTGGCTAAGCTGTGGGGCTCGCCTGTGTTGCCCACACTGAGAGAATGGTGCAGCGACATGGATGAGGCAATGGTGGCTGAGAAGGCGGTGTTTGTCCAGAGGGGTTGCCCCAAGAAATGGGGTCTGATCTGGGGGGCGTGGAACAGGTATAGGGGAAACATTTGTGAACCACCACGGGAGGACTCGGATGAGTGTCTGTCTGATTGAGGGTTGAAGTTATACCATGGCTGTAAATGGTGACAGGCCCGGCGGCTTTGGAGTCCGCCCGGTCTCTACAGGAGGCGGAGGTGTCAGTGACGGTTCTGGAATGCATCTCTTATGTTAACGACAATATAATTGTGAAGGTATGTCTACTTACCTTCAGAGATCGCTTTGTGTCCTTTCTGTTTGTGCCTTTGCTTTAATGAACAGTTTGGTTCTACAGTTAAAAAACAGACCTATGTAATTTCAGGTAATGGTAACAGCTGCATTGAGCACAATAAGTTCCATTTGCCGCCGGGCCCCAGGGATGACGGCTAAACGGCTGTGTATTCTTAACATTGTAGATTTCATGCTGGAGTGATCGCGGCCAGACCCAGAGATTGTAGGCCCTAAGCTGTGTTCTGATGATAATGTACAATAAAGGTCTTTATAAAAATAAAAAAATAAAAATGTATCGTTTTACTCCCTCTTTCGACATTTCAATCCTACCAGACGTCTTTAAAACAGCAATATATATAGTTAAGCTCTGACATTTATTATAGTCTACGCAAATCATACATTTCATACATACCCCTTGTGTGTGTGGTACAACCCCGATTAAGCTGATAAAAGTTGTTGAAGGGACTGAGAGAGGCGTGTCAAGAGCCATTTCTGCTGAACCTTTATAAAAAAAATGTAAATACTGATCAAAGAGTTCAATAACTTACTTGCCTTTTAGCTGCTTAGCCATTTGTCCTACGCGTGGACGCTTTTCTCAATGCTTTTTCTTGCAACAATATCGTGTAATGAAAATAATACCTGTAAAATGAAGAATGAGAGACTCGGCTGCTTGCCACAGAAGTTTGTTTTCCACGTTTGCACCTTGGATCCTTCGCCCAGTTGGCAGACACCCTTTCCACGCAGGGCGGTGGCGCCGCGCAGAGCCTTCTTTTGTGGAGACTTAAACAGAGCATTCCACGATATATTTTAAGGCTGCAGCCTTTCTTAATTAAAATCTAGCAGATAAGCAGATCAAGCACTCACAGAGCCAAATACCAAAGCCAGGGTGCCTCAGGCGCATTTCTCTTAACGCTGGATACGACGTTTCATCCGTGTGAAAGTTTGAGTTCCACCTGTTACTTTACAAACCACAAACCAGTCGTCAAAAGCTGCCCTGGGGATAACTGTGCAGACGACAACACAGATCTCATATGTGAGCGCACAGCCACCGTATATTTTTGAGGCATTTGCTACTGTAAGTGGCACGGAGTGAGGAACGCTGCCGCCTCGTGCTCCTTTAAAGGTTTAGGGTTTAGAAATACAAGAAGAACCATGTAAGCCTACGTGGACGAGGGTAAGACTAAGAACGTATAAATATATAAAAAAAAGGATCCCGTGGACCTCATTTAGAAGAGAAACCTCGTGATCACCTACGCGGCATTCTCTTAATTATTTCAATAGTTCAATATTACTCATATACCAAATCTAATTTTAAACGCACAGGAGACCGAGATTTCCGTTTTCTGTGTCAAAGAATGCATCCTTGTGTTTATGCTTGAATACTTTACACAATAGTTGGAAAATGTACAGTGGCGTTGTCCATATATGCTGTAAATGAAATCACTTGTGAGCACTGCGTCGTCCGCACTATGATCACTGATGTTTTTTGTAATATATCATGCTATTTAAGGTATACAAAATGGAAATCTCTCTGTGTCCTGTGCGCTTCAAATTAGATTTGGTATACGAGTAATACTGAAATAATTAAGGGAAACCCTCCTAGGTGATCAAGGGGTTCCTATTCTGATTGAGTCCCACAGGATAATAGTTCCTATTAATCCCTTTAAAGGTTTATGGTCAGATATAACAAACTTTTTAAAAGTCACAAACAGTACGAATAGCAGTTGGCGACGGCAAGATTTTTTTTTTTTTTACTAAGCAGTAAATCAATTTTAAGAGTCTGTAAATTATAAGCAGACTCCTAAACGGAAGGTGAAGCTAATTCCTGTGCCAGTGCTGAGCTCCCAGTGAACAAGAGGCGGTCTGAGTGCCTCTGGAATACAGAAGGGATGGGACAGCGAGTAAAATGTCTTCCCTTCTAGGGGATACTCATCAATAGTCATAAGCACTGAATAGTCCCGCCTACGTGCAGGGACCCCGGAGCAATAGCAAATAATATGCATATATCTACATATATACATACATATATACATACATATCCACACAAAGACCTCCGAATTCAGGAGCCACCAACCCTGCAGGGCGGCCTCTCTTTAAAGCGGGCACGGAGAAGCCCGTCACTTTCACCACATGAAACACAAATAGAGGCCCATTTCTGGAGACAAGCGCTTTATTTCAGGTAATGCAGCACTGCTTTCTCAGTCCAACATGTTTCGGGGTTAGCCTTGATCACGGAGAGAAAGTTCAAACAAAGTGCATACGTGCGTGCATTCTTATAGGTGTACTGACCCACGTGACTGATGGACCTACAACTTCCAGGATGCAGCGGGAAATGCAAGTAAGTGCCGATTTTCTGAGACAGTTCTCGTTATTCATTTTCCTGTGCATTACATATTCCATTACTGTGTAGTTCAATCACAGAGGATATGTAGCCAGCATGATGCTTGATATACTATTAGCCTGATCCAAAGCTCACGTTGAATAAACAAAAAAAGAGAGGTTATATGAGTTTCAAAAAGCCACAGAGATGGAGCGATACAACTAAGGAATCACACACCCACTTTGGGTGGTTTAGAAGGCCCTCACACACCGACCTGGTCAGTGTCATGCTTCATCATCGGGCCCCACCAAAGAGGCCGAGTGCCTCTTTGGTGTGCTACGACGCCAGGAGACTGGGGAGCTGGTTGTGTGAAAAGGGCGTGCAGTGAGGTATATAGTTAAAAAGTGCCTAAAGGGTATCTAAAAAAATTTATTTTAATGAGTGATCCCTAAGACACGAATAAAATGAATTATGTGTCTGAATATGTTGCCAAAGGTAATGGATTGGTTAATTCAGAGTTATAGTTTAGTCAGTCAACATGTTTCTGCCTTTACAATGGTTTTAATTTACCTAGGCATTCGTCAGGACTAGTTAAACCCCGGCGGTATGGACTCTCTAATCATCCACCCTAACCTGGGGACGTGAAAGTGAAAAATCAAAAAGTGATAAAGTGCATAAAAAAGTGGGGAAGAGCGAATCGCTCATTCCAAAAAAAAAAACCTCCAAATTCGGGAGTATATCTGCACCTGTAAATACAATAATACAGACAAACACAAAGGAGACATACATACAATTAATCATTTGTATAGGTTATAGCGTTTGTCCAAGGTGCTCCATAGTTGTGGCATAGATAGTGTTCCCATATAGACACTAAAGTTAACACCATCCATATAGCCATGCAGGGATATTACCACTAACTCTGGGTTGGTGATGTGGAGAATCTTGTGCCTATAACAAACAGTGAGGCTAGAAGGGGTTAAAAACATGATAAAACACTCCATAGGAGGGATCAATGGACCAAAGGTCTGTGACCCCACCACGAAAGTCAAGGATTTTATGAGCATCTCACTTTATAGGATGGCGCTAATTGCACCATGGGTCTCGGGAGGGAGGTTGGAGCGTACCTGGCACATCCTGAACACAAAAACAAAGGATTTTAATACATGCGATCAGGTTTTACTTAGCTCGATCGTGTCGATGTTGATACTGCAAGAAGGATCAGAACTCACGCCCTCAACGCTCTCAGCCCGCTTCTGCAACCTAGCATACCCTCTAGACCGGACCTCGACGATGGAGAGCGGGGCCGGTAACTGAATTATAAGTGTTTTCTCGCTGTGCGCCGCTCTTCCGGGTGGGCGTGCCAGGGACCAGAGAGAGAGGCTTGGGACGCGCCGGCCCTAGTAGAATGGGCGTGGCGTACCTCAAAACGAGGCTTGGTTTCGAGGGCTGTGCGTTGCCATAGTAGCGCAATTGTTACCATGTTAGACAGGCTAACTCTATTGGCTGACACCGCGGTACACCGTACAGTGTAAGACTAAGGAAAAAGGTATATTGATCGAAGGGGAGAACAGCAGTATGGGAGTGTTCTCGCCATCACTCGGGCGTTTCCATAGTTCAAAGGACCTCAAATCAGTGAGCGGTAGGCAAACAGTATTGCCAGGTAACATATATCGCTGTGACCAGAATACTCAGATGCACAGATGCCTGCAGTGAGTGGCAAGAAATATTAATTAGGCAGACAATCAGACTGAATGGGCAAACGTTATAAGATCCTGGGTACCTTAAGGCAGTGAGCGCTAAGCCAACAGTGGTTGAAATACATAAAAGTCTACAGCAAGAGTGGTTTGATCAATATTTGCTGGGAGCTATCAGGTAAGCAGTAACCCTATGTGGGCATATGAATGCAGTTAGAGTTGCTGGGCTACTGTAACTCAAAGACAAGATGTAAATTAAAAATTAAAAGGGGGGGGGGAGAAAGGGACCTCTTAGAGTGATACTTTTCACTGTGAATCATTGTTTTTTACTCTCAGTTAACAATTCTGCTAAAACCATGCCACAAAAAGAAAGGTAACTGGAAGTGACAGTTGGTTTTTTGCGTGAGTCAAAGACCATCGTCAGTATTACCCCAGGACTGTATTCCATGGGATGTCATCATTTAAACCCGCCGTGTTTGTACCTAGACGGTATACCCAGCGCTGCTCTTTCTCAAAAAGTCTCCTGGAGATGTTATTTGTACCAGTGACTGACTCTATGATTGTCCATCTCATGTCATTGGTGGTGTGGTTGCAGTCCAAGAAATGGCGACTCAATTTCGTTGTTGCCTTTTTGCACCGGATATTGCTACGGTGCTCGCAGATACGCTGTTTCACCTTGCGTGTGGTCATACCAACATATCGTAAGGCGCAAGGGCATGTGATTAAATACACCACATTCATAGAGTTGCAGTTCGTGTGTGTAACCTGGGTCCAGATTTTACCTTGCTCCAGCGAGAGTGTTTTTGATGCCTCCGTTAGGTGACAAACGCTGCAATCCGAACACGGGTAGTGCCCCGTTACTTTAGGTAAGCCCCATGCAGCCGTCACTGTTGGGATTTCCAGTGGTGTCTTTTCTTTCGGCCGGGTATGGACTAAAGCATGCTTCAAACTACGACCCTTTTTGAAAGAGAAAAGAGGCTTTTTCCAATCCTCTTTGGAAGATTTTATTATGTTCCAATGTTTGTTTATTGTCTTTTTCATGTAGTTAGATAGGCTATTGAAAGTGGTGACACAAGTGAGAGGGATTGTTGCCTGGATCTTGGTTTTTTCTTCCAGTAAGGCCTCCCTCGGCTGGTTTCTTGCTCTCTTGAAACCTTTGTTAAGGGTTGATGTTGGGTAGCCTCTCTCTCAGTTTAACAGTCAGATCAGAGGACTGTTCTTTGAAATCCGTAATAGTACTGCAATTTCTTCTCAGTCTGAGATATTGCCCATAAGGAAGATTTTCCTTGAGGGGCCGCGGGTGAAAGCTGCTGAACTCTAGTAAATTGTTCTTGGCTGTAGGTTTATGATGAGTCTTTGTACTCAGACATGTGCCAGATACGGAGATCACTACGTCCAGAAAGATAATGTCTGTTTTGCTGGTGGTGTGGGTGAACCTAAGGTTATGGTCAAGAGTATTGATCCATACCAAGAATGACTCAAGATCACTATCACTACCAGTCCAAAGCAGCAAAACGTCGTCAATGTAACGCTTCCATAGCAACATTGAATGAGAGAAGTCAGTGGATGGTGGCAAGATGTACTTAGCTTCGAAATCAGCCACATAGAGTCCAGCTACACTTGGGGCAAAAGTACTGCCCATAGATGTCCCTGAGCATTGGAGAAACAGCTTATTCTTGAAGGAGAAGAAATTCTCTTTTAGTGCTATGGTTGCACAGTCAATGATAAATGATTTGGGTGTCTGATATTCCCACTCAATAGTATCCAGTGACTCTGCCAGGACCCTGATAGTGTCGTCCTGGGGGATGCTTGTATAGAGACTTTCGACATCCAGAGTCACTAAGGTGACTGAGTTTTCACTGAAGGTGATGTCTGATAGGAGCCGTAATAGGCTCTTTGTATCTTGTAGGTAGGTTGGGGTTGCCTGCACCAATGGTTTCAGAAATTGATCGCAGAATCGTGACAGTGGCTCCAAGAGGGAGCCTATCCCTGACACTATGGGACGTCCAGGAGGTGGTAACCTGTTTTTGTGCATCTTGGGCAATGTGTAAAGGTACGGTATGATGTTGCTATTGCTGTCCAGAAAATCCGCCTCATTTTTAGACACATGTCCACTTTCTTCTGCTTGTCTGACTAACGTCGTGATCTTTTTGGTTAGGTCAGCAGTTGGGTCTTTGTTCAGAGGGGTATAGTTCCTCATGTCTTGTAGTAGCACCTCACAGGTTTGTTCATAGTCTGTGGTGTTTTGGATGACAATCCCTCCACCTTTATCTGCAGGTTTTATGGTTATTGTAGTGTCGTCCTGCAATTGTTGGAGAGCTTGGTATTCTGCAGCGGAAAAATTGCCAAATGTTCTAAGGTTCTGGCAAGACTCAAGATCTTTAAACACCGACTGTTCGAAAGCGGTGATAGCAGCTGGTACAGTGTGTGGAGGCGGGATGAACGTGGAGTTAGGTCTCAGTCCGGTATCGCCATTTCGAACAGATTCGTTGGGATCTGTTTTTCCTTCGAAGAAAGCCTTCAGCTTTAACTTCCGAAAAAATCGCTGGCTCCTTTAAGCAAACCCGGAGAAGAGGTAATCGCGGCAATAGGAACAATAGAGGTAGACCAGGCAACCAAAGCCATCACCAGCAATGGCAACAACCTCCAATGGGAATGGGCCCTCCTCCCTACCCTTATCAACAACCTCAATATCCCTACATGGGTTGGAACCCAGGTTTTATGCCCCCAATCAACTTCCAGAACCAATATAGACCGCCTTTTTTAGAGAATGGCCGGAGGGGAGAGGAAAGAGGAGAGGCAGCAACTGGGTATCCTGGGCAGAGGACGACTCAGTGGCGAACAACACTCGCAGCAGCAACCCACAACCAGGAACGGGCGGGCTGTGAGTTTAGTGACTAATCTCTCCACTAGAGTACTAACACCAATTGAGGTTCAGGTTCTAGAAAAAGGCTTGGGGTTTGTCCCCACTGCAAGACCAGATAAGTTCAAACTACATTGTGAACTGGCCGGATTTTTTCGGAAGTTAAAGCTGAAGGCTTTCTTCGAAGGAAAAACAGATCCCAACGAATCTGTTCGAAATGGCGATACCGGACTGAGACCTAACTCCACGTTCATCCCGCCTCCACACACTGTACCAGCTGCTATCACCGCTTTCGAACAGGCGGTGTTTAAAGATCTTGAGTCTTGCCAGAACCCTAGAACATTTGGCAATTTTTCCGCTGCAGAATACCAAGCTCTCCAACAATTGCAGGACGACACTACAATAACCATAAAACCTGCAGATAAAGGTGGAGGGATTGTCATCCAAAACACCGCAGACTATGAACAAACCTGTGAGGTGCTACTACAAGACATGAGGAACTATACCCCTCTGAACAAAGACCCAACTGCTGACCTAACCAAAAAGATCACGACGTTAGTCAGACAAGCAGAAGAAAGTGGACATGTGTCTAAAAATGAGGCGGATTTTCTGGACAGCAATAGCAACATCATACCGTACTTTTACACATTGCCCAAGATGCACAAAAGCAGGTTACCACCTCCTGGACGTCCCATAGTGTCAGAGATAGGCTCCCTCTTGGAGCCACTGTCGCGATTCTGCGATCAATTTCTGAAACCATTGGTGCAGGCAACCCCAACCTACCTACAAGATACAAAGAGCCTATTACGGCTCCTATCAGACATCACCTTCAGTGAAAACTCAGTCACCTTAGTGACTCTGGATGTCGAAAGTCTCTATACAAGCATCCCCCAGGACCACACTATCAGGGTCCTGGCAGAGTCACTGGATACTATTGAGTGGGAATATCAGACACCCAAATCATTCATCATTGACTGTGCAACCATAGCACTAAAAGAGAATTTCTTCTCCTTCAAGAATAAGCTGTTTCTCCAATGCTCAGGGACATCTATGGGCAGTACTTTTGCCCCAAGTGTAGCTGGACTCTATGTGGCTGATTTCGAAGCTAAGTACATCTTGCCACCATCCACTGACTTCTCTCATTCAATGTTGCTATGGAAGCGTTACATTGACGACGTTTTGCTGCTTTGGACTGGTAGTGATAGTGATCTTGAGTCATTCTTGGTATGGATCAATACTCTTGACCATAACCTTAGGTTCACCCACACCACCAGCAAAACAGACATTATCTTTCTGGACGTAGTGATCTCCGTATCTGGCACATGTCTGAGTACAAAGACTCATCATAAGCCTACAGCCAAGAACAATTTACTAGAGTTCAGCAGCTTTCACCCGCGGCCCCTCAAGGAAAATCTTCCTTATGGGCAATATCTCAGACTGAGAAGAAATTGCAGTACTATTACGGATTTCAAAGAACAGTCCTCTGATCTGACTGTTAAACTGAGAGAGAGAGGCTACCCGACATCAACCCTTAACAAAGGTTTCAAGAGAGCAAGAAACCAGCCGAGAGAGGCCTTACTGGAAGAAAAAACCAAGATCCAGGCAACAATCCCTCTCACTTGTGTCACCACTTTCAATAGCCTATCTAACTACATGAAAAAGACAATAAACAAACATTGGAGCATAATAAAATCTTCCAAAGAGGATTGGGAAAAGCCTCTTTTCTCTTTCAAAAAGGGTCGTAGTTTGAAGGATGCTTTAGTCCATACCCGGCCGAAAGAAAAGACACCACTGGAAATCCCAACAGTGACGGCTGCATGGGGCTTACCTAAAGTAACGGGGCACTACCCGTGTTCGGATTGCAGCGTTTGTCACCTAACGGAGGCCTCAAAAACACTCTCGCTGGAGCAAGGTAAAATCTGGACCCAGGTTACACACACGAACTGCAACTCTATGAATGTGGTGTATTTAATCACATGCCCTTGCGCCTTACGATATGTTGGTATGACCACACGCAAGGTGAAACAGCGTATCTGCGAGCACCGTAGCAATATCCGGTGCAAAAAGGCAACAACAAAATTGAGTCGCCATTTCTTGGACTGCAACCACACCACCAATGACATGAGATGGACAATCATAGAGTCAGTCACTGGTACAAATAACATCTCCAGGAGACTTTTTGAGAAAGAGCAGCGCTGGCTGTACCGTCTAGGTACAAACACGGTGGGTTTAAATGATGACATCCCATGGAATACTGTCCTGGGGTAATACTGACGATGGTCTTTGACTCACGCAAAAAACCGACTGTCACTTCCAGTTACCTTTCTTTTTGTGGCATGGTTTTAGCAGAATTGTTAACTGAGAGTAAAAAACAATGATTCACAGTGAAAAGTATTACTCTAAGAGGTACCTTTCTCCCCCCCTTTTAATTTACATCTTGTCTTTGAGTTACAGTAGCCCAGCAACTCTAACTGCATTCATATGCCCACATAGGGTTACTGCTTACCTGATAGCTCCCAGCAAATATTAATCAAACCACTCTTGCTGTAGACTTTTATGTATTTCAACCACTGTTGGCTTAGCGCTCACTGCCTTAAGGTACCCAGGATCTGATAACGTTTGCCCATTCAGTCTGATTGTCTGCCTAATTAATATTTCTTGCCACTCACTGCAGGCATCTGTGCATCTGAGTATTCTGGTCACAGCGATATATGTTACCTGGCAATACTGTTTGCCTACCGCTCACTGATTTGAGGTCCTTTGAACTATGGAAACGCCCGAGTGATGGCGAGAACACTCCCATACTGCTGTTCTCCCCTTCGATCAATATACCTTTTTCCTTAGTCTTACACTGTACGGTGTATCACGGTGTCAGCCAATAGAGTTAGCCTGTCTAACATGGTAACAATTGCGCTACTATGGCAACGCACAGCCCTCGAAACCAAGCCTCGTTTTGAGGTACGCCACGCCCATTCTACTAGGGCCGGCACGTCCCAAGCCTCTCTCTCTGGTCCCGGGCACGCCCACCCGGAAGAGCGGCGCACAGCGAGAAAACACTTTTGATTCAGTTACCGGCCCCGCTCTCCATCGTCGGGGTCCGGTCTAGAGGGTATGCTAGGTTGCAGAAGCGGGCTGAGAGCGTTGAGGGCGTGAGTTCTGATCCTTCTTGCAGTATCAACATTGACACGATCGAGCTAAGTAAAACCTGATCGCATGTATTAAAATCCTTTGTTTTTGTTTTCAGGATGTGCCAGGTACGCTCCAACCCCCCTCCCGAGACCCATGGTGCAATTAGCGCCATCCTATAAAGTGAGATGCTCATAAAATCCTTGACTTTCGTGGTGGGGTCACAGACCTTTGGTCCATTGATCCCTCTTATGGAGTGTTTTATCATGTTTTTAACCCCTTCTAGCCTCACTGTTTGTTATAGGCACAAGATTCTCAACATCACCAACCCAGAGTTAGTGGTAATATCCCTGCAGGGCTATATGGATGGTGTTAACTTTAGTGTCTATATGGGAACACTATCTATGCCACAACTATGCCACAACTATGGAGCACCTTGGACAAACGCTATAACCTATACAAATGATTAATTGTATGTATGTCTCCTTTGTGTTTGTCTGTATTATTGTATTTACAGGTGCAGATATACTCCCGAATTTGGAATTTTTTTTTAAATGAGCGATTCGCTCTTCCCCACTTTTTTATGCACTTTATCACTTTTTGATTTTTCACTTTCACGTCCCCAGGTTAGGGTGGATGATTAGAGAGTCCATACTGCCGGGGTTTAACTAGTCCTGACGAATGCCTAGGTAAATTAAAACCATTGTAAAGGCAGAAACATGTTGACTGACTAAACTATAACTCTGAATTAACCAATCCATTACCTTTGGCAACATATTCAGACACATAATTCATTTTATTCGTGTCTTAGTGATCACTCATTAAAATAAATTTTTTTAGATACCCTTTAGGCACTTTTTAACTATATACCTCACTGCACGCCCTTTTCACACAACCAGCTCCGCAGTCTCCTGGCGTCGTAGCACACCTAAGAGGCACTCGGCCTCTTTGGTGGGGCCCGATGATGAAGCATCACACTGACCAGGTCGGTGTGTGAGGGCCTTCTAAACCACCCAAAGTGGGTGTGTGATTCCTTAGTTGTATCGCTCCATCTCTGTGGCTTTTTGAAACTCATATAACCTCTTTTTTTGTTTATTCGTACTAAACCGGGGACTAAGAGATGGTTCCTTAATCTCCCTGCCTCTCCTATTGTTGTTTTGTTCCAAAGCTCATGTCCCCAGAACGATTGGTGTGGGAGATTCCCCTCACCAAATCCCTTCCGTCGTTGCCGTTACATTTGCATAATTAGCATTACCTTCTTAGGTTGAACAGCAGCGCGTGGGTCATGCTCCATCGTTATAAATCCACACAAAGACCTCCGATTCAGGCATGGAGAAGCCCGTCACTTTCACCACATGAAACACAAATAGAGGCCTTCTATATATATATATATATATATATATATATATATATATATATATATAAATACGCAAATATATAGATAATATGCATATATATAAATATGCAGCCTGAAAACGTTACTAGGCTCAAAACTGCCACAATTGCATTGTAAATCTTTTACATCTGAAAATATAACGAAACATAAGTCATGATATTCTTATGATACAAATAAAGAAAACTGCTTTGAGATTGCTTTGAAACACACAACCTTTATTTTCAAAGGTAAAAAGGCAAGATCATTGAGGCAGATTAGCCTAGAGAGGCTGCATATAGAAACAATCTGAAAACTGGCGCCCTGCCTTTAAGACCTCCAGGAACCCCCAGGCTCCCTTCGTGCACCACAGGTGACAGGTCATTTCTTTTTTCCAGCTCCTTCTGTGAGGACCCTGGAGCTTTGAGCTCGCCAGTTAGTGATTTTTTTATCACTATTTTCTGGTTTACAGAGACATCTTTTAGTTTCACTCAACGTCTTCAGTACGTAGCTTACTAATCCTGTTGTTTTTTTCAGATTTTTGGCAATTTTTTCCTGTCATAATGCCAGCCTTATTTAATAAGTGCCCGGCCAATGGAAAAAAGATGGCTAAGTCAGACCCGCACTCGGTCTGTATTGCGTGTCTGCCTTCATCTCACAAGCCAGACCAGTGTTACCACTGCAGCAAGTTTTCAAATAGAACCCGTAGGGAAAGGGAGAAGATCAAGCTGCACTCCATGCAGGAGAGAGGAAAGGAAACAGCAAGTGGCTGAGAAGAACATCCCTCAAAGAAGCCCTCCTCTCAACCAAGGCTAGAGAGCAAAGAGAAAGGTGAGAAAAGGAGACGCCGGTCTCACACGCCACCGAGGGACAGATTGACTCTCAAAATACCTTTGTGCTCCGAGTCAGCGTCGAAATCGATGTCGAGGCGTCCTTCGCCGTCGAAGAAACTGACTTTAGGTGAGAAGACCCATAGGACGAAGTCGACACCAACGCGTAGGCGGTCCAGGTCCGGCTCGCCTATGACGTCAAAAGGCCGTGACTCAACGTCGACTCATCAAAGTCGAAGCCCACCGCAGGGAGGGCCCACGGCGACGTCGAGAAGGCCACCGACGTCGAGAGGTCCACTTGCATCGATGTCGAGCCGAACACCTCGACAATGGTGAGACACAGTTGTTCGTCAACGACGTGTTAATACAGGCATTCGCCGTCGAGACGCATGACGTTGACTCATCGGTCGCCAAGGAGGTCGATGTCGAGGAGGTCACCGTCAAGAAGATCGATGTCGAGATCTCGCAAAACACCATCTGGATCTAGGAGGTGAAGAAGATCGCGATCCAGGTCGACGTCGAGGAGATCAATGTCGAGGAGATCACATTCCAATCACGGGTCTCCTCCTGCCAAGAGAACTAGGGCGACGTCAAGAGACCGCTCGACATGGGACGCCCAGGTTGTGACGTCAAGGAGTGCCTCTTCCTCCCCGGGACTTCAGATAGTGCAAGTCACTCCTGAATCCCCACCAGTGCCGACTCCAGCCCCTGCAACTAATATCTCCCCAAGATGACTGGGGGACATAAGAGAGTGGAAGATTCTCAGGATTACAAGACTGCCACGTTCCTCTAGCAGATCCAGATCTCCTATAATTCAATCAGTGCACTCATCCGAAAGACATGAGCGACGTACCACTCCACAAAGGTCCCCATCTTTGAGAAGGCGCTCATCACGTTCTCCTAGGAGTCGGGCATCCAGATCTCGCCACCGCTCTCCTAGAAGACGAAGCCATAGATCTTCGTGGTCTTCAGATTCAAAGGCAGATTACTCTCCTACTCTTTCTTCCTCTCCTCTGAGTAGAATATCACCCATTGATGATATCCTGACCTTCAATGAGGTTCTATGTAGAGGGGCAGCGAAGCTTCACATTGAGATGCCTGTATCTACTGCTAAAACGTCAGTCATCTTTGGAACACTTCACCAAAGGTCTTCATCTAGACCATTGCTTCCCCTGGTGCCTGGCCTGTTAGAGCCTGCTCTTCAAAAATTCCTTATTCCAGCATTGGTGGGGGCGGCCCCATCTCGGATCACTATAAAGTACAAGGCTCCTGAGAAGGACCCCTTTTATATGAGGGCTGACTCTAAGCCGGACTCGGTTATTGTGTCAGCGGCACGGAAGAACCAGACGGGAGTAGCATCAACTGCGGTACCCCCGGATAGAGACAGTAAGACCATGGATTCTGTCGGCAAGAGAATGTGCACCACCTCAGCATCCTATATGAAGGTAGCCAGCGCCTCGGCCTTACTGGGTCGGTAGGACCGCTCTTTGTGGGACTCTCTCTCACGCTTCACTGAAAAGCTCCCAAAGGAAGACAAACCAGATTTCCTGGAGATCCGTCATGAAAGGGGTTTGGTGGCCAATCAGGTCATCAGTGCAGCGGCGGATGCCTCTGACTTAGCTGCCCATGGTTATGCACATGGGATTTGTGCACTTCGCTCTGCCTGGCTGAGATTGACGGGTTTGAAGCCAGAGGCTCAACATCGTATCCTCAATCTCCCCTTCAATGAGGCCTTGCTCTTCGGCCCTCATGCTGATGATGAAATGTACAGGATGAAGACCGAACTGGACATGGTGAAGGCAGTTGGGCATGAGAAGAGGAAGGACTTCAGGCAACGCTACCGCCCCTACGATCGACGCCAATACCAACAGAGGGTTCAAACCCCTCAGTGGTCCTCTCAGCAACATCAAGGAAGATCACAGTCCTACCAGCGTCTTCCTGGTAGAGGATGAGGGCGGAACTCCAGGCATTCCACACCTGCTGCCAAGCAACTACAGAAGCAATGAGTGCTTGCTTCCCCTAACTCCGTTACCCACTACGGTGGGGGGAAGTGTCCGTTTCTACCTGGAAGAGTGGACCAAAATCACACTAGACAAGTGGGTGCTCAATATTGTGAGGAATGGGTATTCCATCAGGTTCAAGTCCCCTCCACCTTCTATTCCTCCTCGAAAGACTGTCATCCATCACATGAATCTTCTGAGAGAAGAGGTGTCCACTCTACTTCTAAAGGAGGCCATCGAGGAGATTCCATGGCACCAATGTTGACAGGGGATCTACTCCCGATATTTTTGGGTCCCAAAGAAAGGTCCAAACAAGGAGTTCAGGCCTATACTAGATCTCAGGCTTCTAAACAAGTTCATTTTGAGAGAGAGGTTCAGAATGCTGGCATTACATCAAATGATCCCGCATCTACATAAAGGGGACTGGATGTGTTCCATAGATCTTCAAGATGTCTATTTCCACATCCCAATCTCTCCAAAGCATCGAACGTTTTTAAGGTTTCGCATCCAGTCAGACCACTTCCAATTCACTGTCCTGCCCTTCGGTCTGAAGTCGGCTCCTCGCACATTCTCAAAGTGCATGGCAGTTATAGCTGCTTTCTTGAGGAGGAAGCAAATTTTCGTCTACCCTTACCTAGACGACTGGCTTCTCAAGAGTGCATCTCCAACTCTTCTACAGCAGCACCTCGTTTACTGCATTCAACAACTTTATCAGCTGGGTCTACACGTCAACTTTAAAAAATCCATCCTCAATCCAACACAGAGGATACATTACCTGGGCGCAAATTTTGACACAGTAAACGCAAGAGCATATCCTTCGGAGGACAGACTATCATCCATTCTCCACAAGTGTCAGATCCTCCTGAAGATACCTCAGCCCACGGCAAGGCAGGTCTCATCTCTACTGGGTTTGATGGCCTTGTGCATTTTTCTAGTTCTAAACGCCAGACTTCACATGAGACCTCTACAGGAGACTCTAGAGGATCAGTGGTCCCAAATCTCCAATCGCTGGGAGGACACTTTAACTCTACCTCTCTCTGTCCAGCTCTCCATCAGCTGGTGGATGCGACAGACTCATCTCATCATAGGAGTCCCCTTTCAAGAAGAACTGCCCAAGCAGACTCTAGTGACGGATGCCTCCCTTCAGGGATGGGGCGCTCATATGGGGTCACTACAGATCCAAAGAATGTGGTCAGAGAGAGAGCACCTATACCACATAAACATGCTGGAGCTCAGATCGGTGCATCTGGCTCTAAAGGTTTTTTTCCTTCCATCAAACAAACTTGCTTGTTCAGACGGACAATACAACAACGATGTACTACCAGAACAAGCAGGGGGGCACCAGGTCCAGACCCCTGCCGCTGGAAGCACAGGCGTTTTGGAAGTGTCTTCTAGCATGAGACATGAAGATCTCCTCAATTCACTTACCAGGCGTCCTCAACGTCCAAGCGGACGGCCTAAGCAGGCATTTCGCAGAAGCACACGACTGGGTGCTAAAACAAGAAGTGGCGCAAGACATCTTCCACAGCAGGGGAACACCAGACATAGATCTCTTCGCGGATGCAGAAAACGCAAAATGCCGTGTCTTCACCTCCAGGTACATGCAACCAAGATCCTAGGGGAATGCTCTGTTGATAGACTGGTCAGAAACATTACTCTATGCCTTTCCACCAGTTCCCCTCATTCCCCTGGTGATCAGGAACTGTACAAATCCAAGGCAGAGATGATCCTGGTTGCTCCAGAGTGGCCTCGCCAGTGGTGGTACCCGGACCTTCTTCATCTGTCCAAAGTACCACACAGGAGGTTGCCATGTCACCCGGATCTGCTGACCAGGGCGGGCGGCAAGGTGTTCCTCCCAACCTGCCATCCCTGAGGCTCCTGAGTATATCTAATATGGACATTTGGGTCTCTCTCAAAACTGCATGCAGATCTTGAAGGAGGCTTGGAGACATTCTACAAGGAAATTTTACGCTTTTAAGTGGAAGCGTTTTTACATGTGGTGTACTGTTGAGGGTCATGACCCTATTCGAGGTGAGGAACAGGTACTGTTACCATACTTACTGTATTTGGCCAAAGCAGGTTTGCAATATTCCTCCATTAAGGTTCACCTGGCAGCGAGAACAGCATATAGAAAGTCTCCCACTCAGGCTCCTTTCAGATGCCAGTTGTTAAGGATTTCCTGCAGGGTCTAACAAAGGTCTACCCACCCGTTAGGTCTCCATCTCCTTACTGGGAGCTTAATGTGGTCCTTTCTAAGTTAATGGGTTCCCCATTCGAAGCCATCCACAAAGCTTCCTATCAGCATCTTTCGTGGAAGACTGCTTTTCTCGTGGCAATCACATCTGCTCGCAGGCTAAGCGAGATACAAGCCTTATGCTCTACAGAGCCTTATCTCGTTTTTCATGCGAACAGAGTGGTGTTACATACTCACTCGAAGTTCCTTCCTAAGGTGGTCTCGGAGTTTCACATCAACCAGTCGATTACTCTTCCTACTTTCTTTGCAACCCCTGTCACTCCTGCGGAGAGAACTGTGCACTCTCTAGATCTAAAAAGAGTGTTAAAATTCTATCTAGATAAAAACAAAAAGTGCACGAAAGTCTGACCAACTGTTTGTGAATTATGGTCCATTGAACACTGGTTTCCCTGCCTCTAAAAGGTCCATTTCTAGATGGATAGTGTCATGTATCATGTTATTTTATCAACTGGCATATAAGCAGCTCCCGGGCAAGCCGAGGGTGCATTCTACAAGTGGCAAAGCTGCTACGATAGCGATGCTTAAAAATGTACCTATTCAGGAAATTTGTAAAGCAGCCACATGGCGTTCAGTTCATACTTTTGCACGCCATTACTGCCTTGATTCTGACACTCAAGCAGATGCTCAATTTGGACAAGCATCCTTGAGAAATTTGTTTGGGTAATATATGTTTTGGTAAAATGGTTGTTGATATGCTGGTATTCGTCCGCAGGGTATGGGGATGGGCTTGCTACTCTATTCAGTGCTTATGATTATTGATGAGTATCCCCTGGAATAGAAGTATAAGTTACTTACCTGTAATCCTAGTTCTCTTCCAGGGATATACCCATCAAAGTCATAAGCAACCTTCCCTCCTCCTCGGACGAATACCATGGCCATATATATATATGGAGCTTGTTTCCGGTCCAGGGAAGGCATGGCTTGGCAGTTCGGGCTGGACTGTTCCCATGAGGCACAGGGTCAGACTGATTTGCATATAGCCATGTCTGAACTGGGGTGGCAGAGTGGGCTAAAGAACAGTGATGGATCAAACCCAGATCTTTTGACTGGGTGTGAGTGTTTGATTGGTTCAGATGCTCCGTCCATCACCACCCCCTTTTGTACCGCTTTGGCCGCCATAAGTGTGGCAGGGTATGCTCAGACGTGAGTCCCTTGCTCACTTTGCCACTGGATTCAAGCAAGCCGGGCTGAAGACGGCTGTAATGCCAGAAACCGGTCCTCGGAAGCTTGTTTCCGGTCCAGGGAAGGCATGGCTTGGCAGTTCGGGCTTGACTGTTCCCATGAGGCACAGGGTCAGACTGATTTGCATATAGCCATGTCTGAACTGGGGTGGCAGAGTGGGCTAAAGAACGGTGATGGATCAAACCCAGATCTTTTGACTGGGTGTGAGTGTTTGATTGGTTCAGATGCTCCGTCCATCACCACCCCCTTTTGTACCGCGTTGGCCGCCATAAGTGTGGCAGGGTATGCTCAGACGTGAGTCCCTTGCTCACTTTGCCACTGGATTCAAGCAAGCCGGGCTGAAGACGGCTGTAATGCCAGAAACCGGTCCTCGGAAGCTTGTTTCCGGTCCAGGGAAGGCATGGCTTGGCAGTTCGGGCTTGACTGTTCCCATGAGGCACAGGGTCAGACTGATTTGCATATAGCCATGTCTGAACTGGGGTGGCAGAGTGGGCTAAAGAACGGTGATGGATCAAACCCAGATCTTTTGACTGGGTGTGAGTGTTTGATTGGTTCAGATGCTCCGTCCATCACCACCCCCTTTTGTACCGCTTTGGCCGCCATAAGTGTGGCAGGGTATGCTCAGACGTGAGTCCCTTGCTCACTTTGCCACTGGATTCAAGCAAGCCGGGCTGAAGACGGCTGTAATGCCAGAAACCGGTCCTCGGAAGCTTGTTTCCGGTCCAGGGAAGGCATGGCTTGGCAGTTCGGGCTGGACTGTTCCCATGAGGTACAGGGTCAGACTGATTTGCATATAGTCATGTCTGAACTGGGGTGGCAGAGTGGGCTAAAGAACGGTGATGGATCAAACCCAGATCTTTTGACTGGGTGTGAGTGTTTGATTGGTTCAGATGCTCCGTCCATCACCACCCCCTTTTGTACCGCTTTGGCCGCCATAAGTGTGGCAGGGTATGCTCAGACGTGAGTCCCTTGCTCACTTTGCCACTGGATTCAAGCAAGCCGGGCTGAAGACGGCTGTAATGCCAGAAACCGGTCCTCGGAAGCTTGTTTCCGGTCCAGGGAAGGCATGGCTTGGCAGTTCGGGCTGGACTGTTCCCATGAGGCACAGGGTCAGACTGATTTGCATATAGCCATGTCTGAACTGGGGTGGCAGAGTGGGCTAAAGAACGGTGATGCATCAAACCCAGATCTTTTGACTGGGTGTGAGTGTTTGATTGGTCCAGATGCTCCGTCCATCACCACCCCCTTTTGTACCTATTCAATATACAGACATTTAAATTTTGTAGTGTTCTAGAACAAATCTTTTCATTTCACAACCCCAGTAACGTACAAAAATTGTCAGATAAATCCTACCACTTTGAAGTCGGAGAAATAAAAGTGAACACTAAGCTACCTCAGAAGACAGAGTGTAGCCTTCAACCTCTATCTTTTAATGAATAGCAAATGCAACAAGATAAGAACAACATTTAAAGTCCACTCACATAAGGTGAGCACTCTTGGAAGAATCCAAGTAGTGGTAAACAGTCTATGCTTCATAGGAGGGACTAACTGAAGTTGGACAGCCTAAAACAAGAAAAGCTAGGAAATAGAAAGCAAGCAGCAACTGAGTTATAAAATATAGGGAAGCTTCCAAAATGTTCAAAGGAAGTCTTTAGCAAACCAGACAGCTGTGGTCCGGTAATCTTCGACCTAAAAATGGTAATGTGCCTTCTCCGAGTACAAAATCGATGCTCGTTGGCATGAACTAGTTGAAGCTTTCAATAATTAAATGCATAAATACTCCATTTTGCATGCTATTTGCCATTTAATTCTCAAGTAGTGGTAATTTCACAATTGTGGGAATCGTGGTATTACCAAAACCTGTCTGACGAACGTTGGGCCTAGAGTAAGCACATCTGCGGATAAGGAATCTGTGAGAGCTGCATAGCCACAGGGATGCTGCACTTACATTGAAACATTCCTTCCCCGTAGTAGTACTCTTGTCGTCTAAACCAGGATGAGCAGCCCTCGTTCTGAATGGCTCACAACACGGTGTGATCCATCCCTTCGCTCTTTTTAGGGTGCCCCAATCACAGCGGTGGAACACTCAACTTCGGAAACAGATAGGAAACTTACGATGCTCAAAAGTGAAAGGTCACATCCCCTCCAAAGGCTGGACTCAAATGACAAATGCCTAGACAAATAGGATCTCAAAGTAACAGACAATGGCATGGAATTTTGAAACACCCAAAAGAAGCTAACAGACTTGGAAGACAGAAGCTGCAGAAAGAACATCCGGATCTTTGGGGTCCCAGAGATGGAGGACACTCAGGCTGTCCTCATCTTTCTCAAAAAGTTTATGCATGAACTCACAGGCCTAACCTTTACACTGCGCCTGGAGTTTCAGCATGCCTACCAGACAGTGGCCTGCACTGCTACCACCTGAATTACCCAGCTTCAGATTATAGCCATTCTTCTTGCGTTTCTGAGGAAAGACACATCGTCCATACACCTACAAGGATCACAGAAATATTTTATTTTTTATTTAAAATTTTATATAGCGCGCAGTTAACATCTCAGCTGACTTCTCCTACGAAACCCATATCACCTGCAAGATATCCCTAGTCCTGTGCCCCTGCGCATCGCCATTAGAAAACATGACCAAGCACTTGGTATCCTGGACCAAGCGATTATGATAGTCACGGTGAACGGCCGCACCAATGAATTTCACAATCCTGTGTAGTTTGAACTTTGCCTGGAACAGGGGGGACCCCAACCTTCGAACATGGATATCTCCCAATCTCCTTCTTAGATGGCCCTAAACCCCTCCTTGTTCCAACCCAATGCCAAGAGAGGCTGAGATAGAGCTCACAGCAGACAAGAAGATCACAGCTAGGAATAAATCACGCTCTCTCCTAAAACCCTAATGCACGCAGGAACCCCCTCCCTCACATATGGAGCCCCTCCCTCTATTGCCCCGGATCATTTCACTACATCACTCGATACGGCAGGGGAGGGAATGCTGGCGGTCTCTACCACCCCACTCAAAGATAGTTGGATTGGCCTTCTTCGAGGGCCGTGATCTACATATCGGCTTATTTCTCTTCTATGGACACACCTACCCTTTATCATTCCGCCATGACACAATACCGCCCCTGGAATCTGCTAAACTCAACCAAAACAGGGTGGACAAGGTAGTATCTGCTACAGGACCAGATGAGCCCCTTAAGGTACACCCTGGACCTGCGCCCACCCCAGGAAAAACTGAGTGCCCATACTCATCCATAAGAAGCTACCAGTGAGGGTCCCAAAACTTGGTCTGATATCCATGGCTGTAACGTCTACGTCCGCTTGGCGATCTCAGATTATACTATTGTCATGGTATCCATCTATGCCCCAACCGAAATGAAGGATCATTGGTTCACTAAAATGGCTAGGCTCTATATACAATTCAGCTCCACTACAGTCTTCATTGGAGGGAATTGGAACATGTTATTGGATCCCCCTCTTGGATAAGACTGGCCACCCGGCCTTCAACACCCTTGGGACAGAGCTATCCTCAGTGACGTATAGCCAATTTCTTCTTGAATGATCTATAGCGCCTGTTACAACCTATGGGAAGAGATTATAGCTATGTTTCTCCTGCACACAGCTCAGAATCCAGATCAGATTTCTTCTTGACAAATGCAACTGGGCTACCAAAAATCCACATTGTGGGATCGAGGTGGGAGGTATCTGAATATTTCTCCTTGGACCTCAAAATAATGGCACTTAAAATCAGCACAGGGCAGCTGCATGTTTCAAAATTCCTTATACCAGGAAACAATTTTTTTTTTTCCTTGCTTGCTGAATTCATGAACCTTAAAATCCCCGCCACCCCTGCGTAACAGCTTCTATGGGCAGCAGGAAAGTCTTACATTCGAGGAGTACTAATGAGGGAATGCAATATAATACGGAAAAAAACAAAGAGTGTAATAAACTGAGTCTGCAAATGGAAATCAAGACTCTGCAGGATGACTACCAAGAGCGCCCCACATCGACCCAACTCGGCTGAACAAACTTTTTTAGCTGAACGCAGTCTACACCTTAGTGGCGGAGAGGCACTCATGCAAATGAAATTAAAAAAATCATGAGCAAGGCGAAAGAGCAGGCAGACTCCACACCCTGCAACTTCAAAAAAAGCAAAGTCTGCTAATCCGGCTGCTCTGGCCTAGCCCACTACTTACCCAACCATACCTCATAGCACATGAATTTGCATCCTTTACTTTGGCTTGTACACATCGGAATACCTAGAACACACCATAAAACGAAACTACTTTCTTTCACGTTTCCACCAGCCCGAGCTGTCCTCCCAATCCTGTGAGAGTTGGAACAAGGTATCACGGAGGAAGAAGTAGGCGAGGCTCTCAAATACGTGGTGAATGGGAAGGTACCAGGCAAAGATTGATTCTCCCTGGAATTCGACAAATTTACAAAATCGCTCGCTGTGCCCCTCCTCACTGAAATGTTTCACGAGGCTAAGGCCGCAAGATCACTGCAGGAGAAATTTACCCAGGCCCATAACACACTCATCCCCAAACCAGATAGCGATCCACTGGTCTGTGCCAACTATTGACCGATCTCCATCCTGAACTGTGACATGAAGGTTTTGGCCAAGGTCTTGCCAACAGATTGGTAAGAGTGATTCACCTCGTAGCCCATGACAACCAAGAGGGGTTTGTGCTATTTAATTCCTCATGTCACATTTACATACCCTGCTGAAAGTCATTTGGTAAACAAGGTCAGGCACAGATGACAAATTGCTTCTCTCTAGACGCCAAGAAGGCATTTGGGCATAATGAATGGTCCGAACTTGTCCATATCGTGGAGCACCTCAGAATCGGTCCCTGCTTCTTGAATATAGTTCAATGGCTTTATAATACCCCCATCTACATAGGTTCTTTGCAATGGCTTCTTTTTCAACCGGTCCCCTATCCGATAATGCATGTGACAGGTTTGCCCGTCTCCCCTACCTTTTCTCCTCGCTTTAAAACAAATGGCTATTGCCATTCACTCCTCAAACATGATATCTGGAGTGAGTACTCCAGTAACCTCAAACTGTTGCTGTAAGCAGAAAACATGCTTTTGATATTAAGCAACCCGACGTCCTCCATAACGGTACTCTTGGCATTTATTGATGACTTTTCTGAATACATTATCAGAAATTGATCACAGGACTTTATGAATTCCTTCTTACCAAACTGTTCTCTGCTCCTCTGAACAACTCCTTCATTGCCAGTAACTACAGCGGCTCCATCTCACTTACTGTCCATCTCTCTGAGCGTACCCTATGGCAAAACACAACAGATCTTCATGAGGCCTGGATGAAATTCAGTTACTTTAAAATCCTTCACAACTGGCACTGATCCAAAACAAAACCTCAGGCTGAAACTGTCCAATACATCCAATTCCTGGAGATGTGCACTCAGAACTGGGATATTCAACATACCCTCTATTCCTAGCTTACTGGATTCAGATATGGCAAGTTCTTACAGATAGCTGAGTGGGAATGTACTCCATTGGCAGCTTTCGCAGTGTTGCATTACACCCACAACATTTCTGTACTCACCAGTCACACAAAGCAATGGCGGACTATTGCCCTGGTGACGGCAAATATTTTTATTCTTCATAAATGGTCCAAACCTGTAGCCACTACACAAGAGTTTTTCCTTCTTAAATACAGTACCCTGAAACTTCCTAACTTACTGGTTAGTATATGTAAATGTAGCTGTTGTTCTAACATCGTTATATGATCATTCTTCAGTGGTATGTACTCAGCCATTATATTCCTGTACTTGCTTTACTCTACTGGTGAATACCCATTTATAGGTTTGTCAGAATGTGTACAAGATGATGTCCTGGCTCTTAGATACCAAAATGTCAAAAAAAGGTTTCAAACATAGTAAATGTGGGAGAGGGAAGGGGGAGTGGTGGGGAAATGGGGAATACTTCCTTACTAAATGTAAGGGGGTCTCAGGAGGAGTAACGAGGGGCTTAGGGAGGTACATGCCAATACACATACCCACCCACAAATGAGTAAAACCATGGCTATTCAAAAACTACAACTTTACTATGGTCCTATAGGCCACAAAACAGTAGTAATGCACTCCAACCTAGCCTTAGAATAGATCAAGTACCACACACTGCCACTCATAGGTGCTGCAACTCACCCATAGAAAAACCAAAGCAGACATGAAATTAAACACCCAATAGCAAATAATATTAAATACATTATAGTATTCCGATTTTCGAATGAGTTATGTACATAAAGGGGCTCATCACGATGTCGGGCGGAAAGGCTCCACCCGACAGTCGGAAACTTCACGACCGCGTCAGAGCCCTTCCGACCGACTCAGTCGCTTTGCAATCCGACTGCCCGATTCTGATGTTCGCTGTTGGAATGTAAACCGACCGGTCATTCTGAATCGGTTCCATCCGACTCGCGGAGTATTCCTGTCGGTCGGAACCACACCGTCATGGCGTTTCCGCCATTGGGATAATGATGTCGGTTTCCAACAGACTTTCTGCGCCGGCCTTTCTGAAATGGAAATGCAGTGGAAAAGTGACTTTGGGGGCCCCTGGCAGGGCCCCCTTGCCTCCGCGGTCTAAGTTTGGTGGCCGAGGGGGTACCTGAGGTTCCCCCCCGTAAAACACTGCACTGTGTGGCAGGCAGGGTTTTACACACACACACACACACCCCATTTCCCCAAGGGAGTCTGTGTTACAGCCGGTTCTTAGGCGTAACTTGGGCTCCCATAGGAAACAATTGGAATCCGACCAAACAATGTTCGTTTGCGCTCGACATCGTAATGGGCCCCTACGTTTTAAAGCTGGATTACACATTTATTGTAAAAAATAACCTTTTTTTAACAGGATTAAACATTTAAACTTTTAAACTAATAAATAAAAACAAAACTTAAAGAAGACTTAATTGTGATAAAAAAGGATATTTATAAATTAATTTTTTAAGTATTTAATAAACAATATGCGTTAATATGCCGTATCTTATTTGTTAAAAAATAATTATTTTAAAGTCATTCAATTTTTTATTTTTCACTGAAATAATTTATATACACACACACACGCACAAACACACGTATAGAAATTTATAAAGGTAATTATTTTTCCCTTTACTTTCCATTAGAGCAATCTCCGTCCCAGAGGCAGTGAGTTCCAATATGTGTGAGAAGTGAAGAGTAGCTACTTTGCACTCTTATTTTCAGTTTTCAAGATCTTTTCCACCTCAACTGAGGGGGTGGAGAGATGCAAATCTGCACTTTGGTGTCAACTGACACTCTGAAATAGTGAACAGCGAAATAGTGTAGCCTCACACGTTGGTGCAAGAGTAAGTTTACATGAGCAAATATATGAGTCTGCCTTGAGCTTTTATGGAATTAGACTTTAAGGGCCCGATGTAGGTAATCCCAGATTACCGATTCTTAAATACCGAATCATACCGATTCGGTATTTAAGAACTGGCAATCGGAATTTAGGTAATTTTACCAATTTCATTTCCGAATCGGTATGATTCGGTAATTACCGAATCGGTATTTACAGATTCGGTAATTGCCATTCATTCCTATGGGCCTGTAGGCCCATAGGAATGAATGTCAATTACCGAATCGGTAAATACCGATTCGGTAATTGGGGGAAACATTGAAGGGTGGCAGGGTGTCACTTTGACACCCTGTTGCACCCCTCAATTGTGCATGGGTGCACATGTTGTAGACATACATGCCTTTATGGCATGTATGTCTGCAACATGGCACTGTTTAAAAAGCAAAAAAAATGCTTTTTAAGGGGTTTTCATTATTTACCACCAACTTCTAGTTGGTGGTAAATAACGAATTCTTAGACCCCTGTAGCACTGATTGCAGTGCTACCTACATGTCAAAATACAGAATTGGTAATTTTACCGATTCGGTATTTTACAGAATCGGTAAAATAACCGATTCGGTAAAATTACCGAATCTGTATTTTAACATGCCCCTACATCTCCATCTTCAAATACCGGTCACCGACCGGTATTTGGCGACCTACATCGGGCTCTTACTGTTTTATTATTTATTTGCAGTTTACACAAACTGAATAAAGAGCGTGTCTTTAAAAGAGGCCTCCAGCTTCAACTCGGGTGATTAATACATCCATGGCTCATGCTGGTTTGGTGAGTTCACTTGCCATCCATGGAGATTAAGATAAGATTAGCAACAACAGAAGGTGTTTGAAATGTCAAAATAATTGCACACAATCTTTTTTCATTTAGAAATTTCAGTCTACCACCCCGTGCTGGTTTTCTAGACGCAATTTGATGCTTGTTTAAATGGTGTTTTATGCCACATTTGGATATTTAGCGATCGTTTTGGGAAATACACTCACTAATTGTATTTCTATTTCCAGCATCCCCATTGTAGGTGATCAATAGTATACTGATACATTCAGTTTTACAGTTCAGATTTTGAATACCCTGGTAGGTTTAAGTACCACTTGACAGAGTTTAATGCCAATCAGTCTATGCGGATTTATACATTGATTGCTTCTTTAAATTTCACTTGAGGGTGCGTAAACTTGTCCTTAGAAACAGTGTGACACTTCTACGTGTATGGAATTTCAACGTCCTAAATTTTGGGGTAGGTAATACAGGTTTACCTTGCCTGTCTCATCGAACTATTACAGCATGCCAATATCTACTTTGAAGTTGGTCTAGGACAATCTGTCTGATATTTGTTTCGTTGTGGGAATTTATGCCCCAATCTTTTGGTACGTAACATCTCTTTACAATACCCGTGGTTATAAATTTGCAAGCTCCCTGTCGCCTGTGCACATGGCACTAGAAATCGCTCTGGTGCGGGCACCTGAGGGATTTCTGTGAGCCCTGAACAGCCTCGGGAACTAGGGAAGGGCTCTCCCAACTCCCGAGGCTGTCCTGCTGGTTTCAGGGAAACGACGATCAGCGCGCACGTCGCGCTGACGTAATTTCTCTAACACCAAAACTGAAATGAGCCGATAGGCTATAGCAACCCTTCCCCGAGCACGTAGAAAGACAGGAGAGGTATCATTGGAAAGAGGAGAATCTCTAGTGGATCCCAGCTTGTCGATTGCCCCAAGAGGGTGATCCCCAAGCAGGGATCCACCCACTGGACACCAGAATGGGGGGATCGGCCCCTTGGGCAAGGCCTTTGCTCCCCCCAAATGTTTTGGGGCTATTCTGTCTTTCCGCCCCTCCTTGGGGTAAGATGGGGGCAGAAAGACCACTAGATGCCCAGGATTTTGTTAAATTGGATTTAGGGGTGGGGGCTGCACGAGATGGGAATGTAAATGTCTCCACCCCACAAAATTCTACAGTCTTTCTGCCAAACCTGGGAGGGGGATGGGGGCAGTGGTCCCCGATCTGCCCCTCCTGGGGAGGGCAGAAAGCCCACTGGATGCCAGGGATTATTTTTGTAATTATATTTAGGGTGGGGCCTGACCGAGATGGGCCTGTCAATGCCCCCAACCCACACAAAACTCCAGTCTTCCTGCCCTCCCTGGGGGGGGGGGGGGGGGGGCAGAAAGCCCACTAGATGCCAGGGATCATTTTTGTTATTATATGTAGGTTTGGGGCTGCCCAGAATGGGCGTGCCAATGCCCCCAACCCCCATAAAAATTAGCCACAGTGTTTCTTCCTCCCCGAGAGGCAGATTTGGGCAACAGTCCCTAATCTGCCACCCGGGGGGCAGAAAGCCCACTTGGCACCAGGGATTTAAAAAAAAAAAATGTATACAAAGGGGTTAGGGTTGCCGAGAATGGGCATGCTAATGCCCCACCCCCAAAAAAGTCTTCCTACTCCCCCAGGAAGGCAGTTCGGGGCAACAGCCGCAAATCTGTCCCCCAGGAGGAGGCAGAAAGCCTACTAGGCACCAGGGATATGTGTATGGGCATGCCAGTGAGAAGAGCAATAGGCAAGGGTCGCTCCATTTTTTTTATGCACACATTTTGGCTGTTTTAGTGATATTTTCAGTCCCATCTGCACCCACGCGAGGGCAGAAAACCACTAGAAACCAGAGAGAGTTTGTGTGTGTATGAAAACTGGAATTTAGCTGACAGTCTGCGTATCCTGACCTTTAGCTGCCATTTTGCTGGCCGTGTGTGTGGACCTGCACTTGGCTACTGGTGTGGGTGGACTCGCATTTGATGGCGCTGTGTGTAAATTGGCGCTTGCCTGGTAGTGTGCATGGAGTGGCGCTTGGCTTAGCTGCAGGGCCGAACAGGCCGCAGCAGGCACCAGGCGTATCCCGGTTTTGGGCCGTGGGGGTCAGTTTTGTCACTGGGGGCGGGTTTTGCAGCGGGCCCCCGTAAAAAAAAAAGGGAGAGCGGTGCATTTTACTAGCACGCCCTCCCTTCCAAGAGCCGGTCGAGCAGCAATCTGCAATGGCTAGCTGCTGTTCCGAGTCCAGCCTTCCTTGGCTAGCGGTGTGCGGGGATGGCGCTCAGCTGACGGAGTGCGTGGGTGACGCTTGGTTGGTGGTGTGCGTGGCTGGCGCTTGGCTGGCGGTGTGTGTGGATGGAGCTTGGTTGGTTGTGTGTGGGAATGGCACTTGCCTGGCGTTGTGCGTGGATGGCGCTTGGCTGGTGGTGTGCGTGGATGGTGGTGTGCTTATACTGACTTCGCTCCCGGTGTGGCTTGATTGGATCCCCAGCATTTTCTTACCCAAAATCCCATGCAAACCTCAAATTTACTTCCAAAGTCACCTTTTCCTCACATTTCTGTGTGGGTAAGTTGTAGGATCACTGTGCAGGCACAAATGTCCTACTACCCAGCATTCCCCTTGGTCTCCCGAGAAAAATGATACCTCACTTGTGTGGGTGCCAAAGTAGTGTCAGCCTAAAAATGTGTAAAACACTGCCCTTTTGGACCCGCTTTGGGCCCCTCTAAATCTCTACACGTTTTTGACCCTTCCATGTCATAGGCACTCAGCCCATCCACACAAGTAAGGTGAAATTTCTATCGGGAGTCTGAAAGGAACGCTGAGTGGTAGGAAATTTGTGCGGTGCAGTGAGCCCACAACTTTCCCACACAGATATTAGAGGAAAATGTTACTTTTTAACTAAATTTGAGGTTTGGAGCAGATTCTTGGAAGGAAATGGGGGATCAACGCAAGACACGCATCCCTCTTCTCCCACGGGTGTCTTTCTTTCAGAAATGTATGTGTTTTTTAGGTTCCCCTAGATGTCTGCAAGCCCGGGACCAAAAACACAGGTGCCCACCTATCTATCACAAAACAAGCTGGTTTTTCAAGGGGGTCCACTGCGTTTTTGGTCCCGGGCTCAGCAGCCATCTAGGTAAACCTTCCAAACCCAAACATTTCTGAGAACTAGACACCCACGGGAGTCCACGGAGCTGAGGCTTGCGTGGCTCTCCTAAGATTTTTCTACCCAGGATCACCTGCAAACCTCAAATTTAGATTAAAAAACACATTTTACTCACTTTTCTGTGTGAGAAAGGTGTGGGATCACTGGGCAGCGACAAAGTTTCTACCACCTGATAAAAATGATACCTCACCTGTGTGGCTGGGCCAAGTACCCGCCACAGGTAAGGGCCCAAATTGTATTGTGGAGACATCAAAATGACCTATCACAAAACAACCTGGTTTTGCAAGGGGGTCACTTAGGTTTTTGGCCCTGGGCTCAGCGGCCATCTAGCAAAACCTACCAAATCCACACATTTCTGAAAACTAGACACCCGGGGAAGTCCAGGGAGGTATGCTTGCATGGACCCCCAACGCCTTCCAAAAATATATAGGTTTGCTAGGTTTCCCTAGGTGCACTAGAGCTAGGGTTCAAAATCCACAGCTAGGCACTTTTCCACAGCTAGGCACTTTACAAAAAAAGGGTCAGTTTTTACTGTTAAAATATGGTTTGTTCACGTTGCGTTATGGCAAGTTTCCTGTCGTGGGCACTAGGACTACCCACACAAGTGAGGTACCATTTTTATCGGGAGACTATGGGGAATGCAGGGTAGGTGGAAGTTTGTGGATCGCAAATTCCAGAACTTTCCATCACAGAAATGTGAGGAAAATGTGTTTTTTTTTTACAAAGTTTGAGGTTTGCAAGGGAATCCGGTTAACAGAACCTGGTGAGAGCCACATAAGCGGCCCATCCTGGATTACCCTGGGTGACTCATTTTCAAAAATGAATAGGTTTTCTAGGTTTCAAATATACAGCTAGGCACTTTGGAAAAAAGGGCAGTTTACACTGTAAAAAATTGGTGTCTCCACGTTGCGTTTTTGCCCGTGTCCTGTCACGGGCACTAGGCCTACCCACACAAGTGAGGTAGGGTTTCTATCGGGTTACTTAGGGGAACACAGAATATTAGAACAAGTGTTATCATCAATTGACTTTCTTTGCATTTCTACCTTCCAATGTAAGACAATATATATAAAAAGAAGGCATTTTGAAAAATTACATTTAATTCACGTGCTTGTATGGGTTCCCACAATTTTGGAGATGTGCAAAAAACACTGCTTATAAACTCTAGATTTTGTTCCCATTTCAGAAATATATTGGTTTCCTTGGTACCTATTTTTCAATCTTTATATTTTACCAAATTAATTGCGATATACCCGGTACACAATGAAAAACAACTGAAATTGCAGCTCAGTTATTGGCTCTGGGTTTCTCGGGTTCTTTGTGAACCTACAAGTCCTATTAAACCTGAAGGGTTCAGCGGATGTAACGGTATATTGCTTTAAAAAATATGTCCCACTTAAAAGAAAACGATACCAAAGGGGATGATGGACGGAGCAAATCAAACACTCACCTAAAGAATGGTGATGGATTAAACCCAGATCAGTTGACTGGGAGTGAGTGTTGGATTTGCTCAAACGATCCGTCCATCATCCCCTTTGGTATCACTTAGAAGAAGTTACAGGTGAAAACATTGGCACAAATGGCTATTTTTTCAACTAAATTTCAATATTTTCTATTTTCAACTGTTAGTTTCTATAAAAAAAACTTGAAGGATCTACACAAGTGACCCTTTGCTGAATTTTGTCAAGTTTTCAGAAATGTATAGCTTATTGTGATCCATTATTGGTTTCACACCCATTTCTACAAACTAAATGGAAGGAGGCTGACAGCACATAAAATAGGAAAAATACGCTATGTCCCAGTAAAATGCAAAAACTGTAAAGAAAATGTTGGTTTTCTGACAAAAGTCTGCCTGTCCCTGAAATATGAGTAGATGGTGATTCAGCACCACAAACACCTTGTTGATGGAATTTGCAGGAAAATAAACAGACACGTTCTTCTGCAGAAATTTCTTGCCATTTACAAAAAATTGCTGCATTTTGGCTAATTTCTGGGTCCCCTCCTGCATAATCCACAAACGTTGGGTACCTTTAGAATCCTCAGGGTGTTGGAAAAAAGGGTGCAAATTTGACTTAATATTAAGCATGGGCGTAAAATCCGTTACGCTCGCGGATTTTTCGTATTTTCGGGGAATCCGCAATCCGCGAACTCTCGCGGATGCGGCGAGAATACGCAAATCCGCGCGAAGCGGATTTTTTGTTTGTGTTCGCACTGCTCGCGCTGCTCGCGGTCCGCGGCGCGGGCAGGAACAATCTCGCACTAGCGAAAGTACAAAAATTACTTAGTAAAGGAAGTGGCCCAGTCTCCAACTTCCTGTTCCTGTCCAGCAAGCTCCTCCCATAGGGGTGGGGTGAAGGAAGTGCCCCAGTCTCCAACTTCCTGTTCCTGTCCAGCAAGCTCCTCCATTTCCTGGCCACTTTTCGATCATTCTTGACTGGGAAGGATTACTTTTTGTGGTTGCTGCTGGATATTTGGATTTGAGGCCTTTTGGATTACTTTTGGATTCGAATTTTGATTTCACAAAGAAGTAAGTTGATGTTGTTTGTTTGTGGTGATTTTTGTGTGTGTTGTTTTTTTTCCGACTTTTTTTGGGGGAAAATCTGCAAGTTCGCGAGCTGAGGATGTTTTTGCTTGTGTTCGCACTGCTCGTGTCCCGCGCAGCAACAATCTCGCACTCGCGAAATTGTAAAAATTACAATTCTGCTGCACATGAATTGAAAACCACCAGGCTTATTTATGGGTGCATGGATGATACAACTGTTTTGTTGAAATTATTTTTGTTAACATGATTCTGGCCAGGGCATGGATGACATTGGATTGTGCTGATTTTTGTGTGTTTTAGGACTTTTTGGGGTGGTGTTGGGGGCTTGCTATGGGGGTGGGGGCCATTTTATTGTCTGGTCCCGTGTGGGTGGGGGTCTAGGGGCCATTTGTAAGTTGTGTGCTTTGTGCCATAGGCCTGCACCCACTGTGCTCTGATGTCATCCATTATGCCCAGGGGGGCCCAGAATCGGTCTGTTCGCGGATTTTGCGGGTTTTTGCCACGTTCGCGCCGTGAAGCAACAATCTCGCACTCGCGAAATTGTAAAAACTGCAATTTTGCACCGGAAAACCACCAGCAGGCAGCATAAGCCTTCTGAAAATGGATGGATGGCATTGGATTGTGGTGATTTGATTTGTGTTGTGTGTTTTCACTTTTTGGAGTAGGGGTTGGGTGCTGGCTATGTTGGTGGTGGCCATTTTGAGGCATGGTCCTGGCCATGTGGATGGGGGGGTCAAGCGGCCATTTTGAAGGCAGGCAGTGAGCTTTGAGACATAGGCCTGCACCCATTGTGCCTTGCTTTCACCCATTGTGCCCAGGCGGAGTCAGGGGTACATGAAAGCACAACCCTCTGTGTGTGTGCTCTCTTGGATCAATGTTAAATTCCTGTTTCCCAAAAATTTAGCAAATCCTAATTTTGAAAATTCCATATTGTGTGGTGTGCACGTGTGTATTCATAAATGCCTACTTGCTAACTGTTTATTCAAGCGCTACATATGCAACATTTATATTTACTGATGTTCCTCTGTCTTCGTTTGCGTTTAGGTGCACAAAACTACGCATCATCGTTGAGCATCAGTGCCAGGAAGAAGTGCTGCTGCGGCCTGTTGTTCCGACATCTGAAGAAGATGGCTCCAAAAAGAGGTGCCCGTAGGTCCTCTTCCAAGAAAGATGTCTCTACTAAGGAGAAGAAGAAGCAAGTGGCACCACTTACCAAGGCGACTGGTTGCTCAACCAAGACATTTTTTGGGCAACAACAACAAAAAAAACAAAGGCCCACCATGAGTGCTGCACAGGTAGCCTGTTTAGTTGTTGAATCACCAACGACCAGTGATGTTGGATCATCGCAAGAAAGTAGCAGCACGCCATCAACACAGGTTTTAACTCATCTCACAAGTACTATTCAACAACCAAAGCCGCAACAACAACTGCATGGGCTACTAGTACAAGCAGAAGTACATGCGCAAGGAGCTGTCCAAGAAGGAGCTGTCCGAGAAGGAGCTGTCCGAGAAGGAGCTGTCCGAGAAGGAGCTGTCCGAGAAGGAGAAGGCCGAGAAGGAGAAGGCCGAGAAGGAGAAGGCCGAGAAGGAGAGGTCCATGGAGACTTGCAAGTAGAGGTCAGTGAAGATGGCCATGGAGCGGTGCAAGTGCCCACAATGGTTGTTCTTCCAGAAGTAGGGGCACAGGAGGAAATTGACTTTGGAGCCGGGGTATCATGTCAGGAAGACAAAGCCACTCCTCCTGATGATTCGTTTTCTCCCAGCTCCCCAGCAAGGAAAAGATCAAGGAGGGTGTGTAGAAGTTCCTCTTCAAGCCCCGCTCCATCAGATGATGATGTGGATCTAGATTGGCAACCATCTCTGACGTCTGAGAGGGAGGCACACCATGAGCTGCGAAAGGTATCACATGGTAAAAGGAAGGGCCCCGGAAAGCTCATACTTATGGATCCGAACGTCGGACTTGATGAAGTGGTGCATTCTGATGTTGTTGAAGAGGATGACAGCAATGACCTAGTCATCACACATGTCAGTCCAGCCACACCGGCCATGCAGCAGACAGACATTTACACCCTATCCCGACGTCATGCTGAGCGTGACCCTGGCGACGTGCCACTGGTAGCACCACCAACGCAGTCAAGTAGTACCACAAGTTCAACAAAACCTACAGCTCCCATATTTTCTCCCCAGAGGGGGACTCCATCCAGCTCGACTCCCTCAAGTAAGGTTGCTGCAATAATTGCACAACCCAGTAGATGTCTGCAAGGCTCATCCACCACTGCTTCATCTGGCATTGGCAGCAGTATCACCTCGTGCGGCAAAACCAGAAGTTTCCAGTCCCCAGTTTGGAACTTTTTTAGTGTCCATGAAAAATATGATAACATAGCCGTTTGTTGCATTTGTAAGACTAGCGTTAGCCGTGGTAAGACTGGTACCAACTATGGAACCGGAGGCCAGATAGGTCATCTTGAAAGAAAGCACGCTGTCGAATGGTTTCCGCACCTAGCAAACGTCAAGGGAAAGCGATCCCAAAGGGCAAGTGGCCAAAATATACCCATAGTAGGTGTTTCATCTGAAGATGATGGGGAGGTAGAAGAAGCGTCAGACATGTGTCCGGTTGCACCCAGTACCCCTTGCAGCACCACACCCTCCGTAACACATAGCAGGCACACTGAGAGTCTGGGAGACACACCAATGCGGAAAATGTCAACACTGATCAGAAGTGGGTCGAAGAAGGCATCAGCATCATCCCGTAAATTTGTCCAGCGCACCATTTCAGCCATGTTCTCCTCAGATGCGCAATTTCAACGCAACCACCCAACTGTACGCCTCTATAACACTAAGCTGGCAAAAATGCTAGCGGTGGACCTTCTCCCTTTTTCGTTTGTCGAAGGTGTGGGTTTCCTTGAACTCGTGGCAACATTGGCCCCTAAATGGAAGGTTCCTAGCCGGTACTATTTTGCCAGGGTTGCTGTTCCAGCACTACACAAAGAGGTGCTTGAGTTGGTGGGGGCAGCTTTGCAGAAGAGTGCTGTTCACACTATACACCTGACAACAGACATGTGGACCAGTTGCCAAGCCCTTGATTACATGTGCATCACTGCACACTGGGTCTCTTTTTCAGGGGTTATTAAACAGATAAATGCAGGTGGTGACTTGGTCGAGATTTTTAAGGGTGCTCGTAAACATGCAACATTAGCCATGTTTGGCATGGAGAAAAGTCATACTGCAGTCAACATTTTGGCTGACTTTAACAAAAAGGTCTTGAAATGGCTGCGCCCAAGACATTGCAAGGTTGGTTATGTTTCTACAGATAATGGCAGGAATGTAGTTAAGGCCATGGAGGACGGTTTCTATTTCAGAGTGCCGTGTTTGGCGCACTGTATCAACCTTGTTGTGCAAAATTTTTTGAAAAAAGAACTTGCAGTCGACAAAACACTGACCATCTGCAGAAGAATATGCACACATTTCAACCATTCTTTTAAGGCCCGGAAGGAGCTGAGGCGCAAGCAAAATGAACGTAGAATGCCAGTGAAAGCACTTATCCAGGAGGTGGCAACACGTTGGAACTCAACCTTCTACATGCTTGAGCGTCTGCATGAGCTGTTTCCAGTAGTCAATGAGTATTTCTACAACCTGGGTGGTGATACGACAGGAATGATGCTAGCGGTGGAGCAATGGCAGCTAGTTAAAAGCCTGACAGACATGCTTCGGCCTTTTGAGGTCTTCACGCGTGACGTGAGCAGGGAGGACTGTTCTTTGAGCAAAGCTATCCCACTGTTGCTGAAGCTCGAGCACCAAGTCAAGGTGGTGTCTTCACAATTAAAGGACGTTGGAAAGAACGAAGCACATGAGTTGGCGCAGAGATTATTACAACGCCTAGTTAGCAATGAACGGCTTGTAAATATCAAGAAACAACAGCACTACATTTGTGCTACTATTCTGGATCCACGTTACAAAAAGCCATTGTTTGGCAAAGTAATAATTCCTTTTGAAACATCGGATGTTACAGAGTACAAAGGTTGGCTAGCTCAGTCAGCCATTCGTTTTGAAATAGAGCGGAAGGAAACTGTAGGAGAAGACAGTACTACTAGTGAATCAGCAGGCGATCAGGCGTCCCAAAAAAGCACTTCACCATCTGTGCCTGTGGCAGAAGTGAGTGACTTTCCCTCTGAGCCGTTAACCACACCAGCAACCGTATCATCTGCACCAGGCGCATGCGATATGTCTGAAGCGAGTTGGCTAACTCAGCTAGGGTTTCCTGGTCCTAGAAAGGACACAGAAGTGCAAAGTACAGGAATCCGGGAGGACATTCTTTCAATGGTGCAGGCCTATCTGGATGACTCAACAGAGGTCAATATTACAGAGGACCCATTGGCGTATTGGCATGGGAAAAGAAAAATATGGCGAGAGCTCACCAACCTGGCTATCAATTACTTGTCTTGCCCACTCGCAAGCGTGTCTTCAGAACGTGTTTTTAGTTCTGCTGGTGGCATTGTGACTTCCAAAAGGTCCCGCCTCTTGCCCGCAAATGTGGAGCGGCTCACCTTGATAAAGATGAACCAGCACTTCATACCACCAGATTACAGAGTACGAGAATGCACGCAGGAAGAAGAGGACACCGCCCTACCCGAGGAAAGTTCTCCTCAGTTACCAGAAGTAACCCCGACTGATGATTTAGCAGAGTATGAGGACGAGTTCTGCTTCCCTGACAGCGAGTTCTGAAAATGACTCAATCATTCATTCATTAATTGTAAATAGTCCTCCTTATTCACTTTTATTCCTGTGTGTCTGTCTTTCTTTAGCAAGTGCTTCATCACATTCCCAACAAAACTGTAATCAAATCAACCAATAAAACAACAAGCCCATCAACAGAACTGTCTTGATTTTGATGCCGCAGCATTCCTCAGGTTCACAACAGTTAGTTGACACGAACTCAGTCCTGGTCGTCTATCCTGAGTCCTCCTCCTCCAGACTCACCCTATCCATTACCCATAATGCTGATGCCTGGATTCTGCACAATGAAGAAACTTACTTAACGTTGACGAGTCCCCCACTGTGAATTCCAGGTGGAGCCAGCCCTCAAACACAAATTACAGGTAAGATAAGCGTTTGGATGGGAGGTAGTATAATGGAGTATTTGGAGAGGCGAGAGAGTGACAGTGGTACTAGCAGCAAAGTCCTAGGGCTCTTGAATTAACAAACTCTGTGACAGGCATTTACTTAGGAAAACATTTGGCCTATTGCACGTGAACGTGTAGGCGTTATATTGCTCGCTTGCCTGTCTCAGGGGTGCTGTCTCTGGGGCTTCTAGGTTTTAGGGTTGTGTCAGCACCGCTACCACATTTCTAATGTTGATTGCTTTTGATTTGCAGAAAATCCACGCCGGGAAACTCCAGTTGTGGCCCTGCTGCAGAACGCGTTAGGACTCTGTGAATTCCAGGTGGAGCCAGCCCTCAAACACAAATTACAGGTAAGATAAGCGTTTGGATGGGAGGTAGTATAATGGAGTATTCGGAGAGGCGAGAGAGTGACAGTGGTACTAGCAGCAAAGTCCTAGGGCTCTTGAATTAACAAACTCTGTGACAGGCATTTACTTAGGAAAACATTTGGCCTATTGCACGTGAACGTGTAGGCGTTATATTGCTCGCTTGCCTGTCTCAGGGGTGCTGTCTCTGGGGCTTCTAGGTTTTAGGGTTGTGTCAGCACCGCTACCACATTTCTAATGTTGATTGCTTTTGATTTGCAGAAAATCCACGCCGGGAAACTCCAGTTGTGGCCCTGCTGCAGAACGCGTTAGGACTCCGTGAATTCCAGGTGGAGCCAGCCCTCAAACACAAATTACAGGTAAGATAAGCGTTTGGATGGGAGGTAGTATAATGGAGTATTCGGAGAGGCGAGAGAGTGACAGTGGTACTAGCAGCAAAGTCCTAGGGCTCTTGAATTAACAAACTCTGTGACAGGCATTTACTTTGGAAAACATTTGGCCTATTGCACGTGAACGTGTAGGCGTTATATTGCTCGCTTGCCTGTCTCAGGGGTGCTGTCTCTGGGGCTTCTAGGTTTTAGGGTTGTGTCAGCACCGCTACCACATTTCTAATGTTGATTGCTTTTGATTTGCAGAAAATCCACGCCGGGAAACTCCAGTTGTGGCCCTGCTGCAGAACGCGTTAGGACTCTGTGAATTCCAGGTGGAGCCAGCCCTCAAACACAAATTACAGGTAAGATAAGCGTTTGGATGGGAGGTAGTATAATGGAGTATTCGGAGAGGCGAGAGAGTGACAGTGGTACTAGCAGCAAAGTCCTAGGGCTCTTGAATTAACAAACTCTGTGACAGGCATTTACTTTGGAAAACATTTGGCCTATTGCACGTGAACGTGTAGGCGTTATATTGCTCGCTTGCCTGTCTCAGGGGTGCTGTCTCTGGGGCTTCTAGGTTTTAGGGTTGTGTCAGCACCGCTACCACATTTCTAATGTTGATTGCTTTTGATTTGCAGAAAATCCACGCCGGGAAACTCCAGTTGTGGCCCTGCTGCAGAACGCGTTAGGACTCTGTGAATTCCAGGTGGAGCCAGCCCTCAAACACAAATTACAGGTAAGATAAGCGTTTGGATGGGAGGTAGTATAATGGAGTATTCGGAGAGGCGAGAGAGTGACAGTGGTACTAGCAGCAAAGTCCTAGGGCTCTTGAATTAACAAACTCTGTGACAGGCATTTACTTTGGAAAACATTTGGCCTATTGCACGTGAACGTGTAGGCGTTATATTGCTCGCTTGCCTGTCTCAGGGGTGCTGTCTCTGGGGCTTCTAGGTTTTAGGGTTGTGTCAGCACCGCTACCACATTTCTAATGTTGATTGCTTTTGATTTGCAGAAACTCCACGCCGGGAAACTCCAGTTGTGGCCCTGCTGCAGAACGCGTTAGGACTCTGTGAATTCCAGGTGGAGCCAGCCCTCAAACACAAATTACAGGTAAGATAAGCGTTTGGATGGGAGGTAGTATAATGGAGTATTCGGAGAGGCGAGAGAGTGACAGTGGTACTAGCAGCAAAGTCCTAGGGCTCTTGAATTAACAAACTCTGTGATAGGCATTTACTTTGGAAAACATTTGGCCTATTGCACGTGAACCAACACGATGACAGTGTTCAGTTAAATGAAATTACTGCAAAACCACCACCCACCCAGCTCAAAAGTAGTAAAAAAACAGGTATGCTCAGATAAAGTTTGAAAAAGTATATTTATATCCCTAACAAAATAATCTCCCGCAAGACCCTCCCTAACCCCAACAAATAAATAGTCCTCAAAAGTCCCCAAAAAACCCAACTCCCAATTCCCACCCCCCAAAAGTCTCAAAAACAGGGGCAAGGGACACTCTATGAATGCAAGCTGTTAAGTTTGGCCTCCAGGGCATCATGCTTTAGGGCCAGGGCATCATATTTTTCTTGGAGGATGGCTTGATCTAGGCGGAGGCCCTCCACCACATTCTGATATTTGGTCCATTTCTGGACCTCCGCCTCTAGGTCGGACACTCTGCGGAGTGCACGGCGCAAGCGACCTTTAACAGTGCTGCGAGGTGCAGCTTTTGCTGCTCGGCGGTGGCGTCTTCCGGCACGGCTCCGGTTTGCTGGAGCACTGTGCTTACCGGTAGAACGTGGGGTAACAGAGGAGGATGTAGATGTTGTTAGGTTTGATGCACTGGAGTGCGTGTCGTCCCCCTCTAGTTCCACCAGTCGCCGATATTCAGCAACAGTTGCTTCCAGCCTCCGTTGCCGGGCCAGTACAGCCAGCATACTCCTCGTTGGTTTGGAGGTTTTAGTATTGCCAACTACATGAAGAAAGAAAGACATAATCTGTAACCAATGCTCTTTAAGAATATGATTAACACAAAATGATTCAGCAGGAAGTTGTGTCACAGTACAACTAGCAACTAGCCAGGGCAGTACAAAACTATTCAGGCCAGTATCATGGGCGTCCGCAGGGAGGGGCGCTTGAATCACCATTTCCCTTCCCACAACTCACTTGTATCCTTGGTTTGGTGCTCTTTCATATGAAAGAGATCTGGCAGAAGTGAGTGATTTTTCCTCTGAGCCGTTAACCACACCAGCAACCGTATCATCTGCACCAGGCCCAGGCGATATGTCTGTTTCCCTCCCTCTCTCTCTCTCTCTCTCTCTGTCTCACTCTTTCTGTCTCCCTTTGTCTCCCTCTACCTCGCTGTCTCTCTCTCTCTGTCTCCCTCCCTCACCCTCCCTCTGGCTCCCTCCCTCTCTCTCTCTCTCTCTCCTTCTGTCTTCCTCTCTCTCTGTCTCTGCCTCCATCTGTCTGTCGGTCCCAGCCTGCTGTAATTACCATATTGTAATTTGTCACTGGGCCACCACTGAATACACATCATATCCTATCTAAGAGTCAGATAGTACCTCCATGATCCAGCTTACCTGTACTCGCCACCGCCACCGTCTCCTTCCTCACAGTCTGTACTTCTTGCTCTTGGTCCGACTCCTCTAGCGCCGCCTCCTCCCCAGATTGACCCTCGGACTCCGAGTCACTGATGACCACCACATCTGAGCTGGCCCCGCCACCAGATGTTCCACCTACAAAGTAGATTTAAGAATGTTAGATTACACCACTCCACTAGTATTTGGTCTATGAATGAAAAAATGTGAAAACAACAGAAAAATTAATTGACTGTCTACTCTAGTCTAAAGTAAAAATGTCCCTCCTTCCAGGGAAAGCTGTTGTCTTGCTTCATTTTTTTGTCACAATTGTTGAATGCTTGCTTAATTTTAACACACACTATTTTTCTCTGAACAGACAGAAACTGGACTTCTAAGGACAAGAGGAACATCAACTTCAAACCAGGTGAAAGCTCGGCTCGACCACAAGAAATGTGTACCAATCCAGTACTCATCAACTCAGCACCAAGCACTTTTCCATTTCCAACTAACTTTATTTTCATATATGTGTTTACTTAAACTTTTAATAAAGCTTTTAAACTTGAATTGACTCTGTGGTTTTTAGTCCTCCAGAGAGTCCAGACTAGAGTGACTGAGCGAAAAGTTTTGCAATTTTTGCAAGGAGGAGTCTGTGCTGCTGACACTACCAGGTTTATTTATACAGTGTGCCAAACACGCCACTCTGAAATATTATTACTCTGGTCTTTGCTGTCCATAGTTCGGTTTGTGGAGAATTGTCCCTGCAACAGTTGGATTATTGATTTTGCTCCTATCTAAACCCTATTTCGAAACAATTAAATTAGGAATGCTTGGACAACAATAGGTCCTCTATATTTAAATGAAAACTTACTGGGGCCAGCAAAGGAGCACTCGCCGCCCTGGCCTGCATCCTCCTCCTTTGGAGCCACTGCTGCATCAGATTTTTCGGTCCGCTTGCCCCTGGGCGGACCTGACGTACAACATGAAAGAAATAACAGAAAACATTGATGATTGCTGCTTGCCGATGTCCTTGTCAACCAAATCAAACATTTAGAAAGAACAAGAACCTACTATTTCATCCAAAAAGAGGGCTACAAAGGAAGGACTGCACCTGAGCCTCTACTCTAGGGGCAGATTTACAAGCCCCTTGCAGCTCTTTTGCTCCATTCTTGCGTCAATTTTGTGACGCAGCGCCACAAGAGAGGCGCCATGGTGTGGCGTATATTAACAACGTGACGCATATGGGAGATGCATCCCATTCTAAAACCCTGCGCCATTAGGGAGCATTCCATCGCAAGGGAGGGCGTTCCTGCGCAGGAACGCATGCTAAAAGTGGCTATGGGGAATATATAAAATTTCAATCAGTCATTTAGGACAATGATGCGTCACTGAAACCCTGCGCCTGCATGAAGCAGACTTACGGCTTGACGCAGCATTGCTGGAGCTGCGCCATCGTTGCAACGCAACTCCATCAAAGAGCCGCCTTTACGGCACCGATGCGTAACGCTTCGGTGACGTTTTGGGACCATGGTGTGCCGCATTGTAAATACGGCGCACCATGGGTGGTGCTGCCGTGCCACACACTTTGCAGGGATGCGCAGGTAATTGCTAATCTGACACTTACGGGCATACTTACGAGTTCTGAGCTGGACACCTCCAGATGTGCACCAGAACAAATACGTAACGCAAAACTAACCTTGCGTCACGGCAGATGCGCCGCTATTACAATGCGGCAAACCCTGGCGCAAGGGTAGGCAGATGCGTGACGCATCTCGTGACGAAATAGGGGCGCATCTCTAGAGTCGCGTCGCGGGCGCAATGCAACTATAGCAGTGCTCAGGGCTGCCCAATACTCTACATACCGCATCAGTCCTTACGCCTGCTTCAAGCAAGCAGGCATAAAGAATTGACATAGCAGCGTCGCGGAAGTGCCTGCGTTAAATCTTGTAGATTTCACGCAGGCACTTTTGCGAGGCACACATCTGCCTGACCGGCACCCCCCACCCCCCACTCCCCCCCTGCGTGGGAACGCACCCATTGAGGCGCAGGCCCAGGCATTCACGTGGCGCATCTCCTTAGATGCATCACGTTGTACATGACTCGCAGGGATGCGCCACGTTTACGTCGCTGTGCGTCAGGTAAGGCAGTGTAAACGTGGAACAAGGGGCTTGTAAATCTGCCCCTTTGTGTCTAGCATTACGCAGTTCTGTAAAATACACTCATACTCAGCCCAATTAAATGAACACAAAATAGATAACAAATAAGCAGTGGCACCGGCACAGAGAAGGAGAACAGTGCACCTGAAATGCACAGAAGATTTTGAAATATTAATGAAAAAATTGCTACTACTACTCACCAAGACCGGGGACCTCCACTCCCAGCACGTCTAGCAGGTCACGCTCTCGGTCAAGGATGTCGGTCCAGCGGTGGGTGACCTGATTGTAGGTGCGCTGGACCCCCGTGATCTTAAAAAGGGCCTGGCACACCTGCCCCCACCGCTTCCGTCGCTCCTGGCTGTTGGTGTAACCAGCAGCAATCCTGCCGCCTGCCGCGATGGTCCTGGGGAGACGGCGCTGCACGTAAAAAACAAGTGCGCCCACCTCCTCAGGGCTGAAAATCTCCCGGGGCACCACCATTTCCGCCCTCAATCGACCACACGGGAGCCGGGCACGGGCTGCGGTGCCCGTCTTGGGCAGCTTCACAGCTGTCTTGACCATGTTCTGGGCAGGTGTGAGCAGTAAAGAAGAGACAAAATGAAAAAGAATAAGAGTAGGGAAGAAGGAAAGTAAAAGTTTAAAAAAGTAGTTCAAAAGTAAACAAAAGTAGCCTAAAACACAAAAATATAGATCTAGAAAAATACAGGGATAGAAAATAAGTTAAATAGATCAAAAAAATATTAAAACAAGCAAAGGATGGCAGAGATATAGAGAGGATAGAAACACCATACCCAGACACATAGGAATGAATGAAAAACAAGATGGCGGCCCGATCACGTGCGCGTAAGTAAGTTCGCACGCGATTTCTCTTGCGAACTCGTGCGAACTTGTATTCGCACGGCGCGAGTCGCGCGAGATTACACTTAGCGGGCGGAAACGGAAATACGTCACGCAAACAAAATGGCGGCGCCCATACTCAACCTTGAGGTAACTCGCACGAGTTCGCGGCCTCCACGGGCCAGTTCGCACTACGACGCGCCCCGCGAATAGGGCGAAATTACCGAAAAACGAGTTTTGCAAAAGCAAAACGAACGAGCAGGTGCAAAAGTTCGAGCTCATCATTTGTAACCATTTACCTGTAGTGTTTCCTGAAGGGGCCCTCCAGAATCCGGTTGCTTACTTGCAACTATTGTGTGACCCTGCTCTGACAGTCACAGAATAGTTACAAGTATGCCATTGCATCCTGTTAAAAAAAATTATTTACATTGCATTTGCAACAAAAAGGAAAGGGAGCAGACAAGCAGGTGCCAGCCTTCATTAATGTCAGTTGGGGCAGGGCAGGTGTTGTTGTTTGCAAAACTTAAAGCACTTAGCAGGTGTTTGTTCACTCAGTGGTCAATCAGAGGGTGTTGTGATGACACTGAGGGTGGCATGGGTGTGCCAGCCAGAGGGTGGCATGGGTGAACCAGAGTGCCAGTGTTGACAGAGGATGGCAGTGCTTTGCTTTGCCCCAATAATGTACACTGGTGAACTAGAGGGTGATGTGATGACACAGAGGGTGACATGGGTGAGCCAGAGGGTGGCATGGGTGACCAAAGAGAGTGCCAGTGGTGACAGAGGGTGGCAGTGATGAAGAAAGCTTAGCAAACAGGCTGGGCACGTAGAAACAACAAGTTCGCTAAACTGGCGACCCGACAAGTAAGTTCGCAATTTGCGAAATAGTACAAAACCCTCGCGAACTTGCAGAAACCCGTGCGAACACACACACCCCCAAAAAATCCGCTAATCCGCGAGAATTAGCGGATTTCGCGTATTTTCGCAATCCGCGAATACGCAAATCCGCAAATTCGCGGATTGCGAATCCGCAAAATCCGCCCATGCTTACTTAATATCTTATGTGGACAAAAAGTTACAGGGGCCTAAGTGTCAACTACCCCAAATAGCCAAATAAAGACTTAGCACGGGGAGGGGGAGACCTAGCAGCAAAAGGATTAAACATGAGAAGCTAAAGCGTGGCATGCAGCAAATGATACAAAAGTAAATAAATAGAAAACAAACAGACGGCCTTATGAAATAAATGATAACACGCAGAAGGGAGGAGGAGAAGGCAGATGCAGCCCGAAGAGAGGGTGTGTTGGGGAAGTGCGGCCGGGGAAGGGGCTGTTGTGCCTGCAACTCCAGCTACGACAAAGAAGTCATTAAGAAAATAGTGCTCAAAAACTGAAAATAAAATGTAGCGAGTAAAGTCACATGTAACAGGGGCAGTCCACATGAGAGGTTAGAACAGTAGAAAAGGAGGGACTACTAAATACATTAACCCAAGAAAAAAAGCATTTCCAAAAGACAGTCAAAGGAGCCAATAAAAAACATGAGTGGAATATGGGTGGAGCCTAAAGCCTATATCCTGAATACAGCATGTCTTGAAGAGACTGCGCAAGCACTGCCTAGGCAAGACCTAAAAAACGGCCCAAACACTGACCTGTCAGACCAGCCCATCAGGCACTGCCTGATTGAAATGTAGGCCAGATCGACCCTCTGTGCACTTTACCCCAGGTACTCCCCCCCACCGTTACACCCCTCCACCGTTACCCACCTCCACCACCACTGCTTCAAGAACACTGCATTGCCGTTGGAAGCAAATGCTGTGAATAGTAGAAGGAAAACATGTGTTCAATGTTAACATTTCGCTGCAAAGCACTGTGTCATTTCCTTAAAGTAAATTGCACCAAAATAGTAATTTTTGTTCTGAATTAACAATTAAGAAAAAAAGTGTGCATTTTCTAATTGGCTAAAAAGCCCCAAAATCTTGGTTTGGGGATGGCTACCAATTAAGATTTTTTATTTTTCTTAAATATCTGAGATTAGCACATAGGCTAATTTCAACTGAAATTTGTCAAGCACTACAGGAGAAGCCCATTAAGCAAAGACAACAGCCTCAATATCTCCTCTGTTTCCAAGAGGTTTCAAATGATCCTGCGGTAGTTACCTGATGTTTAACAGCAAACCTTAAGCCAAACAGACACAGGTTTTTCATTGAGAAGAATTTTGTGCAAAAAGCCTTGTCTACCTCCAGGATGTCCTCACACTCTTGGTTGCCTACTGCAGCGAGTATGGACAGGTACACCAAGTTGTCAGTGCTCAAAAAATCCCAGCCAAGATGGATTTAAAAAGGACGAGCAATTTTTAGGGACTACACGCCCGTTCTGGCACACTGACAACAGGTGTTCTGCTTGCTCACGAAATGAATGAGCAATAAAGATGCCTTTAAATCTTGTTATCTTGTCACATGTGCATGGCTTTCAGAGACAGACATCAAAAGCCTGCGTGAGGTATGGCTGAAATGGAGAATACACCCGCGTGTTTAAAATCGAGAAGGGGGTTAGGCAGGGCTGTATCCTCGCCCCATTTCTTTTCTCTATCTATACCAACGGGGTGGAGGCGGCCCTGTCTGGCTCAACTCTCGACTTCCCTAGATTTGACAACTCCCCTTACCACTATTGGCTTACGCCGATGATGCAGTGTTATTAGCGAGGACAGGCGTAGCCCTTCAGAGTCTCTTAACTGCAGATGCTGCCTTTATGGCCTCGTTAACCTCTATGTATATGAGGGTAAATCTTTTATCATAGCTGGAGCTACCCGAGGTGCAAAAGGGCCTCATTTTCACTTAGCCTCCAAATAAATTGAAGCAGTTCACTCTTTTGCGTACCTGGGCGTTCTGTTTGACAACAAACAAACTTGGTCAAAATTGGTGGCTGCCAGATCTCTGGGCATGGAAAGAAGCCTACTAGCGATAAGGGGCTATATAAAGCAGTTGGGGTCCAGCCCCGTGGACACAGTTAAAACTATCTATCTAGCCAAAACAAAGGCGTTAGTAACCTACAGGGCCGGAGTCTGGGGGATGGCTCATATTGAGAAATTGCAGAGAATGGAAGACACCTTTTTTTAAGTCTAGGGTCTGAGAAAAAAAATAAAAATAAAGAAAAAAATATATATTTATGGACAGGTACTCCAAGTTGTCAGTGCTCAAAAAATCCCGGCCGAGACAGATATAATCAGACAAGCAATTTTTAGGGACTACTCGCCCTTTCTGGCAAGCTGACAACAGGTGTTCTGCTTGCTCACAAAATGAATGAGCAATAAAGATGCCTTTAAATCTTGTTATCTTGTCACATGTGCATGGCTTTCAGAGGCAGACATCAAAAGTCAGTTTGTCTTCCTACATTTACTTTTCTTTCTGTGACTGAAGTTAGAGGATTTTGTAAAGTGAACTGTGTGACAATTGCGCTGTGCAAAGCATGTGACATGAAAGGCTGCAAGATATCTGGCTTTTTTTCTAACTCAACACTGAAATAGCTAATAGTGAACTGTTCAAACATTTCAAATATATTTCACTAGTTATGAAAACACATTTTTGTAATTCTATGGTGCAAAAAAAGATTAAAGGATCAAAACAAATCAGAACACTTTACTTGGCGATATGCACATTTTAAATATTTTTTCTGAAACCCAATTTCCAAACATTGTTTATGCGCTATATGAGCTTTATAGTTTTATGAGTAAAACAACATATTAGTGGGAATGGTTTGTGGCCATTTCAATGGAAAATGTGCTATCTGTAAATGACAGTGCACTACAACATCATGCTTTGATTATATATTTATGAAAAGTGAATGTTTAAACATGAACTGGGAAATAATCCTTCTCCTGCCCATATGACAATGCTATTAGTGAACTAAGAGGCAAGCCAGGGAACATGTGTGATCGATTCATATTAATCATAGAGCAAATGTTTAGCCTAGTAAATAAAAATAGTTTTTCAGTACGGCAGAAATAGTGAACTTGCATATTTGAAGGTGCTCTCTTAGGTGATAATGAAGAACAAGGTGGCTCCATAAGACAAAATACTTGTCTAGGATCACACAATTTCGACCAGCTCACAGGTCAAGTGCATTACAGTTAGGTCAAGTAGATTATTCACGTTACTAGAACTGCAAGTCTAGTAACATTTTCATGATTTTTCGAGCCCTGGTCTTAATCCACTAACATGCATACCCCGGTCTCTCAACTCAAGAGTTGTGTACCCCTTTTTGACCAAATACACTTTAGTACAAGTCTGCCTGTTTCTATACTTCACCTTTGCTCAAAGTAACCAGCCTATCACTACAGGAGAATTAATATCGGAAGGAAGTAAGGAAGTGATGGGCCATTTCTTCAAAAATAAACATTCAGAAATGATTGAGATTGGAAACCCAGAATCAGCAGTAACGCGCAGGAGCATTCTCCCAACACAATGCCATACAATGAAATCACTGGTGCTTAGTAACTTGAATTTGAAATGATAAAATCAATTTCCATTTTTTTGCTCTTTTTTTTCTTGCAGAGATTATGGGCCAAGAGATCAAGGTAAGCCTGCCTTTGATTATTTTTGGGGTGGTCAGTGGGGAGGGCGATTAACTGAATCTTGTGAAGTCACAAAAATTGCTCATCTTCATGCTGATTCTGTTTGCACAAATAGAGATATGTTTTAAGTGGATTTTTTCCTCCCCTCTCCCGGTTTGGGAATGGTTGACTACCGTACGAAGGATTGGTAATTTAGATCGAATTGCCCCCCCCCCCCCTTCTAGAAGAGTGCAATTCTGGGAGATCTGGGTAGAATGGCCTAGAGCTGGCCCCTGTGGCACATAGATTTATGACTATCCATCTCATAAATGCAAACTGTCCTATGATTAAAACATCTATGCAATAACGGTCAGAAGGGAACCAGTCTTAGCAGGCGCCGTCAGAACCTACTATTATTGAACCTACTTGCGGTTAAGGTTTAGGCTCTGACCTTGTCAACTATGTCCCCCGCCATTCCTGAGAAGCCCCCTGAGGGGGGACTGGCACCTCTGACAGCGTCTTAGAGCTTTTTGGCCTTGCATGATGAATAATGAGGACTAATTTTTAGAATCTTTTGTTAAGTTTGTCTGTAGGGTGCTCATTTTAGCAAAATGGACAATTTTCCTGAATTATAAACAAATGTGCACAGGGTATGGGGCAAGAACGACTGCACCTATCCCCAAATTAGGTATAATAATTGATTCGGGTGCCCAGGACCTAAGACGCAATACCCTTCCGTCTCCTATGGAACAATACACACAACAATAATTTAGAAAACAATGGTCCAGCACTCCATTTAACAATACGGGAAATCTATAAAGAGACAAATTCTCAAAAACAGAAAAAGCAGGTCATGATATGATTTATTTATTCAAGATTCTTCTTTCTTTTAAAAAACACACAATGTAGTCATAAAAGCACGAAGTAGCCAACGCGCTTCGTCCTTACGGACTACTTCAGGGCTCAATACGGATTAAAGTAAATCAGAAGCGTTGTGAAAGCAGTGGTGTCTTCAATAGTCAAGTTACTTAGGTAAGCAAGATGCCGCCAAAGACGCTGAGACGCCGATACGCTGCTCGAATAGGTGCTGATACACAAGTTTTCGAATACACAAAACACGGCATCGCTAACACTGTTGGGATTGAATCTTGAATAAAGGAATCATATCATGACCTGCTTTCTCTGTTTTTGAGAATTTGTCTCTTTATATATTTCTCGTACTGTTAAATGGAGTGCTGGACCATTGTTTTTGATGGAGCGAGTTTCAGAATGATATTTTGTTCTGACTCGCAAAGTTAAACTTCCATAAAACAGTAACCGTATTAACCAGTTTGTGATGAAAAGTATTAACCAACTTAGTTTTAAAATGCATATACATCAGAAACACGAGGGACTAATTCATGTGCTCTTTGTTGCAAAAGCAAGTGCATATAAAATAATAAACTAACCTTGTCTATTGTCTTTGTCAGTATTAAATGCGGATGTCTAACTAATGGCATGTGCTTATTTTGTGCGCTTATGTTATGTCTTTACGTCTTTTATGTGGCATAAGCTCGTGGAGAATCCTGCGGCCTAAAAGAAGAAGGTAGATATGAACTGCAGCTTAGTGTGCACAGCTAGGTAACATACATTAATGGGTTAATAATTAGCAAAGGGGGTGGGTAACAGAATGGGTCTCAATTCTCTAATTAATTGATGTTTTGTGTTTGTTTAAATAATAGATTTCGAGTGAGGCCTAAAAGGTAGATTGAAAGATGGCGTTTTCGAGTCCTGTCCAGAAAGAGCCCTGCATGGAAGTGGAAACTTTTACCACGTAGACAAGCTTTTGCAGACTCAAGTAAATTGTGTTAAACGTGCTCTTGGAGAGACAGACTCAAGGACAGGAAGCGGCAAAGTTTGCCAAGCTAAGGAAGTAACGAACTGTAACTCGTGAAATGTTTCATTTTCGAGGAAGCCAAATGTCACGAAAAACAGTGGACAATAGAGTCAAAGAAAAGGCTCGATTTTGGTATGGAGACGTGATGACACGTAATGGACTGACATCAGTCAGCCAATGAGGACACTGGATGGCAAAGAAAATTGTACAATTTAGTGAGATTAGCTAGACAGAAAGGTATAAAACTTGGCCCCATGGGCAGGAGGGCGCTTCTCGCTTTCCGATTCCTGAAGGGCGTGATGTGCTGTTGGACTCTTTGGCGCACGTAAGGATAACAGACTTTAATCATTTTCCTTTTTAGGTGGAGCGAGTTTTAGACAGGGAAATAGAATTTAGGGAATGGAATCAATTAATTTCTAATTCATGCTAATTGATTTGCCTTTGAACTGTCGGTCTAATATGTTTTCTCCTTAATAAAGCTGCTTTCATTATTGCTAATAAAATAAAGATTCTTAATAAGATGCTCTTTCCTGAATAATAAAGTTAATAAAATTAGATTTTGAAACGACAAGCTGGTCTTGTTTATTCATGGTCTAGTTACCATCAGCTGATCCATTTACCTAAGTGACTTAATTAAAATGATAAATGTTTAAAAACCATGGTAAGAAATGATAAACTGCAGTTGTATATAAAATTGTAAATAGTTTATGAGTAGTTCTGTTTAATTAGGTCACATGATTCAGTTGCCCAAAAATTGTCTCGTTGGTATATGGGCCTTGTGAGTGATTTAAGATTAATGGTAAGTATTGTGGAGTTGGGTAGCGTTGGTGAGACAGTTTTTCCTTAGGGGCGCTGGATAAATTCCTTGGTAGCAGAGTTACGGTTGCTATGGTAACTGTCATGCTACATGGTAATTACATAGGATCGATGTTTAATATGTGTTGAGTTTGTTCAGTTGTTATATGTAGTCGAAAGGTTTTTTCCAGCAGTGTGAAAATTCCTAGTCGTGCCGGCAAGAGTAGTGTAACAGGTGAAGTTGCACAGTGCATTTGTTCTGTTTCAAAACAGTGGTATTGTTTATTATCCCTAGTGTTGTGGACGTACAGCACAAGTTTAGGGATTTTAGGTGTGTAAGGTAGAATGTATAGTGAGGATTGTCTATGAAATTGTAGCTTTCGAGTATAGGGACTTGGAGCCTGTTTTAAAACTCACTGCGAAAAGAGTAGTAGAATTTATCCAAGCTTGAGTGAAGGGTAAGGAAGCGTTGTCTATCTTACTGGCAAGTGAGGTTTTCTGGTGTGGGTTAAAGTCCTACCAAGATTCCTGTATGTATGGTTACGGATTTTTCCGTTTGAATGTGCGTAAATGACTTTGTAATACATGATCGAGTGAATCTTTGAATTGTTACTATATGTGCATTCAGAGAGAAACAAGTTTGTTATTACCTGTTAGAAGGGTAGAGTAGCCTTACTTTATCAACAAATTTAAATATTCTGTGAGAATAGCGTTGTCTATTCCATGCAAAAAAAATATCTGAGTGACTGTAAAAGCTATCACTTTATTTAGCGAAACAGACAAATGGTTTGTTTTTCTGGAGTTACTAACTGAATTCCATTGAAAAGATTTGTAAAACATGGCGCTGTGAAAATATTTTGTAAAGGAGGTGTCAGTGTCACAGCGGAGCGAGGATGGAGAATCTGCAGCGACAGTATACGTCACTATTGTCGCGCTGTGATTGGCTAGTATACGTCACAGTATTCGCGCACTGATTGGTTCATGTGACTAGGCAAGCTTGAAGCTGATTGGCTTATCCTGAAAGCAGTGATTCTATTGGTTGAGCAAAGTAGTGACGTATCTTAACCTGATTGGCTTGTTGGTGAGTTTCGCGCACGGATTGGTTGGTTCTACGGAACAACAAGGAAGTAATTACGATCAATTCCAAAGTAAGCGGAATCGTTTAAAACATGGATTATTATTATATGAAAGAGAAAAAGAAGCTTACTTGGTTTCAGAAATTGAAAAATAAATTGAAACCTGACAAGAAAATTGAAACGCGAGGTGGAAGATTACTTTATAAGTACAAAACACCTGCAGCGTATATGTTAGGTGAATATGGTTATCATACTTGTCTTTGGATTGAGAATTGGATGGAATATACCAAGAATGATGGTGTTTTAGCATGGCCGGAGATGGGTCATTTAACATTAAGGTTATGAAAAACTTAAGAGAAAAAATGATGACTCTTGAACCAAAGCCTAGACCTACACAATTTGAGACTTTAGCTGAATGGGAGGATGAGATGTTTGAATTGGAACGAGAGAATAAAGGTTTAACACGAGGTACCAGACTGGACATAAATAGGGAAACTCATGAGGATAGAATGCGTCGATGGAGACGTAATGCATGTGATGGTCTGTATCCAGCAAGAATCAGTGAGGCAACTAGTCAAAACAATGCTCAAAAGAAAAATAATATGCTGAAGAAAGTGAATTAGAAGATCCAGTTTTAGAAGAGATTTATATTAAAAAACCGAAACGACCTCCTCCTTAACAACCAGCTTGTACATGGTCTTCCCCGATGGTTCCTCCAGGAACTTCCCTAAGTGCTCCTCCTAGAGAGATTTATGATGAGACATCACCCAGATTAAATCCAAATAATGCAAAAACTCCTGAAAGAGTAGAAACAAGATCTAACTCCAGTATGTCTGGTGAAAACAGAAATTATGCTGAAACCCCAGTACACAGGAATGATACCCCAAGAAATGTAATGAGAACAGAAAGATGTGAGGAAATGCCAAATACTTCAGAATATTTCCGATCAAAAGATGAATTAATACAGTAGTTAACTAAAAGCATGGAAGCAGTAACGGTACCAGTAACGATTGGACCTGTTCAGCCAGTATTTGATCAAAGAGAAATTAGACACTCAGCTTTAACTATTCCATTAAATGCAGAAGTTCAGAAAGTGGCAGAAAATTTGTATTCAGATTTATCAGAAATTCACCGAGAGAAAACAATGATGCCTGACTTAACTTTTAATCAAAGTTTTTCGAATAAAACTCCATCTGGTGCAGAATCTGATTCTGGAACTCCAGAAAGGAGTATAAATAAAATAGATTTAATGCATACCCCACAAAGCTCAGAATTTAAATTACTTGATGTAGCAAAACTGAAAGCAGATTTAGAGGAATTAATAATTGGCACAAGTGGACCTGACAGTTTAAAGCTATATCAGGATGATGAATTATTGTTCATTTGCAAAAGCATACAATGGAAAACGAAAACAAAATATGATCAATTAGAAGAAATGGCTGCTGAATGAGAAATAGATTTAAGCAGGCAGAAAAATTTGCAGAAACATTACAGAGTGGATTTCTCTGAAAAAGATATTGAGACTATGAACACCACAGGAAGAGTTATACATATAAAAGAATTAATTGTGTTTCTAAAAAGATTGGGTGAATTAAGTAAATGGAGAGTAAAATGGACAAAGAAAAGAGAGGAAGACAGACGAGAAAGAGGAGAAGTAGCAAAGGAGTTTCCAATGAGAGAAATAGCTGGTGGTGGATATGTGCATGTTCCTTGGTCAAGAGAGGACATTTTACTGTTTACAAATGATTTTCCTCGGCTGAGAGAAAAACCTGTGGAGTGGTGTCCTCAGGTAGATAGATTTGTTAAAGTTTCAAAGGTTCTGTGGATTGATCTTGATGGATTCTTTGACATTGTTGTCCCATCGGATCTTTGGACAGAATGTAAAATTTCTATAGATTGGCCCAAAGAAGAACCTGCTCGAGATAAGGTAACAGGTGCTCCTTCAGCAGATGTTATCAATCTGTATGATAAGGTAATTGTTTGGTTGAAGAACAAGATTCCCCCGAAAGAAGTTGATTGGGTTAAAATAGATAGAACAAATCAAGAGTCAAAAGAATCAGTACATTCATTCTATGAAAGATTACTGCTGACATTTAAACAATACAGTGGTTATGAAAAATTGAGTGAGAAGGATATGAGCCACTTCATTTACAGATTTGTTTATGGCTTAAGACCTGAAATTGGTGAAATGATTAGGTCTGTAATAGTTGGCTGGCAATCACTTTCGGTTGATGACATTTTGAGAAAAGCAAAGGTCACAGGTGAAAGTAGCTGAACAACAGATAGCAACCCTGGAGAACAAAAAGAATCAAGGCAAATTTAAAGGTAATTTTAATAAGCAAAAATTGATGGGTAACATTGAAGAGTTTAAACGGAAACTCCCATGTTTTAATTGCGGCGAATTTGGACACTGGAAGCGCGAATGTAAGAATCCGCCCAGAAATTTTAAAAATGCATCATTAAATCCACAGATGCAGAATGAGATAAATCTGCAGCTACAGCGACAGGTAGTGAATCAGCAGAGTCAGATTCCACAACCGCCACTTCCAAATTGTGTGAATGTGCAGAGGTACAATACAGAAACAGGATTCTGCGGAGGTGAACAGGTAAACAGATCGCCAAGAGTGAATGTGTCAAATGTTTCTCAACAGTATTTGTTGAACGAAAATGGAGGGAGTGATTCTGATGATTACTTATGACGGTGCCTGAGAGAGGAGGAAGAGTGTGTGCTTGGAGCCACTCTCGAGGTAGATCAGGCTGGTCCATTTGTAAATGGTAAAGTGAATGATGTAGAAATCACTTTTCTTGTGGACACTGTTAGATCTACCCGTTCTACTGTTAGATCAGTGGAAATAGAAAACTTGCCTCTCTCGGGTGAAAAAATTCAAGTAGTTGGTGTAGCTAATCTACAAATTAAAACAGATTTAACAGAACCAGTTAAAGTTGAAATTGACAAATTTAAAGACAAGCATACATTTGTAGTCTGTAACAGCAGTCCTATAAACCTGTTAGGAAGGGACATCCTCTGTAAGATGAATTGCAAAATATATTGCTCACCAGATGGTATAGAACTCCAAACTCAAGAAGAAGATGGGCTTTACAAATTAACGATGTTAATGGTTGAAGCAGAGGAAAGTAAATTATTTCCTGCATTTGATAAAAAATAATCTACCTGAAGAATTAAAAGAGACAGTCAATGCAAAAATTTGGGATTTAACTGGAGATGAAATGGGTTTAATGAAAAACGTAGACCCAGGTAAAATTACAGTAAAGCAAGGAGTAGATTTTCCAAACATTCCTCAGTATAAAATGAAGGCAGAGACTATTGAAGGTGTTATACCTGTAATTGACAAATTCATAAAACAAGGTGTACTAAAAGAAATTGAGAGTAGTCCATACAATTCACCGATTATGGGAATTAAAATGCCAAATGGAACTTTCAGGATTGTTCAAGACCTGAGAAAGGTTAATCAGATAGTTGTTCCATGTTGCCCAGTTGTACCAAACCCAGAGGTTATTCTTTATCAAATTCCGCATGATGCAGAATGGTATACAGTTATAGACCTTTGTAACGCATGCTTTACTGTTTCAGAGCCAACCACAGCACCGAGACCGCCCTCATCTTAGCCACCGACGACATCCGAGCCCTGCTCGACAACGGGGAAACGGCTGCCCTCATCCTCATGGACCTCTCTGCAGCGTTCGACACTGTCTGCCACCGCACCCTAGCTCAACGCCTCAGCAACATCGGCATCCAAGAGAAGGCACTGGAGTGGATCACCTCGTTCCTTGCCGGAAGAACACAGAGAGTCCGCCTCCCCCTGTTTCGATCCGAGGTCACCGAAGTCATCTGCGGCGTTCCGCAAGGATCTTCACTCAGGCCCACCCTCTTCAACGTCTACATGAGACCTCTTGCAGCCATCGCATGCCAACACAACCTCAACATCATCTCCTACGCCGACGACACCCAGCTAATCCTCTCCCTCACCAGAGAACCTGCCTACACGAAGGGATGAAAGACGTCGCCGAGTGGATGAAGAACAGCCGCCTGAAACTGAACTCAGACAAGACGGAAGTCCTCATCCTGGGACCATCGCCCTCCGCCTGGGACGACTCCTGGTGGCCCCTCCGCCCTGGGCACCGCACCCAAGCCAACCGACCATGCACGCAACCTGGGCTTCATCCTGGACTCTTCCCTCTCGATGACCAGACAAGTCAACGCCGTCTCCTCATCGTGTTTCAACACCCTGCGTATGCTCCGAAAGATCTTCCGATGGATCCCGACCGAAACCAGGAAGACGGTCACCCAGGCCCTCGTCACCAGACGACTGGACTACGGAAACACCCTCTACGCAGGAACCACAGCCAAGCTACAGAAAAAACTCCAACGCATCCAGAACGCCTCCGCCCGACTCATCCTTGACATCCCCGACGCAGCCACATCTCCGGCCACCTGAAAGACCTGTACTGGCTCCCCGTCAACAAGAGGATCACGTTCCGGCTCCTCACCCACGCACACAAGTCTCTCCACGACCTGGGCCCAAGTACCTCAACAACCGCCTGACCTTCTACATGCCCACCCGCCAACTACGGTCCACCAGCCTTGCCCTCGCCGCCGTACCACGCATCAGAGGAGCCACCGCCGGAGGAAGATCCTTCTCCTACCTGGCTGCCAAGACTTGGAACTCCCTCCCCATCCACCTTCGGCGGACCCAGGACCACCTCACCTTCAGGAGACAACTCAAGACCTGGCTGTTCGAGCAGTAGCAACCCCCCTTCCCCCAAGCGCCTTGAGACCCTTCCGGGTGAGTAGTGCGCTATACAAGTGCTATGATTGATTGATTGATTGACTGTTCCATTGCATCGAGAAAGTCAACAAATGTTTGAGTTCAGGTTCCAGGACCGTGTCTTAGCATGGTGTCGTATCCCTCAGGGGTATACAGAGAGTCCATCTATTTTTAATCTGTTGCTAAAGAAATCCTTGGAAAATTTAGATTTACCTGGAAAATCGACATTAGTGCAGTATATTGATGATCTCCTTGTGGCTGCAAAAACAGATAACTGTGTAACAGATACCATTACTCTTTTAAATCATCTGGCAGATGAGGGACATAAAGTGTCTCCTGCAAAATTACAGTTTTGCAAACAAGAAGTGAAATATCTTGGTCACAGAATTGCAAAAGGAATCAGGCAAGTGACAATTGAGAGAATTAAAATGATTCAGGGAATGCAACCTCCAAAAACACAGAGACAGGTCAGAATGTTTCTAGGAATGGTGGGTTATTGTCGCCAATGGATTTGTGGATTTTCAGTAATTGCAAAGCCACTGCAGAGACTGACAAAAGCAGATATAAAAGACCCGATTACCCTAACAGAAACTGAGTTAGAAGCTTTTGAGCAGTTAAAAAGAAGTTTATGTGAAGCACCAGCTTTAGGCATGCCAGACTACGAGAAGGAATTTGAGCTGTATTGCAGTGAAAGAGAAGGATGTGCATTATCAGTTCTGATTCAGAGACATGGAAGACTGAGAAAGCCAATAGCTTATTTCTAAGCAGTTCTTGATCCTGTTGCAAAAGCATTACCAGGTTGCTTAAAAGCAGTAGCTGCAACAAGCGTAAGCCTTGAACAGAGCGAAGGAATAATAATGGGATTCCCTGTAAAAGTGTATGTACCCCATTCAGTTGAAATTCTTCTTACCAGAAGCAAAACACAGCATTTGACAAGTAACAGGTTAACAAAATATGAAAAAGTTATTCTGGGATCAGATAACGTTTTGATTGCAAGATGTGTGAATTTAAATCCTTCCACATTATTGCCTGATGGTACTGTAACAGAAATTTGAAATGAGAATGATATTGATCATGAATGCTTGGATGTTTTAGAATATTGCACTAAACCAAGGCAGGACATTAAAGATGTCCCATTAGCTGAATCGGATTTTGTTTATTTTGTTGATGGTTCATGCTTAAAAACAGATGAAGGTGTTCTGATAGCAGTATATTCTGTCTGCACAGTTGCAGATGTAGTTGAAGCTTCCTGTCTCAAAGGAATTCGTTCAGCTCAAGTGGCAGAATTGATTGCTTTGATTCGCGCATGTGAAAGAGCAAAAGAGTTAAAAGTTACCATAGTGACTGATAGTCAGTATGGATATGGCGTCGTCCATGACTATGGCCAGCTCTGGTCTCAAAGAGGTTATTTAACTTCTGCGGGAACTCCTATCAGAAACGCAACATTGATAAAAAGGTTGATAGATGGTATTCAGCTACCAGAGAAAATTGCTGTCGTAAAATGTAGAGCGCACAAAAAGGGAGACGATTATATGACGAAAGGAAATGCATATGCGGATGAAATCGCGAAATTCTGCGCGAAGAATAATATGTCAATCAATCGGGAAAAAGACAATGAACATGTTTTGAACTCACTTATGCTAACATCTGTAGTTGAGACATGGCAAGGAGTTAAAGTTTTACAAGATGAGGCAAATGACGAGGAAAAAGACACATGGTTAAAAGCAGGTTGCAGACAGAGAGAGGAAGATGAAATTTGGGTTTACAAAGATGACAGACCAGTTATGCCAGATAGCATGATTGCTGACATGGCTAGAATGTATCATGGTCCAGGACACATTGGAAGAGATTCAATGATTAGATTGTTTAGGCAAACATGGTACAATCCAAAGTTCAGACTAATTGCAGAATCTTTTTGTCAGAGATGCTTGATCTGCCAGCAGATCAACCCAAACAGAAAAACAGTTGTGAGCATGGGAACCATAGGACGGGAGGGTGGTCCTTTTACCAGTTTACAGAGGATTTCATTGACATGCCACCCCATAACAAGTTGAGATACGTTCTAGTGATAATCTGTCTGTTTTCAAGATGGGTGGAAGCGTTCCCAACACGTCACAATGATTCAGTTACTGTGGATAAATTGCTTTTAAGGGAAATCATACCTAGGTATGGTTTTCCAGTGACGGTCGGGACTGATCGTGGAACACATTTTGAAAACAGATTGCTAAAATTGATTTGTGAAGCACTGAACATAAAGCAAAAGCTCCACTGTGCTTACAGACCAGAAGCATCAGGTGTTGTTGAGCAAGTGAATGGAACAATCAAGAATAGAATAGCCAAAATGTGTCTAGCTACAGGAATGAAGTGGACTGACGCACTTCCACTTGTTTTCATGTCTTTGAGAAGTACTCCAGATAGAAAAACAGGTTTAAGCCCTCATGAAATTGTCATGGGCAGAGTCTTGAGACAAGCATTTGTACCAGTTGGTAAACTTATGAGCATTAATGATAGCGTCATTTTGGAATACTGCAAGAGCCTTTCTGATGTCGTGACTTCTGTGTTCCATCAGGTGGGAACTGAAGTGATAACGAGAGAGAAGGAACAAGCTCATGATCTGTTACCTGGAGACTGGGTGAGGACAAAAGTTCACCGGAGAAGAAACTGCTTAGTTCCAAGGTGGCAGAAAGCAAGACAGGTGATACTTGTTACAACAAATACAGTAAAGTGCAGAGGTTTGAAGAGATGGATTCATGCAAGTCACACCATTCGTGTAGCTCCACCTGAAAATCCTGACGAAGGTGATACTACAGCTGATTCAGATTCTGAAGAAGAACCTGAAAGAGATCCAGATCCTGAAGATCGACAAGAAGGTCGATATCTTGAAAACTCAATTGCGAATGAGGCGTTGAATGAAGACACTGAAGAAATTGTGATTGAAGACTCTGAAAATTATGAAAATCTTCTAGAAAAAGAAGCAGAAGAAGAGTCTGATCAAGTGGTGATTCAAGATCAGGAGAGTATTGAAAAGCAGATTGGAAGCTCTGAAGGCAGGAACGGAAGTTCTGAAACTGGGAAATTGGAAGTCATTGAAGAAGAAGAAGACGAAATTCCGAGTACCAGCTATAAGGATGATGTTCCTAACAGAGTGAAACTGCCGAGTAAAGAAGTGCCTGAATCTAAAATTGAAATCTCAGAAAGTGAAACAGATGAAAGTGACGATGAATCCAAACTAAGAGGTTCAAGGAAAAGAGCTTGGAGAGCAGAGTGTAATATAACTGAACCAAAGAAGAAATTATCAAGAAAAGGAGATAATTGGCCAAATGAAAATGAGAGTCTAAAGTTCAAATTGGTAAACAGATCAAAGGAGCAGGTTAATGAAGTCTCAAGTCAAAAAGGAGACTCAGATAAGAAACATCAAGCAGGAAAGAAAATAGAAGTGATTAGCAGTAGAGCAAAGAGAGTAGTAAGGCCTAACCAAAAGTACAAGTCCCCTGAGTGGACGTATATTATAATCCCACCAGTAGTGGAAGTGAATAGCAGTAGTCAGGAAGATTTAGATGACACTATTGATAATGATTGATTTTGTTACCATATAAAGTTGAAATTTGTACTTGGCATAAGGCTGAAGAAATTGTGTTAGGTGACACAAGGTTGAAGAAATTGTGTTAACTGGAAAAACACATTGATGTAAGACGTAAGGTCGAAGAACAGCGGTTAGAAAGTAGGGTTTTCTTTAAAAAAATAAATAATAAAAAACAGGGCGGTGTATATTAGTTTTTGATTTTTTTTTGTAAGGCTCTTGTTTCAGAGTAAAGATGCCTTCTACTAATAATAACTCGAGATGTTCTATCTTAAGGAGATGTTTCAAAATGTCTTCTATTTGTGTGATTTTAATAGTTTTGGTCTGGTTAATTTTAGCTGTAATTTTTCCTTTTGGTATTGACAAGGAAGAGTACAAGACTAATATGACATGTAAAGTTGTGATTAAACAAGATAACGATAATGTAATAGGCAAGTCTAACAGAGTTATTGAGCACAAACCAGAGATCCACCAAGATAGATCTGTTGGTGATTTTTCTAGTAATACTTTTCAAGACTTTTATCTGAATATGTTAAGGTTATGGATGTTAAAGATTGTTACATTAGTGTGAAACTACCCGCTTCTGTTTCTGAGGGGGTTACTTATAATATGCTTCCCCTTACTTATGGCATCACTTGCAGAGTTATAGCTAGTTTATTTTATCGGACAGGTCGCTTGGAGTACTATTACTCTAACTTTGATGAAATTTTTGCAAATTTAAAAGTTGATAAGAGCTTGAATAAACATAAACATGCTAAACAGATGAGGGAATTTTTCATTGTAACTAATGAACTTACTTATGAGTATGCTTTTAGAAATAATTTAACTTGTAAATTGAGAGCTGAAGAGAAATCTTTTTTAAACTTGGTTGAAGAGAGAAGGGCGATTTATAAGCGAAACGAGATGCTGAAACAAACCAAATCTAAGTTTTGGCAGATTGAAGATGAGAAGTTAAATGGTAGAACTGAAAATGTTGCTATTCACATAGATAAACCTGTTAGTGGAAAGCTTTGTATTCGGAGAGATAATACTCTATTCGATAATTATTTTGTAGGTGCTAGTCAATGTGAAGATACCTATCAAATCTTGGGTGGATGGGGATTCAAGGGTGGTAAAGATCCAATATTTCCTAGAATGTATTTTGTGTGCGGAAACAAGGCCTACTACAATCTCCCAGACCACTGGTATGGGACCTGTTATGTTGGTTTAGTTTCCCCAAAGATTTTTCATATAGATAGAGATGTAAAGGGTTCATTTGAAATTAGCAATCATCTGAGTAGATTCAAAAGGGAAAGTTTTTCAGAAATTTTGGGAGATTTTTTTGGTGCAGTGATACCTTTGGTGGGTATAACCCTGAATGCAGTTAAAATCAGAAAAATGTCTACAATTGTTGACAGATTGTCTAGTGATACTGCTAGTGGATTCCAATTAGTTGATACTGAACTTATTGCCATGAGATCAATGGTTATGCAGAACCGTCTTGCTCTTGACAGCCTATTAGCTAAAGAGGGAGGAGTTTGTGGAATATTACATGTCCAGCACTGCTGTACATATATTCCAGACAAGAGTCATAACATTGAGATGTATATTAGAAATATTACAGAATTACATTCAGAAATTGTACACTTAGAAGATGAGGGAGTTGATGCAGCGAGTTTCAGAATGATATTTTGTTCTGACTCGCAAAGTTAAACTTCCATAAAACAGTAACCGTATTAACCAGTTTGTGATGAAAAGTATTAACCAACTTAGTTTTAAAATGCATATACATCAGAAACACGAGGGACTAATTCATGTGCTCTTCGTTGCAAAAGCAAGTGCATATAAAATAATAAACTAACCTTGTCTATTGTCTTTGTCAGTATTAAATGTGGCTGTCTAACTAATGGCATGTGCTTATTTTGTGTGCTTATGTTATGTCTTTACGTCTTTTATGTCGCATAAGCTCGTGGAGAATCCGGCGGCCTAAAAGAAGAAGGTAGATATGAAATGCAGCTTTGTGTGCACAGCTAGGTAACATAAATTAATGGGTTAATAATTAGCAAAGGGGGTGGGTAACAGAATGGGTCTCAATTCTCTAATTAATTGATGTTTTGTGTTTGTTTAAATAATAGTTTTCGAGTGAGGCCTAAAAGGTACATTGAAAGATGGCGTTTTCAAGTCCTGTCCAGAAAGAGCCCTGCATGGAAGTGGAAACTTTTACCACGTAGACAAGCTTTTGCAAACTCAAGTGAATTGTGTTAAACGTGCTCTTGGAGAGACAGACTCAAGGACAGGAAGCGGCAAAGTTTGCCAAGCTAAGGAAGTCACGAACTGTAACTAGTGAAATGTTTCATTTTCGAGGAAGCCAAAAGTCACGAAAAACAGTGGACAATAGAGTCAAAGAAAAGGCTCGATTTTGGTATGGAGACGTGATGACACGTAATGGACTGACATCAGTCAGCCAATGAGGACACTGGATGGCAAAGAAAATTGTACAATTTAGTGAGATTAGCTAGACAGAAAGGTATAAAACTTGGCCCCGTGGGCAGGAGGGCGCTTCTCGCTTTCCGATTCCTGAAGGGCGTGACGTGCTGTTGGACTCTTTGGCGCACGTAAGGATTACAGACTTTAATCATTTTCCTTTTTAGGTGGAGCGAGTTTTAGACAGGGAAATAGAATTTAGGGAATGGAATCAGTTAATTTCTAATTCATGCTAATTGATTTGCCTTTGAAGTGTCGGTCTAATATGTTTTCTCCTTAATAAAGCTGCTTTCATTATTGCTAATAAAATAAAGATTCTTAATAAGACGCTCTTTCCTGAATAATAAAGTTAATAAAATTAGATTTTGAAACGACAAGCTGGTCTTGTTTATTCATGGTCTAGTTACCATCAGCTGATCCATTTACCTAAGTGACTTAATTAAAATGATAAATGTTTAAAAACCATGGTAAGAAATGATAAACTGCAGTTGTATATAAAATTGTAAATAGTTTACGAATAGTTCTGTTTAATTAGGTCACATGATTCAGTTGCCCAAAAATTGTCTCGTTGGTATATGGGCTTTGTGAGTGATTTATGATTAATGGTAAGTATTGTGGAGTTGGATAGCGTTGGTGAGACAGTTTTTCCTTAGGGGCGCTGGATCATTTTCTAAACAACTTCCCTGCATGCAAGGCAACTGGACACAATGGCTGAATGAAAACGAAAATCGCATCCAAAACTGTTCATTTTAACAATTTGTCACTTCCTCCTAGTTAAACTTTGCTTATGGTGGTCTTCACAGAAGTAGAAACACTATGAGCTTCCAGTTTTTTTAGTTCTCTTGAATCCAGGGAAGATCGTTTGATACCCTTAGTAATTAGTCTCCGCTAACATTGGGATTTGAACTGCACGACCGCACTTCATCCTTCTTAAAATATCCCACCACAATCTGACATAAATACTGTTCCAGAGCAGTTGTCTCCAACCAGTTGATCGCGAGCTACCAGTAGCCCGCAGAAACCTTCAGAGTAGCTCCCAGCCTTTAGTTCATTTGTAATTAAGAACTACAATAAGTGTTGTGTTTTCCTTTTAAAGTTAAGGAAAGGCTATGTTTATTTTACATTATTATCAGGCTGCTAGCGGCGGCCGGCACAGGTAAGCACGGTAGGGCGGAGTGGGTTGAGGTGTGAGGGAGTTCGAAGTCGAGAGACGATGGAATAGGTACAATTAAATAAATAAATAAAACCTATTCCGATGTCTCGACTTCCCCGCCCAGCTCTACCACCACACATCGCTTACCTGCTCAGGCCGTGACTGCAGGCTGCAGATAGCTGAGCCAGATAATTAGCAGTGCTACACAAAGATTTATGACCCATGTGAGTCACAGAGGTTCAGAATTGAGGCATTTAACTCTTAAATAAAAGTAATTATCAACTCTATATTGGAACATGAGAACAAAATTATATTTCTGAATTCTTTTAAATGAGAGAAAATTTAAATGAAGAGCTAAGTTAATGATTACGTTGATTCTTCATTTTAACTTTCTCTCTTTTCAAAATGTCACTTTTACAAACAGCAGGCATCTTGATCCCTGTGGCTGGGAGACATAGTTATAATTGAAAAGCAAATTTTCTTTTATGTGGGAGAAATTTAAAGTGAAGAAAAATGTTTCTATGAAATATTATCTTCATGTTTTTCTCTACTTTAAAATAAGACAATTAAGTCCCAATGTTTTATGAAGCATGTTTACTCACTTTTAATGCCTCAAATTTTAACAAATCACTAGATATTCCTGTTATAAATATGGCACCATGTCTACAGGCCACTTGGAGTAATATGCCTGCTATTTGTAAAGACACGTGGATATAGGAAACCATTAAAATGATGAGTTTTATGTAAGGCATATAAACATAAAGTGAACTCTTCAGTTACATTTTCTGCCATTTCAAAGTGTCACATTTACCCACAGCAGGCTTCTTTTTCCCAGTGGCTGGGAAACATGCTGTGATATTTATAACTGAAAAATACAGCCATTTATTTTAAATGGGAGAAATGTAAAGTGCATAAAAATGTTCCATCAAGTGTATAAACACGTTCCTTATTATGAACATTTTTTAGAACATTTTTCTGCACTTTAAATTTCTCCCATTTAAAAAAAATGGTTGTAAGTTTGTGTTGTACATGAAACTGTGCCACATATGGTGAAAGGTATGTCCTGTGCCACAAGTACATACGACATAGACACTCAGTCACCCATACAGATATATCCCATTCATTCACACACATGTTCATACATCCCCACAGACCATGCACTCATTGACGCACATGGCAGCCCTATCATAGTACCCACAGTCACAGAATTTTGCTCAAACCATAGTATCGGGCTCCATGGACATTAGGTTTAAAATCAATTAAGCTGGGTGAGGCAGTGTCTGGTAACAATGCGCAAGTTATTTTTTTTGTTTGATCTGTTTATTATTTTTGCAGTAAGACATAAAAAACAAGAAGATCCAAGTGCATAGCACAAATGTTCATGACACCTTTATACAGGGGTAACAAAGGGTCAAGTATAGCTGCAAGTTGGTAAAATAATAAAGGAGACGGGAAGCACCACCATCTTGATGAGTGAAACCCTCCCTGCCACTGAAAGAGCAAGCGTTTTCTAGAAAGTCATCTGTGACGACAGATAGGTGCGTGCCCTAGTGAGGTTGCCATCCAGGAGATCCTGGTCACTATGGTATACTCTGATACCCAGGTAGCGGAGCATGGACGGTTGCCAAGTAACCAGGGTCCATTAATAGTGAGCACTGGGTCAGGTGTGTTAGGATCAAATGGAAACAAACATGATTTATCCCAGTTGACCCCCAGTCCCGAAAGGAGGGCAAAGCGACTGAGCGTAGTGAGTATAACATCTGGGACCCTCCAAACATCTCTTACATATAAAAAAGAAAGTCATTTGCATACAGGGAGACCTGGGTCAGGATAAAACTGGGACCTGGCACGCACCTCTCACGAGAAATCGGGACCAGCAAAGGATGAAAACAAGGCTGCGTCTTAGCCCCAACGCTGTTCAACCTCTTCCTCGCAGACCTCCCCGGTGAACTAGGGGTAGTTCAATCTCATGCACCACGGCTGGGCAATACCACACTGTCAAATCTCCTCTACGCAGATGATTTAGTCCTTATTAGCCGGTCCCCTATCGGCCTCCAACACCTGCTGGACAAAACCAATACGTTTTCCAAAACAAATTCATTGGCAATCAACCTAAATAAAACTAAAATTATGACAATAAATCACCACAGAAAACGGAACTTCACATGGCTACTGAACGGACAGAAGCTAGAGCAGGTAACCTCCTACAAGTACCTGGGTGTCATACTAGATCGCAACGGCTCATTCAAACAACAACTAGAGGCCACCCGACGAAAGGGCACGACATTCCACTTGTCAATAAAGCCGCTGCAGAAAGCTCTTCCCGACCGGACATTGGGCCCTCTACTACAGGTAATAAGAGCTCGATTACATCCAATGCTCACCTATGGCAGCGAACCCATGCGTGGCAAAGATGCAACGACACAAGACAATATCATCAGTCGAGTCTACAGGGCAATATTCCACCTGCCTACCTATGCATCGCCCGCTCAAATTCGTCTTGAATTCGGGTTGCAGAAACAAACGGTGGAGAGAAGAGGCGCTTATATTAAAAGCTGTCGGAAAATCAGAGACGCTGAGCATGGATCCTTAAACGACCACCTCTGGACCGAACTGTCCATTAGAGATAATTCACCAGCAAGGAACTATCTAATGGAATCACTGGAGACCCTAGGACTAACAAACTTATGGGAGTCAGCAACTGACCCCAAGACTTTCAAAAAAACGGTACTGAAAGTCACCAAGATGGTCTCATCCATTGAGGACAAAGCAACTCTTGCCAAGAGAGCACATGGATGGGTGGTGTTGGAAGGCTACACAGCTCTTAAACCACAACAGTACTTAACGACGGGCCATACTCATACAACAAAAAATAAGTTCCTCAATATGCGCCTTGGCAATATACCCATAAGGCCTCACTTAGCACCCTGGAAAAGAGAAAACGCAGCAAATAGCTGCAGACTTTGCTGCTCTGGAAAAGAGGACCTGACGCACATTATCTGCATCTGCAAAACTCTCTTGGACATAAGATGCTCCCTGCTTCGGCCCCTATGGAATCAGAAGGGAATAACAAGCTGTAGACAGGTTGTGATGCTCTGCTTTAATCCCGGAGAAACTCAGTTAAATTGCAGAATAACGAGATTTTTTGACATTGTGGCCAAAAGACTAAAAGAAACCGCCGAAGGGTCTACCGGAAGCACTAGCTAAAACAAAAAAACTGCTAGCATCCAGCCGCCCTTAAGGACAGTACTAAACCAAATTGTGCTTTTATTAACTAATAAGGGGAATCCACCCGCTATTTTAAGTGAAATATTCTTGCCACTGATTGTTTTTTAGAACTGTATGTTTTTAAAAAATTGTGAGTTTTTATTAACTGTACAATAAACTAAATCTAAATCTACAGGGAGATTGCATGCATGTCTCTTCCCAGAGAAATGCCCCAGTGGATTGCAACTGCTCGCGTGGTCAGGGCCAGCGACTTGATAACCAATGAAACAAGCATTTGCAATGCAATAGGTCTCGCATTTGTTAAAGTTAGAGCTGTTGGCGTTTAAAATAACAACATTTTTACTTTTGTTTTTATATTTGGAGTGGAGTTATTATATTTGCATAGCACTGTTGCCAATGGTATAAAAAAAGCAAACGTAAAAAGCATTGTCATTTTCAAAACCAATAGCTCTAACTTTAACAAATGTAAATGTTTTTTTACCTAGCCATGTTGTAAGCAAAAAGACATTGGCAAAGCCAATAGCTCCTACACAAGCGCGCGGGAGGGTGGATGATGTTTTTTACCAGGATTTTAACTCGGGAATCCAGGTCACGCAAGAAAGGTTCTCAGAAAAAACACACTACGAACCCACTGAGTTGCGTTACCGGGAGCGCACACGAACATTATAGCTTTTCAGCAGTAAAATTAACAAGTAAAGCTATGTTAAGAACATTTAAACCTGCGAGAACTACGAGGCAGGTATCGGATGTTTAATCAATATTTATTTTTTCTGACTCAAATTGCTCCCTGAACCAGCTGCCTCAACACCTCAAATCAGCTTAAAATACTATCTCTGCTCAATAAATCAGTATATTGTATCCCCAGTGCTCCTTCATCGAGGATTTCATGGGGCAGAGTTTGTAAAGAATGGGTGCCACCCTCAAGGGAGAGCTCTGTGCGTACGTGGGCCTGGGTTATGCCTCTTTTGCACACCAAAAGGAGGAGTCTAGGGGCAATGGCAGATTATGAACTTTAAAAATAGTGCAGTGTAAATAGCCACATTAAACTGCCAGGAATATCTCTTAAGGACCATGACGAAGCTTCAAAAAGAACAATTGTTACTTACCTGTAAACAGGTGGTTCTCCAGTATTGGTGTCTTTCATAGATTCACATGCTTGAATATTCCCCGTCGTCGAAGTGGGAGTCCCACGGTAAATAAAATAGCAATAAATGCTAAATATATAAATATATATATATAACATAATACCAGAAAAGAAAGGAAATACACTGAAAACCTCTAAAAACCATTGCTACATAGGAATGCAAGGCAAAGAGAAAAAACCATTTGTAACACATTAGTGTCATTATGTTAGTCCAAACTGCAGCCAATCAGGCGCCAGCACCCTCTAGAACCTTCTCCTCAGAAGCTCAAGCCCTCAGATTTTCGTAGCACAAGTAACTAAGAGCGCAAGAGGAGAAGAGAGCCTCTGAGGGGAGGAGGGTGGGTCGCATGTGAATCTATGAAAGACACCAATACTGGAGAACCACCTGTTTACAGGTAAGTAACAATTGTTCTTCTCCAGTATTAGGGGTGTCTTTCATAGATTCACATGCTTAAATAGAATAGAAAGCAGTAACCTCCTAGAACTGAGATTGCTAAGCATATGAAGCATATATCAAGACAGTAAAATAATGCAGTCATATAACATCAAAGCAATCACAGGAAATAATAAGGAGGAGGGAACAGAGGCTCACCTTACTGAAAAAGATGGCGAAGCACTGCCTGCCCCACTGCGGTATGCGCTTCATTGATGGCATCCAAACAGTAATGTTTGGTGAAGGTGTGCCTGCTGGACCATGTCGCTGCACGGCAAATCTGATGAAGTGGCACACCAGCAAATGATGAAGACATCGCCCTCGTAGAATGAGCCCTCACTGAAGACAGCAATGGTCTGCCCGCTTGTTGGTGGCAGAAGGCAATGGCTGAGGAAAGCCACCTGGCAATTGTCGGCTTGGAAACTGGATGTCCTCTGCGCAGTCGTCCGTAAGCAATGAATAATTGGTCGGACTTGCGGAAAAAAGCAGTTCTTGCAATATAAAATTTAAGACATCGCTTGATGTCTAACGAATGTAGGCGTTGCTCCGCCGGAGATTTAGGGTCCGGAAAGAAAGTCTTAAGGAACACAGGCTCATTCAAATGAAAATCAATAGGCACTTTAGGTAAGAAAGAAGGGTTGGTACGCAGTGCCACTCCGTTTGGTTTGAACTGGAGATAAGGAGGCTTGACAGTAAAAGCATGAAGGTCGCTCACGCGACGAGATGAGGTCAAAGCCAGAAGAAGTGCAACCTTCCAGGTGATGAATTTTATATCGGCCTTATGGATAGGCTCAAATGGTGACTTCATAAGTTGAGCTAATACCACATTGAGCTGCCAAGCTGGCGGAGGGTGACGCACAGGTGGAAACTTGCGGTAAAGCCCTTTGAAAAATTGACGTATAACTCGTGATGAACAGAGGGATGAAGCGCCATCATGTCGGAAACTAGATATTGCAGCTAAGAAAACTTTCAGTGTAGCATGAGAAAGTCCTGACTGAGCGAGGCTCAAAAAGAATGGAAGGAGCTATTCAGGAGTGGAATGGATGGGATGTATATTGGCTGAAACGCACCAATGACAGAACCGCTTCCATTTAAGTTTGTAAGTCTTAATGGTAGACGGAGCTCTGGCTTGAGCTAGAATGTCTCTGCACTCCTGGGATATGTTCAAGTCCGCGAACTCAAGGTACTCAGGTTCCATGCCCACAATTGAAGCGTTGAGGGATCTGGATGACACACTAGGCCCTTGTCCATAGTTAGGAGGTCTGGACGAGGACGTAGAGGAATGGGCTCGCACTGGGACATCAGAAGCAGTTCCGTAAACCATACCTGTCTGGGCCAACGAGGTGCGATCAACAGAATGTGGCACGGCTGCCTCCGCGTCTTCCACAGTACCCTCTGTATTAATGGGAGCGGTGGAAAAGCGTAAGCGAATAGATCGCACCAGTTGATCAAAAGGGCATTCCCGCAGGACCCTGGGTGGGGATGCCAACTTGCATAAGACGGGCATTTCCGATTCTCCGGTGTTGCAAAGAGATCCAGATCTGGGTGACCCCATTGGCGGAACACATGATCCAGAGTCGGTTGGTGCAGTTCCCATTCGTGTGTTGAGGATGTGGATCTGCTTAAAGAGTCTGCCAGAAGATTTGACACCCCCGGAAGGTGGACAGCCGTCAAGGTGATGCGATGGCGGAGAGCCCAATCCCAGATTGACTGGGCCAAGCTGGACAGGAGAGGAGACCTGGTTCCGCCCTGTTTGTTCACGTAGTGCATACTGGTGGTGTTGTCCGTTTGGATTAGCACTGATTCCCCGTGAACAACTGGGAGGAAGGATTTGAGAGCTAGAAAGATCGCCAGAAATTCTAGCCTGTTGATATGCCATGTGCGCTGCGTCGGCGACCACTTGCCCTTGATGGAGAGGCCCTGGAGATGAGCGCCCCACCCCTCCAGGGAGGCGTCCGTCGTCAGCGTCAGGTCTGGAACGTGATCGAGGAAGGACACACCCATGTTCAGATTCGCGGGCTGCGCCCACCAGCACGGGCTCATCTTCATGCGGGCTGTGACGGCAACTAGGTCGTTGAAGGACCCGGAGACCTGACGCCACTGTAAGTCCAGTTCTTCCTGAATAGGACGGGTGCGCAACCTGCAATTTGGGATCAGTGCGATACACGACGAAGAATGACTTTAACGTCCGAACTGAAATGGACTGTTTTTGTCGAATGAGTGCGACTAGACGAAGTATCTTCAGACGCCGCTCGTGAGAGACAAATGCTTTTGAGAGCTGCGTGTCTAGGATCGCTCCCAGGAAGGACCTGGTCTGCAGGGGCGCAAACTGTGACTTCTCGACATTGATGGTCAACCCCAGAGACTGAAACACCTGCTGGCAAAGGTGCGTGTCCCGACTCAGTTGACGGTGGCATTGAGACTTGAGAAGGCAATCGTCTAAATAAGGAAAGATCTGAACTCCTTGTAGACGCAGGTGAGCCACCACCGGGGCCAGTACCTTCGTGAACACACGAGGAGCTGAACGCAGTCCGAAGGGTAGAACTTTGAACTGAAAATGCATGGTTCCCACTTTGAAACGTAGGTACTGGCGATGTTCTGCGATGATGGGGACGTGAAAGTAAGCGTCTTGAAGATCTATGGTGGTCATAAAATCCTCGCTGGATAGAAGACGCAGGACCTCCAGTAGCGTCAGCATACGGAATGATTGAGACTTTAGGAACTGGTTGAGAGCCCTCAAATCCAGAATGGGTCGCCAATCTCTGTTCTTCTTGAGTATGAGGAAAAAACGAGAGTAAAAACCCTTCCCTCTTAGATGTTTTGGGACCACTTCGACTGCCCCTTTCAACACAAGAAGACGGACCTGATGGTAAAGCTCCTCGAGATGTGGAGGAGGTGGGCCATGAGGTGGGGTGCAAGGAGGAATCTCTGTGAATTCCAGGGTATGTCCCCGTTTGACAATGTCCAAAACCCAGCGGTCCGAGGTGGTCGAGGACCACTGGGAATAAAACAGAGAGAGTCGTCCTCCAACACTTTGAGAGCGTCAAAAGTCATTGGCGTTTCTGATTTGCGCCACGATAGGACGACTTTCCTCTGAATGTTTTGGCGGGCTGTTGGCGAGACTGCTGATTGGGCGTGTAAAGTTGGCCGCTCTGATTGTATGAACGGTATTGCTGTCCACCTCGAAAGTTGGAAGAAGTGCCGCGTCCGCGCGCACCTCGAAAGGACTGCTTGCGAGATTGTAGCGTGCCTAAGGACTTCGCCGTATCGGTGTCCTTCTTGATGGATTCAAGGGCATCATCAATATGGGATCCGAATAATGATTCTCCATCGTATGGCATATCCAGTATTCTGGCTTGGACTTCCTGCCTGAAGGAGGTGGACTTTAGCCAGCCTTGGCGTCGGAGTGCAGCCGCATTTGCCAAGAGGCGGAAACCTGTATCTGCAATATCCACTGCACAATCTATGATCTCTTCCGGTGCTCTTTGCCCATTGCGGAGAATCTGCTGTGCGTCAGCCTTGGAAGCATCAGGGATGAGTGCCATGTAATCTGCAATGTCTGACCACATCTGCCGGTCATAACGACCCAAAATGGCCAAAGCATTAGCTGCTCGGACAGATGTGGAGGCCATGGTCGAGAACTTGCGGCCAATTGCATCCAAGCGTCGACCCTCTCTATCCGGAGGGGCTGTAATTTGGGACGCCGGATTACGTGCTCTACGTTGTGCTGCCTGAGTCACGACAGAGTCCGGCTTGGGATGAGAAATCAGGCAAGCTGGAGAACCTGTAGAGGCCTTGTACTTCTTCTCAAGGCGCGGAATCTGAGCAGGTAAGGAGTTCGGAGCATTCATCAGTTTAATACCCTCTTTCCATACAAATTCAATTATAGGGATTGTGTGCACCTGCTTGAAAGGTTTGTCCTTAAAATCGTATAGAAAATAATCCTCTTCGCGTTGGGAACGTGGGAGTTTGAAACGTTGAGCCGCTTTATCCATTAAAAGATGGAAGCTGGCGATATCTACTGGTGGAGACTCACTCGAGGTACCAGGTTGAGGAGAGGGCGTCTGCGCCCGATAATCATCCCATTCGGCCATATCCTGGTCGCCTGCCTCATCATCCGTGTTGTCAGGGACTTCACTTCACCTTCCTCACGTTCTGCATCCGCCTCCTCCTCATCCGCATCCTGCGGATAAATAGTGGTATGGATGCTTATAGACCGATGAACCTGAGAAGGTGCAGGTGGTAAGATAGACGGCAATGCAGGTGGAGGTAGTGCCACAGGAGCAGAAGATAGCGCAGGCGTAGTCTGCGGTGTTGCAGGAAAACAGCGATTATAATCGTCCAGCATATGTTGGAGATTAGATATCAAGGCCAAAGGAATGGTAGCCACAGGAGCTTGAGTGAACTGTTCTTGTTGAAATTCTGGGCCATTGCCATCATCAGAATCTGTGTCTTGACATTTAATTATCAATTCAGAGGGACTACGTGCTGCCCCAAACGTGTCCTCTTCCTGCTCCGAATCAGTGTCCTGCTCCGTACTAGTTGCAAACATTGGAGATGGTGGTTGAGGCTCTGGATCAGAGATCTGTTGACAGGGTACCGTAGTGCGAGGGTGTGAAGATTTGGTAGTTTTCAATGGCACTAACGGTAATGACGCAAATGAATTTGGTTCCGCCGTCAACTGAGCCGTCGTCGTTAGCATCGACGAAGCTGATGTTGGCAATTGTAATTTTGAAGAAATCTTCATCGACGGAGCGGTCGTCGACGGGGTCGTCGACGGTAACACCGTCGACGGGCGATCCACTGTAGCTCTAGTCGTCGACGGGGACGTCGTTGACGGGGTGATCGTCGATGCTGGTATCGACTCCGTAGACGGAGTCTTCGTCGACGGACCTGTCTTCGTCGACGGGCCTGTCTTCGTCGACGAGATCTTCTTCGTCGACGGGACCTTGGTCGACGGTGGCTTCGTCGACGAGGCTTTAGTCGACGGCGTCGTCGACGACGACGATGTCTTCGGGTCTTTCGTCGACGAGAACTCTCTTTTCTTCGTCGACGAGATGGGAATCGCCGACGGGACAGGTGTAGACGACGATGAAACCCTCGTCGACGTCGAGGCTGTCGACGAAACCGTCGTCGGCGATGAAAACGCTGATGTGGTAGTCAGCGTAGTTGTCGAAAATGCAGGCAATGCCGTTCTCGTCGTTGGAGTGCTCGTCGACGCTCCCGTCGACGGAGGAACTTGAAGATGTGTGAAAACATCTCGAGAGGTAGCCACAGACGCCTGAGAGCCAGGTCCCGTGGGCGTAGAGGTGGCAGGAGTGGCAGAAGACATCACAGGAGCCACAGGCAAAGCCAATTTAGGTTTCTTGAGGAAAGGTGAAGGAACCTCATGAACACTACCCCGTTTTGAGGCTGCTGAAGAGAAACCAGAATGTAAACTCTCTGCCTCGGACACCACAGAATCCTTGTCCCTAAGACGCTGCAGCCAAAGGAGAAGACGGCCTTCCCTGTCCTTCAAAGTTTTAGTAGAAAAAGTTCTACAGTACTTGCAGTTGGCAGCCACATGATCAGGATATAAACAATAAATACACTTCTGGTGGGGGTCCTTCTCAAAAAGGCGCAGCTTCCCACAAGAAGAGCAGGGTCTAAATAAAGACTTCTTACTTGACATGCTGAAGAAAATTGCTGGAAGTAGAGATATAGAGAAGAAAACTGAGCAGAGCTCAGGGAGACTCCCTTCACACGACGTGCGGTAGAAAATCTGAGGGCTTGAGCTTCTGAGGAGAAGGTTCTAGAGGGTGCTGGCGCCTGATTGGCTGCAGTTTGGACTAACACAATGACACTAATGTGTTACAAATGTTTTTTTCTCTTTGCCTTGCATTCCTATGTAGCAATGGTTTTTAGAGGTTTTCAGTGTATTTCCTTTTTTTTCCTGGTATTATGTTATAAATATATATTTATATATTTAGCATTTATTGCTATTTTATTTACCGTGGGACTCCCACTTCGACGACGGGGAATATTCAAGCATGTGAATCTATTAAAGACACCCCTAATACTGGAGAAAGCCACATTTCTGTGGAGCTCCGTTCCCCATTTATTGAGTTGCACAAGGACAAGTCTAAAACAAACAAACATAAATCCAAACAAGATGCTTGTGAGCTACTGGTTGCTCTCCAGATACCCACAATTAGGTCTCCAGTATGCAGCCCAGCCCAATAAATGAGAAGCTTTAGCGTGGTTGAATAAATATAAGTATATCAAAATTGAAAAGTGAGTATTTGAGAAGAAAATGCATGTATTTTCAGAACTTGTTAGCTGAAGTTTGGGGAAACGTATTACTAATATTAACTTGGCGCCAGGGACATTGCAGCTCTGGCAGTTATGAATTACCCACGTAGAGGCATTCCACAATGACAAAGATATATTTACATTAATGCTGGGACCCGTGCCTGAGATACGGATGTGATCACTACTGGTAAACTTGCATATGGGGATCACTAATATAATCTTGTCTGATGTGGTCAGTAATAGAACTCTACTAATAATAATCGTGATGTTCATTGAACATCTGTGGCTCTTACTGCAGAAAAAGTTGGAGACCGTTTCAGCCCAACACTGTCAGCTTATAGAAACACCGTAGGAAAAGCTACAGGAACTGAAGACCATGGAGCCGAAACGCAGCATGAAGCGAACCTGATAGAGACCTGATGGGAGTTTAAAAAATACTACTCGTAGTTAAGAATGGAGAGTGCGCTTGAGGCCATGCAGCTTATTCTGAAGAAATACAGGCAAGAAGTTCAAGGAGCGATATGATGGAATATATAGAGACCAGAGTCACAGGCTTACAAGCATCTCTGAAAAACATGTAAGGGATTTCAGGAGTCGTGCAGCAAACTTAATTGTTCACCGTGAATGGATAGTGAAACATTTGGAAAACTATGCTAGAGTCACTAATCTCCATTTTTTTGGATCGCTAGCTGTCCTAGATGCTGGATATTTGAGAAACACCGTCCAGGGATTGATAAATGCATCGATCTACTTACAGCTTCCTCAGCTACAATAACTGTATAAACAAAACTGCAGATGATCGACAATTCCACAGACGCTATTGTGGGATTTAGGGTACTGTGCATGAGAGGGGTAACATTATACACGGCTAATAAGAAAGGAGAGTGGACAGTAGGTTACCATAAGTTCCTCCCATTTCCAGAATTAGTTGGAAAACTCAACTGAGAAGGAATGAACTGCAAAACATTAAAAGTGGGATTCTGGCACTGCAACAGCCTCCAAATGGTATCCAGGCAAATTATGCGCCAGAAGAACCCTTAAAGTAATCAGACGCTATATGACAAATTGGATCATCATCATCCATGGTAAATACAATGGCACGGTGCACATGTTCACCCAAGCTCAAGCTGCACAGATCTTCAAACTCCATGGCAACAGTGAAAAGGAAAAGACTCTGAAAGGTAGGCAAAAGAGACACATTAAGGCAGCCATGCAAGGTCTTTCTGTGTTGTAGAAGAAGACGAGGTTGAAGAGTGGATGTAATATTGAGCATAATGAAGGCCCATGCTGGGTTCAATGCTGCCTTGTGGTACAGCTTCTTTTTCTGGAGACTCTGGCGGCAAAGCCTCAGGAGCAGGAACAGACCGGCCATTCCTGCACTCAGGCATTTTCCCAGTGGGCTGCAGGGAAGAGTGCTGACTTTAAGACAGAAGGGGCTTCCATTATTACCAAACGAAAGGCCCAGCTACTTGTGTTTTCCTGCAGCATGGGGCTGCTTCGAACATGTTTGATGGGGCTAAGTTTGCGCCATGAAAGGACAGCAAGGAGTGCATTGCTGTTCTGCTGCACACGATGTATTTTATTTTCACTTAACTTAAATACTGAAACTTCGACTCCACTAAACAGGGCTACAAATCGGTCTTAGATTCGATAATGTGACGAGTACAAAAGTTAAAATACAACATAAAGTGCATCTTCCTTCATTTTCTTACTTTGTGCAAGAAAAGTTGCAGAAAGTGGTCAGACAGACTTCCATGGCTTGAAAATGACTGCTGTATGTGTGTTATACTTAGAGAAGCATGGTTCATTTATTACCAATTCACATTTGACATCCTAACTCTGACAGCATCTGAAAATAGTCCCCACCGGGAGAGAAGCCACCCCGCTCGAGTACAAGCAAGACAAGAGCAACCTATGGATGACACGCAGAACCGATTGCTGTGCGATGACTGCAGCAAGGTCTTTTCCGCCTCACCTATTTACGCTGTCATTGATGCATCACGATATTGGGCCACCACTTTATTTGTGGAGTCTCATAAAAAGTATCGGCTGATCGACAACAGTTTCCCTTGGTGGTTCACAGACAAACCCCGGATATATGTTTGAATGCATGTCAGGACGATGACCACCAGTAACTCTACTTCTACACATTTTCTTCACCTGTTATCGTGAACTTTACCACTGGCAATAACTTGCCCATGTCTTCGACAGCATGTCTTCAACACTCATCCCCAAACCTTAACATCAAGCTATCCTTTATGTCCACCCCTTCACTTTTACACTATCTCTAACAAATGTCAAATACTTAGTTGTACTGATATGAATTAAATCACATTTAAAAAGGCATAATACTTCTAAGTAATTGCAGTTAAAATAATTGTCTAGGTTAAAGTAAGGGAGTTCAATTAATGGCAAGTAAAAGTAATGGATTCAAATTAATTGGGTGCCACATTAGTGGCAAACCACAAATGTCGGTGTTTGGACTACATTTTGCCAGCAAGACAGACAATATGAAAAGCATCACTGGTAATTATGAAAATAATCTTCCATAGTATTATTAAAGCCCCTCTTCTAGCACACAAAACATGTTAGATCTACGTTTTATTTGCTTTACTTTGATGACGTTTATAGTGAAAGAATGTGCCTATATATGTGCTGTAAACATATAACACTATATAGTCACACATGCAAAGTTATTAGTGTCTGTTATTTTGCTGAAGTGCGGAGGGGTATGAATCCTTTGCCTGCTTTTGCTCACCCCTAGCACTGCACATGAGTATAAGGAATAAACATTACAAATAACCCTCACAATACAATTAAGAAAGCTTCCAAGCTTAAGCTCATCTGAAATCCCTTGGTGTTTAGAAGTGTGGAAATACTGTTGCCTGACAAAGATAGAGTGGTTCTCACTTCTTAAAAAAAAGAAGTGTTTACAATGGCCCATTTAATGCGCTTCCATGCACTCTAACCAACAGTGGAAACGTCGTTACTCCAACTTGCACAGATGAATACATTATATTTCTTGAAATTAGGTAACCGTTGTGTTTCTTGCCAATTGGTTCAAATCGCAATCTTCGGGCGCCTCTTAAAATAATCTAATTGTGCCTAACTCCACAATTTAACAGTAAGAGCACAGCGTTTAATAAAAACAAAATCAAGATCTGAATCCGCAACCAAGCCAAGCAACACAGATAAACCCAGATACCATCAGCTAGCACTAGCTTCGTATTAAACTCAAGGAAAAACCACCTAAAATAATTTTGAGCTACATCTACCAGGGGTGTGCAATTTTTGAAAAAATGTACTTGTCCAAAGGGCAAAGTGCTACAGAAATCTTCTTGTCCTGTAATGAAATCCACTTGTCCCCTTTACTACCTAAATCATTTAGATGAGGCAGCACACTTGCTTTATTAATCATTAACAGCCTCCTAAGTAAACTTGCCCTCTGCTTCTGCCCATCAGTTGTAATCAACCACCATAAAATTCCCTTATAGAAACCTATAAACTTCCACTTTCCTCTCACCACATATGCTAAACTGGTCCCATTTCCTCTTAATTATAGTCCATACCCTTCCACAGGCTCCTCATAGGCTCCATCACCCTTTGCTTCTGATCTTTCACACTATAAGCTTTATCTACTTACCAATTTCATCAATACAGACTGAATAGTGTTTCCCCTTCACTCTTTCACTGCAGGCCATAGGTTCCATGCCCCTTCCTCCACTGCACACAAAACAGGTTTCATGCTTTGTCCCTTTGCCTCCAGCTCACCAAATGTTCTATGTCCCGTTCTCCACCGGTTCCATACCTCTTCCACTCTGATATTTTATCTCAACACCAAATCATTCTATTGTAGTTTTGTTAACTGCTTTAAAACCCTTGCATCCACTCTTTCACAACAAGCATCCTGCATTTCTTAAGACTGTTTGCGAGTTGTGCTTGGCAACAGAAAGGCTGCCAGCAGTCGATACCTCTTCACCAAACCACTCCTCCCTATACCTCATGAGCCCTGCACTCTGCCCCTATAGCAACCACAGTCCTACAGGCATGCTGTAAATAACAAGTGTTGATTGAGACACAAACCCAGATAGGCTTAATGTGACAAGTGCAGAGGTGACAAAATGTATAAGACAAAAGATATATGTATGTCCAGTAACATTGGCATCAATAAAATATTATGTAGAAGTGTGCATTCTTCATTGAAACAGAGCAAGTAATATCCTTCTGATGCAGGACGTTAGCCATCAGCAGGAACAAGCCAAGCATATGGCTGGAGGCATTCTTCCGTGACAAAACAACTAGGTGAAAGGAAGGTGGAAAAGCAGTATTACTGTCTTCTCTGGGAAAGAAAGCAGCATAAGGGACAGGCCAATTGCAAAAATAAGAACATGGAATGGGGAAGCAAGACTAAGTAAATACTGAAGTGTTGAGCTAGATAAAGAGAAAAAGGAAGAACCAGCTAGGCAGACCGAATAGGGACTTACGAGGAGATCCTGTGGCTACATTGAGGGTTGACTTGAGGGATGCGATGTCGGCCATAGGTCTAGGACACAGAGATAGGGGTGACTCAGTGAATGGGAAAATGCAGTGTCGATAGCAGGAGAAAGTTATACAGGTCAAGTACAGGGTGTGAAAATGCAGGAAGTCAGAGAAACCTGGGGCAATGGAAGAGCAGGAGCCACAAATCATGTCACAGTGGGAGAGACTAGCACCATTGCTAGGCAAAATCTGCAAACCAGCAAGATGGCTCAGTAGGTTGGGGCTCATCTGACAACTAGTGTGATATGCAGGTGGCAGTTCAAATCCTGACAAGGATCCACATTCCATTGTTCAAGTTCAGTAAATGGAGTATCATGAAAACTGAGCCTTAAAAACATCTGCTGATTATAGCTCTTAAAACAGACAGATGTGTGGTATGAATGGCTATATTAAAAACATTGAGCGGTTTGGATTGAGACAGAGGGAAAGGCCACAGAAAATGAATGGAGGATCTCAATGTAAAGGGATATGAAGTGTTGGGAAAGAAATACTGGAAAGCAATACTGAAGAACATGGACAAAACCAGACTGCCTTGAGAAAGAAAGACATGAAATGAAGAAAGCTGTCAGATATTATTAGAACAGAGAGAGCAAGTGACAAGCCTAGGGCACAAAGGGAGAGACCGGGGTCCTTGCCTGTACCTCACAAAGGCAGCATGCACAGTTAAAAAGCAGAATATGTGAACCGGCTAGGTGAGTCAGTGTATTTGGGCTCTGCACTGACAACTGATGTGTTCAGCGTGCCATGATTTGAAGTATGACAGATTGCCTGCCATACTCAGAGGTCAATAAATGGAGTGCCATTAAAAACTGGAGTGTACAAAGCGCTGTGGCGAGTTATTAGTAATTGTAAAGACCTCAAAGAATGCAAGGATGATGCAGTACGGGGGGGGAGTAGTGCTGTGGCTCGTGAACATGTAGTAAAAAAAGACACTGGTGGCTGACTTACTAGCCAGGAGTACAGAGACAGATAGTTGTTGCAATGAGTTCAGAGTGGAAATATGTGGGATCTGAGTTAGAGGTGGGGAGCTACAGTGATGAAGTAGTGTGCAGGAATGCAAGGAGTTGTGCAAAGAGGATGCTGGGAAGAGAGGTGGGCAGGTTTGTAAAACAGGAGTGGAGGCACTAATGGGGATGTGAGTAGCAGAAGGTAAGATGGTGGCATCAAGAAGGGAATAAAGCCACAAGCAACTGAAAGATCCAAGGCAAACATGAGGCATCCGGATGAGGAGGCAGGCATCTGTAAGATCATGGCTTCACTTTTCTTTGCAAGTGGTCAGGGGACAGTTTATTCGGCGTAAAAAGAGTAATCTGGTTTCACCTCCAATATTCTAGTTTATAGAAGCATCTTTTTTCCCTGCTGGCATTAGGTACCCACCCTGTTGGCTGATGAAAGCAGAATAAACAAGGGACACAACAAAAGGGAGACTACAAAACATAAAACCCAATAACCTGCACATATTTAAGGCAAACCACCTCAATCAAGACAAAGGCAATAGTCACTGGGTAACAGACACCCTCTAGACTGGATTTTTCCAGGCAAATGTGCCAAAAAATCAACCTGAAATTGAAAATGTGAGGTCCCCCTGCATATGTTGTGTATATTCACTGTAATTTGCAGATCCTCGCTCGCTCCAGACGTATCTATGATGTTTGCATATTTAAATCTCTGCATACCTACTCTCAGGCAGTGAAGTACCCACTGTGTCATGGGCTTTAGTGCAAGGAAGGAAATGTGACACCATGCTACTGATTGAAGTGTCCGTGCTGCTGTCACTCTGCCTCGTGATTCAAACTCAGATGCAAACACACCGTTACAGGTTGTCGCATGCCTGGTGCAACAGGGGGTTTGAATCCACTCTGCCAATGGAAACGTTGCCAACCTTTTGAAAAACAGGGGCACCACTCAGGGGCACCACAGCATCACTCAGGGGCACCACAACATCACTCAGAGGAACGATAACATTACTCAGGGGCACCACAACATCACTCAGGAGCACCACAACATCACTATGCGCTACTACAGCATCACTGAACGCCACAGCATCACTCGTTGCCACCACATCACTCAGCGCCACCACAGCATCAATCTGTGCAAACATTCAACAACTGGTTCAAATACGTGCTCTCAATGTTTCAAGCTTTATTACAAATGTAAAAAAAAAATTCATATTTCAATTCTGTTCTTGGATTTTCGCAACAACAAAATACACTGAACATTATCTTCACAAAAGTTATTTGCTAAAGTTTAAGCTATTGCCAAAATAAATTACAATAAATTTAATTTAAGTATTCATTATTCAAAAAAAATAAAAGCCATTATTATTTGTAATATTAATACTTCTAAGTCATGTAAATACAAAATATGTTGCATTACAAATGCTATAGGTGTCACATTTGCACAAGTTAATGACAAAGCTATTAATTTCACTACTTTCTAAACCAACATAGAAATAAAAGATTTGTCATTTACAAGACCAATAGCTCAAACTTTCCTAATGCGAGACCTATTGGCTATACCAATGCTTGTTTGTTAAGACGTTTTAAAACACACTTATTCACATCCACATTCATGTCTCAATCAACTGCATTCCTCACACAAAAAGGTTTGATAAATCACAAGTCATTGGTTGAATCATCACCTCATAAGAGTGTGGTTTACATTAAACATTTCTGCATCCAACTCGGAAAAGTTGTTCACTGTGGAACTTTGCTTTTATGTTCATAAATCAACAACACCCTCGGGTCAAGACAATTACATACTCCATTTCTTTACAGCGTTCTTAGTTCTTATGTTAATGTTATTATGTCCTAATGTGGTTAATCAATCTTCCTCTAAGCATGAACAAATGCCTTCTTTTGTGTTGCCACATCTGTACGACCCCAAAGGTCACCCTAAGCCTGTAATGACAAAATATCACTAAGCCACACATTCAAATATGTACACTAAATATAAAGTGCTACTTACTTCCATTAGATTTACGATCCTCTGTTATCAGAAATGTCACAAAATATAAATCGCCAAAGCAGAGAACTTGAGAAGACACCTGTGCTTGTATTCACTTTCCTGAGGCCAGTGTATAGGGATATAGCAGGAAATGGAAAGGTGCTTGACAGGAAACGTGCATAGTGTGCCTAGTCCATTGGAATATAGAGTACAGCTTACGAGGTGTGTGCAGTCAAACAAGGCTTAATATTAGAACAAACAGGTGAGCGTGATTATTATTTGGCAATCGGGTGGCTCTGAATGTAATTTTCCTAATGGGACTCTTGGAAAAATGATTCCTTTAACAAGGCAAAAGAATGGCCTTACAAGACTAATCTGCATGTGCCGAACTGCACATAACGGAAACAAATAATCGTCACGCTCTCTTGATGTGCACACATGCACTCAAAATAGCCTTGATTTGTTTCCGTAGGTCAGTACAACTGAAGGGAGATTATATTCCTTCAAACGACATCTGCATTCTGCAAATATATTTAGCATACATTAATAATGCAGGGATACAAAGAAAGACCTCTCTCGTCCTACCAAAAGTTAATGCTGCATCCTGTAGAAAACTGGCAGCTATCTTCTGTTGTGGAGGGCGAAAATCCCAAAAAACACATCGTAAGGAAACAAAACTCGACCTCCTGTGCCCGTGTTTATCCATACAAATGTGCAAAAAACACCGGCTCCTGTGAAAGCCTGAATTTTAGCACTATCCATAGGGCAACAAAGATAAACGTGCTCACCCCGTGACACCCAGAAACCGGAGTTATAAACATGCTTCTCGATGACAAAATGATGGCCGCTAAACTCCCCAAGTTCACTAGACTGTTGCTCATTCCTGGAATGGGGGCCAACCTTTTGAAACACTGGCAGTGTTTATGATTTATGTGTAAACCTCGGCACCAGCAAATTACTTCAATCAGAGACATGACTTTTCACTCCCCGAGCCAAAGGTTCTCTGGCAGCTTTTTGGGTCTCGCTGGAAATGCATCCGTAAGGATGCATCCAGCTGGAGACCAGTAGCGATCACTCTGGGGGGAAGGACGGACCGTAGGGTGTGCGAGCTTTTGTAGCTGGATTCGTGTGCGCGAACGCGCACGGCGCCATACACATCGCAGACAGACACTCGCTCACACACACACACCCCCTCCCCCACAGTCACACACACGCACTCCAAGACACATACACACACACGCACGCACACATACACAGGCCGCCCCCCCCCCGCACGCGCGCGCGTACATGCTTCCCCCCCCCCACCCGCCCGCAGCTCAGCAACGCACTCACCGGCTTCCTCTCCTCAGCTGCAAGGCCCGGCAGCAGGACTCTTCTTCCCTCCTTCGGCACCGGGGCGCAGGGTAGGCTCCTGCCTGCTCCGGTGCTCCAAACACGGCTCCAATCGCGGCTCTTCCGTGGGAGGCGGGGTAGGCTCCCGCCCTCCTACTTCCTGTTTCCTGTTGTCGCGCCGGCCTGCCTGACTTCCTGGTCGCAGGCCGGCAGAGTAACGAGGATGTTTTGCGGTATGTATTTATTTATTTATTATATAGCGCGGACTTTACCCGAAGGCGGTATTTATTTATTCATATATTTATGCATTTTTATATAGCGCGGATTTTACCCGAAGGAGGTATTTATTTATTCATGTATTTATGCATTTTTATATAGCGCGGACTTTACACTTTTGGTGCTTTGCCCCTTTAGGTAATTAATTTGAGTATTTTAGCCAAAGATGGCACATAAATCTTTTCTTCGTGCCAAGTATTAGTTAAAAACTCTGTCTTGAAAGCTTCCAGGCCCTTCTACATACTTGTTAGCTCTGGGTTGTTTTCAGAAAACCTCACTTAAGTTCCTCCATGTCATTGGTGCGATTTTCCCACAGTCTTGCACGGGACGTGCATGAGAGAGAGTGAGCTGGGGCTGCTTATAGCCATTGTTTAGTCTAGTGTATGCGTGTTTACATCCGTGCTCTAGATTTATAGGCAGCCATGGGGGGAAAACAGATTATGCCAGATTGATTGAGGGCATCAGGTGAAGAATGTTTTCTTTTTACTGTCCTTTTTCTTTACAATTTAGTGTGTGCTTTCGCTTTTTAAATGTAAAAACGTGTCATGTTCAATCATTTTTTCCAGAAATCCTGTCAGTAATGTTTCATCCCCAGAGAAATCTGCCTGCACGTGTGCTTAGATTTGTATTAGATCATTATGCTGAAATGTGAAAAATTGCTGCTGTTGAAGTACTTTAGTGTGTTTATTTTTTAACAGTGTAATAGTTCAAGTTTTATTGGAACTAATAGTTCTGTTTTATCTAACAGTTTAAGATCACCCCTAACCCTTTATGTTGAATGGGTACACAGCTGCAGTATTGTTCAGTATTGTTTCTCTCATCTTCTTTGTGTCTTTCTCTAAAAGCAGAGGCTGCAAATCTTCTTGCTATTTCATGTACTGCTTTCAATTGAATGCCACCTGATAAACTAGGGCATTACTATTGCAGTTCTGTGTGAGTTGTGTGTACGTAAACACTTTACTTAAACGATTTTAATAAGAACAATTAAGTGTTGACCTATTTCTGTTATGTGTTTGTTTTTGTGAAAACGTGTTAGTCTGGGACTGTCTTCATATCTTGTGTTTCTAGTAAATGTTTTCCTTATAGACCAGCGTGAGTACCTGACCTTGACCACTGTGATCACAAAATTCTTAAGCACCCTGCAACACTGGGGATTTACAGGAATCCAAACACCAGCGTAAAGTACTCGAACAACAATAACGTCTGTCTTATAAATGTCACAAAAAAAGTTAATATTTCACTTCTGTTCTTGGATTTTCGTGAAAATACAACACATATTGCATTACAAATGCTATAGGTGTCACATTTGTGAAAGTTAAAACTATTGGCATTGTAAATGACAAAGCTATTACTTTAGCTATTACTATAGCTATTTTCACAACCAACACATAACTAAAAAAAATGTAATTCACAATACCAATGGCTCAAACTTTCCTAATGCGAGACCTATTGCATTGCAAATGCTTGTTTGATTAGCTGTGAGCCCCAGAGTGCCCACAGTTAGTATATTATTTAAGTGATTTAATGTCTACTTGTCCGTTGGACAAACTAGACATTAAATCTTTTTGCCCTTGTTAAAAATCAACATGGTTCGGGCGTCGGGCGATATGATTCCCCCACCCCATCATTGCAACACCCTTTAATCAGTGGCCTCAATTTATAGTTTCAAAGACTGGCAAAGAGAACCTTTTAGAAAACTCATTCAGTATTACTATACTCGCAAAATACCCTACAATATAGGTCATGTGTGCATTTCTTTTAGAATTTTCAGCATCCACGTGGGCTTCGAAAATCACTTTGAGAGATCGAAAGATAATTCCCTTAAAAGTATATGTTTTCTGCGGTTACATCAGTACGGCACAGGTGACCAATATGTAACAACCCTTTTCCCGTTCGCAAACGGGCCGATTCTCAGAATTGGCCCGTTTGCGAACGGGAAAAGGCCTTTTGGAATATATCATCCCAAAAAGGATTTGCAAATTAGGGAATCGCAAAATTTGCGATTCCCTATTTTGCAGAAGCATTTAAGGAATCACAAATTGCGATTTCTTAAATGCGATGTAACAAGCACCCAAGTTGTGCGATTTCTCCTTAAGAAATCGCAAATTACCACCAACTTCAAGTTGGTGGTAATTTGCAATTTCTTTGAAAAATGCACTTTTTGCCATTTTTCAAAGTGCCATGTGGCGCACTTAAAACATATTTACCTCAGTTATTAAAAACCTGCACTGCGGGTGCCGCGATATACCAAAAGAAATCGAAAAAAAACATCTATTTCTTTATTTTTGATATAATCGCGACGCCCGCGCTTTACTTTTAATGTTAAAAGTAAAGCACGGGTGCCGCGAGTATACCAAAAGTAAAGAAATAGATGTTTTTTTCTTTTTCTTTACTTTTGGTATAATCGCGGCACCCGTGCTTTACTTTTAACATTAAAAGTAAAGCGCGGGTGACGCGATTATACCAAAAGTAAAATAATCATCTATTTCTTTACTTTTGAGGGCACGATAATTGAAACCACATGGCCTATTGGTGTCTATTACGTGCACAAAGCGCGTAATAGACACGAATAGACTGTGGGTGGAGCTATGCGCCCGACTTTGGCCTATTGCGTGCTGTCTTTCATAAAAAGACGCACGCAAAGTCCAGTGGGGAAGCTGAAAAGGAAACACACACGCACAAGCGTGTGCGATTCCTAGGTCAGCTCAGATTTCCCGTTTTTCCCTTACAAAATGTCTCACCGGGCGCGAGACCTTTATAAGGAGGGGGGAAATGGACAGCCCTGTCTAGTACCTCTGCACACCGGTATGGGCTGTGACATCATGTGACCAGCCCTGACACTTACCACCGGGTTTTTATACAGTAGTTTTATCAGCATAATAAAATATGGTCCTAGACCATATTGAGACAGGACATTGAAGACAAAAGGCCACTTGAGCGTGTCGAAAGCCTTCTCCAAATCAAGCATCATACATCCAGAGCTGGGCCAAGCCTGAGGGGCACATTGGATTACTCTGAACAGACGGAGCAAGTTGAGAGACGTGGACCGGTCGGGGACAAACCCGTTCTGACCCTCGTGCATTAAATAAGGTACAAATGATGCCAGGCGCCCGGCAATGATACTGACCAATACCTTATAATCCACGTTCAGCAGTGACAATGTATGATAGGAGCCAATCTGGGTGGGATCTCTATCTGGCTTCAAAAGGGTAACCAGAGTGGCTTCGCACATAGAGCTCGGTAATTGAGACAGATGTAGTACCTTTTCATAGACCTTCTGGAGAGTTGGAGCCAAAAGGTCTGTGTAAGCTTTGTAGACCTCTGAGGGAAAGCCATCCGGTCCTGGCACTTCCATAGGTATAGAACTGCTCCCTGAATTTCTGCTGTTGTTATGGGTGCATTGAGCTCTGTGCTCTGATCAGGAGTGAGCTTAGGGAAGGAAAGATCATCCAGAAAACTATTTAGTTCAGAGGCTTCCATAGTTGAACAGTATCGTGAGGTTAGGTGGAGAACTAGCTTTCTATGTATTTAATTTTGAGAATATTTTATCAGCCCGTTAGAAGATTGAAGTGCCGTAATGTGGCCGCACGGTTGCTCTTGCCTACTTAGCCATGCAAGTAGGGACCAGAATCGATCCACCCGGGCGTACGTAGTGGCAGAATACGCCACATAATTAAGGCACCTCAGTCTTTCTATCAGTGTAGTGTGTTTAAGCCTTGCTTTCAAGAGCTCCGAGGAGCAAGAGGAATCAGAGGACAGACGTGTTTCTAGTGACAATAATACACGCTCATATTCCTGGAGCTCCAGTTCCACTTGTCTCCGCATACCACAGCCCAGTCCCAGGCGATTATTCCTCAGTGTCGCCTTAAATGCATCCCATTCCAACAGGGCGACGTCGCCGTGCCTGTGTTATATATAAAACAATCCTCAGCTGCAGTGCAAAGGGATTCATGAAAGGGCGGGTCTTCCAGCATGGTAGGTTGCAGGAACCATGCTGGGGTCAAAGTGTGCTGTGTGTCTCATGCAAAAGTTACGTAGTGAGGGTTATGGTCAGAGTGTGTAAGTTCCAGGAACTCCACCTGTGTCATGCATAGTAGCAAGTTGGGCGTGCACAGGATCCTGTTGATACGGACATGTAGAGTATGTGGAGCGGAATAGAAGGAGTACACTTGTGTGGTAGGATTAAGGTGTCTCCAAGTGTCCACCAGCCCCCAACTGTCTGCCCAGCTCCTCAGAAGTGAGGCCCCGTTAGCCGCTGTTATGCCCCTCAACGGTGGGAACAACCGGTCAAGGGTCGTATTCAGTACGTTGTTGAAGTCCTCTCCTATCACCCACGAAATATCACACCATCTGGAGAGCACTGTTGACAACATGTTCTAGAAGGGCCCCTGTTCCGTGTTTGGTGCATATATGTTTCCTAGTAGGAGACTTCTACCATCCAGTCAACCTTTAAGGAAAATGTATCTCCCCTCCACATCTGTCACCACCTCCTCTATTAAGAGGGGGTGCCCGGGCGAACCCAGATCAGCACAACTGGAGCAAACGCTGTGTAATTAGTGGTAATGATGTGTCCCCTCCATCTGCGCTGCAGCCTTGTTGTCTCCAAGTGTGTTAGGTGAGACTCCTCGAAAAGAGCTTAAGATATGGGCAGTCTGTGTATCTTCGGGAGGGAGTACGTAGTCCTCTTACATTCCATGTTATGATGCGTTGTGATGTCCTGATTTAAGTATGTTCATGTACATGAGTTGGGAGGGATAAAGTATATGCATGTGGCCATACTTGAGGATAGTGTCCGGGGTCAGCCATGTTAGAGCACAGTAGCGCTTGATCAAACTTTTCACAAAACATAACTGCAACTTCGCAAACATGTAATACCAAAAGAGCGGATCCTGCAACCGTGTAGGACTGCCCAAACCTACAGCTGTATACTACTAGAGAAGAACAACCACTAAAGGCGTGTGGGTCAAGGGCACATGTCTCCCTAGGAGTCTACCAATCCAGTATACCCACTCAATAGCAAGTAAATGCAGTTCCACCTAAGATCTCCTATTCTACGTGCTAATATGCCAATTGCCCAGAGCACCCCCTAGGCTGAGGAAGTCAGTGCCTTCCCCCACCCCCAGAGGCATCAACATCGCCCCACATAGCATCAACAGTTCACGCATGTGCACATAAGACCCCCATAAACAATACAAGTAAAGGATATTTAGTAGCTTCAGATGAGCCCTTCCGATGTCTCAGGAGTGACATCTGGCATACTCAGAGAATTGGTGTCGGAGGGACAAACCAACAAGGAGCCCCCATTCTCAGATGCCCGAGCCGATATCAGTTCTTGGTCTGAGCCTTTAGCCAAGTCCGAAAACCTTCCCGCCTCTTGAACTGCCTGTCACCGTTCTTCATTTATTTGTTCCAGGTTTGGAACCACTGTCGATTGAGGCGTCCGGGTTCTCCTCAGGCATCCATGTCTCCTGACAATGTCCACAGTGGCTCCTCGTGCATCTCCCCTACCAGTTGGTCTTGGGCCTGAGAATTTCCCGTTGATTTGAGCAAATCCCATGCATCCTGTGGCGCATCAATAAATCAGGTTTTACCATCTGCCACTACACACACTCTTGCAAGGAAGTACAGAGAGTATTGGATGTCCAGCTGCCGATGTTGCTGCTTTACTGCTAAAAAAGAGCCGCGCTCACGTTGAACTCCCACGGTGGAATCCGTAAAAAACATTACCTTGGCATTTTCCACTCGTATCTCTTGCATCTTCCAAGTTTCCCTTAAAATTGAGTCCCTATTCCAGTAGTGGAGCACTCTGAAGACCAGCTCACCACATCACTGAACCAGAACCCTCCCGCCAGCTCAACGGACCCCAACCAAGCAGCCAACAACCTCACACAGTGGATCACCAATTGCGCTGACGACCTCGCACCGCTGAAAAACCATCCCAGCAGGCCCGGCAGCAAGAAAGCCTCCTGGTTCAACGACGACCTCAAGAAATCCAAGAAGAACTGCCGTACCCTCGAGAAAGCCTGGCAAAAAAACCCGACTACAGACAACATGACCGCCCTCAAGCACACCACCCGCAAACACCACCAGCTGATCCACACCACCAAGAAGACAGCATTCAAGGAACGACGAGACAACAACGCACACAACAGCAAAGAACTCTTCAGCATCGTCAAAGAGCTCTCCAACCCCAGCGCCGGAAACAACGACATCACTCCCTCACAAGACCCCTGCGACTCACTCGCCTCGTTCTTCCACAGCAAGATCGCAGACATACACAACAGCTTCGGCGCACAGACCACGCACCCAACCACCGAACCGACGCCCCCCACCACCACCCTCCGTGCCTGGACCCCGGTCAGTACCGAAGAGACCATCCACACGATGAACACCATCCACTCCGGATCACCAACCGACCCATGCCCCCACCACGTCTTCAACAAGGCCGACTCCGTCATCGCACCCCAACTCCGGGACATCATCAACTGCTCCTTCAACACCGCCACCTTCCTGGAGAGCTGGAAGCATGCCGAACTCAGCGCCCTCCTGAAGAAACCATCAGCGGACCCCACCGACCTCAAGAACTACCGCCCCATCTCGCTCCTCCCGTTTCCTGCCAAAGTCATCGAGAAGACCGTCAACAGACAGCTTACCGCCTTCCTCGAGACGAACGGTTCCCTCGACCACTCGCAGTCCGGCTTCCGAGCCAACCACATCACCGAGACCGCCCTCATCGCAGCCACTGACGATATCCGAGCCCTGCTCCACAACGGGGAAACAGCGGCCCTCATCCTCCTGGACCTCTCCGCAGCGTTCGATACTGTCTGCCACCGCACCCTAGTGCAGCGCCTCAGCAACATCGGAATCCAAGAGAAGGCACTAGAGTGGATCATCTCGTTCCTCGCCGGAAGAACCCAGAGAGTCCGCCTCCCCCCGTTCAGATCCGAGGCCACCGAAGTCATCTGCGGCGTACCACAAGGATCATCTCTCAGCCCCACCTTCTTCAACGTCTACATGAGCCCCCTCGCAGCCATCGCACGCCAACACAACCTCAACATTATCTCCTACGCTGACGACACCCAGCTGATCCTCTCCCTCACCAACGACCCAGCCACCGCCAGAACCAACCTACACGAAGGGATGAAGGACGTAGCCGAGTGGATGATGAACAGCCGCCTGAAACTGAACTCAGACAAGACGGAAGTCCTCATCCTAGGATCATCGCCCTCTGCCTGGGACGACTCCTGGTGGCCCCCTGCCCTGGGCACCGCCCCCAAGCCAACGGACCACGCACGCAACCTGGGCTTCATCCTGGACTCCTCCCTCTCGATGACCAGACAAGTCAACGCCGTCTTATCATCATGTTTCAACATCCTACGCATGCTCCGAAAGATCTTCCGATGGATCCCCGCCGAAACCAGGAAGACGATCACCCAGGCTCTCGTCACCAGCCGACTGGACTACGGGAACACCCTCTACACCGGAACCACAGCCAAACTGTAGAAAAGACTCCAACGCATCCAAAACGCCTCCGCACGACTCACCCTGGACATCCCCCGACACAGCCACATCTCCGGACACCTGAGAAACCTGCACTGGCTCCCCGTCAGCAAGAGAATCACGTTCCGACTCCTCACCCACGCAGACAAGGCCCTCCATGACCTGGGCCCCAGGTACCTCAACAACCGCCTGACCTTCTACACTCCCACCCGCCAGCTACGATCGACCAGCCACGCCCTCGCCACCGGTCCACGCATTCGAAGAGCCACCATGGGAGGAAGATCCTTCTCCTACCTGGCGGCCAAGACTTGGAACTCCCTCCCCATCCACCTCCGTCTGACCCAAGACCACCTCTCCTTCAGGAAGCAACTTAAGACCTGGCTGTTCGAGCAGTAGCGGACCCCTCTCCCCCTAGCGCCTTGAGACCCTCCGGGTGAGTAGCGCGCTATACAAATACAAATTGATTGATTGATTGAAGAGAAATGGACAGGGGTTCGATCCTGGAGCAGGTCTCCGAAAGGGGACGTGGTGTGCTTTTTCAACCGAGAAGTAGGGAGACAGTGACTCCTTTGGCAGCAAATCCCTCAGTCACTTTTCAGTAAACTCCACTGCATCGTGGCCCTCCACTCCCTGCGGCAGGCCTATCAAGCGGACATTATTATGTTCCACCCTGTGTTCCAGATGGCGAAGTCTCGTTTCATATTCCCCCATTTGTTTTTCCATAATGTGCGTAGCTGGTTACACCTCAGCCAGAGAATGCTCCACATTCGTGACTTAGTCAGAAAGTTTCCTGTGATCTGCATATAGGAGCGTGAGTTCTGCTTCCATGTTATTTATTTTGGATTCCAGGGAAAGTCTAGAGCACTTGCTGGCTTGAAGAATTGCGTCTGACCTGTCTTCTGGTGGCGAGTTCCCTGAAATCTGGAAGTCCTGCTGATCCGTCTCCACTACTGAGGAGGCTCGCGAGGAGGTCCTGGAATCCATTCCTCTGGAGCACCCCATCACGGCATGTTGTGGGGTAATACAGCTGAGTGTGGTCACTCGTACGTTGTAGACCAGTGAAGAAAGTATACAATCCTTCGACTTTTCTTCAGGGCTGCTCCTGCTTCTACGCCCTGGTGTGTCGTGGTATGGCCATAGTGCAATACTGGGAAGGCAGTGTGTCTCAGAAGACGTGACTGGATCCTGTATGGGACATCTAGAGCATTCCCTTTAACTGGCTCGCTTCACAAAATCCATGCTTCCCATACCACGCGAGTAAATGAGGGCCAGGCATGCTAATGACCACTGAGGAGGTGCATGACAGTATGTTCCACAGGCCTTTTCTCCTCCCCTGGTGTGGATCCCAAAGAAATTGCGTGGCTGCCGAGGGAAGAGAAGGGGGGAGAACCATCCAGTAGTCTCCAACTCTGGGACCAAGAGGCCAGCTTACGTGATTTTCAGATGGGTGCTGCCACCACCAGCCACCCAGCTGCCTCACCACTGACATCCATTCCCCCTTCACCTCAATGCCAGACAGCCTCCCACCTGCATCCACAGGCGTCCGTGTCTGACAGGGCGCCGATCACTGCAGACCAGTGGGCCGACAGGAAACTCCTGGGCCAACACCGGTGGTTGCATCTGGGCGCCGCTGTCAGCATCCGCATATAGCGGTCTGGCTGGCGAGTCCACTCTACAGCCTGCCTCTCAGCTGCACACACAGCTTCACTGCTCCGGGAATGGAGCCTAAGCGGGCTCTAGGACTCGGCCGTCCCACAGGCCCAGTATTCACGTGGGTCGGATGGCCTTGCCACGTCACTCGCAGGCTCCCTCTAGCAGTCCGCACCTCCCTCTGCGCAGCCCAGCTCCATCTCATACTCAACTGCCGCAAGCACCGAAGCAGCTCTCCTCACTGCCGATGATCGGGTAGGGACGCCACGTCCTGCCCTGAGCGCCGACAGCGTCAGGTAGCTCCCCTTAATGACTCACAGCAGCCAATGTTCTACCGCGGCTCGGCCTTATCCGTTTAACCGCACAGAAAGACCCTCCGCCTGCATGCTAATACGTAAGGTGCTACAAAGTCACTGATAAGTAGGGACAACCCAAAAGTCCTGGCCTTCCAAATTATAATATATACAACATAATATGCTGAAAAAGTTACATTTATATATTTTGTTTTGTCACAATGGTAAAAAACATGAGGGGATAAATATCAACATTCCAAGCACATCCTGCTTCACACACACACACACACGGCCTCTCAATCAAAATGAACCAGACACATACCCATACAACCTCTTACATACTACCAATTCAACATTCACTATACAGCAACACAATTTTTTTAAATAAATATATATATAAAATGATTACAAAAACCCTCCAGCAAAATGTGATGATACAGAAATTCAAAGGTATGGTTAGATAGAATACATAACATCAAATACTCCCATGATCAGTTGGTCATACAGTCCATCATCTAATTTCTTCCCACAAAAATAGATGAGAACAGGGAGACTAGAATCAACTCCAGCGCCGACGCGCCTTTCGGTGTCTAACCCGGTTGTGGGTCACACCTTCTTCAGGAGGAAAGGGTCATGTGGGAGACACAAAGAAGTGATGCGCCTAGGAGGAAACAACAATGATAAGACAATAAACAAATTCATTGTTAAACACTCAGGTAGATTAGGGTGGCAGAATACACAGCGTCCCTGTTGCAATTAACATATTGACTCGGAAGGCACAGAATCTGACTTGAGGGTGAGAGACTAGATAATTCCTCAACAAGTTGGTGCACACTGTGAAAGAACAAAGAGATAGTACAGAGTGCCAGTGAAGTTACTGGCTGAAAAACCCACAGATCACCATAGAGGCCACAGTGATACACACATGTCCGAAAGGAGAAATGTGTCAAAGATGGGAGAATCAAAACTAGACTGGTCCTAGAGGCAGTGGCCAAATCGCCCAGAATAAACAGCAATACAATGCCGTTTAACATAATTCTCCTTGGACAAAAATACCTGGAAACAGGTGGAAAACAAATTACAACTGGGTCAAACTAAGCAAGAAGGTAAGGAAGATGGAGCTTCACACTTGGACCTAAAAATAAAGATAGAGATAACAAATACAAAATGCTTTAATGAAAATGTACAAAAGATCAATATCTCCAAAGGACAAAGGAGCCAGAGGATGTCTGTATAGCTAGTGTAACACAGCTTACCCAAATATAGGGACCAGTTGGGTTCCCAAATCAGTTCAAAAGTCTCAAACGAGGCATTCCAAACTTGCTAAAAGGAGAACCAAGAGGTACAATGATTTTTCAAAGAATACGGACCATAAAGTTCTTGCTGGTTGGGGCCTGGAGTGGGCGCTATGCTGTAGATATGATGAATGAGACAGATAGAATACACCTAGACAAACAAAAAGTAAACAACCAATAAACCGGGAACAGGTAGGAAAAACAGGAGGCTCAAAAGCGGGATGATCTGAGGAGCATGAGATGTGTTCTGTCATAGAGTCTTAGGGAACGCCACTCTCTAGGGACACCCCATTGCACGGACTGTTATGCCAAAGGGAAGAGTGTTACTGCACAAGGAGGCCTAAAAGTACAGAGTCCAGTACTTGGGTACCTAATACATATAGAATAATCATGGGAGCAGGGGACAAAACCGCCAAAAATGCAGAACAGATGGGTACGAGTACGTAAAATCCCATACAGTGAAAAAATGGGCAAGATACGAATATGCCGATAAGTATTGCTACCGCCTGTTAAGATTGGCAACAGACTGGTACATATGATCTGAAACACTGCAATATGGACAAACAGACTACCGAGTACTGATATATCGGAGAGGCGGTTAGGTCAATCCGTCAGAGCGCACAGGCCTCCTAGACAAGTGTGTTCCGGGAAATCGGATGGCATCTTGCTCCTGTAGTAAATTTACGGATAACTTGGGTGTAGAGCGGAGCGATGCTAGATCGCGTCCACCATCTTGCTCCTGCAAGCAACAACCTCAACAATGCGCAAGTTATGTGGCCTTTAGTACCTCACAACAAATTTTCACAGATCAGAAGTGGCTTTCATTACAGAAAAGGTTGGAGACCCCTTATCTGGAGGTTTCAAAAGCACATGGAGATGCTAAAATCGGTATCTTAGGCTTGATGCTAAAATCTGTGTTTTAGGCTTAGAAACATCACAGAACTACAAAGGCAACACAGATGTCCCAGTGTCAACTTAAAGCTAACTTCTAAACACTTAAATGGTGTCACTCGTTTTTTTGCCACTTTTAACTGGAAGTGTGGGAACGATAGTTGATCGGAATTTAGTGGCTCACCTCAGATTCTGGAACTTTCCCACAAGGAAAGGTGAGAAAAGTGTGTAATGTTAGCCCAACAGAGGCTTGAAATGCCGGAATGAGAGAGAGGCTGAGAGCGTCTCCCTCCGAGCCCGCACCCCACACCAGGAGTCGACACACATTACCTGGGGGACGCAAACTCACTCTCCTCTCCTCGTCCAGCGACTTGGGCCTCCGATGCAATCTTTGTGAATTGGCAACGGCGGGCTCGGGCCAGCAGTTCAGCTCCTCTGGGGCTGCCGGCCCGGGCCACTACTGCTTCGAAGATCTCAGGCTGCCACAGGGCCCACACAGCGTGGCTGAGACTCCCTTGAGCTTCGGGTGCACGATCACCGGGCACTCCACACGAAGGTCTCAGGCTGCATGAAGAACAAGCGCACAGCATCACTGAGACTCACTTTAACTCCGGGTGCACGTTACCAAGGCAATCCTCACGAAGGTCTCAGGCTGCACCAAGCACACGCGCACAGCGTCGCTAAACTCACTTGGACTCCGGGTGCACGATAACAAGGCAATTCTCACAAAGGTATCACGCTGCACAAAGCACACGCACACAGCGTCGTTGAGACTCACTTGGATTCCGGGTGTGCACAATAACAAGGCAATCCTCACGAAGGCCTCACGCTGCACAAAGGACACGCACACAGCGTCGATGAGAGTCACTTGGATTCCGGTGCACAGGATACTGGACAATCCTCACAAAGGGTTCAGGCTGCAAGAAGCACACACACATAGCGTTGCTGATCCTTGCTTGGACTCCAGCTGCCCACGATCACTGGGCACACCTTAGGAGGGTCTCAGGCTGCAACAAGCACACGCACACAGCGCCGTTGACACTCTCCTGGAAACGTTTGTGTTCCTGTGTTTCCGCAACAGGGAGCCAGCTCACCTTGGGCCCTGGGGGATAAGTTACTTCAGGACACAGCACAGCAAAGTCCTTTCAAGCAGGGGGGACACAGCACACAGCAAAGTCCCTTTAGCATTTCCTTGGTTAAAACAGCAAACTGCAGGCCAGCCCCAGAACACACAGCAATGGTCAGTCTTTTCTTCAGTCGCTTCCGTTGTTTCTTCCTTGGCAAAGGTTCCTCTTGACCATGTAGTAGCTCCAGTCTTGTTCAATGTTGATCAAGCCATTCTCCAAAGGTCAGGGGCTTCAGCTCTCATAGTTATACCCCTCAATGGCTTTGAAGGCTTTGTGTTCAGGGGGGCACTGACCCCTGTTCAAACCAGTTCTGGGTGCCTCCCTGCCAGTGACACCTTCTTCCTTTGATTAGTGGGGGTCTGGATTCTCAATCACTCAGCAGGAGTTGGGACAATTGTTTTATATCAGCAACCCAGGCCGCTTCACCTCTAGGGGCTACTCCTCCCCCTACACTCCAGATGCAGGTCAGCCTGTTGCTGTCTCACCTCCTCCCTTGGTCAAGACATTCTCCAGATCCTATCGCTTTCAAATCCAGGCAGTCAATCCACAACCAGGCAGAGACACACAGAAATGTTAGAGCACAAAGAACCATGCAATTCTAAAAGAGTGGCTTCTAAATACACAATGCAAAAACCACCTTCATAAAAAGATGTGTTATAACATTGTGAGTTCAGGCATACTAAACTTCACCTCTGCATCTTAAGCCTTTAGGAAGATAGGCTGGAAAACATATTACACAGCCTCCCCATTCTATCCTATGGGCAAGATGGCCTTTCAACAGTGAAAAACGCAATAGAGATTATTTCACTGTCAGGACATGGTACACACCTTGGTACGTATCCTACCTTTCACATGTACTGCACCTTGCCCAGGGGGGTACCCTGGACCTACCATAGGAGTGACTGATGTGCCTAGAAAGGGAAGGGTAAGGTCTGGCAAGTGGATGCACTTGTCAGAACAACATGGCAGTTTAACAAACAGCGCGCAGGCACTGCAATGGCAGGCCTGAATTCACTTTTTAAGGCTACTTGTCTGGGTGGCACAATTAGTGCTGCAGGCCCACTAGTAGCATTTGCATTACCAGGCCTGGGACACATAGTGCACTTTACTAGGAACTCTACTAGTAAGGCAAACATAACAATCAAGGACAACCAATGACCATTACACTTAATACACAGAGAACTTGCACTTTGACACTGTTTAGCAATGGCAGAGTGTCCAAAGCATCTAAGTTGGTAACACCATGTCAGAAAAAAGGTCTAGGGGGAAAGCAAAAAGTTTAGGGAACTTTAGCCAAACAAACAGACCGGGGGATAGATTTAGATGTGATATAACTCTAATAGTGGAGCAAGCACTGGTGAATGTAACCAATACTCGATGATGTAAATAGCCTTCCAGGCTGCTGTGATTAGCGCAATGGTTGCTGAGTAGGGCGCCATGCGACCAGTATAACAGCATTATTATACCAAAAGTAGTTATGATTGCTGGGAGTGCCAGTGAATCACTGTCGATATTCCATCATTGCATAACCTGGTCTCTTTTGATATTATGTCCTCCTTCTTTTCTCATTTGTATCCTGTATGATGATTTCTACAAAATGCCAATAAAAATATTCTTAAAAAGAAAAAAAACTATCAGTCCTTGAAGTAAATAAACAGAAACCTCCACCAAATCATATTCCATAAAACTGCACCACAACGTGCTTGCTTAGTTTAAATCCAAAAACTGTTGTGAAAACATAAACAAAGTGTTTGATCCTAAATGTATTTGCTCATACATCATGGATAAAATGTGTGCCGAAACCAAATAGAAGAAATCAAGCGTAAAACAACAATAAACTCACAGTTAGAAATCGTTCAAATCTCCATTGTCTCAGCTCCGTTGCCGACAGCACGATTGCTTACTCTGGCACCAGTAAACCCAACAGAAATGTGCACAAAAATCACAGATAACCCTATTTCGAGCACCGTAGATGGAATTCATCCATTTGAACATACGTGGAGTTTGAACAAGGCACATGACCATGAACAAACAGACCGGGGGATAGATATAGAAATGATACGTGAACCACAACATTAGAATATGTCATGCGTGCCATGGTTCTCCGTAATGTCTTAAATACTAATGATAACAAAAATAACAAATTGATTAAAAGTGTGTTGTAAAAATTAAAGGATGAATATTAAAATGATTTATAAACAATCATGTAAAGCAAACATTATATGATATGAACAGTGATAAACTCATGTTGTTTATACTGGAATGTTGACTATGAAAAAAAAGACCAATACTCCATAAATAATTGTTCAATGTTTTGATTATGTGGTGATGATTCCCACTGGTGCATATAGTGCACTTCGGTGTTCTTAAATGTCTTCCGAGATGGTGTTTTAACTTTTTTTTTTGTTGAAAACCTTTATTTATCTTATGCACAGCACACAGCGTCTGCCTACAACCACTACGGGCCGGCTGCTATGACAATCCACAACACTGCAGGTCGTTTTACAATGCAGAAAAAACCCAAAAAAAAAACCCGGAGCGCTACAGCTTATTAACAGCAGACATAAAAGAATAATGCAGGTTTCATTTTATAAGTTTGAAGAAACATCATACATTCAGACCAGACAACCGAAAGGGCGAGTCACACAACACAGTATCAATCAATGAAACAACAATAGGTAGGACATGTGCGGTCAATAAGGTAAACAGGAGATATGAACATCATACTTCAGTCCGCGCCAGGCAGCGCCCGCCCAGTCTATATAGCACGTCAGGATTTATATGCAAAACTTCACCACAATATAGCATGAAGGGAGAGAGCATATTCTTACAGCAGGAAGAAAGGACGCAATGGCATACGATAAAGCAAATTGTACTCGAAACAAGTCATGTAAGAGGATACAGACCCTCCAAGAAATATAAGCGAAAAGTGGAAACAGGATATGTGAGCATTCAATCGTCGTATAAAAATATTAACGCCGTATCCACAAAGTCCAATAAACATTACGAACCACAGAAGTACAAAGTACCAATTCCCTCCCAAAAAGAACATCACCCAACCCCCAGTCCGATCCGAACTATACGAAAAAAAGAAAGGGAAATACAAAAGAAAGAAAAAGAAAAGGGAAAAAGGAAAATCAACAAAAACCAAGAAGAATAAAGAAGGCCATAGTGACAAAAACAATAAGAAAAACAACAACACCCCTCCCCCATCCCCCCACCCTGCACCACTGCATGTGGCTATGGCCCCCCCCCCTAGCAGCGTGCCTGTCGCCCATCAGGAACCCGAAATGTAGACAAGAGAAGAAAGGAAGAAAGGGAATAAAACACAAAGGGTAAAAAGAAGAAAGAAAGAAAAAGACCAACAACCCACGAGTGGGAAAGAAGCGCGAGGGAGATTCCCAGTGCGGGAACCCCGACCCCCCCACCGCCACCCGATATTCGATCACTAAAAAATGAAGGTCAGTACAGTAGAAGCACCCACTAATACAGGAAGATACAATCGCCACGGAGTTCAATTCACACAGGAGGGTGCGGGTCTCTACAGTAGCGACAATGGCGCCTGGAGCACACTCGAGACCCACTGACCCAGGATCAATGGTAAAGAGCGAATAAAGCTCGAGATGACGGGCCAGGTGGAAAATACGAACTGGGGCACCCAGGTCAGTCCAGGAGAAACCAAAGTCTCGTAAAAGCACAATGGGCGGCCCGTCGACCGCCAGCAACCGCCATCCACGGGGCCAAGTATAGTATAGTCAAGCTGCAGCGAGCCGTCCAGGAGTATTCAAAGGAAGCATGGCCATACTGCAGCCAACAAGAAGTCCCATCCAGTATTAGCCATCGCCCCATCCCAAGTGATGGCTTACAAGTAAGCATTGGGTAAAAATGACCAGAACAGCCTCATGCCATCACCAGAATAGGAAGAAACGGCCCTTTAAGGATATTCGTCCGCCCCCTCTCAGCATCCAACACACCCGGCCGCCGCCATATCCAGAGAGAATCCATCAAGTCGCCATTTTCCAGGATGCACCACCACAGTGCAGCACAGCAAGGCTGAAAATTCGCCGGCCCCCTTCAGAGTTAAGATTCACCGATATCCAGTCACGGCGTAGCACAGGATAACAGGCACCCCCTCCACAGAGCATCATCACAGGCCCCCCCAGCACGAAAATGACACGGCGATATCGTGCCCAACTGGCACAAAGGAGCCGGGATGTGCAGCACAGTCTAGTACACGCAGGCACACAATGCGCCTCAAAGGAGACAAAGCGCCGTTACCTCAGACCGGCTGCCGATGAAAAGTGCTGGGGGGGGGGGGGGGGGGAGGGGGGTGTAGCATCCAACACGGAGGGGCTGCGCCGCGCGTCCTGTAGAGGGCTCCGGCGGTGTAAGGAGACTCAAGGAGCACCATGGTGGAGGAGCGGCGTCACACAGGAGAATGCAGCTGCTGGGACGGAGCCAGCAGCCGGGTGCACAGCCACGCGAGGTCCCGGTCGCCAGCAGCACACGGGCCGCCCAGAGCGAAGGAGGATATCTCGGTCCCCGAAGCTTCAAATTTCACCGCAGCCGGGTGCCCCATCACAGCGTCTCCTCCGACGCACAAAAGCGCCGTTTAAGCACGGGGTGGGTAAACAGATCGGGCGGCGAAGGGAGAAGGCCGGCGGAGCCGGGACTCCGTGCGGCCATCTTGGTCGCCGGCCCGGCTCCGCCCCGGTGTTTTAACTTTTGATTCATTTTTGCTCAATTCAGTTCAGGGTGCAGACGGTCCAATTGACAGAAGACAGTAATATCAAAACGGCGTGACCGAATGCACTCCTTTTTTACTCGTGGTCAACAATCATTATTAAACCTGCTCAGTGGCAACATTTGTGACGTGCACTGCTCAACTTGCGCTCTGTCCCAATGGCATGGAACTTAAATATCATGAAAAACTGGTGCACCGTCGCGCACCAACCTCGAGCCTCACCGCCATATAGGCCATTAGCCACGAAAATCAAGAAACTGGGCTCCAATTTACATCCATGTAATCCATAGTAATCTATGTTTCTTCAAAGTGATCCATGTTTAATCCAATGTGTTTCAATACTTTCAAAATTCACTTAGAAACAGTGTGTTTCCAAATTTTAAATGCAGAAGAAATGGCCAACCAGGCCTTTTCTAAAGCATTTTAGGATTGACATCTCATCCTGGGTGATAATACAGATATTGACTCAATGCATTTCGGGCAGAAAGCCCTTCTTCAGGGGTAACTGCAGTATAAAAAAGATCCATCAGTAACCAAAGTTAATTTCATGACCATAAACACAAGTTAACCCTTAGCCGTTATTTGACTATACTAGAGTTACCTCTGAAGCTGCACGCCAAAACGTTTGCCACTGAGAAGATTTAATAATGATTGCTGGCCACAAGTAAAAGAAGGAGTGCTTTTAATTTCACTGGCCCATCACCACCTGTAAACACCGTCCATCGATGACCCCTCACAACCCATAAACACCATCAGTCCCTGCCCCCTAAAACATTTAACTACATCTAACTACACTCATTCCTGAAGCCTAAAAGCCTTTTCTTCTCCAAAAATACACCATCCTGGAACCATAAAATCACTTACTACGTCTAACTCTACCCGTTCCTGCACCATAAAAACCCCTTTCAACACCTCAACCCCTATACCTCTTAAAACACCTCAGCACACACACTCCACCCATCTCTAAACCCTAAAAAACCATCAACGTCCTTAAACACCAGCCATACGTGACCCATAAGACATCATCACCCTCGACGATTCATCACAAAACCCGAAAAAACCCTTTCCACATCTAAACCCACCCATCCCTGAATTCTTAAAACCTCTCACCACTTAAAACTCCTCCACATCCTGAAACCTAAAGGCTCATCGGCACCACAGCGGGTACCCACAATTAAACCATAACACCCTCACCAGCCCTAAACTCCACCCATCAATGAACCCTAAAACCCACAACACCCTTACACTCCACCTATCCTTGAACCCTAAAAAACCCTTTCTGTGCCTGAAAGCCAATAATTCCTGACCCCTAAAAACTCCTCATCACCCTAAACATTATCCATCTCTGAAATTAAAACCCCCACAGTGGTCCTAAACTCCACCCAAGTTTAATGTAAATTTGGATTTTTCCTTAAAATAATTTTCCCGTTAAAATGTTTCCTTTAATTTTCGATTTCTTTGTTTTTAGTTATACTGTCTTTCAATTAAAATGTTTTTTTCCATGATTTGGTTTCCTCAAATTTAGTTTCTCAGTTATCGTATTCCATTAATTCACACACATCAATATTATGGGGTCGATTAGGATCGCGGACGGACTTGAGTCCGTCCGCGACCCCTGAGGAGGAGGGAACGTCCGCATGGGCTGCGGCGTTCCCTCCGATCTGATTAGGATGTGACCGCCAGGGTGGCGGTCACATCCTCTATCTCTAACATTGCGGCGGGTGCAGCTTCAAGCTGCACCCGCCCCAATGTAAAAAATGCATGCACAGCATTTGCGTGCACAAAGCGGCAGGCACCGCGCGGTGCCTGCTGCATTGTGCACGCAAATGCAGGGGGGTACCATAGGTACCCCCCATGTGCACCCCCCACCACCCCTTCACCCAGGGGGCCCGCAACGGGCCCCCGAAGTGAAGGTCCGTATGCTTTTTCACGGCGGAAAAGCCGCCGTGGAAAAGCATAGAATTGCAGACATCCTAATATGCCTGGCGGTGTCTGATAGACACCGCCAGCCATGTTAGTGCTTTTCCGCCGTGGTCGCCTTCCGACCGCGGCGGAAAAGCGGCGGACAGATTGTGAGACCCACCAGCCATCCTGATTTGGCGGTGGGTCTTTCAGGCCTCCTCGGCGGATTTCCCGCATACTCCGGTCCGGCGGTGGCTTCCGCCGGCCCGGAGTATGCGGAAAATCCGCCATCATAATGACCCCCTATATGTGTGATGCTTCGCTGAGTTCTGCATTTTGCCTCGTTTTCCAAAATATATAGCTTTCCAGGCTCACACCTGTTTCCACCACAAACTGCAAATACATAGAAAGCACAAATATATGAAAAATCATTTGCCATTCAAAAAAATAAACTGTTTATTAAAAATCTGCTTGTTTCGCAATTTTAGCTTGGTTCCTGTAGGCTCACCTCTTGCCATTCATTTGCTGGTTTGTCCACCTTTATCTACGTAACTTGGGAGCCAAAAAGAAGAGGCACCTCACCTTAGATAATAATATATCTTGAGGGCCAACTGAGATATGTCCCCATACCAAACACTCCACCATGCAATTCACCGCCATCTCAATGATGCCTTTCCCCGCAAGTGCCTCCTTCACAAAATATGGCTAGCATGCCTGAAAAATACCTTTTCATTTCAAACAGTATGTACTCAGTTTTACATTTTGACTACATGTCTGGCCATGCACATGAAGGCCTCTCATATAAAAAGGTAGCATAGGATGAGGCAGAGTAAAACAAGTGACAGGACTGACCTGTTAGCAGCATAGTCTGGCCCAACGTGCCTCAATATTTTGAAAGTTTGTGCTGACTGCTCCATTGGAGTAGAGTCAAGACTATTTCACATATGGCTAGGCCCAAACTGAGGTGGCATGGAGTGTAAAAAAAACAATGGACTGGGAGGCAACCCGATAAATTACCTATTGCTACTTGAGAGCGTGGGCTTCCCTGTGGCTGGGCAAGAATGGCTCGACTGCTCTTACAGAGGCTGTGCCCTACAGGATTGAAGGGAAGACAGAGAGAATGACATCTTAAACTGCTTAATCCATAACATACAGTACACTTGGTCTAACACCATCCAGGTGCTGTGGACTTTCTGGCACCTGCGGAAAACACTTTTCTGTTTGTCTGAGTTTGGCTGGGGCAATGTGAATTTCAGCTGTGCTGACCACGGAGTGCGTTGGGCATCTAAGACCCTGAAGCAGAGTAAGATCTTTGATTGAGGGGCCTTCACCCCCCTGGACCTGCAGATGAGGAACATCACATACACTAATTTAAGGAGCCATCCCCCGGGTGATGCTGCAGGTTCCTGGTGGATCCACAGGCCCCCCTTTTGCACCCTTTCTTGTGTAATCCTGCTCAAGGTTTGACTGTTTGTGCGGCTTCAGTGAGAAAGCACAGATTCCTGGGGCAGATGGTTATTGATCCCACCATCATCTTAAGTGTAGCCCCCCAGCTGATATCACCCCATTTGGGGATACAAATACTTTGCGGCCTATGGAGTAGACAGCTGGTTCGGACATGGCCCAGAACAAACATCCCGCAAACAGGGCACCCTGGCCAAATATGCCCAATCCTGGGAGGGTAGCCCACTGCAGTTGGGGGAGACACCTGTGGTGTACCACATGGTGGCCAACCAGGGGACTTAATTGTCTTTTGACACAACAATTATTCTGCAAACTGTTAATGCCTCCAAATATGCCCTGTAAAACAAGATAGGAACAGTGGGATCTGAATTCACACCTCTACGCCTAGATCTACATCAGGCAGTCGACAGAATTGCAGAGCCCGATGAATGCCTATCAACTGTTGAAGACTGGATAAAAACATTACAGCACATGGTCAATAAACGTATAGCCTCCACAAAGACCTTGGAAGCCAGGGTGGAGGAAGCAGGGGGCCGCACCTGCCACAATAATCTGAAATTCAAGGGATTCTTGAAGACTATGGTAGGATGTCACTGGCACAGTTTCTAGAAAACTGGATGCATTTGTGAATTCCTTCTTTCAGACTGCCTACATTATTTGTAATCAAACTGGCCTGAGAGTGCGACACCCAGACCCCCCAGGTACTCTTCGCAGTCCAATTACACAATTTCGAAACTTTGATCAAGCAAGAGGCTCGTCAACTCAACGTAATGATCTTTCATTACAATGCCCGACTCATGCAAAAACAACACAAATTATTTGAGGCTAAGAGCAAGCTCATAGCTTTAATCATACGGTACATGCTCTTAAACTTAAGGCCATGTTTCAATCCTGCATCATCATCTTCAGTACTCCTGAGGCACTCTGGGAATGGGTGCAAGAGAGGTGGTAATGCCACATCGGCAGCCACTCTTGGAAGAGATGAGCTCTGAAACGAGGATGTTGCATCACCCTTCAATAACACCAGTAACAAATCTCACAATAGAAACAGGTCTCGCTCGATGAGCCGAGGACTTATCAGGGATGTCTAACTCCGATGAAGGCTGGGAGAGAAGAGCATAGATACCACAGACCAAACTAGAGGTGGGTAGCCCAACCTCCCCCACCTCCGAGCAGCTCCTTGAACCGCCTATCTTTCCTTTGTGGGGACCAGGACTTCAGTTCTTTACCCCTCTTAACAAGATAGTTGTGGGAGATACAAAAGATAATTGTGGGGTACTGTGGCAGACAGATAGGAAAATAATGCAAAGGCAGGAGGGATATCCCACCTCTTGGATGAGTACATCTCTCCCACCACTCTGGAAAACACTTGTTTGATATTTCTGTTTTCATGGGTATGGGGGTAGTGGCAGAGTTACTGATAAGAGGGGACCAGATTGTTGTTTTGTAGTTTCTTGGGCACTGGTCCCCATTGCATACGACATGGTTCTGGAAGGGTAGGGTGAGGGTAGAGGGATGGAGTTGGGTACGATATGTTTTGGTTATAATTTTTGCTCTTTGTTGTATGGGGACATGCAATATGTGGCATATAACACCACTTGCACCAAATGACTGATGACTCGAGCACCAATATAGGCCTAGCTCGGGTTCTCACATGGAACGTATCAAACGTGGGGTTGTTTTACAGGCAGCTAGACTTCTTCAACCTGATATTCTATATCTGCAGGAGACACATCTGATGGGCACAAAGTGCCCGTTTCTGGAGCGCATAGGCTTCTTACAAGTATACCACTCAGGGTTCCCCGGGAGATCACTATGAATAGATATCCTAATCTGCACGTCTTTCCCCCTTGAATTTACTCAGCTATGGAAGGATAACATGGGCAGATGTATAGCGCTCACTGGACTACTATAGGGCTTAATAGAGTCCCTGCTATGTGTGTCCACCCCCCCATCCCCACTGGAAATCCATTTTCTGGAATCCATTGGCACCTTGCTGTCCCAATTTCCCTGGGAGCTGTGGGCTCTGAGAGGAGACTTAAATGGGGTAGCTTGCTCTTCATGTGAAAGATCGGGTGGAAAGAGCAAGCCAACAGGTGGAGCCACTGTACTCACCAAATTCATAAGTGCCTGGATCGCACATATGCCTGAGAGTCTTGCATCTGCATGATGGGAGGTTTTTTTTAATTTTTTTTATTTATTTTATTGAATCATCACTCATGTCACAACGTATAGTTACAGTATGGCAAGAAAGAGCAATGACATCATTTTAGTGAAATAACATAAACCATCATCATATTAAGTATCTAACCGTTGCCGCAGTACAAAGAAAAAAAGCAAATACAATAGAGCAGTGAAAGGACAAAATACCATTTAGTCCATTATAGTCCTCTGGGGCAGTAACACAATATGTGATACTATAACATTCTCAAAGAATCATTAGGACATAAGGATAGGCATTCAATCAGATTCCTGATCTCTTTGGTCCCATAAGTATTCCCTAAACGGAGCCCAGATATCTTTGGGCCGGGATGATCGCGGCAATTCTTCAGAGTACAGTGCTAGTTGCTCCTGGCAATATGACATATCATTGATCCACAGTTTCACACTCGGTCGCACCTTACTATCCCACGAGAACAAAATCCGGTGTTTGGCTAATAATAATGCAACACGCACAAAGCGACCCATCAGCGATTTACATTGGGGGGTATAATGCAGCAGACATTCTAAGGTGTGCAAGATAGTGGCAAATCCGTAATTTCATGCAGCAATTCCACCACCCGCTCCCAGTACTCTAAAACTGCACCGCAGTGCCATGCCAGATGCATAAAATCAGCAGTATCACTGCCACATCTTCTACAGCTGGCTGAGTCGCGTAAGCCTAATTTATGTAATTTGTTGGGGGAATAATAAACCTGGTGGATAAATTTCACATGGATGATGCGGAGATTGCTATTAGAGGTCAGTCTACCTGTCAATGAGCAAATTTGCTCCCACATCTCTTCAGTGATGGGGGCGTCAGTATCATGTTCCAGCGAGCCTGGCTTTTATATAGAGCGAGTGGCGTGTCCTGTTGAATTGCTTTATGTAGTTTTGTGATAAACTGCGTTCGATTAGGAGCGACAATCACGGTCTGCAGTGCAGTCGATGCCAGGGGTTCATTTGGAAAAGTGGTGTAGTGCACCCTCACTGCCTGCCTTAATCGGAAGCGTGTGAAGTGAAAGAGTGGAGTGGTGTGGGATGTTGTACATAACTGAAACTATGTTCTTCCACCTACGTCCCATCTTTGTACAGGTCCCCCACCAATGTTATGCCTACCTTCCGCAAGGTCGTCATGGGGCCCTCTTCCTGCGTGACAGATAGGGCGGCATGCCCTTGGAGCGGCAGCGCGGGAGCATAGAGTGGAAGCCTACCTGTCCGACGCCCTATCTCCTGCCATGCCATGGCTTGAACCAGAAGTGGGCATATTGAGCCTGGCAGCTAAGATAATACACATAGAAGTCGGGAGCTTGAAACCCACCCTTATCAAACGTCCTGGTAAGAGTGTGCCAACTAAGTCTGGGCTGCTTATTTCCCCATACTAATCGGAGCAACTGCGATTGGAGCAGTTGGAAAAAATGTTGTGTAAGGCGAACTGGGACATTGCTAAATAAATCTAAAAACTTCGGGAGGACGATCATCTTTAAAAGGGCTAAGCGATCTGCTAGGGAGAAAGGCATCCCCACCCACCTGTCAATTTGTTCCGTCATAGTGACAAAGGCCCGACCATAATTTTCCTTAACTACCACATCTGGCTCCTGATGAACCCACACTCCCAAGGTATTTTACAGGGTCTTCCGACCAGAGAAGCTGTAGTCTAATTGGGGCAGGGGGGGGGGGGGGGATTCGCGTTAGGGGGATTATGATAGATTTTTCCCAGTTAATTTGAAGCCCCGAGAAAAAGCTGTACTTTATGTATTCACTAATCACGGGGGATAGGTATGTGTGAGGTTCCCGTATATAAATCACCATATCATCGGCGTAGAGGGAAATACCCACCGGCCGGTTAAGAAAATTCAGGACAGCCGCCCTATGTCCCTGTCTGATTCTGCATGCCAGGGGTTCTAAAATAAGAGAAAAAAGGAGAGGGGATTGGGGGCAGCCCTGGCGAGTACCTCTCTCCAGCGCAAACAGTTCTGAAGTAACCCCACCAACGCGCACCCTAGCAGTGATGTCAGTATATAGGACCTTGACCCATTGAATGAAAAAAGGGGGGAAGCCCATCCTACGCAGCAGAAAGAAAAGGCAGCGCCATCCAATAGAATCAAAAGCTTTTGCTGCATCCAACAATACAGCAACTGCCGGCAGCTTGGGATTTAACACATGAAGCATGGCGAATATAGTGCGTAGGTTAAGGGAGGTGGCACGGTCGGGGATAAAACCAGACTGGTAAGGGAGGACCAGCAAAGGCATTAGGGGTTGGAAGTTGGAGGTCAACACTTTCGCTATGATTTTTGCATCCAAATTTATTAGCGAAAGGGGGAGGTATGAGTCGCAATTCATCAGGGACTTATTTTTTTTAACAGTGTAATGAGAAGGGGGAAGTCGTCCTACGTCATAGGCCTCCGCATACATCGCCAATAGTTGCGGAATAAGAAGGTCAGCATAATGCTTGTAAAATTCTGCAGTCAGGCAGTCAGGGCCAGTGGCCTCATTATTAGGCGAAGCCATGATGGCCTCCCTAACGTCCTTCTCGCCTATAGGCATCTCTAAGTAGGACCTGTGAGTAGGACCTGTGAGTGTCCGATAGCCACACGACAGCCGTGTTTTCGAGAAATTCCGCCATATCACTCTCCGCCATGCTACCCTTAGTGGAGTACAGGGATGTATAGTACTGCTTAAACTGCTCCACGATGGCATCATGGGTATGATGTGAAAGACCATGAGAATCAATAATGTGGTCAGTGGGGGGATTGGCCAATCTGCGCTGAAGCCTATCTGCTAGATGTTTGCCAGGTCTCCCGCCCTCCCCAAATACACGAGCAGCATGTCGTTTGGACAATTACTTAATTTCAGTATCCGCCAATGCAGCATACTCCTCCGTCAGCTCTCGAATCTGGGCTAGAATGGTCAGTGTGGGATTTCGGGCATATTGTGCTTCTAAGTCTTTCAAGCGTGCTTCCAACTTAGAGAGCTGGCCCCGCAGATCTTTAAGTATCCCGGCCGTGGTCCCAATGCAAACCCCCCGAATCGTTACTTTGAAGGCCTCCTACAATGTAGCGTGACTATCCACCGTCCCCGTATTTAAGTCAAAGAATTGTAAAATATGTTCCCGAGGTCAGGCCTAACAATGACGACGCTCTGAAACGCCACGTAAAAGGTTTGTGCCGGGTATCTGGCAAAGCAATGTCAATTGTGACGGGGCTGTGGTCAGACAAGGTGCGGGGGAGAATGTCAGCCCCTCTTACCCAAGCATCTGCGTCAGTGCTAAGAAGCCAATAGTCTAAGCGGGACCAACTACCAAATGCCGGAGCGACATGTGTAAATTCACGAACACCTTCATTCCGCAGCCTCCAAGAGTCTACGAGCCCCAGCTCCTCCATGGCCCCGCGAACGCAATGGGCCACCCTACCCATGCGAGCACCAGACGGGTCAGACTTATCAATGGCGGCACTTAAATGTGTGTTAAGGTCCCCTCCCCATAATATAGGTGACTCCTGCCAGGAACGCACAACCTTAAGCATGTGTAAGTAAGGCGTGGGATCATCCACTACAGGACCATACGTGTTAACAATGATGATTAACTGCAACACAAGCCTCCCCTGCACAGCAGCCCAGCGGCCCTCAGGATCGACACTCGTGCGGAGAGCCTGGAACGGAACCACTTTCTTAATAATAATGAGTATTCCCCGAGCATAATTGGAGAATGATGCAGCCAGCCGGTGAGCGCCCCATTTGCCAGCTATTTTACCTTCCCTGTGTTTGTCCAGGTGGGTCTCTTGTAACAACGTGATCTTTACCCCATGCCTATCTAAATATGCCAGGACACGTTGTGTTTTTTGTGGCGTGTTCAGACCCCGGACATTCCATGACATGCACATAACCGTACGACCTCTCAGTGGGCCCGCCAGCCCAGTAAAGGACATGAAACAGTACAATTAGGATATTGCTGGTACCTGCCAGATAAAATAAGCACCACATGAATATACCAATCACTGCAATTGCGACATAGAACAGTCCAACAATCCCTCCCTCCCACCACCCACTTCGGCTTCCCCAATGCGCCAAAAGTACCCTCCCTATCAACCCCAACTCTCAATGGCAGCAATCCAAAAGTCCCCAAAGGGTCCAGAAACCACTGGGTTGCACCATGATAAAACAAAAGCAGAGAAGACAACAATTGGGGAATACCCATGGGTGATCGTGGCGGCGCTTGCTTCCTCCCAGTCTCGTGGGGAGGGGCCGCAGATATGATATATCATCCACCCTCCCGCAGCCAAACTATCCGTACAGTGTAAGAGGGCATAAATCGTAACAGCAACAACAAAGTACATTTAAGCTGTGTTAGAGGCATGTCCCCACACCCTTCAAACAAAGCGAATAGTAAATGCTACAGTGGGCATCCACAAAACTACAAAAATCCGAATACAACCCTGCAGACATTATCCGGGGCCGAAGCTAGCCCAGGACATATTAAAAACAAGAACTCATGACTGCCTGTCCCTTCCCAAGCACATCAAAGTCACATAACAACCACTTCCGGGCATTAAAGATAATAAGAAGTGCTTTTGGGAGACTTCCGGACAATCCTGAAGCAATGTAGGAGGACAGTAAAAAGAAAGATAGTCAGGCATTATAGCGCCGCAGGGGAGAAAGTCAATCATCCACATCTGACATGTGTGCATGGGTGTTCTTGCGACGGCGTAGTGATTTGGCATAGTCCATAGTCCATAGCCAATTTGGGACTGGTAAATATCTTCGCTGCATCCGCCTCTCTGATGCGCAGCCACGCTGGATACAGCATGGCGTGGGACACTTTCTCTTGGATCAGCAATTTCTTCACCTCCTGAAATTCTTTCCTGGTCGCCTGAACAGTGGGTGTAAAGTCGGGAAAAAGTGTAAGTACATTACCCTGGTAAGTAATGGTGCCTATTTGACGAGTGACTCGCAGGACGGTATCGCGATCTCTAAAGTTAAAGAGGCGAGCTATGATAGGCCTCGCTGGTGCACCAGGGGGAGGACGCGCCGCAAGCGACCTGTGGGCGCGCTCAACAGCAAACAAGGCCGACAGGGAATCCACCCCGCAGACCTCCCGTAGCAGCGTTTCCACATTGTCCTCTAGTTTCCCTACGTTAGTTGTCTCCGGAAGGCCTAGGATACGCACATTATTGCGCCGTGAGCGCGCTTCCATGTCGTCGTTTTTTGGCTTGTATGATGGCCAAAAGTTTGGTCATATCGGATGTTTTTGTGGTGACCCGTTTCAAGCCATCTTCTGCGTCAGAAATACGTTGTTCGGCTTCTCCCAAACGTGCAGCTTGTTTATCCAGTTTGGAAGAGAAATGGTCCATCCTTCCATTCAGTGCTTCAATTTTACAGTCGATCGCACTTAGGCTTGCCTGGATGGCCGCCAGTGATTTTTCCAGTGCAGTAGATGAGGACGCTGCAGCGTCGCATTCGGAGTCCAATGCTGCACCCTGAGCAGTCTTAGCGCCCCTGCGCAGGTCGAATGTCAATTTAGGTTGCAACTTATCAGGTTTCCCCATGATAGCGAAGGGGAGCCTGACAAAACAGCAGAACAAAAAGACACCGTGGGGGGCCCACCTCTCTTTGCGTTTAGGAGTTCAGCTATCCTCCGGATTGGTCACTGCAAATGGGGCTCAATGCAGCACACACTCAGGTGGTGACTGCGTGTCCAGCTACGAACTGCACCTCACCCCTCTGCAATGGAGCTCACTCCACCCACAATCAAGACGCTAGTAGGGAAACGATCGGTTAAGAGGCAATCCTGGAAAATCCTCAGTTCAAAGGCGCAGTTAGCAATGTACTGCAATCTTAATGAGGCCAGCAAGTATCATACCTCCATGCACATGCCAGCGCTCGGTGCTCTACTTAGACTAGACGCCTTTAGACTTGCACCCTCCTCTGGTTCAGTGGGGGTCCCGCTTCAAGACCCTGGAGGGACCGGGCTGTGTGTTTCTTTGCGCCGTGTGTATGTTAACTGCTGCAACAGAGGAGACCCCACGAGGGGAACGCAGTTATGGCGTCAGTGTGACAGCATGCATGGAGGCCACGCTGGAGGGGGGATTCGCCAAGATGAAAGCTCGGTAGTCCACCGTCCTCGCTGCACTAAGGGGGCCAGCTAGGCTGTCGTTTCCTAGATGTGGTCGCGCTGCTCCCGCCTCCGAGATACCCCCACACAGCAGGATCGCGCTGGGATGCCCGGCACCTCCACAGGCCACAAGCAAGCAAGGCAGGGGGCCACACTCCTTACCGCGATCTCCTGCGTGGGCTGTCGCCGTCTCCTCAAGTCGCTTTGCTGCTGGTAAGCAGGCAGACCTCGGCCGATCCTTAGATCTCACGGCGGGCCTTGCGGCACCACCGGCAGGCCGCAGCCCACCTCCGCAAAAGATGCCGGGGCCTCGCGTAGTGCCGCCACTGAGGGGGTCCCCGCCGATGCAGTCACGCCGGCACCTCTCCTCACGCGCCGGCAGGCCTTTTGGCTGACCAGATGTGTCTCGGCGCCCCTAAGGAGTTTCGTCAGCAGCACAGGAGCGCGCTCCGCAGAGACAGAGAAGGCGGCGCTGCCTCAGACAGGGCCCGTATCTCAGCCCACGAGACGCGCGGCCGCCATGTCAGTACGGGCAGCTCCCCACCTCAAGGGCAAACGCTCGACCAGGCAGCTCTCAGCACCTCCAAAATACAGCACCAGATATCCCCCGATTTCAGCAGGGGACAGGTGCCAGGTAGTTCCCTGGATGGCGCGCATGGAGGAGGATAATTGCAGGATACGCACTGCGGCCGGCAGAGCTACACTAATGTGCTGCCATCTTCCCAGATGCCTAGCCACGCCCCGCTGCATGATGGGAGTTACACATACTATTTTGAGTTTATAAAACATTCCTGCTTATGCTACTTCCTAGTATCTAGTTCTGATGGTCACAGGATAGCAAGGGTAGGGATTCTGGCTCGCAGACTATCTGACCATTTCCGACTGGAGCTTCAGTGGAGGATGAGCTCAGGTGGGGAAAGCGGAAGTCGGCGATTAGACAACTTATTGCAAACTAGCATTGCAGGTTGTTTAAAATCTGGGAGTGTACATTGATGAAAAACTCTCCTTAGAAACACGCATTAATAAAACAGTAGCTACATGTTTTGGTCTAATGAGGAAGTTGAGGAAAATTGTGCCTCTGTTGCCTCAACCAGCAAGAAAGCTGGCAGTACAAGGGGCAATCTTGAGCAATTTAGACTACTGTAACATGCTATCTAATCAACCGACTGTTCGGGGTACAGATTTTTACTGCAGAATTGGCTGTAAATAAATCAAGAACTGATTTTTCCTCAGCTGAGCTGAAAGCCCTACACTGGTTGCCGGTGAGAAAAAGAATCATTTTCAATGCTTTATGCATTGTACAGAGGGCACTGAAAGGATTTGGACCAGTACCGTTAAAAAAGATTTTTTTTTACTACAAGCCTAGAACATACGCTCCGTCACGGACAATTTGGTCTGTATGCAGAAATTGAGGAAAACTACGGCAGGCGGGAGGACATTCCAGATTAAGACTACCCAGATGTTGAAGAGGCTACCAATCCACCTTAGAACTAGTGAAAACATTATTTTTTTTAAGGAAAAATGTAAAAGCTCTTTCCAGAAAAGGACAGGTATAAATGAAGATATTCCAGGACCAACCAGCAAGGACATCAATGTATTGTGTAGATATAAACTGGCAATAAGGCTATAGTAAATACAAAAGTAATAACTTGCACACCTCTCTTAAATCACTATTAAACAATATTATTTACAGTTATACTTGGTGCAAACCCATATCTTGACTAGCCCCAGTCACGTTAGTATAAATATGTAACCCACAGAAACCTGTGTTATGGGATGCACTGTCCACTGGCCCACTATATACGTGGTGCTAACATTTATGTAAATTTTCTCAAATGTGTTTGTACATTTCAACTAACTCCTTTAAAGAAATGTTTCGAAAAAATGCTCAAAGAATGAACTAATGCATGTTAATAATCACATTGCATAATAATTGTAAAATAATAACACCAGAGCTAAACACAATAACAAGAATCGATTCTTGGTTTTCCTTCTTCAAAAGGCTTTAATTTTTCTTTTTCATCACTTTCGTTCGTAAGAAAACTTCATACAAAACTCCAAATGCCAACCAATGAAGACATATCCCAATGCATTTCGGCATGCACCTTCATCAGGGGAATGCTCTACAAATAACATGAAAGTCTGTCACTGTGTGTAAGATGTATTCAAATCGTTATCACATTCTGATAAGTTTAATCAATTGTACATAATTAAAAACTAAAAATTGTCTGACAGAAACCAGAGAATAACCAGCTAGGATCCCAAATGTTGTGTACCATAGATTGTCATGCTCGCAAAAATTCAAATCTAACTAAATAACACCAAAAGTGCCAAAACAGAAGACAGCAAAACCGAGACCAAAACATTCACTGGCAGTGCCCAAAAAAACATTCACCAAAAGCCGTGTGGTTTCCAGAAAGTTACCAATCATACTTCTACCTTATTCATGCTCCTACCTTCACTGGCTCAAAGCCAAACGAATAGGTGTTGTATATGAGCACTGTTGTCGACCTTCTCTAAAGCTTCTGCAAAAGCAACAATATCACTTGTATAGCCCAAATTTGTGCTCTCTATTATTTAGCTAGACTAGTCCAGGTAATGACTTATAGCCACTCACCTGTCTGTGGTGATATTCCAATTCTAATGACCCACAGCGCTACTTCCACTTTCTCTCTCTGCCTTGTCTGTAATACACAATAATAATGGTGCCACGTGAACTTTCAATTCGAACTCTCAATTGTGCTTACTAAATGTCTTCTGCCTCATAAAAGCACCCAATTCTTACCTATTTAGCCGTAACGAAATTCACTTAAACAGCCCTGCACTCGTGTTCTTATCAAAAAAATCTCCAAAACGCTGTCCTCGTAACTCCGAAACCTCTCAGTGTGCCTGTACTCGGCGTCTGACGTTATGTGTGATGCGGACATAGAAAACGGACTCAAAAACAACAACCCTGTCCAAGGTGGCGCGTATCTATTCAAACCTATGACGGGCTAAACACGGGCTAAATACAATGTCGAAACTTCTACCGAACACACTAGTATGCAACCTCTCAGCCACTCACTTGCTTGTTAATGCACCAATTACACCTAAATACAAAAAATGGAAAATGATCTACCTGAAAAACGATATGTTATGAAACCAACTCCCATGCATGTAGTAAATGAATCTGTATATTTTAACTGTGCTACACTCCTATGTGATCCTGTAAAAGTCCCCAAAATAAAGTGTATTGTGTACCTACATTCAATCATGAAGTTTTATGAGCATGAAATCTAATACCACACACATAGAACTGTGAACCAGTACAGTATAAAATAATAATTCTATATGTAAATCAATACATTACATTTCACCTACAAAAAACAGATCATCTCTATCTTGTCATTAAGTCCATAGGGAATCAGCGTCCTAAGGGACTTTATCCAGTATGTCTCTCTTTGTGCCAAACGTCTCGTTACATCAACATGTGGTGAATCCACCATTCTCTCTAGTACAGTAAATCTTAACTGAGGTATTGTGTGACCATATTCCTTCCAATGTGCAGCCAAACAGGATTTCATATTCATGGTACGTATCATGCTCTTATGCTCAGTCATCCGAACTTTCACCTTCCTTGTCGTCCTTCCAACATAGACAAGTCCACATGGACACTTGATCGCATATACCAAAACACTTGAATTACAATCTGAAGTATGCTTTAAAATGATCCTTTTACCAGTTTGAGGATGTGCGATTGTATTTCCTACCAACACGTTTCCACAGTGTCCACAATTCTAACACTTCATCATACCCTTTTGTCCTAAATCCTTGACCTCTTGTCTGCGACCTTTCAACACTTCTCTGAGGTTCCTGGATCTAGAATGAGCAAACAGTGGTTTGTCTATAAATACCTGCCTAAAATCAGGTTATTGCTCTATTATCTCCCATCTTTTTCGTATACATTTTTTAATGGCCGCTGCGGCTGTGGAGAATTTGAGTACAAAAACTTCTCTCTTGCCTCTCGCTTTTTCACTCTTCTCTAGCATCGTGGTTCTGGACATAGTTCTTACTCTGCCTCGGCCTGTTCAAGTACTGTCTCTGGATAACCCCTCTCCTCATAGTCCTGACACATACTTTTAATGGTGGCAAACCCTTGGTTCTCATCCGAACAGATCCTTCTCGCCCTAATGAACTGTTATAGGGGTAAGTGTCTCTTTAAAGACTGGGAATGAAAGCTGGCAAAATGTAGGGCATTATTCCTATCAGTAGGCTTCTTGTATACACTCGTCTCAAGTGTGTCTCCTTTTCTTTGTAAACGTATATCCAGGTAGCTTATCTGCTCAGAACTAATGGTGTGTGTGAATTTAATAAATGCATGACACTTGTTTAACTCATGAAGTCGTTCTCGTAACTCCACCTCTGATCCTTTCCACACTATCAATATTGTTGTAAACAAAGTAGGAGGCGGTACATCGGCGTCGTGTTGTTCAGGGTAGTTTATTAAGTCGCAGAGTAGAAAACCCAACCATCGTGTACAAGATCAAACGGGCAACTGCCAACCGTTAGATAGAACACAGGACATGTCACAAAGTGGAGCAGCGCGAGTACAGCGCGCGACATGAATCGTGACACAAAGCAAAGGGCGAATATAACACATCTCCTTTCCTTAAACAGAGAAAGAAAAGGATACAACAACATAAATAAGTCAAAAGCTCATAGTAACCTTTTACAAAGAAAAGGTGGAACACAAGAAAAAGCAAAGCATCATTGAACACATTACTTGCTCTTGGGAATGCAGAACAAAATGAAACAAGTCATTCAACCCCACATTCTCCCTTAAACAGTCAAAGTTACACATAGTCCTTCAAATAGGCAGGAGCAACCTTGCAGCGAAGAGGTCTGCAAACTCTATCAGCAACCACATCCTTAGAAATTTGAGCTGAAGGAACAGACTTAAGCTTTCTTTGGTAAAGTGCTACCCTGCGGAGGTTCCACGTTTGGCCATTTTGTAGCTTAACATAATTGCCAACTACGGACCTTACCTGGTAGGGTCCCCTAAATTTGTTGAACATCCTTTGATTACCTCCAGGTTTTACTTTTACCAGGTCCCCTTCAGCTATTTTGGAAGAGACAGCTTTTCCCATGATGTCGCCTCCCACACCCTTTTTTTTTTTATGTAGCCAAGTAGGAATGAGTTTAGTGCCTGGCACCCTCCCCCTCATGAGCTCAAAAGGTGTTACAGACATGTTGCTATGAACAGTAGTGCGGTATGCCCACAGCATTTCTTTGATCTCCTTCTGCACAGGGCGAACTGACGCTAAAGCGAGCTGCATAGTACCCTTAACAAGCCTGTTTATTCGCTCACAAAGTCCATTCCCTTGTGGGTTGTAGAGCGATGTACGCAAGTGCTTCAAACCAAGGAAAACAAAATATTCCTCCATAATAGCAGAGGTAAGCTGCGTACCATTATCCGTTAACACCATTGAGGGAATGCCCTCACGTCGAAATATCTCATCAAGGACCTTGACAGTGGATTCTGCAGTGATGCTTTTCATGAAGGCAACCTCAACCCACCTAGAAGTTGAATCAACCAAAACCAAGGCGAATTTCTCAGCATCTATCAGATCATGAAAAGGACCTATGAAGTCAATGCAGACCTTCTGCCATACACCATCGTCTGCAATAATCTTCCCCATGCCATCTTTACTAGCACAAACCTGTAGCCTCTTTTCAGACTCCCTGCACGGTTGGCACTGCTCAACCCAACCCTTCACCTGTGCATCTAAACCTGGCCACCAAAAATCAGCTTTGACACGTTTGCCAGTAAGGGTTTGGCCAAGATGGCCCTCATGCGCCAGCGCAATGATACGGGGTCTAAGAGACGCCGGAGGTACATATTTCTCTCCCCGCACAAGGATGTGCTCGCCCTGTAAAGAAATTTCGTCCTGTAACTGAACGTAAGGCCTAAGAGCAGGTGAAACAGTACTCTGCCTTGACACCCCTTCTTTGCACATCTTGACTAAGCCAGCCATAACAGGATCTTTCCCCATTTCCTCAATCCATTCCCTCCTAGATATGGAGCTGGGTAAATTACTTTCCAAGTCATCTAAAAACGCGACCACATTTTCAGTCACTAACTCCTTAGGTGGTTCTTTAGTGTCAGGTAATCTAGAAAGACAGTTCGCAACACTGTTGCACCAACCGGGCAAATATTCTACACCACAAGTGAACTCTTGTATACAAACAGCAAGTCTCGCTAATCTCCCAGAGCAGTTCCTAATCCCCCCAGGGGCCAAAACCTTCAATAGGGGCTTATGATCAGTCCTGAGTGTGAAGGTGATTCCCCATAAATACACCCTGAAGTACCGAGTTGCCCACGCAGCTGCAAGAGCTTCACGCTCTATGACCGAGTAGTTCCTTTCGGTCTCACTCAGAGAGCGTGACGCAAACGCAATGGTGTTTTGTTTGCCATCCCCTTTCTGTGTTAAGACCGCACCAATCCCAAAGGAACTAGCATCAACAGTGAGGATTGTGTGATAAGACTGCACAAAACTTGACAGAATGTTAGCATCTAATATGTTCTGTTTGATCAATAGAAAGGCATTCCGCTGATCTGCACCCCAAGTGAAACCTTTCCCTTTCCGCATAATAATACGCAAAGGTTCAACCTTTTCTGCAAAGTTCTTTACGAATTTCGCATAGTACTCAACCATGCCCATAAAAGACCTTAATTTGTCTTTGTCATCAGGTTCAGACACGTTACAGATTGCGCTCACAAGGTCTTTTTTTGGTTGTATACCAAGGCCAGATACGTGGTATCCTAAGTAGTCCACTTCTTTAACAGCAAACACACACTTTTCCCTGCGTAATGTTAAACCAGCCCTTGAAAGAGCAGAGAGAACTTTGTCCAGAATAACATCATGGTCACCCACATCCAAACCATGAATCAGGATGTCGTCCTGGAAAAATACTACCCTTTCAATGTCTTTTAGTACATCCGTAATGATCCTTTGGAAAGCACTGGCTGCAGAACAGAGGCCAAAAGGAAGTCTTTTAAATTGGTAAGTACCCTCTGGAGTGATGAACGATGTAAATTGCTTTGAGTCCGGATGAAGCTTTATCTGGTGGTATGCGCTGCGAAGGTCTAATTTTGAAAATACCTTTCCTCCACCCAAACTTAGGACAATTTCATTTATGTTTGGAAGCGGAAAGCTATCCATTATCACCGCTTTGTTAAGGCTCCGCAGGTCTACACAGAAGCGCAAGGATTTGTCCGGTTTCTGTGTGATCACCACTGGACTCAACCACTGTGTGGCCTCCACAGGCTCAATTATGTCATCCTCTAATAACTGTTTGATGATTTTCCTGACCTCATCTCTTGCAGAAAGGGGTATCTTCCTTGCAGTGTGTTTCACAGGTGCTACATCTCTTTTGGTTTTGATGATGTGCTGGTAACCAATGGCCTCCCCCAACTTCTCCTTGAAAATACACTCATGCTTCTTAAGAATAGTTTCTAAATTATCATGGACTGTATTACATGCATTTTCAATGTCAATACACATTACAGGTGGATCAGCTCTCGGGTTCACCCTTATGTTAAGTTCATATTGGTGTAACCACCCCAAAATGGCAGGGCCATGTGGAGACACATAAACCTTCCCCTGAGTGGCCCTCCCTTTAAACTTGATATTTGCCTCAAAGTATCCAAGGACATCAATGCTCACACCCTGGTAACCCCTTAGTGTGACGTCAGATTTCACTAAAATTGAACCAGAGCAAGATGAATTGTATAATATCTTAGGGATGATAGTGTAAAGCGATCCTGTATCCACCATTAAATTGACAATAACACCATTCAATTCAAAATCTGCTTTAGGCCGAGATAAGACAACATTCTCCATTGACTCCATGTTGCCAGCAGACGTAATCATCATAACCTCTGCTTCTTTATCAGTAACTTCACCCTCAACCATAGCAACCTTTCTCGAGCCAATTGTTCTACACATTCGTGCATAATGCCCTTTCTTTCCACATTTTAAACAATCCCTGGACAACGCTGTACAACTCTTTGAATCAGCTAAATGAAAAGGGCTTCCACACCTATTACAAGACCGTGTGGTTGGTTTAAACCTGCTTGTCCCACTTTTATTAAATGAGGTTGTGGGTTTCCCCCCCTTATTTGTTTGTTTCCCTTGTATTAAAGCTATGCTTTCTGAAGCATCTGCCTGTAAACTTGCAACTTCCTGACAACTAGTGTGTCCCAGTTGTATTCTTTTAAGTTCCTTCATGCACCTATCGCTTTCTTCAGCGACTTTTGCAATGGTAATTGCTTCATTAAGGGTGGGGTTTTTAGCTGCCCACAACTTTTCCTGTGTTTTCTTGCTAAAACATTGTACAATTAATTGGTCCCGAATCATCTCATCCTGTATGTTCCCAAATTGACACTTCACAGAGAGTTCCCTCAGCCTAGAAACAAATTCATCAATAGTTTCACTTTCTCTCTGAGGAGCAGTGTAGAATTTGTGCCTGCGCATTACAACATTTTCTTGTTTAGCAAATCTAGTATAAAGTCTAAACAGAGCATCTTTGTAAACATCATCAATGTCAAGAGGCGGATTTGGCAAGTACTTAAACACCCTTTGACCCTCTTTGCCTAGAGCACCCAGTAGTAAAGCTTTCTTCCTGATGGCAGAAAACTTTGTACCATCTAAGGCTATTATATAATTCTCAAACGCCTCACACCAGTCATCCCATTCCATTGAGGGTTCACCCGGGGCACTCAGAAAAGGAACGGGCGCTTGTATAGCATTGCTCACATTCATAGTGAATACCCAGGAGTAGTACACAAACCACGATAACAATAACTTAAATAGCCAAAATTTAAAACAGTTAGCAATGTTCGCAATGTCTTATTTTAAAGTGTGTGTGTCACTGACGTTTGAGTAACACACTGTAAGGAGATCGAATTAAAAAGTGAGTGTGTCACTGTAGATTTGCTCTCGACCAACGACGGTGGTCTTTAATGGCATACGTCTTAAATATAGCGTGACACACAAAAGCGAACTTGTATGGAAGTGAGTGTGTCACTGTAGAAAGAACATCGGTGGTATCTGTTTTTTTTTTTTTTTTTTTTTTTTTAAAGCCGCTTTCCCTTTGGCTGTGCGTTTCCCTTTTAAGGCACTCCGCCCTCCGAGCAGTGGGGCTCACTGGTATTGCCTTTCCTTCAGCAACGATTTCCCTTTTAAGACCAATGGCAGTAAGGGGCGCTGTTGTCTGCGTCGACGGGCTAAGGAGTAACAGTTAAAGCTCCGTCGCGCTTGGGAGAAGAGAGCCTTGTGTACACTTCCCTTCACGGTGAGTGAGTTTGAGACATACCTTCCGTTGAGGCTTACTTTCAAACACTTTCTCTTTTAAAATAAATCCTCCGGTCGGGTTTTCTTTCTCGCGTCGTCTTTTCCGGCAGACACTTTTCCTCACGTTACCCTCCGCCTTCAGCAGTCGCCAAAAATGTTGTAAACAAAGTAGGAGGCGGTACATCGGCGTCGTGTTGTTCAGGGTAGTTTATTAAGTCGCAGAGTAGAAAACCCAACCATCGTGTACAAGATCAAACGGGCAACTGCCAACCGTTAGATAGAACACAGGACATGTCACAAAGTGGAGCAGCGCGAGTACAGCGCGCGACATGAATCGTGACACAAAGCAAAGGGCGAATATAACAAATATATCGTCGATATACCTCAAATATAAAGCTAGATGTTCCTGCCACTCAACCTTCTGTAATATGTGCTGCTCTTCAAATCTGGACATGAACATATTTGCATATGTCGGTGCCCCAGTAAACCCCATGGAGGTACCTGTCTTTTGCAGAAATAAACAAATCTGCCAATGAAAATACCGGTGGTATAAGCAAAATTGCAACAATTCGAGAAGAAAGATGTTTTGACTCTCCTCATATTCGTGTCTCAAAAGCAGACATTCAGCTGCCTCTAACCCTTCCATATGTGGGATCGATGTTTACAGCGCTGATACATCAACAGTACACAACCATAACTCCTCATCGGCAGAGAATGTTACTCTCTGCAATTTTTTTAGACAGTCAGTGGTGTCCTGTACAAAGGTTGACCATTGTTGTACCAAAGGTTGCATAAAATGATCAAGATATCTCCCAAGTGGCTCGTGTAATGACCCGCATCCTGCCACAATCGGCCGGAACGGCGGGTCTTTTGGGTCCTTGTGCATCTTAGGCAACATGTATATATACGGTCGCCTGGGATGCTCAGTGGTTAGGTACCTCCGTGACTGTTCTTCAATCCAACCTAATTTGGTAACTTTTTTCAAAATTTCAGACAGAATTCTCTGAAACTCTATGGTGGGGTCTGCTTCTAACTGCAAATAAGTGTTGGTGTCCTTCACATGTTGGTCTACCTTAAGATGGTAATGGGCAGAATTGAGCACCACTAGTGCTCCTCCCTTATCTGCGGCAACTATGGTAAGTGCCTCATTGGAAACCAATTCATTAAGTGCTATAGTCTCTTGCTTCGTCAAATTTCTTCTTGTGTTTCCATGATAATTCAGTTCTGCAAGATCTTTTTTGACCAATGTTTCAAAAAGGTCTAAAGCCTTATGTGATGTGGGTGACATAAAAAAACTTTTTGGTTTAAAAACTTTGCTAGATCGTGGGGTCTTTGCTATAGGCTCAGGACTCTCTAGAGCTATGTGATGAAAAAACCACCAAAGTCTCAATTTTCTCATAAATTTGAAAAATGAGACCTCAGTCTCAAGCTCATTACTCTGGTAGGTGTGCCACCATTAAAAGTATGCGTCAGGACTATGAGGAGAGGGGTTATCCAGAGACAGTACTTGAACAGGGCGAGAGCAGAGTAAGAACTATGTCCAGAACCACGATGCTAGAGAAGAGTGAGAAAGCGAGAGGCAAGAGAGAAGTTTTTGTACTCAAATTCTCCACAGCCGCAGCGGCCACCAAAAAATGCATACGAAAAAGATGGGAGATAATAGAGCAAGAACCTGATTTTAGGCAGGTATTTATAGACAAACCACTGTTTGCTCATTCTAGATCCAGGAACCTCAAAGAAGTGTTGAAAGGTCGCAGACAAGAGGTCAAGGATTTAGGACAAAAGGGTATGATGAAGTGTCAGAATTGTGGACACTGTGGAAACGTGTTGGTAGGAAATACATTCGCACATCCTCAAACTGGTAAAAGGATAATTTTAAAGCATACATCAGATTGTAACTCAAGTGTTTTGGTATATGCGATAAAGTGTCCATGTGGACTTGTCTATGTTGGAAGGACGACAAGGAAGGTGAAAGTTCGGATGACTGAGCATAAGAGCATGATACGTACCATGAATATGAAATCCTGTTTGGCTGCACATTGGAAGGAATATGGTCACGCAATACCTCAGTTAAGATTTACTGTACTAGAGAGAATGGTGGATTCACCACATGTTGATGTAACGAGACTTTTGGCACAAAGAGAGACATACTGGATAAAGTCCCTTAGGACGCGGATTCCCTATGGACTTAATGACAAGATAGAGATGATCTGTTTTTTGTAGGTGAAATGTAATGTATTGATTTACATATAGAATTATTCTTTTATACTGTACTGGTTCACAGTTATATGTGTGTGGTATTAGATTTCATGCTCATAAAACTTCATGATTGAATGTAGGTACACAATACACTTTATTTTGGGGACTTTTACAGGATCACATAGGAGTGTAGCACAGGTAAAATACACAGATTCATTTACTACATCCATGGGAGTTGGTTTCATAACATATCGTTTTTCAGGTAGATCATTTTCCATTTTTTGTATTTAGGTGTAATTGGTGCATTAACAAGCAAGTGAGTGGCTGAGAGGTTGCATACTAGTGTGTTCGGTAGAAGTTTCGACATTGTATTTAGCCCATGTTTAGCCCGTAATAGGTTTGAATAGATACGCGCCATCTTGGACAGGGTTGTTGTTTTTGAGTCCGTTTTCTATGTCTGCATCACATATGACGTCAGACGCCGAGTACAGGCACACTGAGAGGTTTCGGAGTTACGAGGACAGCGTTTTGGAGATTTTTTTGATAAGAACACGAGTGCAGGGCTGTTTAAGTGAATTTCGTTACGGCGAAATAGGTAAGAATTGGGTGCTTTTATGAGGCAGAAGACATTTAGTAAGCACAATTTAGAGTTTGAATTGAAAGTTCACGTGGCACCTTTATTATTGTGTATTACAGACAAGGCAGAGAGAGAAAGTGGAAGTAGCGCTGTGGGACATTAGAATTGGAATATCACCACAGACAGGTGAGTGGCTATAAGTCATTACCTGGACTAGTAATGTAAACGCTCTTTCCAGAAAAGGACAGGTATAAATGAAGATATTCCAGGACCAACCAGCAAGGACATCAATGTATTGTGTAGATATAAACTGGCAATAAGGCTATAGTAAATACAAAAGTAATAACTTGCACACCTCTCTTAAATCACTATTAAACAATATTATTTACAGTTATACTTGGTGCAAACCCATATCTTGACTAGCCCCAGTCACGTTAGTATAAATATGTAACCCACAGAAACCTGTGTTATGGGATGCACTGTCCACTGGCCCACTATATACGTGGTGCTAACATTTATGTAAATTTTCTCAAATGTGTTTGTACATTTCAACTAACTCCTTTAAAGAAATGTTTCGAAAAAATGCTCAAAGAATGAACTAATGCATGTTAATAATCACATTGCATAGTAATTGTAAAATAATAACACCAGAGCTAAACACAATAACAAGAATCGATTCTTGGTTTTCCTTCTTCAAAAGGCTTTAATTCTTCTTTTTCATCACTTTCGTTCGTAAGAAAACTTCATACAAAACTCCAAATGCCAACCAATGAAGACATATCCCAATGCATTTCGGCATGCACCTTCATCAGGGGAATGCTCTACAAATAACATGAAAGTCTGTCACTGTGTGTAAGATGTATTCAAATCGTTATCACATTCTGATAAGTTTAATCAATTGTACATAATTAAAAACTAAAAATTGTCTGACAGAAACCAGAGAATAACCAGCTAGGATCCCAAATGTTGTGTACCATAGATTGTCATGCTCGCAAAAATTCAAATCTAACTAAATAACACCAAAAGTGCCAAAACAGAAGACAGCAAAACCGAGACCAAAACATTCACTGGCAGTGCCCAAAAAAACATTCACCAAAAGCCGTGTGGTTTCCAGAAAGTTACCAATCATACTTCTACCTTATTCATGCTCCTACCTTCACTGGCTCAAAGCCAAACAAATAGGTGTTGTATATGAGCACTGTTGTCGACCTTCTCTAAAGCTTCTGCAAAAGCAACAATATCACTTGTATAGCCCAAATTTGTGCTCTCTATTATTTAGCTAGACTAGTCCAGGTAATGACTTATAGCCACTCACCTGTCTGTGGTGATATTCCAATTCTAATGACCCACAGCGCTACTTCCACTTTCTCTTTCTGCCTTGTCTGTAATACACAATAATAATGGTGCCACATGAACTTTCAATTCGAACTCTCAATTGTGCTTACTAAATGTCTTCTGCCTCATAAAAGCACCCAATTCTTACCTATTTAGCCGTAACGAAATTCACTTAAACAGCCCTGCACTCGTGTTCTTATCAAAAAAATCTCCAAAACGCTGTCCTCGTAACTCCGAAACCTCTCAGTGTGCCTGTACTCGGCGTCTGACGTTATGTGTGATGCGGACATAGAAAACGGACTCAAAAACAACAACCCTGTCCAAGGTGGCGCGTATCTATTCAAACCTATTACGGGCTAAACACGGGCTAAATACAATGTCGAAACTTCTACCGAACACACTAGTATGCAACCTCTCAGCCACTCACTTGCTTGTTAATGCACCAATTACACCTAAATACAAAAAATGGAAAATGATCTACCTGAAAAACGATATGTTATGAAACCAACTCCCATGCATGTAGTAAATGAATCTGTGTATTTTAACTGTGCTACACTCCTATGTGATCCTGTAAAAGTCCCCAAAATAAAGTGTATTGTGTACCTACATTCAATCATGAAGTTTTATGAGCATGAAATCTAATACCACACACATAGAACTGTGAACCAGTACAGTATAAAATAATAATTCTATATGTAAATCAATACATTACATTTCACCTACAAAAAACAGATCATCTCTATCTTGTCATTAAGTCCATAGGGAATCAGCGTCCTAAGGGACTTTATCCAGTATGTCTCTCTTTGTGCCAAACGTCTCGTTACATCAACATGTGGTGAATCCACCATTCTCTCTAGTACAGTAAATCTTAACTGAGGTATTGTGTGACCATATTCCTTCCAATGTGCAGCCAAACAGGATTTCATATTCATGGTACGTATCATGCTCTTATGCTCAGTCATCCGAACTTTCACCTTCCTTGTCGTCCTTCCAACATAGACAAGTCCACATGGACACTTGATCGCATATACCAAAACACTTGAGTTACAATCTGAAGTATGCTTTAAAATGATCCTTTTACCAGTTTGAGGATGTGCGATTGTATTTCCTACCAACACGTTTCCACAGTGTCCACAATTCTAACACTTCATCATACCCTTTTGTCCTAAATCCTTGACCTCTTGTCTGCGACCTTTCAACACTTCTCTGAGGTTCCTGGATCTAAAATGAGCAAACAGTGGTTTGTCTATAAATACCTGCCTAAAATCAGGTTATTGCTCTATTATCTCCCATCTTTTTCGTATACATTTTTTAATGGCCGCTGCGGCTGTGGAGAATTTGAGTACAAAAACTTCTCTCTTGCCTCTCGCTTTTTCACTCTTCTCTAGCATCGTGGTTCTGGACATAGTTCTTACTCTGCTCTCGGCCTGTTCAAGTACTGTCTCTGGATAACCCCTCTCCTCATAGTCCTGACACATACTTTTAATGGTGGCAAACCCTTGGTTCTCATCCGAACAGATCCTTCTCGCCCTAATGAACTGTTATAGGGGTAAGTGTCTCTTTAAAGACTGGGAATGAAAGCTGGCAAAATGTAGGGCATTATTCCTATCAGTAGGCTTCTTGTATACACTCGTCTCAAGTGTGTCTCCTTTTCTTTGTAAACGTATATCCAGGTAGCTTATCTGCTCAGAACTAATGGTGTGTGTGAATTTAATAAATGCATGACACTTGTTTAACTCATGAAGTTGTTCTCGTAACTCCACCTCTGATCCTTTCCACACTATCAATATATCGTCGATATACCTCAAATATAAAGCTAGATGTTCCTGCCACTCAACCTTCTGTAATATGTGCTGCTCTTCAAATCTGGACATGAACATATTCGCATATGTCGGTGCCCCAGTAAACCCCATGGAGGTACCTGTCTTTTGCAGAAAAAAACAATTCTGCCAATGAAAATACCGGTGGTATAAGCAAAATTGCAACAATTCGAGAAGAAAGATGTTTTGACTCTCCTCATATTCGTGTCTCAAAAGCAGACATTCAGCTGCCTCTAACCCTTCCATATGTGGGATCGATGTTTACAGCGCTGATACATCAACAGTACACAACCATAACTCCTCATCGGCAGAGAATGTTACTCTCTGCAATTTTTTTAGACAGTCAGTGGTGTCCTGTACAAAGGTTGACCATTGTTGTACCAAAGGTTGCATAAAATGATCAAGATATCTCCCAAGTGGCTCGTGTAATGACCCGCATCCTGCCACAATCGGCCGGAACGGCGGGTCTTTTGGGTCCTTGTGCATCTTAGGCAACATGTATATATACGGTCGCCTGGGATGCTCAGTGGTTAGGTACCTCCGTGACTGTTCTTCAATCCAACCTAATTTGGTAACTTTTTTCAAAATTTCAGACAGAATTCTCTGAAACTCTATGGTGGGGTCTGCTTCTAACTGCAAATAAGTGTTGGTGTCCTTCACATGTTGGTCTACCTTAAGATGGTAATGGGCAGAATTGAGCACCACTAGTGCTCCTCCCTTATCTGCGGCAACTATGGTAAGTGCCTCATTGGAAACCAATTCATTAAGTGCTATAGTCTCTTGCTTCGTCAAATTTCTTCTTGTGTTTCCATGATAATTCAGTTCTGCAAGATCTTTTTTGACCAATGTTTCAAAAAGGTCTAAAGCCTTATGTGATGTGGGTGACATAAAAAAACTTTTTGGTTTAAAAACTTTGCTAGATCGTGGGGTCTTTGCTATAGGCTCAGGACTCTCTAGAGCTATGTGATGAAAAAACCACCAAAGTCTCAATTTTCTCATAAATTTGAAAAATGAGACCTCAGTCTCAAGCTCATTACTCTGGTAGGTGTGCCACCATTAAAAGTATGCGTAAGGACTATGAGGAGAGGGGTTATCCAGAGACAGTACTTGAACAGGGCGAGAGCAGAGTAAGAACTATGTCCAGAACCACGATGCTAGAGAAGAGTGAGAAAGCGAGAGGCAAGAGAGAAGTTTTTGTACTCAAATTCTCCACAGCCGCAGCGGCCACCAAAAAATGCATACGAAAAAGATGGGAGATAATAGAGCAAGAACCTGATTTTAGGCAGGTATTTATAGACAAACCACTGTTTGCTCATTCTAGATCCAGGAACCTCAAAGAAGTGTTGAAAGGTCGCAGACAAGAGGTCAAGGATTTAGGACAAAAGGGTATGATGAAGTGTCAGAATTGTGGACACTGTGGAAACGTGTTGGTAGGAAATACATTCGCACATCCTCAAACTGGTAAAAGGATAATTTTAAAGCATACATCAGATTGTAACTCAAGTGTTTTGGTATATGCGATAAAGTGTCCATGTGGACTTGTCTATGTTGGAAGGACGACAAGGAAGGTGAAAGTTCGGATGACTGAGCATAAGAGCATGATACGTACCATGAATATGAAATCCTGTTTGGCTGCACATTGGAAGGAATATGGTCACGCAATACCTCAGTTAAGATTTACTGTACTAGAGAGAATGGTGGATTCACCACATGTTGATGTAACGAGACTTTTGGCACAAAGAGAGACATACTGGATAAAGTCCCTTAGGACGCGGATTCCCTATGGACTTAATGACAAGATAGAGATGATCTGTTTTTTGTAGGTGAAATGTAATGTATTGATTTACATATAGAATTATTCTTTTATACTGTACTGGTTCACAGTTATATGTGTGTGGTATTAGATTTCATGCTCATAAAACTTCATGATTGAATGTAGGTACACAATACACTTTATTTTGGGGACTTTTACAGGATCACATAGGAGTGTAGCACAGGTAAAATACACAGATTCATTTACTACATGCATGGGAGTTGGTTTCATAACATATCGTTTTTCAGGTAGATCATTTTCCATTTTTTGTATTTAGGTGTAATTGGTGCATTAACAAGCAAGTGAGTGGCTGAGAGGTTGCATACTAGTGTGTTCGGTAGAAGTTTCGACATTGTATTTAGCCCATGTTTAGCCCGTAATAGGTTTGAATAGATACGCGCCATCTTGGACAGGGTTGTTGTTTTTGAGTCCGTTTTCTATGTCCGCATCACATATGACGTCAGACGCCGAGTACAGGCACACTGAGAGGTTTCGGAGTTACGAGGACAGCGTTTTGGAGATTTTTTTGATAAGAACACGAGTGCAGGGCTGTTTAAGTGAATTTCGTTACGGCGAAATAGGTAAGAATTGGGTGCTTTTATGAGGCAGAAGACATTTAGTAAGCACAATTTAGAGTTTGAATTGAAAGTTCACGTGGCACCTTTATTATTGTGTATTACAGACAAGGCAGAGAGAGAAAGTGGAAGTAGCGCTGTGGGACATTAGAATTGGAATATCACCACAGACAGGTGAGTGGCTATAAGTCATTACCTGGACTAGTCTAGCTAAATAATAGAGAGCACAACTTTGGGCTTTACAAGTGATATTGTTCCTTTAGCAGAAGCTTTAGAGAAGGTCGACAACAGTGCTCATATACAACACCTATTTGTTTGGCTTTGAGCCAGTGAAGGTAGGAGCATGAATAAGGTAGAAGTATGATTGGTAACTTTCTGGAAAACACACGGCTTTTGGTGAATGTTTTTTTGGGCACTGCCAGTGAATGTTTTGGTCTAGGTTTTGCTGTCTTCTGTTTTGGCACTTTTGGTGTTATTTAGTTAGAATTGAATTTTTGCGAGCATGACAATCTATGGTACACAACATTTGGGAACCTAGCTGGTTATTCTCTGGTTTCTGTCAGACAATTTTTAGTTTTTAATTATGTACAATTGATTAAACGTATCAGAATGTGATAATGATTTGAATACATCTTACACACAGTGACAGACTTTCATGTTATTTGTAGAGCATTCCCCTGATGAAGGTGCATGCCGAAATGCATTGGGATATGTCTTCATGGGTTGGCATTTGGAGTTTTGTATGAAGTTTTCTTACGAACGAAAGTGATGAAAAAAGAAGAATTAAAGCCTTTTGAAGAAGGAAAACCAAGAATCGATTCTTGTTATTGTGTTTAGCTCTGGTGTTATTATTTTACAATTATTATGCAATGTGATTATTAACATGCATTAGTTCATTCTTTGAGCATTTTTTCGAAACATTTCTTTAAAGGAGTTGGTTGAAATGTACAAACACATTTGAGAAAATTGACATAAATGTTAGCACCACGTATATAGTGGGCCAATAGACAGTGCATCCCATAACACAGGTTTCTGTGGGTTACATATTTATACTAACTTGACTGGGGCTAGTCAAGATATGGGTTTGCACCAAGTATAACTGTAAATAATATTGTTTAATAGTGATTTAAGAGAGGTGTGCAAGTTATTACTTTTGTATTTACTATATTACCTGTTTTAGCTCCATTTATAATTTGCACCCGCAGTAAACATGGATTTTGATGAGATAGCGCAAATGACAAAAAACCAAGCAGATGTGAAAGGTTACACTACTGAGGAAGCTGAAAATATTTATTCACTTATAAAAGAAACCAGGGATTTAAAGACCAAGCCAGGCACAACAGTGCAATTGATAAAGCAATTACAGTACACCCTACGAAAAGAGATTAATCAGAGGCTTCACGCCACGACCCTGATACAGTATCATAGGGTAAAACGTATCCCTAGGGGGCTGAGAATCTCATTGAGGCCTATGTTGTTCAAATTCAACAAACCATTTCTTGCACTGTGGTTTGCGATATTAAATAAGTGCTTGCTAGATTTAGTACTCTTGATCATTGAAGAGTTGTCTAATGTTCTAAAAGAGTTGGAGTCTGAGATTAGTGACATGAAAACAGAATTGTCAACACGCATGTCTGCTGAAGATATGGATAAGACTCTTAAGGAGATTAATGAAAAACTTAGAGGAATACACAAAAGAAGTTAATGAGAGGAAACTGCGTAAATTCAAGCGTGATACGCTAGATTATAAACTTGATGAAGTTTATAGTTGGGCTGATAACTACGCGCAAAGAAGGGTGTTCAAAAAACCAACTGCGAACACTTCAGAGGAAAGTTTGGCCACTGATCAGGATATTTTACCTACACGTCCCTCAGTAGAAACAACAGTAGTGAGTCTAAGTGTAGAAGGAGCGACAAGCAACCTTAATATACAGACTTTTTTAGAGGGAGGCCACAGTTCCAATCATCCACCAGACGAACACACACAAAACAAAGTAAACGGACAAGGAGGGGACAAAGGGGGAAAAAAACAAGACGCAACAAGACGCAACCCAAAGAGGAACTGATCATGAACATCTCTGACATAGCATTAAGTTCCACACAAACAGCAGTATTGAATAAGGGCATGTCTTTTGTGCCCACCTACCAGAGTAATGAGCTTGAGACTGAGGTCTCATTTTTCAAATTTATGAGAAAATTGAGACTTAGGTGGTTTTTTCATCACATAGCTCTAGAGAGTCCTGAGCCTATAGCAGAGACCCCACGATCTAGCAAAGTTTTTAAACCAAAAAGGTTTTTTTATGTCACCCACATCACATAAGGCTTTAGACCTTTTTGAAACATTGGTCAAAAAGATCTTGCAGAACTGAATTATCATGGAAACACAAGAAGAAATTTGACGAAGCAAGAGTCTATAGCACTTAATGAATTGGTTTCCAATGAGGCACTTACCATAGTTGCCGCAGATAAGGGAGGAGCACTAGTGGTGCTCAATTCTGCCCATTACCATCTTAAGGTAGACAAACATGTGAAGGACACCAACACTTATTTGCAGTTAGAAGCATACCCCACCATAGAGTTTCAGAGAATTCTGTCTGAAATTTTGAAAAAAGCCACCAATTTAGGTTGGATTGAAGAACAGACACGGAGGTACCTAACCACTGAGCATCCCAGGCGACCGTATATATACATGTTGCCTAAGATGCACAAGGACCCAAAAGACCCGCCGTTCCGGCCGATTGTGGCAGGATGCGGGTCATTACACGAGCCACTTGGGAGATATCTTGATCATTTTATGCAACCTTTGGTACAACAATGGTCAACCTTTGTACAGGACACCACTAACTGTCTAAAAAAATTGCAGAGAGTAACATTCTCTGCCGATGAGGAGTTATGGTTGTGTACTGTTGATGTATCAGCGCTGTATACATCGATCCCACATATGGAAGGGTTAGAGGCAGCTGAACGGATGCTTTTGAGACACGAATATGAGGAGAGTCAAAACATCTTTCTTCTCGAATTGTTACAATTTTGCTTATACCACGGGTATTTTCATTGGCAGAATTGTTTTTTTCTGCAAAAGACAGGTACCTCCATGGGTTTTACTGGGGCACCGACATATGCGAATATGCTCATGTCCAGATTTGAAGAGCAGCACATTTTACAGAAGGTTGAGTGGCAGGAACATCTAGCTTTATATTTGAGGTATATCGACGACATATTGATAGTGTGGAAAGGATCAGAGGTGGAGTTACGAGAACGACTTCATGAGTGAAACGAGTGTCATGCAATTATTAAATTCACACACACCATTAGTTCTGAGCAGATAAGCTACCTGGATATACGTATACAAAGAAAAGGAGACACACTTGAGACGAGTGTATACAAGAAGCCTACTGATAGGAATAATGCCCTACATTTTGACAGCTTTCATTCCCAGTCTTTAAAGAGACACTTACCCCTATCACAGTTCATTAGGGCGAGAAGGATCTGTTCGGATGAGAACCAAGGGTTTGCCACCATTAAAAGTATGCGTCAGGACTATGAGGAGAGGGGTTATCCAGAGACAGTACTTGAACAGGCCGAGAGCAGAGTAAGAACTATGTCCAGAACCACGATGCTAGAGAAGAGTGAGAAAGCGAGAGGCAAGAGAGAAGTTTTTGTACTCAAATTCTCCACAGCCGCTGCGGCCATCAAAAAATGCATACGAAAAAGATGGGAGATAATAGAGCAAGAACCTGATTTTAGGCAGGTATTTATAGACAAACCACTGTTTGCTCATTCTAGATCCAGGAACCTCAAAGAAGTGTTGAAAGGTCACAGACAAGAGGTCAAGGATTTAGGACAAAAGGGTATGATGAAGTGTCAGAATTGTGGACACTGTGGAAACGTGTTGGTAGGAAATACATTTGCACATCCTCAAACTGGTAAAAGGATAATTATAAAGCATACATCAGATTGTAACTCAAGTGTTTTGGTATATGCGATCAAGTGTCCACGTGGACTTGTCTATGTTGGAAGGACGACAAGGAAGGTGAAAGTTCGGATGACTGAGCATAAGAGCATGATACGTACCATGAATATGAAATCCTGTTTGGCTGCACATTGGAAGGAATATGGTCACACAATACCTCAGTTAAGATTTACTGTACTAGAGAGAATGGTGGATTCACCACATGTTGATGTAACAAGACTTTTGGCACAAAGAGAGACATACTGGATAAAGTCCCTTAGGACGCTGATTCCCTATGGACTTAATGACAAGATAGAGATGATCTGTTTTTTATAGGTGAAATGTAATGTATTGATTTACATATAGAATTATTATTTTATACTGTACTGGTTCACAGTTGTATGTGTGTGGTATTAGATTTCATGCTCATAAAACTTCATGATTGAATGTAGGTACACAATACACTTTATTTTGGGGACTTTTACAGGATCACATAGGAGTGTAGCACAGTTAAAATACACAGATTCATTTACTACATGCATGGGAGTTGGTTTCATAACATATCGTTTTTCAGGTAGATCATTTTCCATTTTTTGTATTTAGGTGTAATTGGTGCATTAACAAGCAAGTGAGTGGCTGAGAGGTTGCATACTAGTGTGTTCGGTAGAAGTTTCAACATTGTATTTAGCCCGTAATAGGTTTGAATAGATACGTGCCATCTTGGACAGGGTTGTTGTTTTTGAGTCCGTTTTCTATGTCCGCATCACACATGTCAGATGCCGAGTACAGGCACACTGAGAGGTTTCGGAGTTACGAGGACAGCGTTTGAGATTTTTTTTGATAAGATCACGAGTGCAGGGCTGTTTAAGTGAATTTCGTTACGGCGAAATAGGTAAGAATTGGGTGCTTTTATGAGGCAGAAGACATTTAGTAAGCACAATTGAGAGCTCGAATTGAAAGTTCACGTGGCACCATTATTATTGTGTATTACAGACAAGGCAGAGAGAGAAAGTGGAAGTAGCGCTGTGGGACATTAGAATTGGAATATCACCACAGACAGGTGAGTGGCTATAAGTCATTACCTGGACTAGTCTAGCTAAATAATAGAGAGCACAACTTTGGGCTTTACAAGTGATATTGTTCCTTTTGCAGAAGCTTTAGAGAAGGTCGACAACAGTGCTCATATACAACGCTTATTCGTTTGGCTTTGAGCCAGTGAAGGTAGGAGCATGAATAAGGTAGAAGTATGATTGGTAACTTTCTGGAAACCACACGGCTTTTGGTGAATGTTTTTTTGGGCACTGCCAGTGAATGTTTTGGTCTCGGTTTTGCTGTCTTCTGTTTTGGCACTTTTGGTGTTATTTAGTTAGATTTGAATTTTTGCGAGCATGACAATCTATGGTACAAAACATTTGGGAACCTAGCTGGTTATTCTCTGGTTTCTGTCAGACAATTTTTAGTTTTTAATTATGTACAATTGATTAAACTTATCAGAATGTGATAACGATTTGAATACATCTTACACACAGTGACAGACTTTCATGTTATTTGTAGAGCATTCCCCTGATGAAGGTGCATGCCGAAATGCATTGGGATATGTCTTCATGGGTTGGCATTTGGAGTTTTGTATGAAGTTTTCTTATGAACGAAAGTGATGAAAAAAGAAGAATTAAAGCCTTTTGAAGAAGGACAACCAAGAATCGATTCTTGTTATTGTGTTTAGCTCTGGTGTTATTATTTTACAATTATTATGCAATGTGATTATTAACATGCATTAGGTCATTCTTTGAGCATTTTTTCGAAACATTTCTTTAAAGGAGTTGGTTGAAATGTACAAACACATTTGAGAAAATTGACATAAATGTTAGCACCACGTATATAGTGGGCCAGTGGACAGTGCATCCCATAACACAGGTTTCTGTGGGTTACATTAAGGCTATAGTGCCATAATACCTGTAATGGTGAACACTGCACTCTATAAATGTTTGTAATTATTGTTATTATTATTATTAACCCCGATCATTAGAAACCCATTACTGAAGCAGCTCAGTCCTACTTGGATACAAACACAGACTCAGTAGAGTCCTGTGGGACTCTTTGGGACACATTCAAGGCTACAGTGTGAGAAGGCCTCATTAGTTAGCAGACAGGGGTCCTATAGAAAAAGGAGCTGAAGGTTATGGATCTTGAGGTCTGTGTGTTGGAGCCCTGACACTCTCCTGCACCAAGCTTAGCCGAGAACTTGTATAAAACAACTCCTGAAGCAAAGGGAGATGGTTAGTAACCCAAAGAAGAATAGATCAATGGTGGAATAAAATTGTTATTCCTACTGTACAGGAGAACACCCCTACCCCCTTCCCACTGGCCATTAAAGTGACACTACATCTTTAGCATGGCATGCTTAAAACCCTGGCTGGAAGAATAAACTGACAAAAGAGCTACCTATGGGCCGGGAAATGGATCTCCATGTGACTCAATTACCAGGTGTTGGACAAAACTGTTCTCTCTTTGGGTAATATTATGACAAAACGATGCTAAAGTCCTTCTGCACTTTACAGATTAAAATTGCACTCCATTGCAGCACGTTCTTTAAATATCTACTAATTTGACATGCCTCTAGACCAGAGGTCTTCAAACTTTTTTACTCTGAGCCCCCCTAAGCAAAATGTTTTGAGGTCGGGTCCCCCTCCCCCTCCCCCCTCCAAAACTTTATGGCAAGGATTGGGGGAGCGGGAGCGACATGGCTGTGTGCAGGGAGCAGGGCTTATGAGATGATTTCAGGAATACTTTAATGATAACTGCAGTCCTGAGTAGCAGGCTATCTCCTCTGCCTCTTTTACCTCTTCCCCACCATGATGCATCATCACCTCTGTCCTAATGCTTGAAAGGACAATAAGCTCTAATGCCCCTTTTTAGGCAAAGCCTGGCGGGAGCAGTGAGAAGCACTGCTGTCGCCAGCGAAGTCTATTGTTAGTGAATTGCCTTGGAAATGGGACAGGAGATGGGCATGCGCAGAGCTTTTTGCGATTTGAGCAGGTGTACGCACACGTACATTTACACACTGTGCTCATCTCCTGTCCCGCTTCTGAGGCAAGTCAGCCACCTGCAATAAAGAGAGCGCGCACACACACCCCCACAACCCCCCCCAACCGGCACAACCATTAGACTAATGGAGATTCCCCCACTCACCCGGTCTGCCAGGGGAACTCCGCCTCAGCAGCTGGCTGCGGCGCTTTTCCAGAGCACTCCAGCTCCTCTGCCAGCACGACGCGGGGCTCTCCCCTTAGGCTCTCCCCTTAGGCATGGGAGCCCCGCAGTGCTATCCGCTGGTCTTCACCCGGGCCCCCTCCTGGGACCCGGGACTTCAGCTCCCCTTACTTTGCTTTGGCGCCGGGGCTCCCTCTTCACAACAAAAGTTAGAAATGGCGCGCATGCGCTGGCAGCCCCCGCCGTCCCAGGTCTCCTCACAGCCCGGATACTAAGCTGCTTTCTGTTTTGCTTATCTCCCTGCCTCAGCTTGTTGTCAATATTGGTCCTCCGTGCTCGCTGCGGTGGCTGCTGTCTCTTTTTTTTAATTTTTTTTTATTTTATGCGGTTTTATATAGCGCGGACTTTACCCGTAGGTGTCAGAGCGCTTGTTTATTAGAATTTACCCACGCTGCCTGCATTGAACATAGGATTGCTGCCACCTTTTTTTCATAGCCTACATTTTAAGAACACTGAGAAAAACCGGCGAAGGTGGGAAACCTATAATATGAGCAAAAGGAATGGAGCGTTTTGGGAGAAGCAGCTAGTAACACTATTACTGGGCGACTCTCTGCGACTAGGTTTTAGGGTGAGTCTAAGTGGCAAATGTAGCCCTAATCTTGAGTGCTTCTCCTAGCTACTGGTCGCCTTGGAAAGGTCCAGCTTTCGCTCAAAGTCGGCAGCTCCGAGCACACTGTCTCCCGTCCTAAACCGCCAGACTGTTGCCGCCATTCCACCCCTGCGGGCCAATGACTCCTGAACCATGCCTAGACCCAACCCACCCTACCCCCCCCCCCAAAGTCGGAAGTTCCAAGCATAAGACCCCCTAGAAACCCCGCCATCACCCACTGTCCACCACCCCGTGCGTTCCCAAGCCATAGTCTCCATCGTAAAACTTTATTGCACTTGCGTCGCTTCCTTACGTGAATGCGTGTTGCTCCTTGAGACTGCAACCCCCAGCCAGGTGCACGCCAACCGAAGCTGCTGGCCTTTGTCACCCTCTGCCAGCAAAACCTGGATGTGCTAAGGAGGCCTGAACTCCACTTCTTCGAGCAGTGGATTAAAAGGTGAGAGGGTTTTCACAGAGACACAAGTTTAGTGGGTGTACTGGCCGCTTTTAAGACATACATTTAGTCAGCGCCGGTGAATAGAGGCACATAGAGGCAAATGGGGACTACTATTTGGAGGAACATCGTCAAAACTACGACTACCTACCAACCTTAAAAGTTACTGATGGACTGGACACCTCCCAGACCCTCTCTTTAACTCTTCTAGAACCCTCGCTCTGCCCCACCTTCCGTCTTTCTTGCCTTGCCTTCCATGTCAGCATCTTCTCACCCTCCCACCACCTCCGGGTGCCTCTCCATTCGGGTTCACTCGGCAGCCCCTCTCCCCTGCTTGGGCCTCTCTCCAACCGTCTCATCACCGCCATCGTTCCTCTTCTTCCCCCCATTACCGCCACTCCTGCTTTTCGTTCTCTTCTTCCCCTCCCTTGTCCTGACTCTCTCCTCGTTTCTTTCTCTGCCCCCCTCCCCGAGGCCATCTCTCCTTTCTTTTCACCCCATCTCTAGACTGACACCCCTGCCATGTGGCCTCATCTGCCCCTATCTTTGTGTCTAAGTCCATCGTCACTTTCACACGCTCTCTCGCGTCACTCTCCAGTCTCTCATGTGCCCCCTATTCCTTCTCTGAGCTCCCAAAGTAACCTATTCCTCCCCCCTTCCTCCATCCTCTTCCTCCTGCGCCTCTCCCCCTCCAACCCCAACCCCTTCCAGTTCCCTTCTCCTCACTTACTCCCTTACTCTGAACTACACATCTCCTTAGGTCTCCCTTTTCTATCCACTCCTTGCCCCCCCGCCCTCCAGTTCAGTCTCTCCTGTCTCTTGCTTCAGATCTCACTTGCATCTTTACTTTCAACTCTCTCTTTTTTCCCTCAGTCACCCCATCTTGTTGTATATGAATTTAGGACCCTAGTGTAATTCTCCCGATTCATGCCCATATATAGGTATAAATCACCCTATCCTTATATAGGCATAGAAATCATAACCATATTTAGACTTAGCCTATGCAGTCCAAATACGGCATGGCTACTTCCACTAGTTCCAAACATCCACAACGATTTCTTGGAAAAACCCGCCTTCAGCAGTCAGGGACTTCCCCTTGCTTGAACATTAATTTATCCAAGAACTCATGGAGTTTTCAAAGAACTGAGTCTTTGATGACGTTATTATGTCCAACCTTACGTCAAACAAGGCACCTTCAAGGTATAAATATATCCACACTTGCCCAGGCAAACACACGGTGGTTTGGAGCAGTTCAACTATCTACTTGCCCGACGCCCTGCTACAGCAAGTGCCGAAGGAAGCTGACCCTCCAGCAGACGCACTGAGAGAGACGCTGTCTTTTCTCTTACCGAGAAATCCAGCTCCAGTGTTTCCAACCTACCCTTGCTGGTTGTTGGGAAATCGAGTTCTGAGAGAGAGAGATACCAGACCTCCTTCATTCTAAACCAAGGTACGGAGCTGATTAGACCCTTAGAGAATTCTTGGATAGATTATTGGCAAAAGAATACTGAAACTAAGCTACACCTCACTTACTTCTTCCCTTGTACTAGACCTAGGTTAGGTGCACCGGGGTAGGCGTATTTTAGAAGCACCAGTTGGGTACTTTTAGTCTTTATTTATTAATGTATGTATTCTATGTATTTTATGGCTTAGAAACCATATCATGCTTTTACAGTATTATTTTATAATACTCTTCGTACTGTACGCATTGTACTTTGCAACCAGTATTACAATTGTAGCAGTTCATTTCCTCTGCATGAGAAAGAAGACTGTTCAATAAGTACCTTTTTATTGAAAACGCCCGTCTCTCTATTTCTCTGCACCTCTGGTGAAGCGAAGCATGCACGATTGACTGAGTGAAATAACTATATATTGTTTCTGCGACTCTAGAGATAGATTTCTCATTCTTGGGAAACAAAGTTTTCATGTTAGTAAACTGCAGTTGCCCACTACAGAGGGGGTCCTGGGTGCCCCGTCCTTCGAGTCATATTTTCTGGCGGCGCAACTACAATGGATGTCCCACTGGACAGCGGAGCGCCATGTAGTGGAAACCACGACAGTCGCCGGAAGGATACCTCTACCGGTCATCAGACGTTTGCTCCTACCGGGCACTAAACCGTCCCGTACCCTTCCGCTCCAGGTGTTCATAGCACGCAAATGTATGATGCCGATTCACCGCCTCTCCAAGGACTCACCGCCTCTCCAAGGACACACCGCTCTACTCCCCACAGTTGCCACTGTTGGGTCTCCCTCGCGGGGTCCCACTTCACTGCCAGGAGCTTACAAACCTGGACTGATCATGACGTAACTGAGGTAGCGCACCTTTGAGCAGATGGTCGAATGGTATGACCTACCCCCGGGGCCAATTCCTCACATATAGACAACTCCTAGAGAATACTCGACAGTGCCGGGATCTGAGAAATGGAGAGCCGCCGACGCACCCGGTACTCCATACAATTGGGGTCTGGACAACATCTTATGACGTGGCACTACAAAGCCATAAGGGAGCTGACCAACGTCTCTTTAGGCAACCTGCGACAGACTTGGGAGGACGATATAGGCAGGGCATTCCATGACTCGGAATGGAAACGCGCCTTAGAATATACCAAAATAGTCTCCAGAAATGCGAGATTTAAAAATATACAGTTCAACATTCTGCGCCGGGCTTACCTCACGCCAGACAAACTTCAATGCTACTACCCAGACACTCCATTCCATTGCTCACGATGCAATTTGTCTGCAGCGCACTTTAAACACATATTTTGGGATTGCCCCTCCCTCTGGCAATACTGGGCCACGATACATCAGACACTTCGCACGTTGGTCAACCTCCCTCAAGTCGAATCCTGGGAAGTTACCGCGCTAGGCACCTACCATGGGAGAAGACGGAGAAATTACAATTCGCATCCTTTGCCCTTTTGCTAGCAAAAAGAGCCATTGCAATGCACTGGAGGGCCCCCGCGGGCCCCCCGGCAGCAGCCTGGATAGGAGCAGTAAAGAAATGGGGGGCGGCCGAGGAGGAACTTCTACGGGACGAGAAAGTCAAGGGAATACGAAAGAATCCCATCTCATTAGAATGGGCACAACTACTCATATAAATCCAGCACGAAACTACCCCGGAAGTTGTCCCAGATCCCTCTCCTCCGCACACTCAAGCCTCCCCACGTCACTCCAGCCCATTACCTGACACCTGAGTTCCCCGCACGCACAGCGAGACAAACCGACTATAGGCCCACCCTTGAGGATAGGCTGTACTGTCCCCGGCGACTCGTATCTCCCCATTTGTACGATGCCCACTGACCCCGACCAAGGTACCACATACGTTCAGCACTGTATAATACACTAGGAAAAGTTTCCCCCCCGACTTGATGTTTCCCTCGTATTGCAAGCCGGCGGTTCTGAGACCGGCATACATTTCCCTAACCAGTATTTATCACGGAACTGCAAATTGCAATGACACACACAGGGACAATACTCACACACACCTCCATCGGCACACGAGGTCATAGACGCGGGGTCGAGGGCCCTAGTGCAGGGTTGCTAGTCCCCTGTCACACAGGCTATTGGCCCTGCCATATACGGCGAGCTGGAGAAGATAGTGACTACGTGGCACTAGTGGACTGCAACATGTACTACTGTTCATTGAAATGTAACCCTCTACTGTGTGCGATAATGTGTAATCCATTGTTCATTGTGCCTTACGCCCCCTTTTCTGGGGGGGCGTGATATGTGAAAATTTAATAAAAAAATTAAAACAAAAAAAACAAAGTTGTCATGTTTATGCGGTTATCAGAAACTAATCCCTTCTTGTGTATTTGAGAACATTTCTAGTGATCTGTGAGCTAGCTGGCACTCACAATTAAGTCTAGTATATTCGATAGAGACCTAATAGACCTCAGTCCTACGTCAAATCTATAGGCTATATTATTCCAATGCGCAGAGCCTATTGGGAATATAGAAACTACACTACATGGCGCCCAACGTTTGGAAAGGCGATAATTTAACGCTAGATACTAGAGTAACTCAGTCGTGCTTTTCACACAGACCCCTTTTTTCCCGTTAAATACTCCAAAAGATTTCTGGAGTGGGTAAAAAGGATAAAATATCCACCATAACTGAGTAGGGCGAAAAATCCTATGTATTAGTTTTTGGTTTGTTCAACGTTGAAGGATACAGTGTTCCAAAATATTGTGCACCTAATCTTTGTTTCCTTGAAACTTGCTCTGCAAACTTTCGGTCAACAAAATGACGGAGAGTGACGACGAAAGGGAGAGAGCTGCACTAATAGCTCAGGCAGTTTTAGACGACACAAATCTCCAACAAATATAAGGAAATATAAGGAAAACAATTACTATAAAACTTGTAGAAAATGGAGTATTCTCGAGAGGTGGTAAAGTAATATTTGTTATAGAGGCACATGAGTATCGGCAGTCAGAGGTATTCTATTCATGGATCCTGTTTCCTGCAGCAAATGCAGTAACACACAAATTCCACTACTACAAAGTAGAGGAACTTCCAGCGGAATATGTTCCTTTCGAGGATGTTGAAATTCCACTAACTTACCACTAACTTACCAAGAGCATCAGCTCTGGTTTAAAGGCGCCCTACAACATCAAAATCACATTACCAGGCTCGGTCCACTAGGTAGACCAGGAGCAACATGGCCGGTACTAGCCAGCTACACACCACATCCTGACATTGAAAAAATTACAGGTCCAGAATTATTAGCTCAGCTAAAACAGCTAATTAAAATACGTAGACAATTGGTTCAATATGTCATGCGGACTCTAACAGTCCAACCTACTATAAGGATTATACAGCACACCCCTCATCAGGAGAACACAAACAAAATTACACCACAGACTATACAGTCAGTAAGCGGTAAATTACCCGCAAATCGAGAACAAATTCCGTTCTGGTTAGCCCAAAAAATTACTCAAATAGAGGCAGTATTCCCTGATAGTACACCTCATCAGATACACAGGATTCTGACAATCTGTTTACCAATGGGGATTGCACCACACGTAGAGGACTGTGACACTTGGGGTACAGTCTTTGCTTCAATCTACACAAAAACACATGATGTTCCGTCTATGGCGGTAATACCAGACGTACTAAGACAGATTCAAAATTAATACGGACCAGAACCTGCCTTAAATCTTGGTATGAAGTTACTGAAAGATTTCAAACAGGTCTCGGCTATATTATTAGCCAACATTAAAGTGAAGCAGCATCTGTGGCAATCAGCCAAAAGCTAAAAGAAACAGATATTACTGAGCAACCCTATGAGCGTGCCAGAATTATTGAAACATCCTATGAAGAACTAGGTAGAGATAGTTTGGGTGGGAAACCAGTAAAACCCCAACTAACTGAAAATCCTGAAAAAGTGTTTAATAAAAATAATCTCACTACTCCTAAAAAGAAGTGGGAGAACACTAAACAGACACTTCCTAAAGAGAAGTGTTCTCAGTCCAGAGGAAGGTCTCCTCAACAGGAGCCCTCTGAAAAGAGGTATAACCTCAGAAATAGGAATAATTTGAGAAAACCTGATAGATATCAAGATATTGATACACATTCCTCTCGTACCTTTGAGACTTCCTCGCAGTAATCCGAAAGAAGAGGACGATCAGAACAAAAAGAAGAACGCGTGAAGTCCAAAGAGGAACAGCATGTTACAAAAAATAAGAAAACTCAATTCACCAAGAAGAAGGTAGCAAGTCTAAAGATCAAACATGCCGAGGATCTTGAGGACACAACTCAAGAACGGGGAGTGGCCCCAGACAATGCTAGACAGCGCAGCAGAGGTCACCATAGCTCGCAAAAACCTGAAGGATCCTCTGGAGACAGTGGCCTTGAATGAATGCATTCAAGTTGAAACTGCCGACACCAGGGTTAGTGTACCCCAAAAGTTATATGAAGTAACACTCCGGATGGAGGGGGACATAACTAGAAAAATAAAAGCACTCTTTTGGGAGAAGCTTTCTAAGGGTTATGACATTCTTCTAGCTGAACAAGACTGGCCACCTGAATTTGTCAGGGAGTGCCCACATGGCGAAGAGATAATTATGCCAGCCTTCTCTAATCACATTCCAATTCATAAAAAATACACCTATGCCAGAAAATGGGCTGTAGCCCAGGCTCCAGCATTATACAAAAATCACGTAGGATGGGATGATGACTCTCCTCATCATAAAATCAAGTTAAAAAATCAACCTACTGCACAAAGGCAGTATCCAGTTAAGCAAGAAGCTAAAAAACAAGTCAGGAAGATTTTAGATCAACTTGAATACCAAGGGGTGATTGAAACATGCACCTCATCTATGAACATTCCTTTGTTTCCTGTCTCAAGCCAGACAATACATATCGTCTAGTTTTGGACTACAGACACTCAAACTGTTGTTGCAAAACTTTTGCAGTACAAAATGCACACAGTGCAGCACTGATGAATAATATTGTGCGGAAAAAATATAAAACTACATTAGATATTTCTAATGGCTTCTTCTGTCAAAACATTGCACCAGAAAGTAGGTACTTGACCGCTTTCTCAATTATGGGGCCAAAGCGACAATTTTGCCGTCTCCCCCAGGGATTCAAGAATAGTCCAGGGTTACTTCCAGCCAGAGTAACAGAGTTACTACAAACGTATGATGATGAGGCATTATCTTATGTCGATTACATCTATCTTACAGACGATGAATTGGACGTGCACTTGAAAAGAGTGAACACCATAATACTTGGGTTCGCTTCTGAGGGGTACAAATTCAATTTTGAGAAATCACGAATTACCCACCTCAACGTCCTATTCTTAGGATACAAATTATCAAGTGAAGGAAAAAGCGTGGCAGCCAACTTCCTAGAGAAATGTGCGCTGCTTCAACCTCCAAAAACGCTGAAAAACTTACAGTCAATTCTAGGTTTCCTGAATTTTGGTAGAACTTATGTCCTAAATTACGCAGAAAGGGTTAGACCTCTCTACGAACTAATCAAACCTGATTTCAAACCAACTACTTGGACTCAAGAACACACAGAAATTTTGGGTTCAGTGCAAACTGACATGTTAACAAAAACACAGTTACAGACACGCGACAACGTGCGCAATCTTGTAATCCGAATCATCCCAGGGAGATGCGGATTCACATACCTGACCTTTAATGAAGGTGAAAAGGTACCAATAGCGTACAATTCACATTTGTACACACAAGCTAAAATGAAATTCACTTCTACAGAAAAGATTCTTACAGCGGTTCAAACTGCAGTAGCAAAAGAGAGAGCTCTCGCACAGGGTAAACGCATAATGATCATTACACCTGTACCTGCTTTAGAGGCAGTGACAAAAGCAAGCATTCCAAATGCTAAGGTTTTATATCCAAGATGGATACAATGGGTTAACTCTCTTGCTGCAACAGACGTTGAATACGTTTTTGACCCATACTTGAAGACACAAGAATTTCTCCAATACGAACAAGAATGTCCTCTGCTGACTGAAATTCTGCCTCTAGAACATTACGGATGTATAATCTATACAGACGGATCAGCACAGCCGCAATTGGGGGTAAACAAGCCTATAGTGCTACGTGCGGGATTGTTAAAGGTCGCTGGCGCGAAGGTAAATTTAGACCTATGGTCACTAAAACTCAATCACTTGGAGACTGTACAGCTCAGCGAGCTGAACTACAGGCTTTCAAGATGGCGCTTGAAAATACCGATCGCGAATTCCCCACACTCATAGTGTGCGATTCGTATTACTGCGTCCAGTCTTACAATGAATATCTGCAGAACTGGGTTCAAAACGGTTTCAAAGATGCAAAAGGTGGCACAAATAAGCATGAAAAAAGCTTTGGGAAAAAGTAGTTCTATTACAAAAAGAACTACAAAAGACTCAGGTGATTCATACACTGAGTCATCAGCGTGATGGCATTCACGTTGCAGGGAATTCATTGGCTGAGGAGGCCGCGAAGGCAGCTGTGCAAACGGCTTCCGTAGCTGCAGTCACTCATTCAAAAACAAAAATAGATAGCGAAATAATGCAAGCTGTCACCGCTTCAGTAAAAGACAGTGGTGAAACACTCCCGAAAGGCTTTCCAGTAAAGTACTCATTATTAACTGATGCAAATAATGTTCCTTTTGCTCGAATCCCTGGAGTGGGGGATAGGGCAATCCCAAACATGGAACATAGGTTAGGACTAATCTTAGCAGCACATGAAGGACTAGCATCTGCACACGCAGGACTTTCCGCCACAGTGCCATTATTAAAACAGAGATATTGATGGCCGCGCATGAGGAAACAAACTAGAAACTATGTTCTAGAAAGTGAAATCTGCCAGAAAATGAAAGTTTCTACAGTGAAACGACCTGCGCAGACGCCACTTCTAATTTCAGATAAACCATTAGCATGTGTTTATCTGGACCACTGTGGTCCCTTACAAAGGGACGGTAACTATAAATATATCATGGTCGCAGTGGATTCCTGCACAAGATTCATTTGGATATGGCCTCAGCAGTCGGCTGACGCCCGAACTGTTATAAAAGATTTGCGAGTCTTTATCGGCACATACGCAATCGGCACGCTACATTCTGACCAGGGTCCTGCGTTTAACTCCGAAGCTTACATGAAGGCCATGGCCAACTTGGGCATTGCATTCCGGTACTCGAGTCCATTCCATCCTGAGGAAAATGCGGTAGTGGAAAGAAAAAACCGTGACATAAAGCAATCTATAACAGCTAGGGTACTAGGCTCGGGTGACGGGTGGGTCAAACATCTAATAAATGTCCAACGTAGTCTTAATAATCTGCCAAGAAATTCTCTGAGGGGAATCACTCCATATGAATTACTATTTGGTACTAGAATGCTCATCCAGGATCTTGATTGTCAAACTTCAGTGGTGGAACAAAAACCCTTTGATATCAAAGACCGTTTGGCTGTTTTACAGGACTTGAATGAAACAAGAAGAAGTCTGAGTAACACAACACAAAAGCCGACGACCACTGAAGAAAAACCACCTGTCCCAGCAAGACCTGTCTGGATTCCAAAGATTGGGGATCTAGTCAGGGAAAAGATCGCGGTGAAGAGGGAATTTGGGCCTTCTTACAGAAAAGCAGTACCTGTCTTAGCAATCCACGGAACAAGATCAGTGTTACTACCGCCCCTTGCTGGAAAAAGGGAGGACAGAATCGTGTCCATCGACCTGGTCAAACCACATCATGGGGCCAATAATAAGTAGTAGGCCCAGTGGACTCCCACGATCTAGCAGGCGACTAAATCTTGCTACAATGCAAGAGGTTCAAACTGAAAGACTCATCACCTTTGATAAAGCTGCAGTAAGAAAAGAAGGACTATGCAACAAAGTCAAGTAAGAACATCAACTTCTCATTGTGAGCGAAGAGACCTGTCATCAGTAAACATCACAGCCGTTCCTATACCTGGTGGTATAGCATGGGACACAACTAATTATGACATTTATGGCCCGGTGGAACTGCTGAAGATTCCACACCAGTTTAAGGTTTCTTTGAGTGACTTTGTATCACCCAGCACATTTTCTGATGATTGGGACTTTGAAACTGTTAATAATATGGTGACAGATTTGGAAATGCCAGCTAAATTCACTAAACATGAATACTTAGAAGGTTCATCTGATTATGAACAAATGTATTGTTTTAATCATTATGGTCACCATTACTTGCACAAATCTGCAAACCCTAGAAATGTTTTTACTTATAATCAATGGGAACATTGTCCAACGCCGCCAAAGGGTAGCTCAAAATCATTTTATGAAAAGTTTCCATACTTCTCAGGTTTTAATGTCAGAAATCCAGAAACGTTTTATTTCAAAAATGTGAATAAGACAGGAATGAAAAACATGCTGACCATTACTAAACAAATTTATTCTGCGAAGTTTTATGCTCAGCTGTCTACATTAGGTTTTAACTTTTGGGAAGACAACATTGAGACAAAAACTGTCTGGGGCACAAAAGACTGGCAGGTGCAAGGTTTAGAAACCTTATTCAGAGCCTGCATTATCCGAGAACAAATAATGTTTTTAAATGACACTGTACAACAAACATCTTGTCTTGGCTTAGCTAAGATTAAACATTTGAATAAACCGTCCATACAGCCACACCTGACAGTAATGGCACTGCAGATGAGGAGGTAGATGTAAAACAGATTTTACAACAGAACAGAACTAATCCTGATTGGAAAAAATTGTTAATCTGTCCCACAGACACGAATAACTGTCAAGATGGATTCCTGAACAAAACACAAGGGTTCAAAGTAACCAGGCCAGATCCAAGATATTCCCAGAGACAACATCCAGGGATAATTACAACATACAGTGTAGGAAAACTATGCCTTGAGTGGCTACAGAAATCCACACTTCCAGAAATTAAACAACACTTAACTTAAAGAAGGCGTTGACTTACGAAACTTCTTACTTGGACCTCTTAAACCACGTCAAAAACGTTTCATATACGCCGGTATATATTCTGCTTACAATGAAGCATGGAAAATCACGCAAATGGAAACTGCAGAAAAGATACGAGAAATTGATCGTATTAATTTAGAGAAAGCTCTCTCTGTAGTGGACAATGGGTTAACGACTCTGTCCTCCAGAATTCATTCTTTGGACAGCATTGTATCATCTGCCATTGACATAATAGTGCAGGATTTGCTAATGTTACAACATGGCCAGTCACAATTACGTTCTATAATGCTGCTAGGCTGGATGTTACAAAATCTGCGTTCAGGCTACGTGCCATGGCGTCTAATCAACACCATGTCATTGTTTATTGTCTTTAACCTTACAGATAAACAAATCTCTTTGGCACAAAGAGGAGCAGACTATACGGTGCTGAGCATTGAAAAACTGGAAAGATTACCATTAACCGTTTGAGAAACCTGTCTTGGAATGGATAATACATGGCACCATCACGATACCAGTGACGATTTTCCAATTTCAGTATTGCTTACAACATATACCAGCAGGCCTGTATGAAAGGTTGGGTAAAGGATACATTTAGTCAACCTGTAATTTACCATACACACACAAATGTTGGAGTGGGGGAAAGGTAGTGTTTCTTAGTAGTAAACATTGTAAAACCTCACTGTGCGGTACACTTTAATGCGAAGGTATTAATTTACACGGAGCCTGCGAAGGTTCTTCAAATAACCTCTCTTGCCACCTGCACGGTTCACCAGCAGCAGTGATAGAACCAACTTTCAGGCAGCTTTCCAATGGCAGCTACTTTATGTTCAATTATCACAGCTGTTGTGGCATGTTGCCAGGAAAAGCGTATCTAGTTAGTGTGTCAGCCAGGGTCACTTGCTGTATGCAAGTATTGTATCCAAAAAGCAAGACAGACAGGGAGTCGGCGTTATGGCCTTCACTGAATATCTCTTCTATACAAATTGATACTTTAAGCAGAATGAAAGCCATTCTTTTGCAAAAAATGGTGCCACTGACCTCGTCTAGAGAAACGTATGATCTACAAGTTGCAAGGACTTCTGCAGAGATACATGCATTATTATCAACTAACTGCCCAGTACATTTCGCAGAAATGTTAGGTCGAATCTTAAACATGTCTGATACCAGCGGTATTGCACATGTATTTAAAACGATTTTTTCGGGACTGTTAGCACCCTTTGAAGCAGTCCTGGGCATTTTTCCTAACTTTGTCCACTCTGTGTTCGGCGGCCTGCCTCTCATTTTGGGACTCGTAGCAGGGATCTTATTTTTATTCCTACTGCTCCGTTATGGCAAATCCGGCCACCAACGATACCCAAGCCGGCATGGAACATGCGCTACAGGCGATGAGGTACCGTGACAGAATAACACAGGTCCTTGGCTTGGCTCGTTTAAGAGATCTGAATACCAATTGTCCGAAACGAAAATGTGGGCACCATATTTGGGTGTTCTTTTTAATGCATATTAAAGGGCATGGATCCGCCAGTTACCTGGCGTGGAGCGGAGATAGTTCCCATCCACAAAAAAGGCTGTCCCTTACTGCCGTCTAACTATAGGCCTATCAGTTTGATAGACATTACACAAAAACTGATGGGAAGGATTATCCTAGACAGAGTCCAGTGGTGGATAGAGGAAAATGAGAGTTTGAGTTTTTTGCAGGCTGTGTTTAGGCTGGGTACCTCAACCCTTGATCAGATATTTAGACTCCAGGTATTGTTTTGAAAAACAGTGAGTGTGGCGGGTGGCAGGCTCTACCTCATCTTTGTTGACCTGTGGGCTGCATTCGATCTAGTGCCGTGGGATAAGCTGTGGAGTGTATTATTTGATCTGGGCCTACCTACTTATTTATTGGATGTGCTAATTATGCTCAAGTCAGGTGTGGGAAGCATGGAGAACTGTCAGCCCGCTTCCCAGTGGAAAAGGGGGTGCGTCAGGGGTGTGTCCTGGCCCCCACCTTATTCTGTCTTTATATAAACAGGCTTAGAGATCACCTGCTTGGAGTAAAGGATAATGATGCCCCAGAGTTAGTCTCAGGTCAGGTGGCCGCGTTGATGTTTGCGGATAACACTCTGTTGTTGTCCAAAACATCAACGGGTATCCAAAGAACCTTGGATCGCTTTGCTGCATTCTATGCATTGAGAGGTTTAGAAATAAACCTAGATAAGACTAAATTTATGATTTTTAATCCCCGAAGGCAGACTCGTCCAAATCCACTTTTGAATGGAACTTCTTTGGAGCGATTTAAGACCTTTGAGTACCTAGGCATCACTTTGACATAACATCTTGACTGGGGTATCCAGTCAGCAGAGGCGGCTCTTAGGTTATTCCAAGTGGCGGGGGGAATTACAAAAGTGCACAGAATATCTGAATTTAAGCCAGCGGCCCCGGTAATAGAAATCTATAAACTTCAGGCTAAACGGCCTCTATGTACGGGGCGGAACTATGGGGACAGCAAAGTACATCCAGCCTCATGAAGGTAGAACATACCTTTATGAGGAATTTATTGGGTCTACCAGTCAGCACACCTCTTGTTCCCCTACGCATGGACTTGGGGCTAGTCCCTATAGAGGAGGAAGTAGCACTACGGCCTTTGATGTATTGGAGAAGATTATGGTCAGTGCCTGAATTAGTCTCCTACAAAAAAGAATTTCTGGAGGTCTGGGCCACGCTAAGAACTAAGAAAATTCCGTGGCTCTCACATATTAAGGCAGCTAGTACCAGGATTGGCTTACTCGAGCTCTGGGATAATCCTGAAGTAACTTGCCCAGGGTTATCTAAGACAGAGTTGGTCCATCACTTTAAGCACCACAACCTACTATCCCTTCATAGGTGCACCACAGTGGGAAGGCTAACAGCAGAGTTTCTCCAAGTAAAAATAGAACCTAAAAAGGAGGACTTTTTGGATCTAATCAAACCTCCATTGGCGAGGAAACGTTATATCCAATTTAGGATTGGCAGTCTCCCGCTTAGGGCATTTACCAGCAAATGGGACAATACAGAGAACACCGTGTGCCCGGCATGTAAATACAATCTAGAGGATGAATTCCATGTCCTGTTTTTCTGCCCTACCTATCAGGACACAAGGAAATGCCACCAACGATACCCAAGCTGGCATGGAACATGTGCTACAGGCGATGAGGTACCGTGACAGAATAACACAGGTCCTTGGCTTGGCTCGTTTAAGAGATCTGAATACCACTTAGTTTCCTTCATTCAGACCAATCTGGCAAGATTGCATCTTACCTGTTCTACGATGCCTGCTTTGTGGCGAAGAATGCGTGTTGGATGTTTGTCTAACACTACCATCGGTTCGCCAACGGATGCAGATGCATTACTGGGTCCGGTAACAGCTCACGTGTTGTGTTGCCCCCAATGGCTACCAATCCTGATGACGGCGTTCATTGAGATCTCACCAGCAAATCCAACAGGAGGTGAGGTACGAGGCACAACAGGCACACAGGTACCATCTGCTATGAACATTGCTAACGCGGCAACTGACGCTGATGCGATGTTTCACGTCTGTGCACAATTGATCTACTTAATGAAGTAGTTCCGCTTTCACCTACTGTGGTAGACGATTTCTTTGCCAGCCTAGACGATTAGGGGCCAGATGTAGGTAAATAGAATTTACCGATTCGAAAATACCAAATTTTACCGATTCGGTATTTTCGAATCGGTAAATGCTATGTAGCAAATCATTCAGTAAAAATTACAGAATCGTTAAGAACCGGTATTTACCGAATCTGTATTTACCGATTCGGTAATTGCCATTCATTCCTATGGGCCTGGAGGCCGATAGGAATGAATGTCAATTACCGAATCGGTAAATACCGATTCGGTAAAAGGGGAAAACATTGAAGAGTGGCAGGGTGTCACTTTGACACCCTGTTGCACCCCTCAATTGTGTATGGGTGCACATGTTGCGGACATACATGCCCTAAGGGCATGTAAGTCTGCAACATGGCACTGAAGCAATTTGCATAAAATTGCTTTTTGGGCTGTTTTCGTTATTTACCACCAACTTGTAGTTGGTGGTAAATAACGAATCCTAAGATGGGATAAGCACTCATTTAAGTGCTCCCTACATTAGGAATTTGGTAATTTACTGAATTGGTATTTAAGAAATCCGTAATTTACCAATTCCTTAAATTACAGATTCGGTAAATTACCGAATCGTTATTTTCGGCCCCTACATCAGAAAAGCCTATTACCGGTCGCCGAAATTCATTAATTTCGGCCGTGACCGACCGGTAATATCCTTCCTACATCTGGCTTGACCATTGATTTATCCAAGAACTCATGGAGTTTTCAAAGAACTGAGTTTTTGATAACGTTATTATGTCCAATCTTATGTCAAACAAGGCACCTTCAAGGTATAAATATACCCACACTTGCCCAGGCAAACACACAGTGGTTTAGAGCAGTTCGACTATCTACTCACCCGACGCCCTGCTACAGCAAGTGCCGAAGGAAGCCGACCCTCCAGCAGACGCACTGAGAGAGATGCTGTCTTTTCTCTTGCCGAGAAATCCAGCTCCAGTGTTTCCAACCTACCCTTGCGGGTTGTAGGGAAATCGAGTCCGGAGCGACAGATACCAGACCTCCTTCATTCTAAACCAAGGTACGGAGCTCATTAGACCCTTAGAGAATTCTTGGATATATTCTTGGAATACTGAAACTAAGCTACACCTCACTTCTTCCCTTGTACTAGACCTAGGTTAGGAACACCGGGGTAGGCATATTTTAGAAGCACCAGTTGAGTACTTTTAGTCTTTATTAATGTATGTATTCTATGTATTTTATGGCTTAGATTCCATATCATGCTTTTACAGTATTATTTTATAATACTCTTCGTACTGTACGCATTGTACTTTGCAACCAGTATTATGATTGTAGCAGTTCATTTCCTCTGCATGAGAAAGAAGACTGTTCAATAAATACCTTTTTATTGAAAACGCCCGTCTCTCTATTTCTTTGCACCTCTGGTGAAACGAAGCATGCACGATTGACTGAGTGAAATAACTATATATTGTTTCCGCGACTCTAGAGATAGATTTCTTATCCTTGGGAAACAAAGTTATCATGTTTATGCTGTTCTCATGAAAATAACTTGGTAACTTCTCCGAGATACCACCTCCCCGCATGCCGCTCACTGTACGTGAAACCCAATCCGCTTTCGGTATACACAGACCTGACTGGTAGTGCTGTTTACACACTCACCCCCTGTACGTGTTGCTACTGAAATGATTTATCCTGATTTTCCTTACCACAGATGCCTATGTAAATTTTGTGCTTCTGCAACCCTCTATCATCGAGGACACCTTTCACGTAGGTTTATTTTGGAAGACTGGTTCTTTGCAAATTCATACCCTTTACCCACCAGACTTTGTTTGGTTGGTGGCTCTGATAATTAGGCTCTGCAAGATCTTTCTTGATGCTTCTAGTTGCATGTAAACGAGCATAGGTAGTGTAAAGACTTATTGTGCTTGAGGTAGCAAACTTAGAAGTATTAAAGATTTAGGATCAGGTGACATATTTGGAGGAACAGCAAAGTGTCTATTACTTTTCTGAATAATCCGGTGTTTGCTGATTATCCTTATTGTCTTGGGAAGGGTTTTACAGAATTTTAAGGGTTGTATGAAAAAGGAGCTTTCACTTCTGTGGGTTCTCCTGAAAGGGGCATCACAAGGAGCAGTGCTGTTCTCGATTCGTTCTTTGGGTCTACACTCTAAATTTAGACTGCTGAAAAACCGCCTTTAGTGCATGACTGATCTATCTCACTGGGCCAGGCTAATAACTTGTGTGGCAGAGGCATTCTTGATTTCATGGTAGTGCACTGACTGAACACTTTATAAGTGTGAAGTACAGTCCATTGGCTTAGTCAAGGCGTGATAGCACCAGGACCCCCAAGGGGTTAACCCAATATGCATACCCAAGTGTGTTGCTGAAATGCCTATTTCTCTTGGTGTCCCGAGTGAATCTTCCTGCCCTCACAAGTTGTATATACCACTCTCTGAGTCCCACGCTTCCTGTGTTTTCAAATGCCTTTTATTCATTTGCATCGGTGCGTAAACAAGCACTTTGTACTTATAGTCCATGCTTATGAGAAGCAAGGCTGGCAGTCTCCTTTACTGCCAGCCTTGCTGATCGTAAGCAGGGACTATACATTCAAAGTGCGTGTTTATGCACCGATTGCTTTCAATGTATTTGGTGTATTAATGAATAGTGCACAGTGTGCTCGTCAGTGTATAAAACAGCTTAAAAAAGCCTGCAATATAAATTTCACACACTTGGAGCATTAAACCGATTGCAGGTTTTAAAAACAAATGAATAAAAGGCATTGTCATTTACAATGCCAATCGCTCAAACTTTAATAATGCGAGACCTATTGCATTGTAAATGCTTGTTAAAAAAGGTAGACAGTCATAATTGTGATGCAGTGGACCCCCCAAATCCCTTGGCCCCAGTCCTGCTGCATCTGCTCCTTTATGATAACCAGCAGTGGCCACTTACACACTTGGCAGAAGTACCAGCTTCACTAATTAATGTCCCTTTAAAAAAAAAAAAACACTTTTATTGTCCCCTTCTTTGGGGTATCTCTCTGAAGAAGCGGTCTCTGGCCATTTGTAAACATAAAAATGAGTCCGCATATAGTGCTCCTTATTCTGGGTCTTCTCTTTGACAATATCTGTGAATCTCGCTCCTTTCCCCTGTCTCCTAGACCATTACTGTGAGGCCCCAAGGATCAAGCGGATTAGGGCTCTGCATCTGAATGCAACCATGCTGGCCTTCTACCTGCCACCCCATGGACTCAGCTTTCACAAAACAACTGCCCCTGAATGGTTAATACTAATTTTGAGATGCCTCTGCCTGAAATTGAAGTGTGTAGTGGTAGTGCAGAAAGTTGAAAAAGAAACCATGGAATTATGAATTTCTGCAGCAGCAGTGTTTGCCACATAATTATCAGTTTACTGCATTTGCTAGATAATCTGCCGATTTCATCCAAAAAACTTGATTCTAGCTCAAACGGAACAAAAGTTACTTAACCCCTTCGACGCTGATGACGAGCTGGGCTCGTCATGAGGTAGCCTCCTGCTACGCTGATGACGAGCCCAGCTCGTCACGTAAAGTGCGCTTTGAAAAATCTCAGGTTACGAGGGGAATTCCGCCCGCACACATGCGGTTAAAGCGTGATAAAGTGTTCCGGAGCAGGGGAAGGACCTTTGCAAAAATTTTCTGGTAATCTTGTAGTTGCTTCCTGCTGTATTTGGGTGCTACACTGGTACTAATGAGGTGAAATATTTCCCCTGACAGCATTACCGTGAGTTAAAATGACAAAATAATGAAGTAATGCTAACCACAAAATGTGGCGCATTTTGCCGCATAATTTACCTTTTCTTGCTGCATAATTTGGTCAAACCTGCCGTATAATGTTGTCCTCTTCTGCTGAATAATTCCAGTGGATCTGCTTAAAGCTTTATGGTGTCAAAGATCTATTCTTTTTAAGATGTAATGTAAAGAAGTTATCAGCTGGGATCTAGAATAGTGGAGACACTTACAAAAATGTCTGCATTAGATAAAGTTTGATTACTTATTACTAAAAAGTATGTTTTGTAAGAACTTGTTTTTATCTCAATCACTGCATCCTTTTGCAGCAGCCTAGCTTAGAGTATGTAAATACTGTTTTAAAATAATGACTTACATATTCACAGTGCTTTCTGCCACAGGCTGGGACCTCATAGCACTATAAACAGGGCCATTGGAATTATGCAGCAGAAGAAGGCCAAATTATACAGCATGGTTGACTAAATTCTGCAGCAAGCAAAGGCAAATTATGCTGCATATTTTTTGATAGCATTACTGCACTATTTTGCTATTTTTACACTTGTTAACATTGTCCTGGGCTTTACTGCCCTTCATAAGTGCCACATTAAAACCCACATATAGCAATAAGCAAAAGAAAGGTGACCAGTCAACCTTTAGAAAGGGCCTTCCACTGTGAAGTAACATGTGTTGCTGCATTTTTTAATCTGCAAATTATGCAGCAGATGATTTTGTGGCAAATGAGGGAAAACCATAACTATGCGCTGTGAGTGGCAGTTCGGGCTGGACTGTTCCCATTAGGCACACGGTCAGACTGATTTGCATATGGCCATGTCTGAACTGGGGTGGCAGAGTGGGCTAAAGAACGGTGATGGATTAAACCCAGATCTGTTCACTGGGTGTGAGTGTTTGATTGGTTCAGATGCCCAGTCCATCACCACCCCCTTTTGTACCGCTTTGTTCGCCATAAGTTGGCAGAGGTATGCTCAGACGTGAGTCCCTTGCTCACTTTGCCACTGGATTCAAGCAAGCCTGGCTGAAGACAGCTTAAATGCCAGAAACCGGTCCTAGGAAGCTTGTTTCCGGTCCAGGAAAGGCATGCCTTGGCAGTTCGGGCTGGACTGTTCCCATGAGGCACAGGGTCAGACTGATTTGCATATGGCCATGTCTGAACTGGGGTGGCAGAGTGGGCTAAAGAACGGTGATGGATTAAACCCAGATCTGTTGACTGGGTGTCAGTGTTTGATTGGTCCAGATGCCCGGTCCATCACCACCCCCTTTTGTACCGCTTTGTTCGCCATAAGTTGGCAGGGTATGCTCAGACGTGAGAGCCTTGCTCACTTTGCCACTGGATTCAAGCAAGCCTGGCTGAAGACGGCTGGAATGCCAGAAACCGGTCCTAGGAAGCTTGTTTCCGGTCCAGGAAATGCATGGCTTGGCAGTTCGGGCTGGACCGTTCCCATGAGGCACAGGGTCAGCCTGATTTGCATATGGCCATGTCTGAACTGGGGTGGCAGAGTGGGCTAAAGAACGGTGATGGATTAAACCCAGATCTGTTGACTGGGTGTGAGTGTTTGATTGGTTCAGATGCCCAGTCCATCACCACCCCCTTTTGTATCGCTTTGTGAGTGCAGGGTGAGCGTGAAAGTGAAGGGTGAAAATGAGGAGTGAGTTGTCTGAATGCAGGATGAATTCCCAGTCACTTAAAATGAATCAGCATGTTATTGACAGGGCATAGAGTTTCAGATATAAGTTAAACTATTGCTATTATGGAATTATTCGAGGGTGAAGGAAATAAATAATATGCTGATCCTGCAACAAACTTACAGTCTTATGATTATGGTTGCCAGCTCATTATTTTGATGTTGCAGACGGTACAAAAATAAACAGTCACCTAAAGCCCTATTTTCAGCACTTATCTGTGCGTACTTCGAAAAGCAGATGTAAAGCACTTTTAAATGTCTTCTAGGGCTGCCTGAATATTTCATGACTGAAAATAAAAGGAACAGACAGAGTCAAATTACAAATGAATACATACTTCTTCATTCAAGAACCTATTTAGTGTCAAAGCAAGGTCTTTGCAGGCTCTTTAAACATACATGGCTTGCATTTTTTTGGCAACCCTTTTTTATATTCCTTTTCATGAAATGCATTTTCACACTACAGCAGTAAATTTAAAATACAAATGTAAGGAATAGGCAGAGTCCGGCCCAGGGCATACTGGAAAAAGAAAAGAACTAAGCCTCGGTAACCACTTTCCAAAGGTATGCAAATGGTCTTTAAAGACCTGTGAAAAACTTGGGTTTGCTGGAGTCTTAATAAGACTCCAGACACTGCCCAGCTGAGCCTCCGTTGTAAAATACTACAGGAGAAAGACCCATCAACCACGTTGGGATTGGGGCAGATAATCAGAGTAAACATACAATATCCCAACTGGTATTATTGAAAAGACAAATACAATAGATATGCAAAAAGTATTATGAGAACAGAAATAAGGAGACTCAATAAGTTTTTCAAATGTGCTCATGGCATCATGTAATAGGTAGAAGTAGTTAGGCAATTAATAGGTGTAACAGCACTGTAAGTAGACTAATAATAACACAACCCAAATTGTACTTGGTGCTCAAGGTGTGCTAGTGATAAACAGGGTGGCGGCGCAAGTGACAATTGTGATCAGCATAAACGGCGCATAGTGAATGGTGCTTCAATATATACAGTGAATAATGGAAAACAATGTGGCTCCAACTGAATCTTAAAGCTTGAGTTCTGAGTTGAGTTGACTGTAATTAGGATGAACCACTGTGGGCTGCGCCTTTTATTGAGCTGAGCGGTCGACGACGTTTTGATCCTCATTATTTGGGATCATCTTCAGGACTGGGTTGTAAAGGGCAACGGTGCTGTAGGATACTGGAAGCGGTCCATAGTGCTTGATGGGGTGAAAAACACCTTCGGAGCGATCGGTGCTGGACGCGGAGTCGTCAGGGCCGTGGCCGGGGACCCGTAAGCAGCAATGGCGGAACTGATCCCGTGGGTGATCGGAGTCGGGAGAATGAATCTCACGCTGAATGAAGCAGCAAGGACGGGTACGACAAGGTGCGTGCGCAGCTGTGCCTCCAGCAGCACACCCACTGACCTCTGGCCCCATGCCTCTCTGAGGGCTTTGGAGTAAATGAAGACAGCCTGGAAATGCAGCAAATAAACATCGCTTCACTTCCAGGCGTCTTCATTTACATGTGCTTGCAGAGGCCTTTGCGCCCCTCTGAGAACCCATCCACGCCCCCCCCCCCCCCCCCCCCCACCGGGGGCGCGCCACACAGTTTGAAGACGTGTGCTCTAGGCCCTACATCACAGGACTAACTGAACTCCTGGATTTTAGCTGGCTGGAGGCTGTAACACTGACAGAAGATCTCCAGGAACACAAAAATTCCCAAATTTACAGATCATACATGAATAACATGTCCAACTCCTTTGCTGGCCTGGGAGAAAGACCTGGGCAGCTTATCAGACAACGACTGGAGGGAACAAATCAAACACCAGGAGATGATGGACGGAGCGCTGAAACTTTTCAGAAACTCACCCCTAGTCACAGATCTGGGTTGAATCCATCATCTCTCTTTAGCTCACTTCGCCACCTCAGTTCAGATCAAGCTATATGCAAATCAGTCTTGACCCTGTACCTCATAGGAACAGTACAGCCCGAGCTGCCAAGTCAAGTCTTCCCTGAACCAGAAACAAGAATCCTGGGACCGATTTCGAGGTAAGACCTCTCATTAGCGAAGGCTAGCTTGAATCCAGTGGCAAAGTGAGCAAGAGACCCACGTCTGTGCATACCCTGCCAACTTAGGGCGAACAAAGCAAACACAAGGAGATGACGGACGGAGCGCTGAAATCTTTCAGACACTCACCACCAGTCATAGATCTGGGTTGAATCCATCATCATTCTTTAGCTCACTTCGCAACCTCAGTTCAGACCCAGCTATATGCAAATCAGTCTTGACCCTGTGCCTCAGGAGAATAGTCCAGCCTGAACTGCCAAGACAATTCTTCCATGAACCGGAAACAAGCATTCTAGGACCAGTGTCGGGGTAACACCCCTTACCAGCAAGGCTAGCATGAATCCAGTGGTAAAGTGAGCAAGAGTCCCACGTCTGGGCATACCCTGCCAACTTAGGGCGCACATAGCAAACACAAGGAGATGATGGACGGAGCACTGAAACTTTTCAGACACTCACCTCCAGTCACAGATCTGGGTTGAATCCATCATCATTCTTTAGCTCACTTAGCCACCTCAGTTCAGACCTAGCTATATGCAAATCAGTCTTGACCCTGGGCCTCATGGGAACAGTCCAGCCCGAACTGCCAAATCTTCCCTGAACCGGAAACAAGCATCCTGGGACCGGTTTCGGGGTAACACCCCTCATCAGCCAGGCTAGCTTGAATTCAGTGGCAAAGTGAGCAAGGGACCCACGTCTGGGCATAGCCTGCCAACTTAGGGCAAACAAAGCAAACACATGCACGCACCTCTTCATAGGATGGCAGCTGTTGCCTCAAAATTTAGATTTATCAAGCTGCCCCACCTACACTGTACATATTTCATACATTATAGGCTGAAGAGGAGAGGACTAGTGGATTCTCATTATTTTTCTATGGAGCCTAACTGTGGCTGGAGACTTGATGCACATAGTCTGGATTTGCGGGATAATTGTTCGATTTTGGGAGGGTGTGCTGTGGAGCCTGTTGCTAGAAGACCTTGGTTACTGAAGGCTGAGATTCAGATCTTTTCTGCCCCAATTTGATCTGCATTATACACGATTCGTGCTGTGGTGGGAAGATTGGACGCAATTTCAATTTTGTTTATGTCATGGATAGCCCCAACATAGTGGGCTAATGTTGCTTCATTACTCTTTTATAATGTTACAAAACCTAATAAAATATTTTGGGAAAAAAGCATTCCCGCCACCATTTTTTTGTGAATTTCAGTCTAATGCCCTAAGTGAGACAGGTATGCCCAGACAGGTGTTCCATGCACATTGCGTTACTGGAATAGGATTTGAACAATCTACTCCCCATTCACTTTGAGAGTCAGATTTTATCAGTGCAAGCTATTTTTAGGGCCTACTGGCGCCTTCCGCCTTCGTCAAGAAAGCTGGCAAGATGTGTTCTGATGATTCAGAAAGCAAATGAGCAGTAAAGATGCCTTTAAATCTTGTTTTTATCTTGTCAAATTTGCTATGCTTCAATGTCAGGTCATATGGAAGCTTATGCCTTCATACAAATAGCCTTCTTATTTTAGCCTCATGATTTGTGATTACTTATCTTTGATTGCAAACTTAGAGAATTTTGTAAAGTTAACTATCTGAAAATTGTACTGGGTTACAGGGGGTTTGAACTGAAAGGCTGTAGGATGTCTTTGTTTCAACCATACAACATTTAAATAGCTTGTAAATAAACTGTACCGATATTTAAAAATATATCAGCAGTTAAAGTACTTTGTTGTAATTCTGAAGTGTGATGGAAACATATATTCTAAGGATCAAAGCAAATCAATACACTTGGTGATGTGCAAATTATAAATATTTGTTGAAGCTCGATTTCCACACATTCTCGTTTGAGTGGTATATAGTTTTACAGTAAAACTGCATGTACATAGAAACATTTTAAGGACATTTCAATGGAAAATATGCTGTCTGCAAATGATAGTGCACTACCACATCATGCTTTAGTAATACACTTATTAAAAGTGAGAGTTTTTAAACATGAACTGAGAACCTTCCTGCCCTGGTGCTGATTGACAAAGTTGTTAGTGAACTAAAAGGCAAGTCAGGGGTCATGTGGACCCTATATATGGGCTAGATTATTATTAATGGATCAAAAGGTTAGACTGTTAAATCAAACAAACAGGTTTTTGTACAGCAGACATGGGAAACTCGCATAATTGAAGGTGCTCTCGTGGTAATGAATGTCTAGAATTACACAATTTGGGACCTGTTTATTGGTCACAAGCATTACATTTGGCTTGAGTAGATTGCAATTCTACTTATATACTGTTTACTGATGAGGCGTGGAAGCACTTTTCAGCAAGTAGCCCTCTACTCCGGAACCCAAAGTAGATTAGTGGTGGCTTAGTATAGGAAAATATAAGTTGTTAATTAGAGCGGTGGACAAGTGAGTTTGTTAGTTTGATGGAGTAAGATAAGAGAGGGTCATAGGAAGGAAAATTCTAGAACATTTTATTTGGGAGATCATAGTAGTAAAATGAGGTAAGGGATGAGTCAGAAGAGGGAAAAGGCTAGAAAGTGTTGCTAGGGACATCATAGTAGTAAAATGAGGTTTGGGATGATTCAAAGGAGGGAGGAGTCTAGCGAGGGTTATTAGGGAGCTCATAGTAGTACTTTGAGGTTTGTGATAGGTCAGAGTATGGAGCTACAGGGAATATTCAAAGAGGTAAAGGAGGAGACATGAATTATTTACATTTTTTACAGGGGTAAAATAAATATATAGAAATAACTACATAGAAAGGTATACATGTATCCGGAAATCAATAGATATATAAAGTTGTATTATATAAAGTCCCATATGTCCCTGTATGGATAAATAGAAACCCTGACTTTCATGTGTTGCTGTGTATAAATGTAAATATTTTTTTTGGGGGGGTGGGTATGGTCCTGCTGTGCTGAAAGATGGCTGCGCAGTAAGCGAGCTCTGTCGGCCGAGACAGGAATCCAACAGTGTACCTGCACCCAGGGTGCCAATCTGGTGCATCGCACATGCAGGGCATTTGCGGACACCTGGGCTCCACTTGTGTGGCCATTAAGCTGTCGGAAGACTGACCTCGGGGTGCATGTCGGTGCTGTGGTGTAAGCGTGGCTACAGCCTGGGGGAGAAGCGGCCTAATCGATGGCTCTAGGCCTTGAGGCTGGGAGACACCGCTCCCTCCTGCTGGGACTATTCGCCTGCTTGCTATGAAAATACGACGTGATGCTGAGCCCCGGTAACGTACTGGCGCCAGAGGCTGGGAGAAGCATGGTGAGTGTCTGTTTAGAAAGCCCCGACTCGCCATTATTCATCTAGGCGGTGCTGATCTTGACGTGGTCGGCCCGCCTCATCACACACGGAGGCCGCAGTCTGGAGGAGAGGTCCTGCGTCCACGGCGGTGTAGGCTGGCAGCAATCAGGTCACGCTTCAAGGAGCATTGACTGGCACCCTTGCCTGGCCCCGGAGCTTGGGAAACCCTGCTCCATCTTGTCAAGACGTTTTGCCTGCTCACCCCGGAGGCGCGATGCAACGCTGTGCCTGGTGGGGTGCTGTCGCTGGAGGCCGGGCGAGCGCAGAGGGTGGCTGTTTCGGGCGTTCTGCCTCGCCATTGTTCATCTTGGCATTGCTGGTCATGGCACAGCTGCCCCTCAGTGCACATGTAGGCCGCAGTGGGGAGGAACGTGTAGCATCCTGCTACAATAAACACAAACACTTATTGCCATATAACTTGGAGCTTTATTTTAGTGCATCCAACCTGTCTCCTGTCCCTACTCTAACTGCCCTAGTTCCTGTCCCCAGCTCCTCCCGTTCCTGCTCCTCCCCTTAGCTCCACCCCCCAACCACTAGACTACATCATACACAATCCCACATCTCCCCCTTTCTTAACAAAATGAACTTAATTTCCACAGTGTTCTCACTTCTTCAATCCACCACACGGGTCGGCGGACGGCCTGTCCTTCAAGCCTCAGTAGTGTCGAATCAGTGGTGGGCTTGGCTTTGGTCAAACTTTCCGTTGTCTTAATCAGGGCATCCTTGACGACGTTGCATGTGAACTGTTTATTCTCACATCCCGCAGTCAACATGTTTCCTTCTTGTGGGGTAACTGCTGTTGGCTCACTTGCTCGATCTCTTCCATGAGTGGATAATGTTCTTGTTCTCTCCCGAGCACCCAAATCTACTTTTACTTCCTTTTGTCTTGTCCGGTCAAGGGCAACACTGCCCTCCAGTTCAGGGTCATGTGTACCAGACTGTACGGTAGTATCTGAGGAGATTGTCTTGGTTCGGTTCAGTACCTCATTTGCGGCCTCGGGTTGTCTGGCGAACTCTTGGGCTATCTGTGCAATTGCATGTTTCTCTCTCATCCGATGAGGATCTCTCTCAACTGACACGTCCGGCTTTCCTTGCAGAGTGACTGGCCGGTCCCGTCCCATACGATGACTAAGGTCCACTATCTCCGTTTCCATTTTGTAGGCCCTTCGAGTCAGCCTCGCGGACCCCTTCAGAGGTGACGGTGTATGATCTATGTCTGGATATACTTGTGACTGACAGGACAGGTTGTCTTGTGGAGTGACTGAGTATTCAGAGACCTTGGTGTGGGACATGTTGCTCTTGACAGGAAGAATGTCCTTTGGTTCCACGGTGCGTTCGGGTAGTTGATGCCATGGCTGTTGTCGGGACCATGACTCGGTCGACTCAAGGGATTGGACAGACATGCTTTCTGAGACAGAGAAGTCCTTTGTCGACCTCTCGGATCGGACAGACGCGCTCTCTGAGTCAGAGGAGTTCCTAGCCATATTCTCTTTAGAATGTTTCCTTGAGAGTGTATCGAGTAATGGATTTCTGAAATGAGTAGGCCGTGACACGTTGTTCTTTAACTCAGGGTTGTCTTTGAGACACTCCTCCGGGCGCCTTTGTCGACTTGTCTTTGATGTTGTCTCATTTGAGAAGTTGTTCAACAACCACGTGCTTGTTCTTTGTGTGTGATCGCGAGGTTTTTTTTCTTTGCCCTTCTCACACAATGTCAACGACTTCTTCTCAGTTTCTTCATTGGCACAGGTGCCATTGATGCGTTGGTCTTTTCCTGTCCTTTGTTGGGGAGGATCAGTTCGTCTTACGCGACATGTTTCTTCTTCCCCTTTGTTTGGTGCGCGGACACCTATGGTCCGGGTGTGATGTGTTCTCCTGCTGGATGTTCCCTCGGACTCATCTTCATAACTTGACGAAGAGTGTGACGAAGAGTGTTCCTGCGCCGATTTCCAGTGTTGACCATTTTGATCTCTTCTTCTGTAGTTTGTCTTCCTTACCCTCCTGTTGTGCAGGTTGCCATCTTGTCCAGGAGTGCGATCTGTCTCACTTGACGCTCCCTCCTCGTCAGACTTTGAATGACATCTTGAGGGTGAAGAACTCCTTGGGGTTGTCCTTTGACTGGTTGACTCGGAATACTCCTTGTCGCTTCCCTTGTCACTTTGTCTCTCCCGTTGTCTCTTCACTGGTCTGCCTTATTTATTTATTTATTTTGAAAGTTTTATATAGCGCGAACAAGATCTTCGCAGATATCAGAGCGCTTTACAAAGGAGGGGAGCATGTATACGCAGATACATCAATCATGTTAACAGTACATTGAAGTGATATCATAAACAGTACATTGAAGTGATATCATAAAACAATCAAGTAAGTCAATTTCAAAGTCAAAAATAAAAATACAAGGGTTCGAACAAGTAGTACAGATGAGTATCGAGTCTTTGTAGTTTTTCCCCAGTAGTCGTTCAAGTGTATTTAGCCATGAGGATCGCTTTTACTTCTCTCTTGAAATGTATGGTAGAGGTGATGAGCCTTGTTTCAGGGGGGAGCGAGTTCCAAATCCTGGGAGCCATTCCTGAGAAAGAGCGTTTATAGGTTTTTTCCTTGCGGAATCTTTTAGGCTTTAGCAAAAGATTGTTTGTGCCTCTAGTGTTTCTGGAGCCTCCAGAAATCGTCAGCTTCTGAGCGAGGTATCTAGGTGAGCTCAGGTGGACAGCCTTGTGGGTCAAACAAGCGATTTTCAGGTGTATTCTGGCTTCAAACGGCAGCCAGTTCAGAGATTTGAAGTCAGGGGAAATGTGTGAGTGTTTTTTTGATCCAGTGATAAGTCTCGCTGCGGCGTTTAGAGAGGCTCTTATGGGTGCCGTAGTAGCTAGGGGGAGACCGCAGAGGGCGGTGCTGCCGTATTCTATTCGAGGTATGACTAGTGATTGTACCGCAGACTGGAAGTCTTTGGCTGGAAGGAAAGGTTTAAGTTTCCTAAGGGTGTTGATTTGGTAGTTTGCTCCCTTAGTTGCTTTGTTGATGTGTTCCTGCATGCTGAGATTGGTGTCAAGTGTTATGCCCAAAGATTTCGCTGAGTCCACGATGGTGGGTTGAACATTGAGTGCCGTTAGATCTTTAAGCCACATTTGTGCGGTAGTGATCTTCGCTGGAGGTGAGATCAGAAGGAACTCTGTTTTAAGGGCATTGAGTTTGAGATGATTAGCGGCCAACCAAGATTGGGTGCTTCTGATCGTTGAGTTCAAGAGCGTGATGTCTTTGGGTGATTGTAGTTTGAGATAAAGTTGGGTGTCATCAGCATACATGTGGAAGTGAACATTGGATTCTTGCAGCAAGGTGGTGAGAGGTTCCATAACTAGGTTGAACAAAGTTGGGGATAGGGAGGATCCTTGTGGTACGCCTAGCGATACGGGTCTTGGTGCGGACATCAAGTTGTTGCTCTTGAATTTCTGCGACCTGTTTTGCAAAAAGGAAGTGAACCATTTGAGCACAGTTCCAGATAGGCCCATTCTTGTGTTTAATAGTTCGAGTAAGCTCTCATGTTTGACGGTGTCAAATGCGGAGGAGAGATCAAGGAGGATGAGGAGGCAGGTATCGTTATGATCTAGGATTTCTAGGATCTAGGATACTTCTTTGTTTTAACAGGATTGATCATTAATGCTTTGTTGTTATGAAATGTATGTCTTTCTAAAAAAACTTTTTTAATGGAGTTATGTAACTTTTATGGTTTTATCTTAAAACTGAATAAAATCATTTTTTTATTTGAGTAGTTGCGCTGTATAAACCCAGATTGATTGTCTGAATATTATTTACATGTATTTAATTTACATCATATCAATGTAATATATTAAAATATTTTTTAAATTTACTATTTTAGACTACATATATAGGTTGTGGCGACGCAGCCGAAACGCGTCATGCTGACTAATATGGTGAAATAAAGCACTTTTGAAAGCGTATCCTGCATGTTTGTGGTCTGTACCTGTTCTTCGTTACCAGTTACAGTTGGAGCGCAGGATTATTGGAGACATATATATATACATATATATATATGTACGTGTGTGTAAAAACGATATTTTTATGTTTTCAATGATATTAGTGTGAAACGATATTTTTATTTCGATATTTTTGTACTTACCTTTAGAAGTGTAGGGAATAGTTATTTTTGCAATCAATATTTTTGACCCAATATTTCTGTATTACTATATAGTTGAGATCGATATTATGTCAGCGATTCAAAGTTAGGGTAGTACTTTACTTGGTTTCAGGTGGAACCTCAAGTATGACAGAATACTGCATCACCCAGTGTGTGAGGGTGAACCTTTGTCAAGAAAAAACAAGTACTGGCAAAGCAAATACCAATGTCCTTGACAAACGTTCAGAAACTCGAGATTTGGACAGTGGACCACAAAGCAACATATGTAGCACCTGTACCGTAAATTACTACTGCTGTTTAAATACAAAACAATCTTGTGTGCAGAAATCCAAATGTGCCCCCTGTCCAGAGGCACCACCCTTCACAAGGGAATTTTAGAACAAAGAAACTAGATTGGAACTGCACCACTGCTAGTGAAAAAATAAGCAATTGTCCATGGATATTGAAGAATAATAGTTCAATTAAGTAAATGGCTGCAACTACAAGATGTATAGTGTTTTCTTCTTTATTCAGTTCATAAAACAAACCATCAGCCAACGCGTTTCGTCCTTTTAACCAATCTAGGTTCTTTGTCCTTGACAGACGTATTTTTTTATGTATTTTTTTTTCAAACATATGCAATGTGTAAATATGACAATTTATAAAAAAAATATAAAAAAGCAGTGTTCAAGCAGCCCAGGAACACTAGACCTGGAACTGAAATGCACTCCTCTTTAGCCAGCTGTGTAGATGTATCAGGAAAGAATGCAGTCAGTCATAGTGCAAGACACATTACTGAGCACGCCCATGTGTCATGACTGTTTAACTTTTTTTATTTATTGTTTTTCTGGCAATTACTTCTGCCAACTCAATTTCTCTCCTCCCATTCATATTGTTCTATCCCACATTCCTTCTCCCTCCCTCTTCACTCCTCTCAGCTTTTTTTGGAGTGGTGCACCCATTCAACCCATCTGCTCCACCAAAATATACAATTAGAAGCAGATTTTCAAGGACTTAACGAAACGCGGCAACAGGTAAAGTTGCCGTGGTGTTGCGTGAACGGGAGAGAGCAGACCTGTGCCATATCTTCAAAGTTCTCTCCAGTGCTGGCACATTTTGTGCTGCCTAGCACCAAAGTGTAAGGGTGTCTGTCCTTTGATAATAATAGTGTTGTGCAGGAAAGGGTCCCTTTCTGCAGATAAACTATCTTTAGAGACTTTTTCCTCCTTGTATGTGTACCGCAGAATGCAAACAGTAAATGACAATGAGAAATAAAGATATTTCTACTTGTTATGTCAGCCTCAGGCAGATGCACCATTTTGGTGCAAACCCATGTCTACAACTCTTTGTAAATATGGGTATACATACATTAAAATCCATTGGTGGATGTATGGGAATGCCCGCACACCAGCCATGGATCGCCTACTTGACGCAAACTAGCGCAATGTGCTGTGTTGTATTACGTTTATTTATTTTTTACAAAGCACACAAACAACAATTTGGGTTGCTTTCTAAATGCCACAGGAATTTTGTGTTGGGTCAAAAAAGTGGGACAAACCTGATGCGAAATCTTTTTAAATCTGGGCCTTAGTTTATTCTCTTTTTAAATCTGGGCCTTAGTTAATCTTCTTTTTTTCCCACTTTTCTTTAGGTGTGGCGTGCTAAATACACTCAGTCCTCTGCTCAATCATGCGCCTAACCTCCTCCGCTCTATCTTTGTAGCCTTACCTCTTTTTTCAACTTTCATAACACTTTGAAAAGGAAATAGATTTGCACAGATTGGGTGCCTTGTGTCCTGTGGTGTGTAACTTTATCCTGGACATTTGGTATACTATGTTTTTTCCTGTCGTGGAAGGAGAGAGATTTGGAGGAGTGGGTAGAAGTCACTGCAACTTTCAGTTTTCAGTGTTGATGTTTGATTTTATATATATATATATATATATATATATATATATATATATATATATATATATATATCGAGGGGTGGCGTGAAAGCCGGCAGAGAAAACCGCAATTAATATCCATTCACCAAACTAAGTCCCATTCGCGCATTCAGAACAATACTGACGCAGAAAATCGCAAGTAGAGTTCAGCAAAGATTGGGTATATTCATGAGATAAACCCGCCATGACGCGTTTCACCATTGAAATGACTTGCTCACAACTATATATATGTTTTGAAAAAACAATAAAAGTATTTAAAAAATAATAATAATAGTAACTACTAAGACCTAACTTAAATCTAAGTGGTCCACATTTTTTTGGGGAATAAATTCTGTTTTGTTACTGTTCCTGAGGGTTTTTTAGGGTCGAGCCTGTGGAAGCATGTGCTAGCGCATACGCATCACTTGCAAACCGCTGTTGTATACATAAAAAGGCTAGGAGCAAGCACATTGCTTACTATTTGTTAGCTTGCGTGGCACTCTTTTTTACCGCCTCGTAAATGGTCACTGCAGGTCTAACATCATTTCCAGTCTTCTTTGTGGAGCAGGGACCAAGTGCTGATTAATCCAGCGCAATTGAGGTACTATTTTGTTCTTTAAAACTTCTAGTGCCCTGCAAACTTTGTGTATGGATGTTCTCTTTGCGAAAGGGTTATGTGAAAATCTGCAAATCCCTCTGGCCCGGCTCTCTTCACAGGCTCCTGCTTTTTCTGGTATGTATTCTAATGATCTCAGTGCCAGTCTAAGGGCCTCATTACGATGCTAGCGGTCGGACCATCAACAGCCCTATGGTCCGACCGCCGTACCACGATAGTGGCAGTCGGCCCCACAGCTATCGAACGCAACACCGCCGTCTCCGAGGCAGGCACCGCCATCAGGATTGCCATATCCCTTACTGACAGCCTTTCATGGCAGAAACCCCCACCATGAAAAGGTTGTCGGAAAGGGACTGGGGTGATCCAAACAGGGCCCCAGTCGTCGTAGGTCAATGTAGAGTCTCCCTGAATCACATGTAGTGCCCCACTTATCTCTGTGCACCTTGTGCCATGCCCCCGCTGAAAGGACGGGCAGGAGATGCAGCACGGCAGCGGCATGTGCGACAGCCCTTTTCTATGGCCTCAGCATGCCCCTGCAGTGGTATCGACGACTTTACGACCGCCAGCGGTCAAATCCAAATACAGAGGTTGAACCATCGGCATGCTTGTTGCCCGTCTCCTGACCGCTGCAATATAGGCCGGTGGTCCGACCGACCGGCATATAACAAGGCCCTAAAAAGTCCCAAACTCAATAGTGATTGGTTTAAAGACACCAAGTAACCATACTCTATTTAGGCGTGAACACTAAGCCCTGTTCTGCTGCCGGGCCTGCCAGGTTGAAGTTATCTAACTGGATAAACCTTGCTCTGCATGCATGTTTATTATTGCAGTAACCTAAAACCGGAAAAGCGCGACACGACTTCTAGGATCCCTACTCCAAAACTCCAGCTCTTGCTGTTGACTCGTGGAGGCTTTGTCACAGCATCCATGTTTTCTTATAAAGAATTTTACGTACATACGTGGTGCTTCGATGACCTGTTCTGGTTTGGTGAACTTCACCTGTCTTTGCCGACAGTTCAGGTGAGGGAAGGAAGGGGCACGGTCGTCGAAGCTTGGCCGCTGTTACTCAAGACAATACGAGCCTTGTTGATAGAGGGCGCGCGCGAAGCGTGTTGACGTACACGCGGCTGTAGCTGCGGGCCTCGCGCTGGAGTGAACGCACTCTCAAAGTGCACATACCTCTTAAAGTGTCCTCACAGTGCAGTCTCTCCGCATTCCCCGGGAATTTCCGTAAAAGGGTATCTTGCAGATCAGGAACGAACTCAGGCCTCTAACCCGAGGGGAAACACGACTGCGGTTATACAGCACGTTTTTCCTGCTGTTTTATAAAGCGCAGCTCGGCCGAAGGGCATCGGAGCGCTTTATGTGAAGCACCAAACTACATTTCGTGTATGTTTCGTTTCACACTTCCCGAGCGGGTAGAGAGGAGTCCAAACCTACAGGAGATATTGTTCTGAAGTGATTTCTCATCCAACAATGTAATATTCTACAATTATTGTTGATCTCTCAATGAATGTGTAAAATCAATCGGTGACCTGTCGATCAAACGACCAAAGGCAGGAAGGGTGACGCAGTTAATTATAAAACGCTTGCCGACGAGATATGTGGGGATCTGCAGCACTCGATTCGATTCGATAAGTCTTTATTTCGAATAAAAAGATTCATAAAAGACAGTATACAATCATACATGCATATTAAAAAACATTTTGCAATACAATATTAATATACACATTTCATTCAAAGTACAATTAAAAAATACTTCATAACTGTGTATACTAAGACAGATAGGACGTGGATTAATGCACAAAAGTGAATACCACTAAAAAAAAACATACAGAATACTGAGTGTAACTGAAAAAAGTCTTTCAACATACGGGGATACCCAATTTTTTGGATCGAATTAGCCATGCCCATTTCAAAAATTTGGCAACACATACCACTATGGTTTCAGATCTAATAGTGCGGAGTTTCAGGAGTGCATCCTGATAGCCTCTACTATTAAGGGTCAAGCAAATCGGTCTTAACCACTTACTTCTTGGTGCTCCATAAATAGGACAACCAAAGAAGAAGTGACCCACACTTTCTTCCTGGTCTGGGCACCAGGGGCAGTTGTTTCCTACACACTTGTCCCATTTTGCTCTAAAGGTGTTGATGGGCAAAGTGCCAACTCGAAACTGGTGGTAAAGTTTTCGATCCAATACACTTGTGATTAGGTCCCAGTACTGTTCTAACGAGGGGACAGCCTTGTGCACTAGAAAGGAACCAGTTAAATTAACATCACATGATTGGTTTACAAGAATAGATTTTCTCCAGGCCCAAAAAAGTGCCTTAAACTCAAGTTTGGAAGGAAATCTGGACCCCCCTGGGTTAGACCAGAGCTCTGGAAGGCCCATTAGGTTCAATGTATTTTTCACTACCCCAAACCATTGTAATGACTGTGCCCCCCACATCAATTTGACTTCCTCCAACTCTTGGGTAAACAGGCCAAGCTCGGGAGTGGACCAGAGGCGGCGCCAAAAGGCCACCAGCCGATACTGGGCCATCTCGTCGATTGGTCTGCAACCAAGGTCCAATAGTAGGGGTTTAGTAGGGGTAGACTGGGGGAGGCTAACCAGATTCCGTAAGAACCTGTTCTGAGCAGTTACCAAACTGGAAAGATTCTTATGACCCCAAACTTCGGCTCCGTAAAGGGTGGCAGAGACAATTTTCGCATCATAGATTTTTAGAACAGGGGTAACGCACCTAGTTAACGAATTCCTCTGTTCGGAAATCAAACTGCCAGCCAACCTATTGAATTTAAGTTTGGATGTTTCCACTTGGGGATTCCAAGTGAGACGATGGTCTAGGGTCACACCAAGGTATGTCATGGTCATAACCTGCTCAATGGGGACTCCATTTAAGGAAACTGTGCACTTAGGAGGGTTTTTCTTGCAAAAAACCATAAATTTGGTTTTGTCCGCGTTTATTTGCAAGTCGTTCAAAGTGCAGAACTCAGAGAATCTATTCAAGGCTACCTGAAGTCCAGCTCTTGTTTTGGAAAGCAGAAGGGTATCATCTGCAAAGATCAACATGGGGTACTTTCGGCCACCCAGCTTAGGAGGATCCGACTGGGTGTTGAGAAAAAAATGTGTGACCTGATTAATAAATAAAAGAAACAATGTGGGGGCAAGCACACAGCCTTGTCGCACCCCACGTTGTACTGGAAATCGTTTGGTCACCTGCCCCTGACTGCCCCACCTAACCTGGGCGTAGTTGTCCTCATGGAGTCGCTGGACTAAAATCAAAAGATCAGGCGGAAAACCCATGTGATTAAGAGCCTCCCACAGCTTTTTTCTTGGCACTAAGTCAAAGGCCGACTTAAGATCGACGAATGCAGCAAATAGCATACCTCCGCCCAACAGGACCACCTTCCAAAAAAGTAGTGTAAACCGAAAAATTTGATCCACAGTACTTGTCCCAAACCTAAAACCCGCCTGCATAGGGGAAAGTACATTATTTGAATCGATCCAGTCCAGAATTCTTGCCAAGATCATTCTCGACACGATTTTCTGAACTGAGTCGATCAAGCTGATGGGCCGATAGTTATTGGGGAGGGAGCGGTCGCCCTTCTTGTGTACTGGCAAAATTTCTGCCCCCTTCCATGAAAAAGGAATCTCGGCCCCTGAAGCTATGTTGTTTGCCAGTAGGGTAATGTATGGAATCCATAGGTCTGGTTTAAGTTTAAAAAGGTCAGCAGGAATAGTGTCAATACCAGGGGCTTTGCCCGACTGGACTGACTCAAGGGCAAGTGCGGTGTCTAATTCCGAGAACAAGAGTCTGTCTCCTGTTAATGTTAGTTGTGGTGGGACAGCAGATTTTATCAACATTGCCTCCGTAGCATTAGGATCATTAAATTGGGCTGTATAAAAATCCACCCATGATTGAGCAGAAACATAGTTTACCGGGATCTGGGCAGCAGGATCCTTTCCCCTCCTTAAGATCAGCCAAAAATCGGTTGGGTTAGGGGAATCACATGCACCAAGAAGGTCAAGCCAAAAGGAATCATCCCACTCACGTTTAGCAACCTGGATGATGCGCTTATAGCATCGCCTTGCTATCCTTATGGTATCAAGGTTCCTAGCCTTTATGGCAGCTAATAGGTCACAGTGGGCGGCTCTACATTTTTTGTTATACCATTTTTTGTGTACTCTGGTATTAGCAGACCTAGATGGTTTCGTGAGTAAATTTTTTAAGGTCGAAAAACACTCCTCATGGAGGTTGGTGATTGTGGAGTCTGGGTTGCCAGCTGGGGATAACAGAAGCATTCTATTCCATACATCCCGTACCTTTTCTTCAATCAATAAAATAAGTGTGGGGTCCTCCAACACCCTGGGCCATTTCACGCGGCGCCTGTTATCGCACAAAATAACATCAGATGTTAAACTATTAGTGCTCCTAACGGGTGCCCCCATACCTTGGACCAGAACCTCAAGCGAGAGGGGATTATGGTCGCTCTCTGGGCGAGACTCTATCACCATGTCTTGTACAATGGACCAAAATTGTATGTTAATCAATATGTAATCGATACGGCTTGAGGACAAACCGTTATCGAAAGTGTTGGCCCCAAGGCAATCAGAACGTGTACGCCCATTTGTGGCCCTAAGGCCCCATTCTAAGCAAAAGCCCAGCCAATGTAGGGCTGCCTCAGTGCCCCTGACACCCTTTGCAATAGTAAGTGGAGGGATTGCCCAGACAATGTCTTCCTCAGAGCCTACATCTTCTGCCAAAGTGGAGATGGGCTCAAAGGGGGTATTCAAATCTCCTGCTACAATTACGATCTGGTCAGTCTCAAGATTCTTAAATAGAAGATCCAGATCGTCCAGTACAGCTTGTTTTTTCCCACCCTGAAGACCACGAGCATAGACATCAACTAAAAGGATGTCAGTGGTATTGGGTTTGGTCAGTGAAATACATAAAAGGTCCGCACACTCCACCAGTATTTCCCTACCATGAAAGCCCAAGGTGTTTTTTATCCAAATGGTAAGACCACCAGAGGCCCTACCCTTGGGGCTCTTAATTGCTGGTTTAGAGAAATTCAGATAACCCAACCTATACAATGGAATAGTTGACCAAGTTTCTTGAAGAATGACGATATCATATGAGTCGATAAAATTGACCCAATCGTCATTCTCCAGGCGTCCCCGTAACCCTGCAATATTCCAGGAAATCATTCTTAGTGTACAATCCCTAGTCGGTGCACATGGAAGCAATAACACACCCTTGGCTTCGTTGTTGGCTACAACTGGAATGTGTAGCGGGTCTAATGTTATTCCCGGATTATTAGGCGGTGGTGACCCAACATTGGATAGATTTGGAGAAGGAGGTCTCTGTTGGTAAGGAGGAAACCTAGGAAGTGGTGAATGTCCAGGCCTTGCAAGTCAATCCACCTCTTCCAAACATCCAAACCTATTGGAAGTTGGAAACCCTTGCCACCAATTGGGTTGATTTGGTCCAACAAAACTATGGGTCGGATGACTAACATTCCTAACAATAGTCCATGGTCTCTCACTCACCAGTTGTTGCCTAGGAGGATAAAAGAAGGTAAGAGGCCTCACTACTATTGTAGAATTGGCCTCAGAAGATGGCCATGCACAAAGATACTGGGCGGTGTGGGGATCAGAGAATGAAACCACTATGCAATCACCAGCTATCGACTTATGGGTGCGGCCAATCCAAGGAACTCTCCGAACCATAAGTACACTACTTCTTAAATGATCGGGGAGCTGTTTGTTGGAATTCAGCCAGTGAATGACTTTATTTTTTAAGGAAAGGTCATTCTCCAGGGAATCTTGGCTCAACTCAGGAACACCGGCTAGTATAATAACATACGACCCTGCTTCTGGCGGTAGGTCTATGAACCCTCCGCGAAAATTATGGCGACTAACCGGGCGTGATGGGTTGCGTGTCAAGGGCAGCCTTGGGGTATGGTTGGTTGATGCCCTAGTATTTGTATTCAGCCTATGAGCTGCTTTGTGCGGAGGGAAAAATTTAGGTACCACTGGACTAGGGATAGGTACGTTAGCTTTTACAATAGTAGTACGGGGTTTTGGGATAGGTTTAGGAATAGGTAGAGTCACAGGGGTGGTTGGGGCTGGTTGTAGGGGTGGAAGGACAGGTTCTATTTCCAAAGACTGTGGTGAAGGTGCAATCATACATAATTGCCTAGCATCCATTTCCTTGAGGCTCAAACTAGCCAGAGTAACTATGGTCTTATCCATCTCAAGGAGGTTGTTCTCTATGCGAGAGAGCCTTAATTCTAGGGGGGAAAGTAACTGCTTTAGAGTTCCCCAGACTAATTGGAGAAATTCGCTGTCACCCTCCTTTGACTGCCTGAAACCGCTAGCCAGACCCTCCGAGTTGTTCAAGTTAGTCTTACTAGGGGAGATGATAAGAATATCATCTTCCACCATACTAGCTATTTCCGAAGTATCTACCCCATTACAGACACTATGTGTTGGATTAGAATTAACATCTTTCACCACAGGAGACCCCATTGCCCGCCTACTATTAAAAAACTTAAGCCTTGCTATTCTAGCTTTTTTCCTTGCTTGTAAGGTTCTCGCAAGGCATTTCTTTTTGTGTGCTGCCGCTTTTTTAGCATTACAGTGGCTAGGTGCTGGTCTTGCTTTAGAAGGTGGGAGGGGGCCAGGAATACTAAACAGAGGAACAGGGCCAATATTTTGATTTACTGGGTTAGATAGGGAGGTTGGAGGGGAGTGTAAGGGAATAATGGGGGGAGCGGGGTGAACCAAAACCGATGTTAGCAAGGGTTGTAGGTTAGCAGAACGGTCAGGAGTACGGGCAGAGGCAATGTTACCCAGAGAAGATTTTTTAGTGTTGGCAATGTGCGCCGACAGCCTGCGTGCGGCATCAAGTTCTAGCGAAACCTTATGCTGCATTTTACAGATTTCCTGGTCAATAGCCAAATTGGTTTTGACCAGGAAATCATCTATGGACCTATTAGAGTTACTAGCAGCCATAAGGGTTTTACTCCGGCTACCCCGTGTACACATACTACAGGGTACAAGTCAATAAATATATATACACACAACTATAAAACTGTAATATGTGCCACCCTATAAAATAAATAAATTACAATAATACTAAAACTAAAAACAAGGGGAGGTGGCCCAGCCCAGCCCTCTTAGTCCTCGAACGGCCTCAAACGGCCCAGTCTTTGCCCTGTCTTCGCCCGGGCTGCGTCCCGCGCTGCGGGAGTGTTGGGGCAATAAATAAGTGACCGATTGAAAAATAGGGGGCGCGGCAGCGGGGAGAGCGGACCGGAAGTTGGCAGACGGTCTAGCAGGGACTCCTGGGAAATGGAGTCCCCTGCACGCTCGCAGCCCCGCTGACCGCACTCACCCGGTACACCTGCTGCAAACTCCCCTGGCTGAGTCCCGGAGTCCAGACGAACGATGCGGCACCCGCGGAGCGGGTGCGGCGAGAGGTAGGCGGGGTCCTTGAAAGTGCCGCTGTAGTTTCCTCAAAAGCCGCTGTTTGGGTCAGGAGTGCTTCAAGTTAAAATAGCGTCCCACAGGTAGAGGAGTGAAGGTGTCCTAAATACTGCAGGGGGGCGGGGGGCGGCAGCGGGGAGAGCGGACCGGAAGTTGGCAGACGGTCTAGCAGGGACTCCTGGGAAATGGAGTCCCCTGCACGCTCGCAGCCCCGCTGACCGCACTCACCCGGTACACCTGCTGCAAACTCCCCTGGCTGAGTCCCGGAGTCCAGACGAACGATGCGGCACCCGCGGAGCGGGTGCGGCGAGAGGTAGGCGGGGTCCTTGAAAGTGCCGCTGTAGTTTCCTCAAAAGCCGCTGTTTGGGTCAGGAGTGCTTCAAGTTAAAATAGCGTCCCACAGGTAGAGGAGTGAAGGTGTCCTAAATACTGCAGGGGGGCGGGGGGCGGCAGCGGGGAGAGCGGACCGGAAGTTGGCAGACGGTCTAGCAGGGACTCCTGGGAAATGGAGTCCCCTGCACGCTCGCAGCCCCGCTGACCGCACTCACCCGGTACACCTGCTGCAAACTCCCCTGGCTGAGTCCCGGAGTCCAGACGAACGATGCGGCACCCGCGGAGCGGGTGCGGCGAGAGGTAGGCGGGGTCCTTGAAAGTGCCGCTGTAGTTTCCTCAAAAGCCGCTGTTTGGGTCAGGAGTGCTTCAAGTTAAAATAGCGTCCCACAGGTAGAGGAGTGAAGGTGTCCTAAATACTGCAGGGGGGCGGGGGGCGGCAGCGGGGAGAGCGGACCGGAAGTTGGCAGACGGTCTAGCAGGGACTCCTGGGAAATGGAGTCCCCTGCACGCTCGCAGCCCCGCTGACCGCACTCACCCGGTACACCTGCTGCAAACTCCCCTGGCTGAGTCCCGGAGTCCAGACGAACGATGCGGCACCCGCGGAGCGGGTGCGGCGAGAGGTAGGCGGGGTCCTTGAAAGTGCCGCTGTAGTTTCCTCAAAAGCCGCTGTTTGGGTCAGGAGTGCTTCAAGTTAAAATAGCGTCCCACAGGTAGAGGAGTGAAGGTGTCCTAAATACTGCAGGGGGGCGGGGGGCGGCAGCGGGGAGAGCGGACCGGAAGTTGGCAGACGGTCTAGCAGGGACTCCTGGGAAATGGAGTCCCCTGCACGCTCGCAGCCCCGCTGACCGCACTCACCCGGTACACCTGCTGCAAACTCCCCTGGCTGAGTCCCGGAGTCCAGACGAACGATGCGGCACCCGCGGAGCGGGTGCGGCGAGAGGTAGGCGGGGTCCTTGAAAGTGCCGCTGTAGTTTCCTCAAAAGCCGCTGTTTGGGTCAGGAGTGCTTCAAGTTAAAATAAAATAGCACTCATTTTTCCGTACTAAGGTGTAGGTCATTCGAATATCATTAAACTGCATAATTATGACACCTGTTGGTGTGTTGCTTAGACATTATCGAATTATTTTTACACAGTGTGTGATATCCCTCAACCATTGGTGATTCCACATAATGAAATTACTTATAATAAGGCTAATAGGAAATTAATTGTCAGTATATTGAAGAATGAAAGGGAATATTTTGGGCCCGATGACCCTGACCGAGTCAGAAAGCGCACTGATCAGTTTTTGCGTTTTGTGTAGCTACTTCAGCGGGTTACTTTTGTCATGGAGATCCTTTTGTTTCTTGGAGTTCATAGGTTACAATCAAAGTCAAAGTCAAAAAGTTTTATTTGTGTTGGTACTCAACTGAGGACCACAATTTTTTTTTCACATTTTACATATATAAAAGATTCAGTTTTATCAGTACAAAGGTAAAAAAGATTTTAAAAATTTGTACAGGTTATAACAGACAAATTAATTCGGGGGATATTTACACAGAGATATAAGTTCTCTCACTGTTGTGATTCTACAGAAGCGATAGATGGGTTCTAGAAATCTAGTACGAGCTAAAATTACTTTATGGTTTGGACATACAAATAAAACATGCTCCAAAGTCTGATCGCCCCCTGCGCACAATGTACATAGAGGAGATCCTCCCTGGCGCCATCCTGAAGTATATGATAGAACGGGTAGAATTCCTAATCGAAGCATGGCGATTGCCCTCCTCGCACCATGTGACAAAGTAAACCCAATATAGGGCCGGTTTTGTTTGTATTCTATGGATTCGGCAAAGGGTATATAAGTAGGTAGTTTGTTACAATGTCGAGAATCCATTTCATAGCTCAACTTTGGGGTGAAGCATTTTAAGAACAGTTTTACTTGAGCTGGTGTCCAAGTAAGCAGCAATTTAGTACTGATATTTGCTATACGAAATGCTTCAACCATGTTGTCAAGGAATATTTTCTTTTTTGCATCAGACCCAAAAGTCTCTTTTTTTAGCAATGACCTTAAAGTATTCTCTTTTGCATGTAATAAGTTGTAGGCCCACCTAATTACATTTGCAATTGCTACAGCATAGGAACTTGTGACTGATAGTTCCAGTCTCAATGCTTGAACAGGTACAGCGTCTGACACTTTCATGATTTTTCTTAAAATTTTTCCCTCTTTGCGGTCCATGAAGGCCCATTGTTTTATTGGGATGTACTCCGTCGCATAAGATAATACAGGTGGTATTTTTACTCTGTAGATGTTTATCAATGAGGAGAAATGTCTGTTCCCTGTTGCGGTATAGAGTCTCTGGAGGGCTACGGCATGTATGTCAGATTTCCTTTGTAAGTTTTTCAACTGTATTGTATTTGTTAAATTTTTAGAAAGGATCCTGCCAAGGTAGGGATAATCATTAACTTCTTCTATCCTTTCTCCTCCTATACTCCAAGTATATTTGGCGCTTTGTTTCCTCCCCGAGAAAGCTATTACTTTTGTTTTTTTAATGTTTGGAACTAGGTAGTTTTCTTCGGAGTATTTGTGCAGGATATCCAATGATATTTGTAATCCGAAAGGAGTGAGATCCAATAACACTATGTCGTCCGCATAAAGTAATGCATGTATGGATTGATTGGCAATTTTAGGAGGTAAGCTGGAGCCTAATTGTAGTTGATTACACAAGTCACTTAAGTATAGGGAGAATAGGATCGGGGCTAGAAGGCACCCTTGTTTTAATCCATTTTCGGTTTTAATTCTTTTCGTATGACCTTTTTCTCCCCCCATTTGAACTTGACACCAAGTATTGGTATGTAGACTTACTATAGATTGTAACAGTTGTTCGTGTATTCCAAGCCTCCTCAATTTGCTCCATAGTGTTGGTCGGTCTACCCGATCAAATGCCGTAGTGTAATCTATAAATGCCGCGTACACGACCTGAGTTTTTTGGGTTACATATTTGTCAAGGATGACCTGGATAACAGCGATATTGTCTGTGACCGAATGTTTAGGTCTGAAACCTGCTTGAAACATAGGTATCTGACCTGTCGTAAAAGCCCATTCTTTCAGACGATATAATAATTCTGCTGCAAATACTTTTCCCACAGCGTCCATGAGCGCTATTTGGCGGTAATTGCTTGCTTGGGTTTTGCTTCCCTTTTTGTGAATGGGGATAATAATGCTTCCCTGCCATGATTTTGGTACTTGGCAGGTATCAAAAATATAATTGAATAGTGGACATAGCAGCTGACTCCATTCCTTCGAGGCAACTTGTAATGCTTTGATCGGGATTTGGTCCGGGCCAAAAGCACCAGTTGTTCTTGCATTACGAATATTCAGTTCGACTGATATAGCTGTTATTTTATTTATTGGACGTTCGTCTTTACCTTTGGTGTTAATCTCCCTGCTTTCAGATGGTGTTATTAAGTTTGTTTTGTAAAGATCTGTCAAGAAAATTTCCCAGTCGTTCGGAGGGACCGGTATTGTTTGTAGTTTCTTTTTTAAACCAGTTAGTTTTGCGATTAGATACCAGTATTTACGCTGATTATACTTTTTCGCTGCTATCTGGATATCGACCCAATTGCGGTCTTGAAAAGCTTTTTTATTTCTTTGATTCTCTCGTCTCAATTGATTTTTCAATTTGTTTATTTCCTTCTTCACATATGGTGTGGGGTTGATATATTGGGAGCGTATGCATTTGTTTAACATTTTCTTTACTTCAGAGTTCTTAATAGTACGCATATTTTTATCCTTCTTCTTATTGTTACCTACTGCATCCTTTGTTGTCATATTTAGGATTACATTTTTGAATTCCTTTATAATAAATTCGAAATTTTCAATAGGATTTTCAGAAAATATTTTTGATAAAAATTGAGAATGATCGATCAGTGAAATAATTTTATTGAGAGTTGAAGAATTCCAGAAGATGCGTCTCTGATTGCTGTTTATCACTATTTTACTTTTATAGTAGATGATATGACAGGCTGGAGAGGATTTAGGTATCCAATCTGTATTTAAGTTCATTAATGCGTGATCACTTTCTTGGTGAAACTGGTTATGCAAATACGTGACTGTGTCTAACAGATCCATACTGCAGATGATGTAGTCAATAATGGATCGAGTCCCGTTGCCATGCCTGGTAAAATTTGCTGGAATATCCCCTTCCATATTACCATTCACTATTACTCCATTCATATTAGTCAGTGTTGATAATAGCAGTTTACCTCTTTTGTCGGTTAATATGCCTTCAGGAAATTGCGGGATTTTAGTTTCCATACCTTCTTCCAAGTATGATTTTGCCCACTTATTGATTTCTGAATTAGAGATTTTACTATTGAAATCACCCGTGATTAAGAATGATGAATAGGGATGGTTTTCTATTATATTCACGATTTTTTCCATGATTTCTAAGAATACTGTATCGTGTTTTGTACCTGGGGGGGCATATACGTTAAAGAGGAGAATTGCCTTTAGGGGGGCCGTGTTATGTGTTTTTACAAAGATTTTAATACACTGTAGATTTTCTAGATTAGTATCTACTATTTCCTGAGCCCACTGATAATCTTCACTCAGAAAAATGGCCAAACCACCTTTAGCATGACCTCGTTTAGTAGATGTTGCTGGTATTTCATATACATAATAATTTTTGAGATTGATAGACTCAGTTGCCCACGTTTCTTGTATGATCAGAATATCTTGCAAATTTCTCAAGGCCGTAGGCAATTTGTTCTTAATTCTGCCTGCAATATTCCAAGATGTAATTTTTAAGCCTGGGCTAAACAGATTGTTGTTGAGTACTCTTGATTTTGTTTCTATTCAAAGTCTCAGAAACCCAAGCCCAGGATTTTATGTTGTTACTATTGTCGGGTTTTTTAGGTGCATGGTACCAGACTGCCCTTTGTCCTTTATCCACCAAAATTTTTAGTTTTTCTTGCCCTACAGAATGTATATCAAAGTCCGTGTTTTCATGATGTTCTATCGCGTCATGATTTCTCTGGTATTCTTTCACATGTGAATTTGAAAGTGCACGTATTTGAGCATTATACCAAATTGGAATTTTACTGGACGTTAGCTCCAATTTTTCAACTACATCGTATCCGTACTTATGTAGTGTCTCTTTTTCCTTAAGTATAATTCCTGGGAGAACAGACGACCAGAATGATACCCTTGCCAATTTGATATTATCTTTGTGCCTTCCCTCTCTCTCCTGTTTGTTTTGTTGGTTGTCCGAGTTTTGTCTGTCCAGGCATCTTGACATTTTGCCTTCAGAGCTAGGTCCTTTGATTTGTCACTTGCCTTGATGTGCATTCCCATTTCGGCCTTCCTAATGATTTCTTCTAACGACCAATGCTCTCGCAGGATCTTGTGCTTTGTGTCAGGGTTTGCGCAGCCTTCAATTATCCGGAGACGAATTGCGTCCTCATCCGTGAAGGTGTTGAAATGGCAGCCTCGTACCAGTGTTTGCAACCGAATGATGAAAGTTGGCAATGGTTCGCCTGGTTCCTGCCGAGCTGTGTTGAAAACGATGCGATCATGGTCTACGTCTGCTTGTGCGGAGAGATGGGCACCCAGCTTCTCTTGGAGTCTTTCATAGATTTCTGTGTCTTTTTTGGAAAATGTTCTGATTGGACATCGGCCCTCAGGACCCACCAGATGGAGGAGTAGCATTAGACATTTTCTCTCTCTTTGTTCACCATTGGCGTCCAGAAAGTCACCCAATGTTGCCAGCCATTGGTTCCGTTGGAGACACAGACTCCAAGTATCATACTGCATCCCTGGGGGTGGTGTTTTAATGCAGGGGTCGGCCCGTTGTGCTACTCCTTCCCCCGCCATGAGAGGAGGATTCTGACCTATTGTCCTCGCGGGGCACTGAGTTGTTCACTGTGCTTCTCGTCTTCCTAGCAGTCTCTCTTTAGTCGGGGTCTTTGGTCCGGTCAATTTGCTTAGACGTTGATAATCTTTGCGACTATCACAGTATGCACCAGTGAATAGAGCTTAGCTTTCTTGAGTTTGGAACGTCCACCACTCAGCTGCACTGTACTAGACACAGGGCTCCCTCCCTTTAGCGTCGCATGCTAGTCGCTGGTGGTCGGTAACTCCTCTGCGGTGATGCTGGGCACGTTTGACATCATTGTTCGTTCGGACTTTTCTTTTACACTAGTGCAGGTCCTCCAGTCACTTCATTGACGCGAGAAGTCTAGTGCATGTTGTGCTGGTTTCCGAGACTGTCTTTTGTCGTCTTGCCCTCTTCTGAATTCTTCTGCAATTCTGCCCAGCAGCCCTTCTCCCTTTTGCGCTCTTTGATATGTGCTCACGATCACCTTTACCTATTGATCGTATTTGCTTACGCTTGTTAGCTTACTGCACCTCAGTCAGGTGTCCGTGCTTGTTCGGTGTCAGTCTCTTGCGTTCACTCGTGCTTGTTTTCTTGTTGCACTTCTTGCGCTCGCTCGTGTTTGTTTTGGGTCGACTCTTGTGTTTGCTTGTGCTTATTTATTTGTTTAGCCTCTTGCGTTGGCTTGTGCTTGTTGTGTTGCTGTGGCTTTGTACTTGTCAACGTTTGTTTGTTTCTTCTTGCCAATGTTTGTTTATTTGCTCTAGTCAGTGCTCGTTTGTTTCTTCTTGCCAATGCTTGTTTGTTTGCTTTCGTCAATGCTTGTTTGTTTCTTCTTGCCAATGCTTGTTTGTTTGTGTTTGACAGTGCTTGTCTCTTTCTAAACGCCAATGCTTGTTTATTTGCCTCAGTCAATGCTTGTTCCTTTTGCTGGGTGCCTGACTTAAAGATGGCCGCTCCACTATATTCAAGGGCTGTGTCTTGAAAAACGCCTGACTTCAAGATGGCCGCCGTCACTGCAGGCACACACGAGGCTTTCTCTCCTGTTCATACACCCCAGGTCACTCAGGACTCACCGGCCGGCAGCTCCACGAGCCACACACGTCAGGATTCACTCTTCTTTGGCTTCTGCTACTGCCAGGTGAGGTTGGGGTGGGCTCCCGCCTCTTTGCAGAGTCCTTCGGCAGCGGCTTGCCAAAACCCACGCATCCGGCGTGAGGTTTTCCGACGCCGGGCACAATTTTACCGCGCTCAGCAGCGCTTGACAGTGGACCTTCGCGGGGGCAGTCCACACCAGGATGCACTCTCTTTCGGCCACAGCAGTCCTCAGGTGAGCTTGGGGTGGGCTCCCAGCTCACTGTCACAATTCCCGCTCTCACTTGCGCCGACAGCATGCCAAACCTCACGCATCGGGCGTGAGGTTTTACTTTCACCGGTATTCAAGCTCCGGTTTGGCGCGTTTAGCCGCGCTTGGCTGCAAGGTTATCGGGGCAGCGTCCTCTCCTCCAGGACACCTCTTCACTCGCCGTGTGGCGCTGGACAGGGTCGGAGTGGGCTCCCGACTCGTGTCTCTTCACGGTTGCTGGGTCATCCACACACCCGGCGGGGCTCGCGCATTCAGCGCTCAAGGGTTTCTTCGACCGAGCGTTTCAGCGCTCGCAGGTCGGGATTTCTTCAGGGTTCCCCGGCTTCTCTAGGGTCGCAGTCACTTGCTCTCGGCCACAAACACCAGGCCTTAGCTTTACTCGGCAGCGGAGCTCTTCCCTCGACGCTGCAGGAGACAGGGTGCCTTTCTGTGATCCTGTGGGCTGCAGTCAGTGCAATCCCACCCTCGTCGCCAGTTGTAGCATCCTGCTACAATAAACACAAACACTTATTGCCATATAACTTGGAGCTTTATTTTAGTGCACCCAACCTGTCTCCTGTCCCTACTCTAACTGCCCTAGTTCCTGTCCCCAGCTCCTCCCGTTCCTGCTCCTCCCCTTAGCTCCACCCCCCAACCACTAGACTACATCATACACAATCCCACAGAACGGTCCAGCGTCCACGGCAGTGTAGGCGAGCGGCAGCCAGGGCTTCAAGGAGCATCGACTGATTAACACCTGTGAATAACCCCAGCTGCTCGACTTGGACATTTTGGTGGCCAGTCATGCGAGCTCCGCTAGCCTGCGCATCATCCCTGTGCATGGGAGTGGAGCACATTCATCGCCTGCACTGCACCAACTATCCCTTGTAAAGTTGCACTAACACGAAAACTGACACAGCAGTATAATGGCAGTGTGGGCCCGGATGTGCTTGTGACTATTGTGGGGTAGCCTGGAACGCATTGCAGCAGCATTGGGGCAGCTGGAGCACTGGCTGTGTAGAGCGGCTGTGCGGTGAGGGTGCAGCCCCTTGGGAGGTCATGGCTGTGCCCTCAAACGGCCTCGGGCGTGCAGCGTCCCCCATCAGGACACTAGTTACCAGCCTTCCATTACAATCAATATAGGTAAGCACAATGGGCGTCAAACGAAACTTTTATTTGAGAGGAAAAGAAGTGCCTGGCAGGCAGACCACACAGAGGACATTCGGGCGGTGCCGGACAGTGCTGAGGATGAGCACGATCTGGACTTGAAAGACATACTTCTCAATGTCAAAAGGAGCCTAAAGAATATTGATGCTCAGCTAGACCTACTTACTTCGCGATTAGACAAAGTCAAAGGAAGAGTGGATGAGCACGAAACCATATTCGACCAGCTGGAGACTCGTGTTTCTGACATTGATGACAGCCAGCCTGTAACAAAAGAAAAACGTTGCATATGGACAAGGTACGGAAGCTTATTAAGCTTAAGAATGAAGATCTCGAAGCCCATTCGATGGGTAATAATAATCGCATCGTGGGGGTGCCGAGAGCACGGCGATTTCCAGAATTCCAGAATGAAGGACTTTGTGGACACCCTGCTCAGAGATCTCTTTGGAGTCGGCCTGTCATCGGATTTCATTGTTGAAAGGGCCCATAGATCCCTCTGCCCTAGACACTTTCAGGTGCCCCCCCCACCCGGCTACATGATAAAGACTGCAATACGATCCTTAGGCTGGCTCGAGTAAAGGGGCAGGTCCAATACAAAGGTGATAACTTGTCTTTCTATCCTGACTTAACAGTATCGGTGCAGGCCGTCCAGCGACACTTCATGCCAGTCAAACATCTGTCACAGCAGGCTCGGGTGCAGTATGCCCTACTTTACCCGGCTACGCTCAAGATCATGCTAGAGGGCAAGGCTCTTTACTTCACGGATGCAAAACAAGCCCTCAAAATCACTAAACAGAACATAAAATCAGCAAGTTCCAGGCGGGTTCATCACACACTTGGGCAGAGGCACGCTTGAGTGACAACGACTAGCACATATGAACTGTATTGGTCAAAGCACACCGTATAGTAGCCTGTATTTTGGTTAAGTGCAGTAACTCCAATACTTGTGTTGCTAAAGTTAGTTGTAGTAGTATGTTGCCTCAGGCATTGGTCATGGCAGGTATGTCCCCCTGGTCTTTGCCTATAACAATGTCAACTTTTCATTTCATTGATGCAACTGGGTTGCCCTAATATAATCAGACTCGGCCACCCAGCCTTTGTGGCGGGTAGTTATCTTGGCGATACCAAGGCCCCAAGGGATTATTCCCGGATGGTAATGTTGGGTGTGGGGTATCAGAACCTGTTTGGGGGGTTGGTGTGGGCAGGGAGGTAGATTCTTCAATGTTTCAGGGAAGTTAGAGGGATGTGGGGGGTAGAAAGGTTTGTTATTGATGTTGGCCCGCATCTGCAGATAACACCTCCACATATGGCACAGTCAAGGATCGGATATTAATGCAACATATACTCACACCAGGTTGCGACTTCACTGCAACAGGCTCATTCTTCAGTTTCCAGATACTGTAGTGTATGGCCACAGTTAATTTCCTTACATGAAATATACGCTAGCTCAATGACGGCAGGAAGGTTCGACTAGTACATGCCTACATATAAAATCAACGTTTGCGTGCTCCAAAAATCGCATTTAGCCAGGGCAGGTCTCCCCAACTTGTTAACTCGTGGGTGGGGGTTGACGTATACTTCTTCCTACTCGAACTATGCACGTGGGATATGTATCCTTATACGTAAGGGCTTTGCTTGGAAAACGTCCTAATGTATTAGTGACACCAACAGCAAATATGTTATACTAGTAGGCACATTTTTCAACCACCCTATAATGCTGGCCACGGTCCACGGACCAAATGTGTATGACCCCGAATTCTACATTAAAGTCTGGCACCTAGTGACTGACACTGGCTCTAGGATGGTGATTCGGGCAGGGATTTCAATGTTCCATTAGATAGACAGGGTTGCACCAGGCGCCCACACCTCTCATCAGCGGCTGCCTTGCATGCAATTATCACTGATAATCATCTAGTCGACGTCTGGCAGAAAGCACATTGGGACAGTCAGGAGGGCACTTGTTTGTCTCTACAGCACCAAGCCTGGTCTAGGATCGACTATTGGGCGACTACCAAAAACCTACAAAAATGAATGCGGCGGTCACTCACCTATCCCATACACTCTCAGACCATGCCCCGGTACTTTTAACCATCCAGCCTCCACACACTCCCTCGCACGCATTTTCATGGCTACTGCCCCAGAGATCCCTCTGGGACTCTGCCTTTTGAGAAGAGATACATGCAGCTATACTCGAATACTTCGAGCTGAACAGAGGGTAGGTAAGCTCGCCCTCCGTACTCTGGGACACATTTAAATCTATTATACAGGCGTCTGTATAGCTAAACAGCATGGTATATTGAGATGTATCTGAAGAACACACTGTTGAAACTAGAAACTGACATTACAGACCTGAAATCCAATTTCTTCCACACTGACAATCCGAGTACATTGGCCAGTATCTTTGAAAAACTGTCTACATATCAAGAAGAAGCCATTCGAGAGACACATGTTCTAGACAAGGACACCCAAGCCTGAAGTTATGGGGAGAGAGATAGGCCAGGCAGAACTCTTGATCGCCTCCTTCAGAAGCCCCTACTGACGTCTTACGGATCATGGTTGCCTTCTTCGAGAGGCTGTACATTGCCACTCCAGTGGCGTACTATGCAGATCTTCAAACGTACTTGGAGTCACTTCAGCTCGTCTGGCTATCTAAAGCACACAGGGAATTTCTAAATAGCCCGATCACGTTAGATAAAGTGAAACAGGCAATTGCAGGCCAATTGAAGGAAGTGACCCGATTAGGGCAACCTGGGTCACAACTGACCACCTCTCAGCCTTCTATGCTAAATGAAGAGTCAGAGACACAGTGGGGAATATACACCAATAATCATTTATTGTATACGCTCCGAGCGGGCCCCCATCTGCACAGTCTCGAGAGAGTACTACAGAGGGAACTGATAAACTGTAAGCATAAAGATACATTATATGCATTGCATGGTCAACTAATAACACGCCCACAGTGGAATTTTTTCAACGATGTGGGCAAACAGCGTAAAAACATAAGAAGGCTTCTACTCTTATATCTTGCAAAGCTCAGAACACTTTCAAGGCCGTTCCACCCTGGGCTGCGATCAAACTGCCAGACAGGTGGGAGAGGCCCTTTACTAAAGGGTAAGCTATGCACTGGCACACACAATTCTCTCTGACCCTTTCCCGGTGGCACAGGGCACGCGGCAGGGGTTCCCTCTCTCGCCCCTGCTCTTTGCTATTGCCATGGAGCCCCTGGCGGCACAGTTACATCAGCAGGACGCTAACAGAGGGTTGGGGTTTACATCTCGGGGACACATTATATCTTTATATGCTGATGACGTCACCTTGTATGTAAGAGGGCCAGAGAACAATTTAGATCCATTAGTCCGAGAGGTGGTCCGATTCAGCGGCCTCTCTGGTATTCTGGTTAACTGGACAAAATCCATACTTTTACCTCTGACGGATGCTACTGCCTCTTTTACCCTGGACTACCCACTGCAATGGGCTGAGGCTGCAGTTAAATATTTAGCTACACTGATAAGCTGGAACATTGAAGAGATATGGCAGTGCAATTTTGTTAAGGTCATGACATGGCTGGAGGAGCGCATTCCTATCTGGTCTAAACTCCCCCTTTCAATGGCAGGACGTATTACTGTTGTAAAAATGGTAGTGCTACCCAAACTTCTTTAGAACATTCCAATCCCGCTTATCGTCAGTTTTTTAAAGCAACTGTGCTCCAACTTAATTACGTTGATATAGGCTGGCAGGCAGCCGCGAGCGAAGTACAAACCACTAACATTACCTCAGTCGCATGGTGGATTGAGCGCTCCGGATTTTCACCTATATGCACTGTGCGCTCAAGCACACTTCTTACACTACTGGACCCACCCCACATCCTTCCAACCACAAGCTGCGATTGAGGACAGGGCCTTCCCCTGGACCCTAAACACAGCACTGTTTCTCCCCTACAAATCATCCGCCCCGTACATTGACACTACACAATGCATGCGATGGGCATGGGAGGGTCTTAGGAGTCACGCAGGTGTTACACAGCTCTACGCCCCATCAGTCCCTGTGGCTAATCACCCCTCAATACCTCCTCTACAAGACAAAGGTGCAATCAGCCGCGCAAAAAGATAAAGCATTCATACAATTGCAGACCTGTATCCAGACGATTACAGGGATGTCACTTTCACCAATAGACACTATAATTTACTTCCAACCACAAGCAGCATACCGTGCGCTGCACAACACCTTCTCAGACCCTCCGAGAGCGGCGGGAGCCCTGGAATATATATACACACTACTTCCTCACACCGTAAGATGATAACGTCTTTTTACCGTCACATGCATCAGAATGCACCTGTGACTGCCTCCAAGGCACGCGAGGCCTGGAATGCATACTTAGCGCACACTTTGTCTGATGCGCAATTGTCGTTTTGTTGCCACCAACTAGAGTTGCTGTCTCCTAATTACCCTTTGCGCTTGGTTCATTTTAAATTTCTTCTCAGGCTATACCGTATACCAGCACGACTATTCAGGATGGGGTTGATTTCTGACTCCCGCTGCCAGCGCTGTCATGCGCCGCAATCAGACTTTATGCACTTAGCATGGCAATGTCCTTCTACCTCAGCCTACTGTGGCGAGGTCTATCACGCATTACAAGATATAACAAGGTTTCCATTCAAGTTTTCACTGGTGGTGGGGCTATTGGGGTATGGTGGCAACATCCCCCGGGAGATCCGCAAATTGGTTGTTCTACTGCTACTTGTCGCAAAATGCCAGGTGACCAATCAATTGGGGTAGGTTGCGTGTTCCTAGGTCCCAAGATTGGATTACAGACGTTGCATTCTGCCATGAACAATTGTCTGTGTACTGGGACCTTCAGACACTGGGCAGTCGTCCTCAGGATATATGGGAGCTGTTTATCACCTATCTCTGACAGGTGGGATAGGCCCTTTCCCAAAGGGAAAACTATGCACTGGCACAGACAATTCTTCGTTGCAGAAACAAAACTTAACAAGGAGCATTTCTCAGAACCAAACAAGATTAGTTTAGAACATCAAGAAAATGGTGCCAAAGTCTAAAAAAATGGCGTACCAAATGCTAACTTATACACGAGATTAAAGAGCATCAGCAAGCATAATTAACACTATCCCCCGATAAAACCCAGCCAGCCTGCTGCTTTCTATACAGAATACTCCCAGCTTCTTGCGCCCAAACTCCTGGACATGTACCAGGACTCCACAGCAACCAACGTCTTGCCCCACTCCCTGAGAGAAGCTGTCATAATTATGTTACTTAAGCCCAATAAATCAGCCGACCAATGTGACTCATACTGCCCACTGACTCTAATAAATACTGAAAACAAAATATTCGCCAAGGTACTGGCTAACCAACTCCTATTGCTATTACCGGTGATGATCAATCAATTAGGGAATTATAAGCGCACTACTCACCTGTGGTCTCAAGGCGCTGGGGGGGACAGCAGTTCTGTTCAGTCGAATAGCCAGGTCTTGAACGCCTTCCTGCAGGTGTTTAGAGAGGGGTCGCATCTAACGTTGATCGGGAACTTGTTCGGGTCTTTGCTGCGATGTAGGAGAAGGCTTCTCTTCCTGTTCTGGCTCTGCGAATGAGCAGGGTTACTGCGAGGGCGAGGTGGGTGGAGCGGAGGTTTTGTTTGGGTACATGGAAGGTGATTTTCTCGTTGAAGTTTTGAGGTCCTGTGTTGTGGAGGCATTTGTAGGCATGGGTGAGTATCTTGAGTGTGACTCTCTTCTCGATGGGAAGCCAGTTGAGGTTCCGAAGGTGTTGGCTGATGTGCTCATGTCGGGGGATTCCGAGGACAAGTCTGGCTGTGGTGTTCTGTATCATCTGGAGCTTGCGAGTAGAGACTTGATGCCGGCGTAGAGGGAGTTTCCGTAGTCCAATCGGCTGGTTATGAGTGCGTGGGTGACTGTTTTCCTTGACTCCGGGGGATCCATTTGAAGGTATTTCGGAGGATGCGAAGGGTATTGAAACAGCTTGACGCGACAGCTTTGACCTGCTTGTTCATGGAGAGGGAGGTGTCAAGTACAATGCCGAGGTTTCTGGCATGGTCGTTGGGGGTTGGCAGGCTGCTGAGTGTGGTGGGCCACCAGGAGTTGTTCCATGCTGATGGGGTGGTTCCAAGCACGAGGACTTCTGTCTTCTCTGTGTTGAGCTTCAGGCAGCTGTTGTTCATCCAGGATGCGACGTCCTGCATTCCTTCCTGGAAGTTGAAGTTGGTGGTGGTGGGTCCTTGGTGAGGGAGAGGATGAGTTGGGTGTCGTCGGCGTAGGATACTATGCTGAGGCCATACTGTCTGACGATGGAGGCGAGGTCTAGTCGGCTTCATTCCTGATAGGTCAACGGCCCACAACCACCGAACCCTATTTGCAGTTATGCATTATTTGCATCCGGAAACCTCTGCAGTGGCTGCACTATTAGACGCGACCAAAGCTTTTGACTCGTTGTAATGGAACTACCTTTTCCCCTTATTGCAGAGGCTAGGTCTTGGCTCCATCATTATAGCACACATTTGTTTACTATATACCCTACCCACTGCCCAGGTCCACCATAATGGACAGCTCCCTGACCCTTTCCCAGTGGCACGGGGCACGCAGCAGGGGTGCCCTCTTTCAGCCCTGCTCTTTGCTATTGCCATGAAGCCCCTGGTGGCACAGTTACGTCAGCACCACGCTAACAGAGGGTGGGGGTTTACATCTCGGGACTCATTATATCTTTATATGCTGATGACTTCACCTTGTATGTAAGAGAGCCAGAGACCAATTTAGATCCATTAGTCCGAGAGGTGGTCTGATTCAGCGGCCTCTCCGGTATTCAGGTAAACTGGACAAACTCCATACTTTTACCTCTGACGGATGCTCCTGCCCCTTTTGCCCTGGGCCACCCACTACAGTGGGCTGAGGGTCCAGTTAAATATTTAGGTACACTGATAAGCTGGAACATTAAGAGATATGGCAGTGCAATTTTGGTAAGGCCATGACATGGCTGGACGAAACACATTCCTATCTGGTCTAAACTCCCCCTTTCAATGGCAGGACGTATTACTGTTGCAAAAATGGTAGTGCTACCCAAACTCCTTCATTTATTTGTGAACATTCCAATCCAGCTTATCGTCAGTTTTTTAAAACAACTTTTCTCCAACTTAATTACGTTGATATGGGCTGGCATGCAGCCATGAGCGAAGTACAAACTACTAACAATACCTCAGTCTCAGTGTGGATTGGGCGCTCTGGATTTTCACCTATATTCATTGTGCGCTCAAGCACACTTCTTACACTAATGGACCCACCCCACACCCTTCCAACCACACGCTGTGATTGAGAAGGACAGGGCCTTCCCCTGGACCCTAAAC